>NC_136433.1:109540778-110740778 GCF_052849685.1 Lactuca virosa
ACGATTTCCAAACGAGTGTGTGTGTTTTAGGTTTGACTTGGGATCTCAACATTAATTTTGATATCAGGTATTTTTCACTAGTGGTCGGTGGTGTTGAAGCTTCGACTGCAATTGAAGGACTGGTTCAACAGAGAGAGGAAGATGAGGGAGGAGTGATAAAAGAGGGTGAGACCAACTAATTTCATAATTAAAATAATTATATAAATGAATTAAGGGTAATATAAATGAATTAAAAACATAAAAAGAAATTAATAAGGGCAATATAGTCATTTCCTGTCAATAGGGACTAAGCGTGCAAGAAAAAAAACAAATCTAGGGACGGTCCGAGCTAATTTTTGAAAATAGGGACTAAACGTGCGTTTGGACATATGTACGAGGGACGAATGGTGTAATTTACCCTATGTTTAATATATAATGAAATAAACATAAGGATTTAATTAAGAATTAAATGATTTAAGTAACAATTAAAATGAATTAAAATCATTTAATTAATGTTGGGATTTATTTTAAATAAAATTAAATAAAACAAAAGAAAATATAATATGATAAGCAAATTGGGGATTAAAAATGAAAGGATAATTAATTTAATTGGATTAATAAAAGAAAAACAAAGTCGAAGGGCTGAAGTGCAAAGTTGAAACTTGAGGGAAATGCAAATTGTCAATAATATATACTAGGGTTGGGATGGTGGGTGTACAAAGTTGAAACTTGAGGGATCAAATAGCGAAATCGTCCTATAACCTGGGGAGCGAGAGCGACAATGACATTGAGGGAGAAGAAGAGAGGAAAATGCTTGGGGGTCTTGTTGTGTTAGTTCCATCCCATGTACTCAATCTCTACTTCCTAACCCTTCTAGTAACCTATAACCCTCAACACCACCACAACTCACCGACAACAGCCTCCATTCTGCCAGAGCACCTTAACGCCACCATGTACGGTGGCTATGATGTGAATGGTTTTCTAGCCCTTATGGGTGTGCTCCTTGATGATTTCCTTAAGTCATGCCATTGTCTTACCTTTACTTGCTAGATTGATGTATATGTCTCTATGATGGAGTCTAGCCATGTTTATGTTGGTGTTAATCCAAATTGAGTCAAGTGATTATCCTTAGGGGTATTTAGTCCTTCTTGTAGAGTTTGAATAAGTAAAGGCAATGTAGGCCATGTTTATTCTGCAGATTTTTAGTATAGTTTAGATAGGTTTAGTTGGGTCCTGTTTTATTGCTTTGACTAGGTAGAGTTTGTTTCCTTTAAAAGTGGAGTAGGCAGCTAGGTCGTGTATATATATATTGTATGTTATGTTACTGAATGAAGGGGCAAGAGTTTAGAAAGATGTAACCCTACGTATGTTTTGGGTTTGTTCACAGGGGCATTTCCAACAGTTTATGTGTCAAAATGGTCATGTAATCCACCATGTCTAACTTTGAGTATAACCATATTTAATTTTTTCAACCATTTATAATCACATGTGGATTTAAAGAGTAAAAAAAAGGTGGGTCAAAAATGTTTTTTTTGAGGAGTGTTGGATCACCGACCGGGAGGAGAAACACACTAACACTGTGTGTTCGTCGAGTAGAAACAAGAGGGAGAGCGATCGAGATAGAGAGATGATCGAGTATAGAGAGGGAAAGGACACAGATAAAGAAAACATAGAGATACGGGAGACAGATCAGATACAAGGAACAAAAAAGAGAAGAATAGAAGTTATGGTTTCAAATTGGGTTCTTGGGAATTAATGCATGATGAAATTGTGCAAGTAATCTTGGTTATATTGATGAAAAGATGCAGAAAAATGCAATTATTGGTTGTGTTCTTGAGGTTGAAGGTGATAGCCAGTTGACTGAATTTGAAAGATGGATATACATATATGACTTTCAAGATGCTAGTAGACAATTAAATGTAAAGAGTGGTTATAATTGGTAATTTAGGACATTTGGTACCATTAGATGTTATGCTAAATGCAATGGATGATGTATGTGACTAAAAACAATTGGAAGCGTATCACTAATGAATGGAGTCTAGAGATGCAAGAATGAAATAAAGATGTATAATATGAGAAATGTTGTTTAATTGGTAAAAGGGAGATATGTTGGTTAAGAATGATGATAATGTATTTATTGCTATGTGTTAAAGTCTTAGATGGAAAAAAGTTTTTAAAATTGGAAAGTTCGAAAGTACGGTGCTATTTACATGTATGAATTAGAGGGATGAATAACTAAAGTATTACTATGTATTTAGAAGAAAAAAGTGAATTGTAAATTACTTGAAAGACATTCAAAACGGTGTGTAAACCCTTTATGGTAAGTAGGATGCTTAAATAGTAAAAAATGGAAACTTTATGTAGATTGGAATTAGTAGTGTAAAATGCTATTTTATGGATAAACATTGATAAAAAAAACACATGTTAACAATAAGAAATGGAAACTTAGAGTACCTTACATGAATGACATTTTTATGGGAAGTAAGTTTCTAAATAAGGAAACTTTGGAAAACAATTTTTATTAGAATTTAAAGAAATAGATTTGGTGTGATGATGATTATGTTGATTGTTGCATATCATTTTTATGATTAAAAATCATAGTAATTGAAAACTAAAAGTGAAAACTAAGTGTTTCAGATACAGGTTCCAGATGGGTAGTAGTCGAGTATACTGAGGTGATATGGGGTCCAAATGAAGATTTATCGGATAAGAGCTAAAATTGTATTTCCATTACTAGTTTTTGTTTGGAGATTTTGTGGTTGCAAATTATGTTATAATTCTTGGAAAGTGTTGGAAATAATTAGATGCTTTTATGAGGGACCATAGTTTGATTGAAATATGTTCTTTTGAATATTTTGAGATTGCATAGAGGCGATGTTGAATTTTCAGTAGAAATATGAAAAAACTTTGGGGTCGTTTTTTTTTCTTCCTTCAAGTTGGTTGTTGCGCAAACAATGTCTATGTTTTTCATGAATGAATACTCGCATCATTTTGACTATTCGACAACATTGTATATCTAATTAGGTGTCAAAGGTAAATAAAATATAAATGAGATAAAGATCAAGATGCAAACAAATCGCAGAGATCTTGTATTTCGCTCACTGGAGACCATTAGCAATATGAAACCACGTATACACAAGAATTAAATCTACAAATAATTCTATAATTTCAGGAATCAGTTAGAATTTAGGCCCACAACCGTAATATTTTTAGGTTATTCAATGGAGAGAAACCAATTAGAATCCCTTCAATGTTTGCTTGTCATTGTCTCTGTTCCCCAATCTAGTTTCACTTTTCACTGATGATGATTCCATGACAAGAAACCAAAATAAATTGTTCATGTTTAAATTTATTGGTCACCCTTTCTTGCTGAGGGGATTGAGAAAACAGAGCCCGTATATAGATTATATTTGAAATATGTTGATGAAAAATAGGCTAATGGTGATAACAGAGAAGCGACCAATTTGTAGCAGTGTAATGGAGAGATGGTGAAGCGATGCTAAAACATGATTTCTGCGGTGATAAGAGGGGAGTTGATTTGCACTCTTTTTTTAAAATTTAAAAAAAAAAAAAAAAAAAAGGACCTACACTTGATAAAACTTCTGCTATGTTTATGTTTATGTGATTAATTTTGAAATCAGAAGACTTTGATAAATACAATTTTAAAATACAAGCTTGTAGTACAAAACTAAGGGTAATTGATCCAAGGTGTTTGGTTAGTAAGTCAACCCAAACCACAGAACTCATTAAATGGTTTCCGAAAACCCATTTGACTTTCGATCTCTAATTTCCAAATAGCCTAAAATGTCAAAGTCTACGTTTACAGGTATACGTGTGGAACCCACTTACTCACATACCAACTCTCCTCGTTTATTAGAAGTTTAAAACATCTATTTCTTCTAGAACATGCCTATGGCATTAGTTTAATTTCATGATTTAAATATTTATATTTTATTTGTTTGATTAAACTTATTCTTCATTTTGAAAAAAAAATCTAATCACGACCACCATAAACTTTTATTGCAGATTAGCTTGTTATCATAATAAGATGTACTTTTCGCAATAGAGCCATTTAATTTTAGCATTTTTTTTTCTTATTTGACTATTATAATTGTAACAACAACATCAGATCACCATAATCACATTAAGATATGATATGAGGACGTAAATGTTGAAGTCATGTCTCACTAAGTAACCGCGTCACATAGGGGTGTTCAAAAATATCCATATTCAAAACTCCGAAATTCCGAATTGAAACTATCCGAATTTTCGGATATCCGTTTTTCCAGATACGGATACGGATAGTGATTTTATGAATTTTCCGATATTTCGGATATGCAATATCCGATTTTTTTTATTAATATCTTTAATTTATTTATTATTAGAAAATGGGATCAGAAAGACTTTGTTAGTGACTTAGCGTTTGTGTGTTACGTGTTTTTTTTTGTTTGTGTATACCTTTAGTGTATGAGTACGTATTTTATTTGTTTGAATATGAAACTCGTTTTACTTTGTAAATGAACGTTGGTTTATTAGTATTCCATTAGTGGAATCACTGATTGTTGTTTCAAAAATAAAGCAAACATTAATTCATGCGTTTTAGATAGGAGTTCATATTTGAATTGTTTTTTTATGTCTTCGTCCGCTGTGAAGCTTTTTTACATAGTAAATGGATGTTGGTTTATACTATTTTATATGTTAATATTTAATACTCAATCACTGGAATATATTTGGTTTCAAAAACAAAGATAACAAAGTATAAGTTTGCTCTTGATTTGAGGCATTTAACGAGCACTAGCGTATGACAGTTTGTAGTTTTTAGTTGTATAAGTTTTCAATTGTTAATTTATTTTGTTACATTATTATTTATTAAATAGATTTTGTAAATTGTAAGTTTTTTAAACAACAATGAAGATGATTTTTTTGGATATCCGGTTTAGTATCCGAATCCGTATCCGTATCCGAAACTTTGGATACGGATACAGATATTGATATCAACTATCCGAAATTTTCGGATATCCGAAATACGGATATCCGGTTTTGAACACCCCTAGCGTTACACAGACGGCCTCACAAATGATCTAAAAAAGAACCAACATGATTTGACCACTATAAGGGAGGAATGAGTCATAGCGGGTTGGAGGAGGAAATGGATGGACATGATGAAAACAAGAGAGAAAGAGAGGGGTTTAGCGGTTTGAGGAACCTGCTGGGGAGACAACTCAAAGACGAAAAGTTGAAGTAGATGGTGTCGGCGGTTTTGGGGTTGGACGGGTTCGATACCCTCCGCCTAGGGTTTAGCGGTTTCGGCGGGAAGAGGGAAACGACTCTTTCCTCCCTAACAACTTATTGTTATTTTTTAGAGGATATATTTTTTTTGGACAAAATTGCAAAAATGGTCTCTATGCTATGCAATTTTTTGGGGTTTTACTTAAAACCACAACTTTTTTGGATTGATGGTCATTTTGAGGTAGTTTTTTTGTGATTTTGGTATTTCGGTAAATTGAAAAGACTAAATTGTCTTTATTATATTTATTTTTTTCCCTATAAGTATTTATATATATAAAATAAAAATAGGGGCCCACATACTCTCTCTCTCTCTCTCTCTCTCTCTCTCTCTCTCTCTCTCTCTCTCTCTCTCTCTCTCTCTCTCTCTCTCTCTCTCTCTCTCTCTCTCTCTCTCTCTCTCTCTCTCTCTCAATATAGAAGCAAAAATATTTCCATATTTTCTTTGATTACTAAATCTTTATAAAAATCTCTTCGGTAAAACTTTCAATTCCGCTCTAAAATCAAATGGGTTCACTTTAAAATTCGAGAATTTTGTTGTATTTACGATCAAAATCCAACCTAAAACAGCAAAAAACAGAAAATACAGCATCCTCTGTTTTCTGTGTTTTCAGTTTCTTGTTTTTCTTTCTCTACAAACAAGAAAATGGGGACGATTCCAACGATTAAAATTCCACTAGAATCGTTTACAAATGGTGGGGACGACATCACAGGGCGAATCATGGTGATCGGGGGCCAAATCAAGGCACCATTAGAGGTGCCATTGTTGAGAATGTTGATGTATGTTTCTCTTGCTATGTCTGTAATGTTGTTCATGGAGAAAGTTTACATGGCTTTGGTGGTTGTACTCAAGAAATTGTTTGGGAAAAAAAGCAGAAAAACGTAATAAATGGGAATCATTCAAAGATGATGTTGAATTGGGTAACTCTGTTTACCCTTTGGTTCTTGTTCAAGTTCCAATGTTTAATGAAAGAGAGGTTTGTTTCACCATTGCTCTGTTTTAGTATTTCCATTGCTCTGTTTTAGTATTTAGTTTTAGTGTTTGATTTTTGTTTGATTTTGTAAACAGGTTTATCAGCTTTCTATTGGAGCTGCATGTGGGCACAACTGAGAAAGTCAAATCTCGGAAATCATTCACGTTTTTCCTCCCTTGCAACCAAACCCAGATTGATGTTTGTGAGAGAAAGAGAACTAATTATGTGTATATATGTGTGAGAGAGAGAGGTAGATGTTCTTGAGTGCATGTGTGTATGCGTTTTTTAACAGGGTTAAGTCGTAAAAACTCTCAAGTTTTCAGGGTTTTGTCGGTTTTTGCCCAAAGTTGAATTTTATGTCTGTTTTTACCCTAACATTTTCAAAAAAATGTTCGGTTTTACTGTTTTACCGGTGATAACAGGTTTTCCAGGTTACCATTATATTAAATTCGCAAAAAAAACCCTTAAGTTTACCGTTTTTTTTTTTTTGCATTTTTACCCTTAAATTTATAATTTTTTTACACTTTTACCCTAAGTATATTTTTTCATAATATACGTATTCATGCAGAAAAATCATATTTATATACAAAAAAAAATTTAATTAAATATTGTATTAAATATATATATATATTTATATATATATATATATATATATATATATATATATATATATATATATATATGTTTGTTTGTTTGTGTGTGTGTGTGTTTGCAAGGCTATACCATTTAAAAAGATAAATAATATTTTTAGAATTATGAATACATGTTTTATAGATATAGTTTTTAGAAGTATAAATACATATTTTTACATTTTTATATATTAATATGTATCTATACTTCTAAAAAAATATTTATACTTTTAAAAAAACATATATCAAAATACATATTTACACTTCTAAAAATATATGTATATACTTATATAAACATGTTTATGATTGAACAAGTTTTTTTGATTGATATGTATATTTTTAAATACATAAAAATACGTATTTGTAGTTCTAAAAACATATTAATTTGTTTTTTTTACATATTAAATGGTTTATCCAAGAAACCCCCCCCCCCCACACACACACACACACACACACACACACACACACACACACATATATATATATATATATATATATATATATATATATATATATATATATAAGGAAATAACATTAAAAAAATGTAAATACAATATTTAGTTAAATGTTTTTCGTATATAAATATGATTTTTCTGCATGAATACGTATAATATGGAAAAAAATACATAGGATGAAAGTGCAAAAAAAAAATTATAAACTTAAGGGTAAAAACGTAAAAAAACTGTAAACTTAAGGGTTTATTTCGAAGTTGATATAATGGTAACCTGTTATCACCGGTAAAAGGGTAAAACCGAACATTTTTTGGAAAATATTAAGGTAAAAACGGACACAAAATTCAACTTTGGGCAAAACCGACAAAACCTTAAAAATTTGATGGTTTTTATGACATTAGCCCTTTTTAATAAAGTGTATCTGTTTTGAAGAACAAAGGAAGAAAATATGGAGCCTGTGTGTTATGAAGATGTTTTTGAGAGAGAGATGGACCAAGTTAATTAACTATTTTTTTTTTTCTTTTAAATTAAAATGAAAAAACATAAAAAAATATCAGAAAGGGCATTTTAGTCTTTTCAGTTGTCTGAGTGACCAAAATCACAAGCAAACATGGTCAAAAGGACCACGAAGCAAAAAAAAATCGGGGTTTGTTGTTTTGTCACAAGCAAACATGGTCAAAACCTAAAAAAATTGCATACCATATGGACAATTTTTGTAGTTTTGTTTTTTTTTTTGTTAGAAAAAGTTGTTAAAATTAGATTTTTTTTTTGTTAAAGGCAGTATGTTGTTGAATTTGTTTTCATTTTTTTTTGTATTTTTTAGAATGATTTATTTGTTCTCAAAAAATCTTATTATTTTTTTTTTTTTAATTTGAGCGCTTTGACCTATAATAAAATATTTCAAGGTTTTCCGTTGTGACATCTTTTTTAGAATTTAAAATAAGATACATAATTTTTAGATAAATTGGCATTACCATTTTTTTGACTTTTTAGCGTAGGACTCACCGCAAAACATATACCGTCACAACCTTCTTTTAACCATTTCTCTTTTCCATCTCCATTGAAAATGAATTACAAGTTAAAATCCCCAACTTCGTAGCAGCATAAACAAATTAATTCAAACGAATGAAAAACATCAAATGATTTCTTCCTTAATAAACATTTAAAGTTAGAGTACTCACATTAACAACGATATAGTTTCCTAGTCTTATTTGGTAATTAAAAAAATGATTTTTAGTGCAAAAACCACTGAAAATATGAGCTTAACCCCCCCTGGATTTCCCCATTCTCCACATTACGACATTAGAAGTATGTGATAATTATAGTTCAATACATATCGATTAGAAGTTAGACTAGGGAAAGAGGAGAATCAATTTTGAGAGTGCAATGGTGAAATTAGAAGCTAATTTGAAGACTTAATTACATTTCTAAGACAATTCCTCAAGAAGAAGATTGTAAGGTAGCCATACTTACAACTCTTTGTTGTTTAAGATTCAAATGTTCCTCAAATGTGAATTCTACTATGAAACTCATGATTATATCAAGTTAAGTTTTGAATTCTAAGCTCTAACACTAATCTAATGATGTAAGTTTATATCTATGATCAAGAAGTAGTTTATGAAGCTTTAATGGTGGTTTGAAACTCTAGCTTCATGAATTCATCCATGAATATATTGGAATCTGATTTTTGTGTATAGATTAGGTTTAGTATTAAGTTTTAGATGTATTCATAAGTAGTTTTAAGTCTAAAATCACGGTGTTGAATCCTTCTATTGAATTGAAAGTGAGTTTTTGGTGTTTTAGTGGAGTTCTAGGCTTGATTTTGACAAAAACAACATCCATAATTCATTAAATTTATAAATTGAGCATGTTAAAAAGGTGGTAATATTATTAGAAGCTGATTAAATAATCCTTAATAAAAATCATGATAGAAACCCTATTTCTGAGATGATCACTTCAATCCATACCTTCAATAATTCAATGATGATATATGATGTTTATGACATGTTTAAATAACGTTTTGAACCTACTACTAGCATTATAATTGTTTAAATTAGTGTTGGGAGTGTTAAAATCAAATTTGGCAAAAACCACAAAAGAATTCCTTAATTTGGTTCAACAATATAAGGCCTTGCAACAAGGTTAGATTTGCACAGGAAAGAGTGTCATCGAAGTGCAAGGTTGTAATGCCTTGTAATTCAGTTGTAAGGCTTTGCAGATCTAGTTAGAGAACCTTGTAAATTTTTGCAATGTCGTGCAAACCTGGCTTTTGGGGATTTAGTTTGATAGTTTAATTTAGGTTGTGTAATGATGGTTATTGGATGATTATATATATATATATATATATATATATATATATATATATATATATATATATATATAATTCCTCAAACACTTTGAAGAGATTGTTAAGAATATAGATAACCCATGCTCTTAAGGTAAGCTTCTTACCAAAAACACATGTGCCATAATCTAGTATGTACTTCATTTCCTTCATTGAACTAAGATATGAGATGAGTACCTTATGTAAAATACTACTCCCTCCGTCCCGATATTATTGTCCACAGACAAAAAAACACACCTATTAAGAAAAATATTAATTACCACTAACTTTATTTAATAAAATGACAGTTTTGTCTTTACTTTGCATTTAATGTTCCATTAAATGCTTAGTTGGTTAAGTAATAATAATTGGGTATTTTGGTAAAAATGTTATTTATTTTTAAAAGTAGACTATTATTTTGGGACAAACCAAAAAGAAAAGATGGACTATAATTTTGGGACGGAGGGAGTATATGTAATTTTTTTTTTCATTCACGAAATGATTTTTTTAAAGAGTTTCTAAATTAGGGACATAAATTTTAGTTTCTGAAATGAGTTTTGATCATTATGAAGTGTACTCACTTTAGGATGGGTTAGAGACTTGTTTGACAACTTGAAACTTGGAACCAAAGTGAGAAACGATAAGTGAGATTTTATGAAGCTCATATGTCCTCACTTGCACGATGGATTGTTTTATCCCTTGTGTGATCCTTGTGTGATAACTTACGTGTTCCTAGTGGATGCAGAGAACAATATTTAGCATGCTATGTTCTAGTTTTATAAAATACCCATGGAATGCATCTTGTAATATCATAAGTATTTGCGTGTCCATTTTACCAATCATATTAAGGTGTTGGACTTTGAGATTGACTTGCGATTCAAGAAGTAGAAGGATGTTGCATTGCATTCTGTTTAAAGCTTATGATAAGATTTGATGATGTTTTGAAATGTTTCTATCGATGAAATGCTTCTTTCCCCGTATATAAATTATAACTAATCTTTTGGTGTTTTTAAAGGTGTTTATAACCTCAGTAATGGTCACTAGGCTTTCCAAGCCTAACCAATGTATTTTGAAATGTGTTCAGATTAAGTGTTTTAGTTGAAGACCGAACTGGATTTATATTTAGAATATGTTATATTTAAAATTTAAGATGTATGTAATGTAACACCGCACTTACATAACAAACATTTACCGAACCATTATTAGATGATGATCATTTCAAAAACCTCAAAATACGGGATACCATTTAACAACCTAGAATACGTAAGTTAAGGCTTAATAATTACATAACATACCACAAAATAATCATTGGGGACATGTCTACTTGAAACGTACAAACTATATACAACCTAAAAGTATAAAATATAACTAGACCAATATACAACCCAAAAGTATAACATATAACTAAACCAAAAGTAGGCTTCAAACGTCAATCACTAATCGTTCAACTTACATTGTTCTTATCTTTATCTACTTGTCCTGAAAAGTTTAAACCACTAAAAGGTAAGTGTTAGATGCATCCTTTTGCCGAATTTACTTTTGTTTTGCATATCATTTTTTTCATATTTTTTGCGTTTTTAGTGATGGAATGGACAACTTGTGCTTAATTGAAGAATGTCTGTACTACTTATATTTTGATGTGTTTTTTCAAGATAACTATTATGGAGCAACATTTAAATGCGAATGGATGCAAATTAGAGCTTGGTGCATAACCAGATCTATAAACGCCTAAGGAAGCTTACGCTGGAATGAAGCAGCTTGGAATGAACATCTAAAGGCCGAAACACGCGAAACATTGTTCTATGTCTTGTTTTCCCAAGCACGATCATGCTTTACCTTTGATGTTCTCTAGGTAATATTTTGGGTATTTAAATAATGCATGAAGACCACATGACTAAACACGACCATGCTTCCACAACATGAGTCATGTTTTCATGTCGAGATGGATACATTTCAATTTTCAGCAATCGGAGACTACGACACCAAAACACGGCCACGTTTTCACTACACAAGCCATGTTTTTCAACTTTTTTCTCAAATTAGATAATGCTTCTTTTAATCCACCGAGGCGTGTTTTTTTTAGCAAATGGTGTGATCCTCAAAACAAGGTCATGCTTTTCGCCCATTATCCTTACCATGTTGCTGCTTCCTTATAAGTAGAACCTCTGACCGTATAATAAAACCCTAGTGATTTCTAGCAATTCCTAATGACTTTTGGCGAATTTTTAATGTTTTTTCAACGATTCCCGAGATATGGAGACTAGGATTTGACGTATTTGTTTAGTTTTATAAGACTGTTTATTTTTCTGGTTTTACATTTATTGTTTTTGATATGTTTTTAGTCATGTTTGGCTAAAAACATTAGATTTCAGTTTCACATCGACTACAACTTTTTATACAAATAATCATTAGACTTTGTTTTTTATATGTGTTTCTGTCTAGTAAATATCACTTTTTGTGTTAACTAAGTGTTTGGTTTTAATTCAGTTCTTGTTGGCCGTTTGAATTAAAGTTTATTTATTTCAGTTAATTGAGTTAGTAAATCTATAATTGTTTTATTGATTGATAAAAAGTAACAAACATAAATTTGGTTATGTTATGGAATTTAGTCTTGATGTAAACAGATTTTACATATTTTAACGTTTCCGAGCTGGTGAGAAGTATCAAATACTGTTGAGAATTTTTATATTAATTTTAATGTGATTCTTCTAAATTAGTTAAGTAAAAAAATCAAGTTTAACTCAAAAAACTTATTTTCAACCGACAACTTGGTCAAAGAAAATTTCTCGAGCAAGTTTGTAGTTTTCAATACCAACTTAGGCTTAGCATATTTTAAATAACAAGATCGATCAATTATTTTCATAACTAGAAGAGTTATGATGAAAATGAATTCGTCTTTTAATATTGAATTTTAATAAGTTTATTTTTATGTGGTTTTATATCATGTAATGCAATTATTTTTAACATTTATTTAAAAATTAAAACCACCCTTTTAATTATCTGTTAGGACTAGTGATTGTGTCTTACGCAAAAAAGACATAAACTTTAGGACGTGTCCTTGTGGATTCGATCCTGCTTACTATACACTACCTTTTTGTTCAAACAACCAGTGATTTTTATTACACCTCTATGTTTGCTAGGTTTAACACGCCTAATTATATGCAATAAACCATAATGAATCACATGGAAATACATGCTTACAATGTATTACATAGGCGTTGATTATTCCAATGTACTATACTTACCCCTGACTCCCATTGGGCAGCGAGTCCAGAAGCCCCTCTGATTGTCTCACCCGGACTCCATGGGATATCGATAATCGACCCCCAACACATCCCTCAAAATAATATAAACAATAATAAAATTCACGGGTACACTTAAGAACTAACATGAATCATGGACGAAAAAGTAAGCATATAAGCATACACAATCACACAGTACACACATATATGAACATAAACTCACAATGATGTTTTATCTATTTGGTTTATCAAATCAAAAGCCTCGATCCAACTCCGAGTTTTAGAAGTACAAGCACTTGTCATAAGCTCCCAATGTGATTTATATAATTCATGGAGTATACATACCATGTATTATAAGCGAACATTACCATTTATGTAACGTCCGGTTCCCAAGTAAATTCCTCTTGTTTTTAAATAATTGTTTAGTGCATGGAAAGCCATTACGCTAAGCGTAATTGTGGGTTACGTTGAGCGCAACTCATTAAAAGTGATCGCGGATTTCATCTAGTACGCTGGGCGTACTTATGAGTACGCTTAGCATACTTATGAGTACGCTTAGCATACTCATGCATAGTGCAAAACCCTACATTTTAGGGGTTGAACCCTATTTAAACACCTTATGACCTCAAGGCCTCTCTCGTCACCAACCCCCATTGTCCCAAAGCAATCCCCTCGAAACCCTAGCCCCTTTTGAGAGAGTATTGAGCCTTTTGAGTGATCTGGTGTGCTTTTGGTACATTTTAAAGAAGGAAGAGCTCATTAGAGAATCATTAGTTGGTTTGAAGCTTGTAGATCCAGACCTTGTTCATATTGATCATCTTTCTGGAGGTATAAAGTCTCAACCTTGATGATTCATTTCTTAGATCTAGTTAGCTTAGGGTTTTTTTTAGCATATTTTGGTCCCATGGGTTGATTCATGTGAGTAAAAGCTACTCTAGAAGTTTAGGTTAACATTTATTGATGTTTCTGAGGTCCCTTAAGCATAAAAATTATATCTTAATGACTTTGGTTCATCCATGCATGAGTTGATGTTCATTCTATGAAGTTAAAAGGTTAGAAATTGGGTTTGGGCTTCTTTGAGCCATGCAAAGTCATCAAGTTGGCGACTTTATCAGTTGAGACATTTCCAAGAGGTAGATCTGTGATTTGTACGTTTAGACTTTAGGTATTAAGTGCTTACTATGGATTTTGGGCTTTAAGGGAGTACGTTGAGCGTAACCTCTAGGTACGCTTAACGTAACGTGTTCAGCCCCGACTTCCTTTGCTGTTAAGGAGTGTATATTGGGCGTAATGGGGTGGTACACTTGGCGTACTCACCAAAAGGTCATTTGGGCCATTTTTGGGCCTTAGGTCTTTATAGGTTTGCGCCATGGCTAGATAGGTCAATTAATAGAAGGGTGAAATGGTCTTTTACCCTTAGAATTGTAACATCCCAAAATTTAAGACCAAAAATTTCATTTTTAATTTAATAATTATAAAACCATTTGTCTGAAAACATCATAGAAACAACTCATATCCAAAACCAATGTATCAATAATCAAATCATGTCATGATAAAACAACATCAGAGTATAACTCCCAAGAATCTCATGTGTGGAAAATGTAGTGTGATGCGTTACGATCATGCCGGCTCCTTTCCCTTCGAAGAGGAAGTACCTGAAACCAAAACTGTAAACCGTAAGCACAAAGCTTAGTGAGTTCCCCCATCATACCACATACCATACAATACGCATACTGCCTAGCATATCCGGATGCTGGCCTACCCCTTCGGTCTCTTTCAACCGGTAACTACCTAGCATATCAGGGTGCTGGCCTACCCCTTCGGTTCTTTCGACCGGTAACTGTCTAGCATATCAGGGTGTTGGCCTACCCCTTCGGTCCTTTCGACCGGTACCGGGGAATATTTCACCCCTACCACTACCATATATCATTCTAATACATAATGCATAAATCACATACTGCCTAGCATATCATGGTGCTGGCCTACCCCTTCGATCCTTTCGACCGGTAACGGGGTCTATCCCACCCCTCCTACCCCTATCACACAATATCATAGCATACTAGCACATAAGGCATAACACATCATGACATACCAGACAATTATCACAAAGACAATCATCTCTACTATATTCACCTATTAGTGGGCCGACATTGGTGCCTTAGACCCACTTCTACTGGAAAGTAACTCACCTCGCAAAGCTGAGTGTCGAATCTCACAGTAAGAAATCCCCAATGGCTGCTCCGAAGACTCCCCGACTATCATTATCATAACAACATTTAGTCAAAATCCATAATACTTCTTAGGGTAAAATGACCATTTTACCCCTTGGTCTTATTTGGACCATACCCACAGCCCAATTCCATCTTATCTTTCTAAGCCCACTAATGGCCCATTAAATGCCCACTAATGGCCCAATTTTTCTAAACTGGGCCCAACTCCTCAAATGGGCCTTATCGAAAGCCCAATAAATCCTTAGCCCAAAATAAGTAATTTCGCGTGGCCCATTATGGTCTAAGAGGCCCAATACTTTAAATCTCAGTTCCTAGGCCTAGAGACTCTACTCTACAGTGGGCCATGAGGCCTAAACTTCTAAGGCCCAAAAACCCAAGCTCGCCACTCTGCATGCGTACGTGCGGCGTACCTGGCACGTACGCCCAACGTACGCTGGCCTTGACCGAAAACGGGAAGTTGACCCAGTACGCGCAACGTACCAGGGTGTACGCCCAGTGTACTGGCCAGCTTCCTTGGGGCTCCATTTGTAACTTAATCCATTAAGTATTCACGTCCAGAACATAGATCCAGGTCCTTTAAGACATCCTAATCCATAAAGTCACAAACTTTATGTGCTTGCATGCATGGATGGGGGTCAAAACATGATTTTACTCCTTAAACAAACTTGGTGACCATCAAACACTTGCATTGTTGTGGCTTAACCATCAAGGTCCGATTTATATGACTCTAAGTGCTTCCAAGAGCACAAAAGGACAACTCTTATGGTCTGAAACTATCAAGATACAAGAAACCCCAACAATGGAGTCAAAATAACCCATAAAACACCCCAACTTTATAACTAAGCATGCAATGGTCACGTTTGAAGCTTGATACCTCAAATGAGTCAGAAATGGTGCTAATCCCCTGGATCTACAAGTTCCCTTCGAATCCTTGCTCCTTCTTCAAGCTTCTTTCTCTTCCAAAACACCAAAACAACACCACAAAGCTCTCAAATGGCTACCAAATCACAAGAACACATAAATATGGGTTAGGGTTTTTACGGTGGCTGTCAAAGGGTGAGAGGGAGGATGGACTAAGGGCATAAGGTTCTTTATATAGGGATCAAACCCTAAAATTTAGGGTTTTAGAGTCTGTAGCGTACCCTTTGGTACGCTGGGCATTCGTGCATGGCATTCGCGCCTTCATCTCATGAGTACGCTGAGCGTACATGGCATAGTACGCCCCGCGTATGATAGCATTTTGACCCAGATAGAACTCTTTCAATTCATGAGAGAAAGTGCTTTAGTAGCGATTTCCCTGTTCTAGTGCAAGACGCAAGGAGAAGCACGAGCGGAGAGGTCTGGCTAAACGTGCAATGCCCCGTAGGGAGATCTAGCTTATTAGTCTAGTGCTTCTCAGCCCAAACATGAGGATCCAATGGTCCAATCCTAAACCAATTCAATTCATTAGTCTTATAATAACATAATTAATACCTTATAAATCCCAGATGTTACAAGAATGTTAGATTATAATCTGGACCATTTATTATGGGTAATTACCAGAATTATTTATTAGGGTTAATTTTAGATATGTTTAGTGTGAGGAGTCGTGGTAGCAGTAGCCCAAGAGGGTGATTTGTAACATCCAAAAAAAATTTAAGTCAAATTTAAACTTTTTCAACCATAAAACCAAATCGAGTTTTACAAAAATGTTTTCAAAATATTATTCATCAGAGTGTCCCAAAAGTATAATCATATGGATGAGGAGCGGTACGGTCAAGCCTTTGCCTTGCCACAATATCCGGAAGTACCTGAAACAATACACTGAAACTGTAAACCCGAGGGATTAGTGAGCTACCCCCAAAATACCAGTACCACACCGATAATACCATATCAATAACAGATAATCAACAACATGCATACTGGGCCTTTGGCCTGACTGGACCGCCCAAACGGGCCTTCAGTCTATCTGGATCTATCCCGAGCCTTCGGTATGACTGGACCGCCATACGGGCCTACAGTCTTTCCGGACCGCTCGTAGGGTATGTTGGCCTTCAGCACAAAGCAGGACCGCCTCAACCCAAACATCAAACCAATAACCATGTGCACAAGACTAACATAGGCTAGCATATACATACATCAGATATAACTATCTCACAGATCATCGATCATAGTAATCTTTCCTAACCAAAGCACCGACCTAAACATGCCACTAACATTCAATCCTAACGGATCATAAGAGCATAACAACATACTGTCTATCCTGTTACCGATCTAACAGATCATAACCACATGTAGCATATTGTAACCAAGATAACAACTAAAAGGGGCCGGCCTTGGTGCCTTAGACCCTATTGATATAGTGAGGATAACTCACCTTGCTAGCAGCTCGGAATGATACTATCCACACCTCCCGATATAGCTCCAACCACCTCGCCTGTACCCATAAGTGGTCCACACCATAATTACTCAAATTACCAAAATGCCCTTAGGAGGTACAAGACATCCCACAGTCAAGTCAAGTCTCTGGTCAATGGTCAACAGTCCATGTTGACCTGTTTGCTGGATATAACTTTCTCTGCTTCGAGCCCCTTCTGATTCCAGAATTTCTCGACTCGACTCGCCGAGTCTCTAGCAGACTCGCCGAGTCGATATGCGACTCAGCTTGGAAGTCCAAACTGACTCTCCGAGTCATTTCCCAGACCTCGCCGAGTCCAAGCGGGACTAATTTGGACAAAACCTTACCTGGCTCGCCGAGTCCATACGCATACTCTCATGATCAAGCGATTTTGGACTACCCCTTTGATCCAAACAGTAGATCTAGGTCCCTAGAGTGCATTAGCAACGTAAGGTTGCTACCTTTACGTATTTGCATGACTCAAAATCCACATCTAAGCTTTGAATGGGACTTTACTCATAAACAAGGGTTCCTTCATGACCCTAATAAGAACTTTATGGACTTAGGACTCAAAAGAGGTTCAGATCTGAAGTTTCAACTTCAGATCTAGCTCCTATACCATAATCCCTTCATGAATAGCTAAAGAAAGCCCTAATCATCACATATGAAAGATTCTAGAAGCAAAGAGGTCAAGGTAATAGCTTGTTACCTCCAAAACGTGCCCAAGCTGAAGTAGACTCTGGATCCACATGAAATCCTTGATGCTAGCCTCTTGATCTACAAGTTTCCTTCACAAAATCACTTCTCAAAGCTCCAAAACACTCTCCAAACTCACACTCACGAAAATTAGGGTTTCTGGCTCTCAAGGGGTGATAGAGGACAGTGGGAGGCGCTAATGGTCCAATATATAGGGTGCAAAACCCTGAAATTTAGGGTTTCCACTGCCAGCTCCTACTTGTCGAGTTCCCCATGCCGACTCGCCGAGTCACTCATTAAATGACGTGTCCTGACCCGCTGCTACTCGACGAGTCACAACGTCAACTTGTCGAGTAGACCTTAAAACATGAAACCTAAATGGAATAATAATGATACCTGACGGTTGGGATGTTACATGATTTGTTCATCTTCAGATTGAGGTGAGTTTCCTCACTGTGCTTATGGGTCAAAGGCACCAATTATGGCCCATTGGATTATGTTGTAGGATAGTAGTGGTCTTTGTGACACTTACTGATATGCTTGTGTGTGCTTGTTGCCTTCGTGACTCTTGCTAGTATGACGGTATGCTTAGTTGTAGGGGGTGAAATAGACCCGTACCGATTGAAAGATACTGAAGGAGTCAGAAGGGACTCAGAGAGTCGGAAGGGAATCGACGAGTCGGAAGGGACTCAGGGATTCAGAAGGGAATCAGAGAATTAGAAGGGACTCAGGGGTGAAATAGACTCGTATATGCTATAGTATGATATGTATGTACGATGTATGGTATGTGGTATTTGGGGAAATCACTAAGTTTTGTGTTTACGGTTTAAGTTTATGTTTCAGGTACTTCCGCTTCGAAGGGGAAGGGCCTGACTTGATCGCAAACGCATCCACCCGTGTTTAGCATTTTTATGATTTTGGGATTTTACTCTGATAACTATTTTCACATTAGTATACTTTTGATGGTTTGATATGAATATATATGATGGAATTTGGTTGACTTAAAAATGAAATTTTTACTTAATATTTTTGGGATGTTACAATATATCTAAACTCTTTTTAATGTGACAATTACATTTTAGCAGTGGGTTGAAGGCCTGGTAGGCAGCACTGGAAGGCTTGGTGGGCAACGCTAGAAGTTGTTGGGCTAAGTGAGGCTTGATGTAGGCCATATGAAGATGGGTTAAGCATATAAGGACATAATAGGGATAGACAATAGATGTTTCAATGTAATTTTGACCATCAATAGGATTCGAAGGCTATTGCAACGGAAAAAGGTGTTGTAGACTGCTAGACTATTAGCCAAAATTCATTCGAAATGTGATTGTTGTCTCGATGGTATACCTGCAAAATGGTTAGTACCAGTAGACAAGCTAGAATTACCCCCCTCTTTGGAAGCACCCTGATTATCATTGCGTTTTTTGCTCCACTTATTTTTCGGCTTTCCAGGTTGTATGGATATTGAGTAAAGAGTCGCATTAGTATAGTAGGAGGTAGTTGCAAGTCTATTATGGAAAACCAAGTGGTTCACGAATCGGATACAACCGAGTCGGTTCAAGAGCAAACTGGGTTCATCCAGACCGGTTCAACCATAAAAATAATCGATTTAGCATGTATAAAAGTTGTTGAAATGATTGAGACCAAATCAGACATTCTTTATTTATTTTATTTTTTTACTAAAACCAACTTATAGTTGGAGTAAATCGTTCTAAACCAAGCCTCAACAAGCTTCATGGTGTGCCAACTTATAATTGGAGTAAATCGGTCTAAACCAAGCCTCGACAAGCTTCATGGTGTGTAATTGTGCAAGAGGAACATCATTTGTAATGAAAAACTACTAATGACTTTCTTCTTAGAGTCGATGTGAGACTTTGTAATGCCACCAAATATAATATATCTTCTATTTTCCATAGTTATATGTTCTTTTTTTCTTCATTTATTTGTCTAATATAATACGGTAAGTCTTTTAAAATAATTAAAATATGTTCTAATTTCTTTTTTTATATAACCTATTATTAAAAAATTGAATTTAGGTGAGTCATGTGACCCACCTTGTTTCTAAACTCTCCCCTCGTGGAGGAGCCAATCATGGAGTTCGTATTCTCTTCGCGAAATTCATGAAGTGGGATTTGTGTTGCAAATTATCCGTCAATTACCTACTTCATATCATAGCATTATGGATGTCATTACTAACACCAATCTGTTCCAAATAATAAACATATGTATTATCAGATTTGGTACCATGTTGGTTTGTAAAAATATGTAGTTTATAATGTATTTCCTTGTTTTAAATATACAAATAATCTTCTATAATAAATAAATGTTTTTTTGCCACATGTCTTCTTCTCCTTCATACCGCCACATTTTTTGGTTTTTTTTTCCATTTTCTTATTTTCCACTTGTCATTTTTTGAGGTTTTTTTAAATTTCCAGAATTTATGGTTATATATATATATATATATATATATATATATATATATATATATATATATATATATATATATATATGGAATGTTCTCATTCTATTTATATAAGGTTATCATTTTATTAATTTGAAAATAAATTCACATAAATGTTACAAATCATTGATTTACTTTTTTTTTCAACTACTTTATAAAATATTTAATGTTTACATATTGATATTAAACTTTTTATTTTTAATAAACTCGTATAGTATACGTGTCTCACAACTAGTATATAATATTTACATATAAAATCCTATGCTATAAATATGTTAAAAAGAGATAATGTCACTATAGCACAATGAAGTTTTGGGTTTGGTCCGATTTGACCATTTATGTTATTTTTTTGCCCCAATAAGTCATCTAACTTTTACTGTACATGTCAATTAAGTCATTATCATTAATATTTAACCATTCCTCCATTAACTTGTTGTTCTAAATTACACGAACGGTCCATATGGTTTACATTTTATTCGTAGTTGGTCCCATAAGTAGTAACTTTGGGGACCAAGTTTACAGAATGTTCGTATCGTCATGTTTCAACACCGGATCAGGAAGAACATCGAGTATCAAAAACAAGTTACAGTTGCCAGGTCTGCCTCTTCTTCTGGAGTTACCTTCTGAACTAACACTCAACCGGTTACCAGAATCGACATCAAAAGGGGCTTTGAGGCTGATTCTTTTTGACTTTCAGACTCGTCCGTCGTCGGAGCATGTGGTCCAGGGAGTTGAGATTTCTCCCGTTCCTTTACAGGAGGAGCAGGCGGTGACTTGTTGGAAGATGCTGATGAGAGTTTTTGCAGAGGATATGACTTGGCCTTGACCGCCGCAGGGAGCAGCGGGAAGCGGTGGTTTCGGGTTTGGTGTCAGATCCTTTGCAAGTTTGACAGGTGTCGAGTTTTTATATTTCGATTCCGAATACAACTTCTTTAAAGTTTAGAACGAGGTTGTAGCCTTGATCTTCACCTTCCGTGGCCATGTTGTGGGGGCTCCGACCGTGCATCCCACCGCCCATGCCGCCCAAGTCGAATAGTGATTCGAAGATATCAAATGGGTTACTGAAATCTTGGTTGGATTTGATTAATTTTGGGAAATTTTTAGAAGGCAACGACTGTGATGTGAAAACTTTATTGATTTTTTTGATGGATTGAACTTACTCTGTTACCCATGTCGCCGACACCTTTGAGTACGGCCTCTCTGTACCGGCATCGTTTATCATCGTCTCAGAAAACATGCATTGAGAAGAAGGAGAATTTTGTCATTTACTATAGGTGTGAGATTTAAAAAAAAATGATGGATTTTACTACTTTTAGGACCAACTACCAATAAATTTTTAATCATAGGCGTCATTTGTGTAATTTAAAACAACTGGCTAACAGAGGAATGGTTAAAACTAACGATAATAGTTTAATTGACATGTATAGTAAAAATTAGATAACCTATTGTGCAAAAAAAAAGTAACATAAATGATCAAATCACACCAAACTCAAAACTTCATTGTGTTACGGTGTCATTATCCTTATTAAAAATAAACAATTACTAACAACTCTTATTTAACCCTTCCCACTCAACACGACAACATGCTTGAAGGTAAAAAAATTTCTTACCCTCTATCCCGACTCCCGGAATTTTTCCAGTTTATAACTGGTTTTAGAAAAAAAAACAAATATCGGTTTATCCGTTTTCTTAAACGAACAAAAAGTGGGTCAAATAAGCCATTCTGGAAACGCGCCAAATATGGTTTGGAAACAGCTTATCGGCGGCTTTGTTTGGAAACGCCCACTACCTTTCAAACGCGCGTATTAAAATTTAAAATTAGTAAATAAAAATGTCAAATCAAGAGATTCCGAGTTAAACAACTTTGAACCTTTGGATAATATATGCATATATATAGATCTAGATTAAATCACCTTGTACAATTATTTCCAATGAATGCAATGGATAATAAGTGTTGACATCTGAACTGACCCCTTTTTAAGAGTTTATTTATTTCACTTGCACATGTTAAACGTCCGTGGCTCCTCCTTAATTAAGTTTCATGTTATAATAGGATTAATTTTAGTAATAATGACATAAAAACGCTTGAGTTTAACAAAAATATACAGATTTATTGTTTTGTGGATTTTAGGTTCATTAATAGCGGCTTGCAACTTTTTTTTTTGAGAAATTAAATAGTCTCCTACTTTTTGTTCCTAATATTCTCTTACCTATTTTAGATGATGACAAGTGTCATTAAATTTAATTTAAATTTGATTGAGATTTGAAATTTGTACAGTTGTTATCATCTTAAATAGGTTGGAAGAAAAGTATGAACAAAAGGTAGGATGATATTTAATTTTTTTTTCTTCTTCTAGTTTCACCCTTTTGTTTATTTCTTTTCCATTAAAACTTTTATGTTTGACAAAAATGTTCGTTTTTTTTGCTGGTTCATAAAACCCCTTAAATTTGACAGAAATGTTCGGTTTTACCGAGTAAATCTACAAAAAATGTAAAATTGAAAAAATTGCAAGTATTCTGTATTAATGAACCTAAAATCCACAAAAGGGTAAATCCGTACTATTTTGTATATTTATCTCATCTCAAGTCTTTCATTTAGAAGTTAAATTCATGCATTTTACACGTTTGCGGTTATTTTTAATCTATCGGTTGAACGTTTTTTTATTTGTACATTTTATGGTGGATTTCAGGTGTATTTGAAGATTATGATGCACTTTGGAGATGTTAAGGAAGCTTGGGACGAAATTTGGAAGCAAACAGAGCGGAAATGAAGAAATTGGAAAAATCAAGAACCCAAAATAGTGCATTTCACACAGGACATGTGAAATGCCTTAAAAAGTGCACACGAGGCATATTGACTAAGCTGCGAGGAGTTGACTTTGCTACACACAGGGTGTGCAGATTCAGTACAAATCCACACGGGGAGTGTGAAATCAAAAGAGACCAAATTTAGCATTCTACGTTTGAAGACTTTCCGATTATGGCAAGCCACTTTCACTTCACACGGGGCGTGTGGAATCAGTGTAATTCCACACGTCCCGATCATCTACTTCAGGATTTTTAAGGATATTTACATATATATCTCATATCAGGCGACTTGGAGGCGTTTTTTTACCGATTTTGTGGTGAATCATTAGGAATCCCTTCTATTTTGATTTTGTAGTACAATTGTGTTTATGCATTTAATCACACGACTTGATGTTTTGTTCATGATTCTATCTAGCAATGTAGTTTTGTTTTAACCTAATGTTTGATTTAATCTTGGTTCATGTTGGCCACTCGAATTAGGTTTATTTCATTCCTGTTATTCAATTTATCAAACCCGTAAGTGTTTTATGAAATGAAATTAAAGTACACACATCAAATTGGTTCTATGATGGGATTAACTTTGGTGTAAACTATAATTGCATATTTTTATGCTTCCGAACTTATGAGAAGTATCGAACATTGTTGGGAACATTCGTATAAATCTTAATGCGGGTTTTCAATATAATTCTAAGAGTTTGTTTAGATTAGGTTAGTAAAACTAGATTTAGTTCAAAAAACTTATTTGATCAAACACTTTGGTGAATGGAAACTGCTAGAGCTTGTTAGTGTTTTTAAGTACCAACTTAGATAGACTGTGAGTTAACTTCATTTCGTGATTGAATTGCATAACACATCGTACACTATGAAACCAAAACTCTATTATTATTAAGTTTCAAACATTTTATTGCATTTGTTTATTGCTTATTTATGCAAATTCTAACAAATCCCCCAACTTGCGACTCGAATACCTTACTCAAATAAGTATAATCATCTGTTCTGTGTCTTTATAGATTGACCATGCTTGCCTTGTACTAATTTTTAGTGCAAATTAACAATGTTTTTGGAGAATATTTTGTACCCCCTTATTTGTTGGGTTTGACACCCTAACAACCACCGCACCTGGAAAAAAAAACTCATCGCACCATTAAATATGTTTTGTACTAATGAAGGGATGAACCGATAAAAAATAACATAATAATGATACAACATCATATACGACATATGTTGTCATATTGTAGGGCATCGTGTTGAAGGTCCATATGGATTTTTTAATTTCATTTTTTTAAAGTTAAAATTGTTCATTGCAACTTAGGTTTATATGGGTTACATCTAGAAAAATTTGTGTTCATTGAGATTACTATCAAGATTTCATCGATATGAACAACCAGGAATGATATCATGGTGTTTTGCATTTTTGAGTTTGTCCGATTAGGATTACGATTCTTGTGTTTATCAAGATTATGGTTTTTTTATTGGGTTTTATGACTTTTATCTACTCCAACAACAATGAATATGTTTCAAGCTCATGATTAAAGAACAACAACATTTTCCATGCCAATCCTATATCATTAATTTTACCGGTATACATAATTGTTCAACATAGTAAGATTGACATAAAAAAGTTCCAATCAATTGAATCCACTTATATATAAGAACGATGACCGTTTGTTAACAATCATATTAACCTTATAATTATCTTATCTAACACCCATAATAAGATTGAATTAAATTCTTATTTAAAAAATGGATCCTCAACCACCCAATGCAGCTCCCTATTTTGGCAAGGATAGCGGGTGAGGGCTCACACTTTGAACAATATGATAAGACGACACCAAAGTAAGTCACATACCTTCTACCGAATAACTCCTAATCAAATTCTCATTGTATCACTTACTTACATACAATACAGTAGTTGTTTATATCGACCATATTATTTTGACTTTATTATTATAAAATTTAACATATTGAGAATTAAAGTATTCACAATGTATAATTTAATAAAAGAATTAAATTAGATAAAATGCATAGTTGATATTACGCCATTTTGAAATTCAATGGATATGAAGTTAAATGATTATTAAAATAAGAAAAAAAAAACTTTTTAATTCTTAAATAACTTTCATAAATTAAGTTTTACAAATATAATACAAAACTATATGAAATTTACAATGTTTTAAAAACCGGTTTGAACCGGTCGGTCGAACCGGTTGGACCGGAAATTGGGGAATGAAAAGTTCAACTATCACCGGTTTTATGCGACCGGTTCAAACCGGTTGGACTGGAAATCGGGGAATGCACGGTTCAACTATCACAAATTTCATGCCTATTACTGAACCGGACCCAATGGGCCGGTTTTTACAAAAAACCTGATTAAACCAGTTAAATTGAAAAAAAAACACATGTAATTAAAACAAAACATTTTGCATAATAAATTTTGGTAGTCTTTTCATATTTATTTAGATTTTTCTGACTAAAAACACATAGTAAATGTTATAAAGTTTTTTGATGTGTTTGTATTCTTCTAAAACTATAATTTTTTCGGTATACATTTTTTTTTTTTTGATGAATATGAATTGATGTAAAATTTATGGTTATATGTTATTTTAATGTATTTGGATTGATCCACACCTTGTTTTTATGTGTACATTTAATGTTTAAACGTGTGGACGTCAAATTTTTGATTTATGTATGTATGTATATGTGTGTAGAAAAATTAATTTTTTTTTATAGAAATTGGTTGAATCGAAAACCGGTAATCATACCGGTTCAACTAAAAACCGGTTTTTAAAACATTGAAAATTTAAAATAATAAATCGACCTTTTAAGTCACGAATTCAAAAATATTAATCTATATTAATAAATCGACCTTTTAAGTCAAACGTTCACCCATTACACTTTATAAAACCTATTAAATGTTATTTGGTACACATTATTTTATTACCAAAAACAAATAAAAACACATTAAAAACAAAAATAAATAAGTAGACACTTTTGTTGACTATTCTTTTAGCAACGTCTCTTCACAGTTCACATGGTGTATAAAACCACCCTCAAACCATTTCTCCACCTCCAAACTCAAACATCCAATACCACAAACCACCATTTATTTATTCATTTATTCATTCATTCAATCTAGAAATGAAGGTGAAGAAAGGGTCAAAATCGTCTTGGATCTCAAATTGTTTCAAGATTCATGAAGAACCAGTTCGGATGATTAGAGAACCTGAGATAGAGAAGAAAGTTGAACCGGAACCCATTAAGTCGCCTAATTCGGCTAAGAGGATCTCGTATACAGATATAAACAGTTCGACGTTATCAGAGGACCTATCGACTTCACTAGCTGGATCAAACCTCTACGTTTTTAACCTTGCAGAGCTTAAGGTCATTACACAGTCTTTTTCTTCATGCAATTTCTTGGGTGAAGGTGGGTTTGGACCGGTTCACAAAGGGTTCATAGATGACAAACTTAGACCCGGTCTGAAGGCTCAGCCGGTGGCTGTCAAGGTCTTGAACATAGACGGCGGACAAGGTCATAGAGAATGGCTGGTATGTATATATAACGTATACATACTCGTATTGGATACTGTATTTATTTATTAAAAATATATATTAAACATTATTTGCATCGACTTTACAGACAGAAGTTGTATTTCTTGGACAACTAAGACACCCACATCTCGTGAAATTGATTGGATACTGCTGTGAAGATGAACACCGAGTATTGGTGTATGAGTACATGGCACGTGGCAGCTTAGAAAATCAACTCTTTCGAAGTGAGTTTATAATATGAATACAAAGTTAATGAATTCATTCTATTATACCACATTAATTTTCAAGATATTTATTTCAAATCGGATTTACTTTACAGGATTTTCCGTCTCTCTTCCATGGTCAACTCGGATGAAGATTGCGCTACATGCCGCAAAGGGGCTTGCGTTTCTTCATGAAGCGAAAAACCCTGTTATATATCGTGATTTCAAAGCATCCAACATTTTGTTAGACTCTGTAAGTGCTTAATCAGTCTTTATTTATCTCGATTTTCGAGAGGTTTTTATGTTATTTCTAGTACTGAAACTTATTTTGAATTTTTAAGGACTACACTGCTAAACTTTCGGACTTTGGACTTGCAAAAGATGGTCCTGAAGGAGACGACACACATGTTTCAACTCGAGTTATGGGCACACATGGCTACGCAGCTCCTGAATATCTCATGACAGGTAACAATTCAAGTATACATGATGCAAATGTAATAGTACTTTTTTTTAGCTTTTCACTCATGACATTTTACTAATTTCATGTTGTTTTGCACTTTATATAGGACATTTAACAGCAGCAAGCGATGTGTATAGTTTTGGAGTTGTACTTGTTGAGCTTTTAACTGGCCGAAAGTCAATGGACAAGAGCCGGTCAAACCGTGAACAGAATCTTGCCGAGTGGGCTAGGCCTCAACTCAAGGGTGGTGCTCGGAAACTCAACAGAATAATGGACCCAAGGCTCGAGAGTCAATACTCGGAAACAGGAGCAGAAAAGGCAGCAGAATTGGCTTACCAGTGTCTTAGCCATAGGCCAAAGGCAAGGCCAACCATGAGTATGATTGTTAATGCTCTTGAACCACTAGCGGAGTATAACGAAATGGCAATTGGAACATTTGTGTACACGGCCCCTACTGAGAACAAGAAGTCACCGGTGGAGAGCCCGGAGAAGGAAGTACAGCATAAAGATGGCAAAATGGACAGCAATGGACACCACCACCACCACCACCGCCACCATCAACATGACCGAAAGCACCGGAGTAAATCTCCGGCCGTCCATTCTGAGACCGATTTACAGAGAGATCATATGATTTCAGGGGTGTAACAGAGAGTTAAACGACAATGGATAATGTTTGGAACATGCATAGGAACACAGGTGATGCATGAAAAGTTGTAAATGTACAGATTTCAAGCACACATCAATATTTTTTTCCTAGATCTTCGTCCTTATACAAATTTCACATTTATTTCTTGATCTCCGTGTTCATTTTTATTATAAGGATTTGAAAATACATTTTTTCGTATCAATGTGTTAAAATTACCATCTCCAACTCCGATACATGTTTTCACTATGCAATTTGAATTTAAGGTTGATGTATTGCTTTAAGTGAAGGAATTAACCGTCTAAAATACGTGCTTTATTAACTTGTAGTTTTTTTTTTTTTTTTTTTTTTTTTTTTTTTTTTTTTTTTTTGTAGTTATTCACTAAAATGATAAATATAAGCTAATGACCACGAAGCTGCAAATCTCTATCGCCAATTAGCATTATGTATTCTTTTTTTTTTCTTTCGTTTTTTTTACTAATAAGGGGTGTTTGGATAGGAAAAAAAAAGGATGCTTATTTATTCCCACCACAATAAGCTAAGTTTAAGTGTTTAGATAAGAATCTTTAAAAATTAGCTTATTGTGGTAGGATTAATCTAAATAAGCTGATTTTAATAAGCATCTCCCCCCTTGCTTATTGCTTATTCCCACCACAAATATTTTTGCAAAAATTGCTTATTCTCACTGCAATAAACTAATAAGCTAAAAACTAATTTATCTAAACACCCCCTAAGGATCACTAGTACTGAATAGCGACACACAAGTAATACATGTGCTAGGACCTCCCAGGTGCCCGAGAAAGGTAAAGGATCCACAAGCTTCGTTAACACCATCAAATTATGTGATTATATATTATAATATCATTGTTCCATACTAAATCCATTCGCGGATGTCGGCCAAGATCATCCAAAGTTTTATCGTAGTAGACAATTTTCCACATAAGATGCTCAATGTGTAAGACTTGGTGTGTCATTCATAGGTACCCGATTTAGGACTTTGAAAGTTGTGTAATGACATTCTAGAATGTCATCACTTGCATGAGTGGATTTACAACCCCTCAAGTGGTCTAGTGTGATGGCATAGTTGAAGTTTAAATTTGAACACGCATTGAAAGTATAGAGTATGTTATGTGCTTTCTATACACGAGCCTAATTTCAACCATCATTGTGATATTTGGAGCTAGAGATTGATTCGGGGTTTGAGTGTGAAACATATGCATTGCATTCATTTGAGATTGTTGACTTACTATTGGTAAGTTTGATGTTGTTTATCAATACTTATCTTTGAAATGTTTCCCCTAAATATTGAAATTATACAAATACTTTGATGTGTTGAAAACCTTTTAGGTGTTTGATTTTGGGTTTGTGTTGTTGATCTTATCTTATACCTATAAGAGTTGACTCTGGTGATGAACTGATGATCACTAGGTTTTTCAAGCCTAAGCTATGTATTTTGACATGTAGTCATATTTCAAGATTAAAAGAGGTGGAAGGTAGAAGAAGCATGGACATTTAGAAGATCTTTTGAATTGTAGATACTTTATACTTACCATATGCTTTGTATTGATTGCTACAACCGCACAACTAACAAACTGTGTTAAAACTTGTTTTAGGAACTTATCCGCAAGATAAAATCTTTTCATATGAAAAATCTTGTTTTAAAAAAAAATCTTATTTAAAAATAGCTTATGCAAGGGGCGTTTCACACTAGGACGGAAGAAAATAGTATTAACAATTTAATACGTGTAGGGTCCGGATCCGGTAAGAACTTAAAAATTGGTAGGAACCGCGATGATTATTTTCCACCAATCATTTGGTCAAGAACACAAACGTCAAACCCATTTACTTGGTCGTGACTGTAACATCCCAATTTTCAAGACCAAAAATTTCGATTTTAATTAAGTAATTTATAAAACCATTTACTGAAAAACGACATCAATATCATATCAAACTCATAACCCATAAGTCAAATGTCATAAAAACATGTCATGGAATAATTATAATGTCAGAGAACAATCCCAAGGACATCATAGTGCGGAAATCGGGTGTGTGTGCGATGCGCTGCTACCGTGTCGGCTCCTTCTCCTTCGATGAAGAGGTACCTGAAAACAAAACTGTAAACTGTAAGCATAAAGTTTAGTGAGTTCCCCCATCATACCACATACCAAAAACATATACTGCCTATCCCTCGATATCTTTCAACCGGTATCTGACTGGCATAATCGGAAGCTGGACTCCCCTTCGGTATCTTCCAACCGGTAGCCGGGAGCTGACCTCCCCTTCGGTATCTTTCAACCGGTAACCGGGGACTATTTCACCCCTACCACTACCACATAAGAACATATCATAAACATACTACTAGACATGTGTGGGTTCTGACGACCCCTTCGGTATCTTTCAACCGGTAACCGGGACTAATCCCCCTACTACCATTATCACATATATCATATCATGCTAATCACATAAACATATCAAGTAGTAGAAAACATAGATAATTTGTAACATCCTAAAAATACAGTCTGAAAATTTCATTTTAAATCAGTAATAAAACCATATTCATCAAACGTGATATAAGAATCATAAACAATGTATCTCAAAATATCATAACAACTGTCAAATATATCAGAGTATAAACATCCCAGGCTGAACAAATGGTGTGTGTACTGCAATCTTCCCGAGATCCTCTTTTGAAAACTGAGTTCCTGAAACCAAACTGAAAACCATAAGCACGAAGCTTAGTGAGCTCCCCCAAACTACCACATACCAAACAATAACATATAAAGCAACTACTGGGCCTTGCCCACTGCATCGGACCGAAGTCCGGAAACTGCATCGGACCGAAGTTCGGAACTAACCAGGGCCTTGCCCTCTACATCAGACCGAAGTCCGGAACTAACCAGGGCCTTGCCATCTGCATCGGACCGAAGTCCGGAAACTGCATCAGACCGAAGTCTAGAACTAACCAGGGCCTTGCCCTCTGCATCAGACCGAAGTCCGGAACTAACTGAACATAGCATAGCATAATCATAACTACTAGCATAAACACATATACTGCATACTGCATCGGACCGAAGTCCGGAACACATAACACAAAGACATGCTTGAATCACAAAGACATCAAGCACACTGAACTACTGCATCGGACCGAAGTCCGGAACTACTGCTGACTAAACGGGCCGGCATTGTGGCCGTAGACCCGTTCCTACTGGAAGGAAAACTCACCTCACACTGCTGAAGTCCCGTAGACACAATCCCACACTGCTGAAGTCCCGCAGACTCAACCCCAGCTGCTGGATGACAGATTCCCCGAACTGTCAACACCAAAATAACACCCAATTACTAATTGGGGTCTAACACATAACTATAAATGCATACTTTGGATAATTACTATATTACCCCTAGCTTGACTTACCCAAGCCCAAGGCCCAATCCATAGGCCCAAAGTCAACTAGGGATCAAAGCCCAACATATGGCCCAATTTTCCAAATTGGGCCCAAACCTCTACATGGACTTCCCTTAAGGCCCAATTAATCAGTCCAGTCCAACATGTCTCATTCTAGGGGCCCAATATCAATACAACCATCTAGGCCCTAACTATGGCCCAATTTTCCAAATTGGGCCCAATCCTTCATATGGGCCTTATCCTAAAGCCCAACTAATTACTCTAGTCTATTTGCTTGTTCTTGGATGGCCCAACACAAAGCCCAAGTGAAATTAGGGTTTCACATAAAATGATGATTAGGGTTAAGTGTTTCTTACTTAACCCATTAAGGACTTAATCCATTAAGTCCTTTACTCTACTAGATAAATGATATGGAGAAATTAGGCTTAATACACAATCCAATCTCAATAGCCCAAAAGTGGGTCTAATAAGTCCAAGGCCTAACTACTCACAATTAGGGTTTTCTAAACCCTAATTAGGGTTTTCACCCACACATGGCCCAATAAGCCCAAAACTAATCCTTAAGCCCATTAGGGTTTTGCTAGGTCCATTAGGGTTTTGCTAGTGGGGCACCACCCACTACCACCTCGGGTAGTGGTGGAGAATGGCGGCTCACGGCGGCGGCCACCACCTTACGGTGGTGGTTATTTTTATTTTTATTATCCAATACTAATTACAGTTACAAGGTTTTATCCAAAATAGCACACACACACGCTCACTAACACACACTAACTAACACACACACAGCCACACCATGGTGGCCGGCGGTGGCGCTTGGTGGCAGCCACCACCCTATGGTGGTGGTGATGCCGTTTCTGGGAACTCTAGCTATACACACCCATACACACTAACTGAAATACGCACGTCTTCACTTCTTTGCTCGGAAAAAAGGAAACCAACCACCCTCCTAGCGGCGTACGGTGGCGGTGGTGACACAAGGCGACGGCAGCGACGACTTCTTGTGGTGACAGCCACCACCGTGAGGTGGTGGCGGTTCTCTTGTTGGTTCTCCGTAAAGCAGCGACACAACACACGAGGATACAACCCATGACCGGGAACGAACTGACTTCAACGGAAACAGCAACAACAATGTCATCGGCGGTGATGGCGGTGGTGGGTGAGACCCCATTCATGGCAGCGAACGAAGGGGAAAATAAGGAGAAGAGTGGAGGTCCCGCCGATCATGCTCCAACATAGTCATTCACAGCCTCCTTCGTGGGTCTCGGTGACTCTCCCGACTGCCCATGCCATCTCCGGCCGGCAGCAACGTTGAGGTGGCGTTCAATGGCGAGGGTGGCTTCGTCCGATCGGGACAGCAACGAAGAAGGTGGATGGCTGGTGGTTGTTGGCGGTCTCCGACGATTGGCGACCTCATCGGAGATGGTTGCAACTTGAACAGCAAAGGGAAATGGCACCGAAGATCGGAGGAGAGGGGGGGGGGGGGCTGGATGGTAAGGTGACGGCTGCACCTCTCATTCCTAGGGTTAGGGTTACATTAAGCTATATACTCGATCCCTCAAAACATTATGCCATAATAACAATATCAGTCCCTCCCCCTTCCCTTTTCTTTCAAATTCAATCCCATTATTACCAAATGAACCCTCAGCATTAAATCGTTTATATTTTATGTACGAAAATTAGCAAACAGCCCCTATCTTCCATAATCTCTTCAAATGAAGTCCCATAAATTACCATTTACTCCCTGCCTTCATAAATACTTACAAAACTAATCCGGATTTTACACTTTTAACCTCCAACTTCTAAATTCTTCACAAATTAGTCTGGGACTTACATTTATTAATTTATTTAAATAAACGGGGCGTTACAACTCTCCCCCACTTAAATTAGATTTCGTCCTCGAAATCATTCCTTACCATCTCTTACATGCCAACCTACTCTAGTAAAATGGTCACCATCCTGGGCACACCCTAGCCCTACTAGGGTAGCCATGACCAATCTTCGCAAAGCCCTAAAACCCTCGGGTGAATGAATTCCTCGCAACAAGATTACATGTGCTCTATCTGAAATTTGCTATCTCTAGATGATCTGAATCCCTAACAGACCACTCATACTGAATCATTAAAGATGAACCCCGCGGTGGGTGACTAAGAATTACTCAGCAATCTGTTACGCTTATCATACATGAGATCCTCAAATACCATTACTGTTGGAGACCCAAAACTGTCTGAATCCCTGATCTGCCTGAAAACACTGAACTGCCTGAAACACTGACTGTCTGAAACACTGAACTTCCTGAACACTGAACTGCCCGAAACGCTGAACTGTCTGAACACTGAACTGCCCGAAACACTGAACTGTCTGAACACTGAACTGCCTGAAACACTAAACTGCCTGAAATTGTATGCTGCCACATGGCTACTTCCCAACATCTACCGAGACCTACCTGGTCTCAATTTTCCGCCAATCATCTGAAATATCGGGTTCCAGCCCAACTGCGGAGCCAAAGGACTCCCTGCTTAGCCGCCTCGCACGACTTCTGAACGAAATCCTTCTATGGATCTAGCTGCTACTAGTTATCTTGTCACTGTGGCCCTAACGACCTTCTGATCTAACTGATTGTTTCCATGCGTCGAATCCTGACGTCACCAAACCCAAAGCTAAAAGTTATTGCTACATGACCATTGGTAGCCTTATGTCATAAATGGCCTTAAGCAGTCCATTGCTTCCTTGCTCTCTTCTCTGTAGTAGCGCTTCTACAATCTTATCACTGGCTTAACCAGGTCTAACCCGTCTGGGTAATTCCGAAATCCAATCCGTGGATTTCCATCTCCTCACTGCTACACCCGAACTGGTGGGTACTACTGTTCTTTTCGCGTCCTAATAACGTACTCACGCTATCTACCAACCTAGTGAATGCTACGACTACACCCGCAGACTTTCAACACTCCATCACTATCTGGCTGCTAGTGAATGCTACGGCTACTCCCGCAGACTTACGACACTCTAATACTATCTGGCTGCTAGTGAATGCTACGGCTACACCCGTAGACTTACAACACTCTAACACTATCGGGCTGCTAGTGAATGCTACGGCTACACCCGCAGACTTACAACACTCTAACATTATCTGGCTGCTAGTGAATGCTACGGCTACACCCGCAGACTTACAACACTCTAACACTATATGGCTGCTAGTGAATGTTACGGCTACACCCGCAGACTTACAACACTCTAACACTATCTGGCTGCTAGTGAATGTTACGGCTACACCCGCAGACTTACAACACTCTAACACTATGTGACAACCCAAAACTTTTATCTTGTACACTTAGCCAATTCTATCAATGCTAAACTCGTTCAGCTATCTTTTAGCATTGTTTTGAGCCTGTTTGGATGATCTAAAGCCTTGTTCAACCAAAGTTTAAATTAGGGATGGGTTGGTTTAAGATTTAGGGTTGCAAATAGGCCAAACACTCCATCAAAAGGAGTGTGTGGCCGCACACATGAGTGTGTGGCCGCACACCCGAGTGTATGGCCGCACACATGAGTGTGGGGCCGTACACCTGTTAGGCGTGTCAAACCCAACAAATAAAGGGTACAAATGACTCCTTAGACACTACTACTATGCACTAAAAACGTAGTACAAGGTAAGTAGGGTCGATCCACAGAGACACGGGACAAGTGTTTATACATTTTTGCGTAAGGTACAAAAATGGTCACAGAATGGGGGGAATTTATAAGCAATGATTTAAACTATAGAATAAAGCAATAAGTAAATGATTGATTAAGTGAAATAAGTTCAAGATTTGTAAGTACTCCAACTCTATGCAAGACAAATTAGCAATGTGATTCCATGGATGACAAGATATTTGTTTAATTCTATCTAGGTTGGTACTTGAAAGTGTTAACAAGCTCTAACACTTCCCATTCACCACAATAATTAACCAAAACAAGCTCTTTGATTAATCCTAACCTTACCAATCTAATCTAAACAAACTCTTAGAATTAGGTTGAAAGATTGCATTAAACTTTATGTGAATGTTCCCAACAACACTCAATACTCCTCATAAGCTCGGGAGCATAAGAATGTGTGAATAAGATTTACACTAAATTCATTCAATAGAAATCAGTTTAGTGCTTGTTACCTAGTCCAATTTACAAAACAATTACGGATTTTGCAATTAGATAACTTGAATGATCTAACCCTAATTCAAATGGCCAATAAGAATCACAATTAGAATCAAACATTCGATTGAAACAAAATCAAATTCACTAGATAGAAAATTGAAAGAAAACATCAAGTCATATGATTGAAATCACAACTAGAAGTCAAGACATAAAGTTGGAGAATCTAGGGTTCTAGCCACTCATGACTAGAACAAGATCACAAATCTAGAAAATGAAATTAAAGTCCTTACAAAATGAAATCAAATGTTCCCAAGTGTTAATCAACTTCAAAATCCTCAAGAAAATCGCCTTCTCTACTCCAAAAGTCGACCCCCCAAAGTAAAAAGTCGGTTCCCCCCTTTAAAAATGGTGAAAAACTGCTTTAAAACCCGCATTTACGTTTACACAGCCCGCGTAAATTAACACTGTCATTTACACGGCCCGCGTAAACGCAAAACTATACTGTGCAGAAATCTACGTTTACACGGCCCGCGTAAACGCAAGGCTTGCATTTACACGGCCGTGTAAATCTCTGTAAAGCCAAAATCTTCATTTCTTTGATATCTTGCTCCTCGGTGCTCCGCAAGTCCTGAAATTTTGTCCGCAACTTTTATTTACCTCCTCCAACAATATCCTACCTCCAAAAGTCCCTGAAATATCACAAAAGTATTTGAATGAAATTGCCTCATGAAAAATCCCGAAAAACATGCAAAATGCATGAGTTTAAGCCTATATGCAATGTACTTTTATGAAATAAAGCTACAAAATGGGTACATGAAATGCACCTAACAAATCTCCCCAAGCTTAAACCTTTCTTGTCCTCAAGAAAGAACAAGAAAATTTAAACCGGAGAAAATAAAATAAAAGAGAAGAAAAGAAAATCAAAGTTAAACTTTTTTTTTTTGAAACTTGATGCAAGAAATCAAAACAAACATGAAAAAATATATCCAACCCAATTAACCTTGTTTTGTACCATAGTTGAGAATGTACATGTCATGCCTTGAGTCAACTTGGCTTTAGTCTCAAAATATTATATGATAATAGAAATAAGACTTTGGCCACTCCCTAATACAACTCAACAGAATCAAAGATCACAACACTAATTCCCTTTCAATATCATCAAGTCAATTCTTGGAACAAATTATGGTCTTACTCTCGTGAAATTATATGTGACAAAACATGCTCAACCATCTTTGTTTCATAAAATATAACAATGCCCGATTCCAGCTATTTGTTGATCAACAACAATCTTTTTCTGAAAAATCTTTTCTAAAAATTCCCTAATATTTATCCAAATTGGTTACAAACTTCAAACCACTTACACCAGTCAAAGTAATTAACATTCAGTCCAATGTCATAAGTTCAAATCCAAGTCCAAGGGAATCTTTTGACAGCCAAGTATTTTTCCTAAACACAATATTCAACTAAACTATAAACACAATTATATACAAACTTCTTAATTATATTTTTTACAAATAAAGCTCATGGCTTTCTTTGAAATCCGTGTAACGGGCTTCCAACCAACACATCCAAATCAAATGACCTTAGTGTGCTAGATTTAAAGAGATCCCTCGGGTTTACTTGCCCGAACCTCAAAGGCCACAGATTAGCTTTATTTGCTATTATTAAGTTCATGACTTTCTATGGAACCCATGTAACGAATTTTCAACTCAATCAGTCCCAAACAATTTAGCTTTAGGCGATTAGATGTAAAACACCCCTCAGAGTTTACTTGTTCGAAGCCCAAAGGTCACAGATTAACTTAATAATTGTTTTTTTTAAGTAACACAAATACAAATAACTAAGTTAACACATAACACTCTTATTAATTTATTTATTTATTTGGCCAATTTCTTTATATTTTCGTCCTTGACTTTTCTATTGTGGGACATCTCACGGTCTATTACCGTGAGGACTTCTAAGACATTTTTCAGGGGACTAAAGGTTAACATGCAAAGACCCGTAAGTATAGTTGAAAGCTATGTCCCCAAGCAGGGTATATAAAAGGGAATGAGTAGAAAGGACTTTTTAGAGCGCTGGAAGGCTTGGGACATTGAAATTTTGCATTCTTTTTTTTATTTGGCATTTTAAGTTCAATTGAGCACTTACTACTCATAAGACCAGTCATATGTCCCAAAGAATCGACTCATACCTGCTGTTATGCTCAAATGTTGACAATCTTCTCACTTTCTGTTTTGCACAAGTAGCTTCGGGAGGTGTGTTCGTGTGCGATTAACTTGCTTTTAGATTTTCAATAAAAAGAGCAAGTCTAATCTCAAGGCACATGACTCATTTACCAGCTCAACTGTTTCGAAAAGATTCGGTTGCTTGGGATTGGATCAATTGTTTTTTTTTTCAAAGAATGCAATGCAAAAATTTGGATGCAAACAAAATGCAAAGAAAATAATAAAAAATAGAATAGAAAGAAAATCTTTTTGGTTTTTGAAAAATTTTCTATGCAGAAAAATGAACAAGAAAATAAAAATTAATGCAATATGTACAAAATTAATGCAACCTACATGCAACGGAATTTATGCATGAATAGATGCCCCTCCCCAAGCTTAAAATATAGCATCGTCCTCGATGCTTGGAGAGAGGCATAGTCGGCCTATTAAGAGTCGGATGGTGGAGGATGGTAGCTGATTTGGGAATGGGTCTAAAACATTCACAAATGCACACCAATTGAATTTTAAGTAAAATATGAACGATTAAAGATATGGAAAGAATTTACCAAATCTTTCTTGGTGCCTCACAATTGTGGTGTGAACCTCCTCTTCATCCTCCCCAAGCTATCCGTGAAGTATTTTTGGAGCCGGAGATTCATTTTCTAGGCATAAAAAATAAGTTTAAAACCATTTGGGACATTAAAAAAAATTGAAATTTACCAAAGACTAAAAAGTTTTAAAAGAAATAAAAAAAACTCCGGGTTGCCTCCCGGTTAGCTGCCCTTGTTTTAAGTCGTTGGCTCGACTTGGCCCCTGAATGTGCTTTGTTCTAAGTAGGTGGGCCTTTACAACACATTAACCTTCTCGCCACTTCCTTCAATTGAAAACTTATCTTCTACCTGACTTTTTTTTTCTTTTTTTTTAAAGCACTTGCTCACAAAATGCTTGGCATAAACAATTAGTAACACTGTGTCCCCGGCAACGGCGCCAATTTGTTAGGCGTGTCAAACCCAACAAATAAAGGGTACAAATGACTCCTTAAACACTACTACTATGCACTAAAAACGTAGTACAAGGTAAGTAGGGTCGATCCACAGAGACACGGGACAAGTGTTTATACCTTTTTGCGTAAGGTACAAAAATGGTCACAAAATGGGGGGAATTTATAAGCAATGATTTAAACTATAGAATAAAGCAATAAGTAAATGATTGATTAAGTGAAATAAGTTCAAGATTTGTAAGTACTCCAACTCTATGCAAGACAAATTAGCAATGTGATTCCATGGATGACAAGATATTTGTTTAATTCTATCTAAGTTGGTACTTGAAAGTGTTAACAAGCTCTAACACTTCCCATTCACCACAATAATTAACCAAAACAAGCTCTTTGATTAATCCTAACCTTACCAATCTAATCTAAACAAACTCTTAGAATTAGGTTGAAAGATTGCATTAAACTTTATGTGAATGTTCCCAACAACACTCAATACTCCTCATAAGCTCGGGAGCATAAGAATGTGTGAATAAGATTTACACTAAATTCATTCAATGGAAATCAGTTTAGTGCTTGTTACCTAGTCCAATTTACAAAACAATTACGGATTTTGCAATTAGATAACTTGAATGATCTAACCCTAATTCAAATGGCCAATAAGAATCACAATTAGAATCAAACATTCGATTGAAACAAAATCAAATTCACTAGATAGAAAATTGAAAGAAAACATCAAGTCATATGATTGAAATCACAACTAGAAGTCAAGACATAAAGTTGGAGAATCTAGGGTTCTAGCCACTCATGACTAGAACAAGATCACAAATCTAGAAAATGAAATTAAAGTCCTTACAAAATGAAATCAAATGTTCCCAAGTGTTAATCAACTTCAAAATCCTCAAGAAAATCGCCTTCTCTACTCCAAAAGTCGACCCCCCAAAGTAAAAAGTCGGTTCCCCCCTTTAAAAATGGTGAAAAACTGCTTTAAAACCCGCATTTACGTTTACACGGCCCGCGTAAATTAACACTGTCATTTACACGGCCCGCGTAAATGCAAAAATATACTGTGCAGAAATCTACGTTTACACGGCCCGCGTAAACGCAAGGCTTGCATTTACACGGCCGTGTAAATCTCTGTAAAGCCAAAATCTTCATTTCTTTGATATCTTGCTCCTCGGTGCTCCGCAAGTCCTGAAATTATGTCCGCAACTTTTATTTACCTCCTCCAACAATATCCTACCTCCAAAAGTCCCTGAAATATCACAAAAGTATTTGAATGAAATTGCCTCATGAAAAATCCCGAAAAACATGCAAAATGCATTAGTTTAAGCATATATGCAATGTAATTTTATGAAATAAAGCAACAAAATGGGTACATGAAATGCACCTAACAACACCCGAGTGTATGGCCGCACACATGAGTGTGTGGCCGCACACCCGAGTGTATGGCCGCACACATGAGTGTGTGGCCGCACACCCATCCTCCAGCCGCACACTCGTCCCTATTTCTATAGGGTGACCCCTTCACTCATTCCTTTCATTTGGCTGCCCTCTACTTTCTCTCTCTACTTTCTCTCTCTAAAAACTTCATCCAAGAACGCTCTCAATGCCTCAAAAACGTGAGTTTTCCATCACCTAGTTTATCATACATGAAGGACCCATTGATCTAAGCCCTTAACCATCAAAGTTCATCATGTTCTTCATCACATGAAGGTGTACGGCCGCACACCTTCATAAGGTGGCCGTACACACCTTAAAGCTCTCCAAAGTGAAGAGTTTGGCCTTCATTCACTAGTAGGACTTGGTATTAGCACAAGAACACCTCAAAATCGACATTTTGGGCACAAATGAGGAGTGTACGGCCGCACACTCCTGTGTACGGCCGCACACTCCTGTGTACGGCCGCACACACCCTCTGTAAGGCCGCACACTCCTGTGTGCAACCGCACACACAGCCTGGCCGCACACCCTGGCCGCACACACACCCTAATGACCATACACCTCCTTTGTTTGATCACATAAGGTCCCGACAAGCATTTCCAAGTCTTTAGGGTGGTTTCCCGTCATGTTTTGTCATGGAATACCTAAATCTAATACATATATGTGCTATTATATGTTACTAGGATCCACTTGAGTGTGAAACCTCAATTGACACTCAACACTCGTAACCGATCATCCGCTCGAATCATCCGTCAAACAGTGAGTTCATACCCCTACGCTTTTTCCGAGTTTTTCATGTTTTCAGGGGGGAATACAAGCAAAAGTACAAGGAAACTTGTGCTCAAATATATTATTTTGTTTAAGATAATTATATTTTCAGTATGCTTTTAAACACGGAAAACAGTTTTACCAACCGATTAAGAAATCAACACGTAGAAACAGTTTTCAAAACTAGAACAATGAACTTGTGAATCATGTAGTAAAATGTATTATTTTATAAAGGATTCATGCAAATCATAAACAGGATTTTCTGTATTATTACTTGTAAACTTGTTAGGCTAAGTTTGAGACACGTCCTTGGTAACACTCCCACAGAATCAGAGTGTAGGACTAGCACTTGTGACCAGAGTCTCTTGTAGGGAGAGCGTGACTGTTGTGTATAGATCTATACGGGACTGACAATCCCGCACCTCACTGCTAGCTACAGTCGGACCGGCAGGTCTGCGGGTGACAAAGTCATTAAGGATACAGGCCGTTGCGGGCTATATCCAGTCAGTTATGGTCATGAAACTCAAAACCTAGGTAGCAGAGATTTACTTTTGTAATAATGAATCAAGTGAACTAACCTCAAAGTAATAACCGATTTAATTACTAGAGGGTATTAATAATAATATCCTTAGGACTTAGTTCATCACGGTTTTTCTTTTATACCTCTGTGGGTGTAACCAAGGTTTTTTAAAAAAAGAAAACTGCTTTTATCAACACGGGTATGGTAGATACTTGCAACCCTCAGTTTAAAACGGATAATCAACCATCAACCTTTAGGGAAAATATAGGATTTTCCCGGGATAAACCGAATATTCAAAACGAACTGTTTTACGACCAACGGATATTCATATTCATTCCACGACTCCTTGGATTGTACATATCTTGTACGAATCTGGAAGTCAGGGAAGGAATGGGCTTTCAAAAACGCTTTTCATAAGAAAATGTAGGATTTTCTTGAGGAACACTTTTCAAAAGGATCAAAGAACATTTTTCCACCAAAAACTAAACGCTTATGAACTCACCAGCTTTATGCTGATATTCTTCAAAACTGCTTGTATTCTCAGGGAATTAGTAGACAGGTACTTCCAGGAGTTCGGAGAAGTCGGAGCATTAGAGTCGCGTCTTTACTATTTCACTTTTGATATGAATAAAACTATGTATTAAAAAATGTAAACCTTTTTCATATATGTATTCAATGTCTGGTTGTGTTTACTATGCTTGCTATGATACAATTGGTGTGATACTACGCATGACGTCAGCCACCCCCGAACGTTTCCGCCGTTCCGGTTTGGGGGTGTGACAGATTGGTATCAGAGCCCTTGTTTATAGCGAACTAAGTATACCGAACCTTACATGGTATACAACTATAAATACTAAGGGGCCTAAGTGCTCTAAACTAAAAAGTATACTTTCAAAATACAAGTATTTTTATAAAAGTATATAAGTATACCCGAGTATCAGAATCTGTGTCGTAAGTAGAACAAAACAAAAGTATTTGGATGTTGGACATCGCGGTTAAACCTGGGCAGTTATGTAATCATGTCTAGGGTGAATATAGCCTGATCAACTATATTCAGTCGAGACATGACCAACATGTGCTTGGGAGTGACTATGGTGTTACAGCAAGTCTAACACTTACCTAGAGTTCTAGAGCCAAACATAAGGATTAAAATACTATAGGAGTATTTTAAGATGCTATAACGACTAAGCCGAAAACTTACCCAAGGACCCATCTTTCAAGAATCAATCATGTAACTATAATACAATAGAAGTATTATAGATTCGATGCCTATTAACTATTCCTTTACCCTCGCCTCGCGTAGATAGCATGGTTGGATTCCATCTTCCTGGCGACCCTTACTTTCCTAACCAAGGAGATGATGGATGGATCGAACCGGAGCCAGAAGGGAACCATGAAATCCCTTTTGACGATGGCATTGCCGAACCATTTCCGGAAGAGACTGACTCGGAACCAGAAGTCGAGAACTTACTCCCAGTGGCCCCAATACCAAATCCCAACCCCCAGCTTGTGCACGAAGGCCCAATGCCTATGTGGGTCGGAAGCCTGGATAGGTGGAGTCACGAACAAGGCCAACCCCGCCCGTATAATGGGGATCGCCGCTTCTACAATGTGGACGGAGGAGGCTCCGCAGATAGAGCCCTTCCAATCATAGTCCGCCGAGTGGCCCGCAATGTCGAAATGAACGTGGCGGCCATTCACCGAACTGTGGAACTCGAGGCAGACTTGGATGCCAACACAAACCGTATTTGCAGTCTCGAGGTTGCTTATGGGAGGATGTTGAGAGACCACGAACCCCAGCAGCGAGAGCTAGCTGCAACTCGAGCTGAGGTCGTAGAGCTCCGAGCACGCCAATCAGTATACGAGAGTCGCCTGCTTGACATGGAGCGCCAGTTGACTAACCTAAGGTTCCGCCTGAGAAGTGCCCGTCGCCAGTAGGAAATATTCTACTTGTCCTTCCTTTTGGTTTAAAGAATAGCTTTCCTATTTATGTTCTAAGTAGCTCCTTTCTCTGTAGACATTCTTGCCTTGCAAGTACCGATTCGCTAGTTCTTTATGTTGGCAAAATTGTTCCTCTGTTGGTATGTGGTAGACCTACTCCTACGTCAAAATTTTCAAACTCTGTGTAATCTTGGTATCGACAATGGTGGCAACTATCATATTTCAGTTAAAGATTTTCATTGTCAAAAGTGTACCTTAGATCGATAGCAGGAAAAGTAAGCAACTTATCAAGGTCCCATCACTGTTTTGTCCTCAAAACGTGAATCATAAGATGTACTTAGACGATTATTCCTCTTTTTTCCCATCAATTTCGTATCAGCTTCGATATCCTAATCGGCACGAAATGGTTAAGCCTCAAATCATGCTGATATCCTTGCTTCGAGGAAGCGATTCGTCTCAATCTTCCCTTCAACGAAATCCTCACTGGTCTCAGTGATAAGATTTTTCGAACCTTCGTATCATTTCCTGCGTCAAGCCTAGGAGCATATGCGGAAGGAATGCTATGCATTCCTGGCTCATCTTGACAATGAGACGCAAGAAGTTAAAGACCTCGAGAGCATCTTCGAAGTCTGCAACTTTCCCGATGTCTTCCCCAAAGACATTCCAGGGATTTCTTTCGAGCGCCAAGTTGAATCCCGTATCGACTTAATCCTTGGAACTACCCTTATACCCAAATCTCCATATCGTCAAGAGCCGACAAAAATGTGAGAGTTACTCAGCCAGTCCGATGAGCTGAGCAATCAGGAGTTCGTAAACTTATTGTATGTGAACTTTGTGTGCTCAAATCTTTTATATCATTGCTAAGACCACATCATGGGGATGTGGGTCGAATCACTGAGAGTCAGATAGCAAAACGGGAAATCTCAAATGCATAGATAAACATTTAGGATATATCCAGGGGCAACCATTGTTGCTCACAAATTCTTTTCTTGACATGTAGCAGATCATGCCTCCAAAGAAACGTAACCAACCCACCGGTAAGACACCAATCCTTCAGATAGATTCAGCTACGTTCCAAGCTACTGTCACAGCAGACGTAGCAGCCGCCCTAGCTATCCTTAATGCTAACAACATAAATGCGGGTGGAAGTGTTAATGGCAGTCCAAACCCTGGTGTTAACCAACCTCAAAAACAAGTGCCTACTGGAAAGGACACCCTTGATTCCCAACCTAACATCCTGAAGCGAAAGTTCGAAGGAAGCTGTTCAACCCAAGGACCTACCGAAAGGCAATGAATTGTGACAGTCAATACCCCAGTTAGACCTACTGTTCCAACCCCAACCACACCCTACTTGGGAAATCTCCCGCACTGCAGCAAATGTAACTTCCATCATCATGGAGTTTGTCGAGTGCTGCATTGCACCAGATGCAACAGGAAGGGGCACACCTCCAGCAGATGTAGGACCCTAGTCGAGTTCGTCACTCTGAATGCCAATGTTGGGGCTAGTTCAACCTGTTACCTCTGTGGTAGTGTAGGACATTTCAAAAGAAATTGTCTAAGGGCTAAGGATGGCAAGGAAGCTCGCTACGCAACGACCTCAACTCAACATATCCCTTCCACTACCGATGCTAGCATAGTTCAAGTGTGCAGTGTATGTGGCGAAATGGGACATTTCAAAAGAGACTGCCCAACAAAGAAGAACGACGAGGAGACAGGAAGAGTCTGACCTCAGAAGAAGGGAAGCATCAAAGAACCTTACAGTGCTTTGAGTACGTTTTCAAAACCTCAATAATTATTCATAATCGTGATTTCTTTCCTGTCCAAATTTAATCACGACGTACTCTTAAAAGTTGATGCCCTAAGGGGTAAAAATTTTGGTAGCCTAGTGTGTACATTAGAGTCAGTTGTGTTTATACATGACTTGTATGCGCCAAGCAATCATAGGAAAATCTAGTGAGAATCATTCCATCGAGAGTTCATGGTTTCAAAACATCGGAACCCTCGTACTAGTAGTAGTACCTACCAAGTCCAATATCAAACGCAGAAAACACCAGAGACGTTCATCTAGGGATACCAATGTGCTAGCAAAACAATCCTCCCGGACTAACTTAACGCGCGATTCTACGACACCATCCTGTCTAGTTACGACCAAGTCTATGTTATACCAAACCCTTTTGTCTTAAATCGTTCGATTCGCGAAACTCCCGTCGCTCGTGATGACAAACTAGATGCGAACTTCGAAAAATTCATGCCTCTTCGAAACCCGAAAGTATTCATACGAAGAGTATCATCCACAAATAGAAGGACAAAGTAAGGAAACCATCCGGACCATTGAAGATGCGTCGTGGGACACACATCTACTCTTAAATGAACTTTCTTGTAACAACGGCGACCTTTTCAGTAGCAAGGTTGCGCTGTTCGAAGCCCTCTACAGCCATAAGTACAGACCCCATATGTGCTGGGCTGAGGCGGGCGACACGCAAATAGTCAAGAGTCAAGTCCCCGACAGCACTCGCACGAGTCCTAAAACCATCCGTAGGACGACTGAAAAGATCGTACGAAAAGGCTACGCCGATGAGAGACAAAAACCATTGGAGTTCCAGATTGGTGGATGTGTCTTTTGCAGGTCTAGCCCCGGAAAAGGCTTGATACGCTTCGGAAGGCGTGAAAGCTAAAATCAGGATACGTTGGACTGTCCAGGATCCTTGCTAGGATCAGTCCCGTAAGCATACAAGCTCAATGTTACCCCGAGAACTCGGCAAAGTCCATCCCGTCTTTCTCGTGTCAAACCAAAAATGAGTGTCCGTCCGATGATACACCTACGATTTCCCCTCGACAACCTCGAGTTAGACGAGAGTTCCATGAACCTTAAGTACCTCCATCTTTTCAAAGTCTATGAGTTATACCTCTATTCTTAAATTTCGGGACGAAATTCCCTCTAACGGGGGGATGATGTGACAACCCAAAACTTTTATCTTGTACACTTAGCCAATTCTATCAATGCTAAACTCGTTCAGCTATCTTTTAGCATTGTTTTGAGCATGTTTGGATGATCTAAAGCCTTGTTCAACCAAAGTTTAAATTAGGGATGGGTTGGTTTAAGATTTAGGGTTGCAAATAGGCCAAACACTCCACCAAAAGGAGTGTGTGGCCGCACACATGAGTGTGTGGCCGCACACCCGAGTGTATGGCCGTACACCCGAGTGTATGGTCGTACACATAAGTGTGTGGCCGCACACCCGAGTGTATGGCCGCACACACGAGTGTGTGGCCGCACACCCATCCTCCAGCCGCACACTCATCCCTATTTATATAGGGTGACCCCTTCACTCATTCCTTTCATTTGGCTGCACTCTACTTTCTCTCTCTAAAAACTGTTGGGTTATGAGCATTCTAACACTCCTAAGTGTACATGCAACCCTAAATACCTTGGATCTATGTTTTCTCTATTATACATACAATTATGAACATCCAAGGTATTATCCTAATCTAGCATACAAAATAATAAATATAACAAGATAGAATGCATACCTCTTCGATGTAGAATGTCTTCATGAAGCTTGAGTGCCTAGTGCCCCAAGTGTGACACCTCAAATGGTTCACACAACACCAAATACACTTGGAATAACTTGAGAGAAACTTGAACACTCCTTGAAATCGTCTAGCCCTCACACTCACACATTAGTACACGATTTCTTGAGCCATGGGATTCTTTTATATGGTGGCTATTAGGGTTACACCATGTAACTCATAACTTTGCCCATTCCTTATGCTCCATGGATTTTAACCTCCATGGAGTATCCATGGGTCACCCCATGGACTTAGTCCAACATAAGGAATCTTGGATCACAAGCCCACATATATAAGAATGAATGATTTACACAATCAACCCATATATTTAATTAGTCTCCTTTTGATCACTTAATTAATTCCAAATTAATTCTTGATCAATACTAATTAAATAACCTTATTAATATATTAGAACTTATAATATATTAACCAACCTTAAGTGTTATTTCTCTCATTATAGTCTATCCAAATGCATGATGCCATGCAACCCAAATGGACCATGCCGGGTCAGGTCAAGTCTTACCAATTATAGTTATGGACTTAGACATTAATCCAACAGTCTCCCACTTGGATAAGTCTAAAACTATTATTGCGTATGACTTCAGGAACCGATCAGCAATCGTAGCTCTCAAAAGCTTATGTCGAACTCTGACCTTGTCGATGAACTCTGACCTTTGTCAACGACTTGTCCATTAGATAAGGGATCATATATTCCTCCATTCTAGATATCATATGGACTGAGACATGGATTATCAATCATTCTCTCTGTCCATTTGTTGTTTCCCGATTTCCGATTCATGATGACTGACTGATTGAACAAATCAAATCAGTCCTGGCTTGGCCAAGCACTCATATGTATCATCTTTAAATCATCGAGGGGCCCACAGATATCGCTTTTATCCCGAAGGTAAAAGGAATGGATAAACTTCGACTCATATAGCTTGTTCTACTACTTGTTGAATCATACACAAAGGCACGTTTTATAACATCGAGTTACCAATGCGTTTTCGTGCAATCAATGTATAACCAACTCATAGTAACAACTCATATCTCTAGGTTTGAAGAATATAAGATATTATCGTCTCATGATCACTCGTGATAAAATCCATGAAGTGATTCAAATGAGCGCGGGTTGAATCCAATACTCAGAACTTATGAGCACTCATGAGTGTTGTAGCACCACTTTTGTCCACCAACTTGGACCTCTACAAACCAACCCATGACAATCTTGATTCATATCTACTTCCAACATATGACCGACTGTGGATGGTTTGAATAACTTAATCATTCAGGAAGAGCGACTTAGTTATTCTGGAAGTCAAAACATGCAAAGTGAAACACAAGAATAAATGAATCAAATATGGTATCAAACCCTATGAATATAAATAAACACTTTTATTTATCACCATACTGATTACTCATTATTCATTGTTTCGGTTTTATCAACTTTATACTTGAATTTAAAACAATAGTTGTCCGATGCTCCAAGCATGTACACTATGTTTTCTAAACACTAGTCATGCCATACACCAAGTATGCATACTATGTTTGTCTATGATCTTTACTTTGTAAAATAGATCAATTGAACATCACTCCAATAATCTTCTTTTCACAGTCCCAAATCCTTACTGCAAATGCAAGAATTCCAAATTCATGCCATTTACTGAAATCTGTTAGATTCTAAACTTATATGCATTGATCCTCTTAATGATTATGCACGAAGTCAGAAAGACTTGACAACAATCATTACAGAGCATTCCAAAGGAGATCAGCTCCTTGGAAACTTCCTTCTTTCATTAAGTTTCCTAATCTTACACAGATTGAATAATTTCTAACTTTGAAACATTTCCATATTCCATTTTGACTATCACTTCTGAACAAGAGTTGCCTCCTTACAGATTATGTCAATATGGTCCTTCCAGAATTAACATTATACTTCCAACTGTCCTTGAGCAACCAATCTTTGGTAAACCTTAGATTGTCCTCGACAATTGCTTAACATTTTAGTCATATCCAATTCTAGACCTTTTCCCTTCATAATGCCCCAGGCATTTGGAAAATTTTAGAAAGGATGAATATAGCACATGTAATCGATCCTATATCCGAAGCATATAGGACACGATTCATGATGTCTCACATAAAGACTAAACCAGTCTTTTGCTATAATATTTCCATTTCAATTTGACAAGTTCTCAAAATTCAGATTATGAAAAGGGATGTCGTAATCATAATCGAATTTTAGAACGCAAATAATGGACCCATATATAGAATTTCCTTATGTTGAGCCATTCCAACATGAAATTCATATATATATCCTTGATTAAATACGATTAAAATCTCAATCTAAGCTTTTAGAATTGAAATGAAGTATAATTCCCTCTCCCTTAATTATAGCAAAACAACTTTTTCAACCCCTGCAACCTCACGAATTGAAACTTTTGTTTTCTATAATTAACATTGCTAACTTGCAACCTTTGTCATAATTATCATGCTCGCACTAACATGATGATTATTAGCATAACACTTATGCTCCCACTAGCTTTGACATGTACTCAGAAATCAGCTGACTTTCTTACCAAAGTTCAGATTTCTGATACTAGATTGTTTTGATAAAACTTTATCAAAATCATACACCTCTCTTAGATAGCTCACATGTGTGTCTAAACAATTTTAGAACTATGAAAAGGGATGCCGTAATCATAGTCTCAATTGTTTAGACCTTTGCCACTTCTCACAAGTCCATGTTAGTGTGCCGGTAAACCACACACGCTCCACTAACAACTTTGAGACTGCAAATATCACAATTGCTATCTAGCTAAAATCTACTTAGTGAAAGTGTTTCCTCACCATCATTTTCATGAATCGGAGAGAAACCTTATGACACTTAGATTTAATAGTGTATGTGTTCTTATCCATGTGAATTTGTCAAAACCATAATCACAAGACAAGGTTAGTGACAAATCCAAACTCATATTGATTAAACTTGTGCAATCTTAAATTCTTGCCATTTGGCAGCTCAGGTGCCTGCCATTGCTTCCAAGTAGTTGTGCAACCAATTGAGAACTCTCAGAACTCCTATGCAAAGCCAACTTGAATAGGCACAAAAATTTCAACACGATAGGTTATAAACCTCAAGTCGTGTGCTAGTGAAGGACTTTAGGTTTTATTCTTGATTAAGTCTTGAAACTTTCAAGAGCTTTAAGACTCCCACTGTCCTCTTGACATATAAGACTCCCTTGTCAAATATTCAAGAGATAGTGCGGATTCTTTATCAAGACTAACACTTTACACAATTGACCTAAGTTGGTCTCTGTTTTATCCAAAACATCACAACTTACCAATTTCAAATGTACAAGAGTAGATAACCTTTTACTCTTACATTTGACTAGTGTTAACAAACCCTCTTTAAGATATGTCACTCAAGTTACAATCTTGGAGTATGACTCTAAGAATTGTTTTGGAACGAAGTATGACTCATCTTTTTTATTTAACCATTTCAAAAATTCATGACTCCTCTTCTTAGTCATAAGAATGCACTAAGATGACTTTAGAGGACCAGTTGTGATATGGTATCTTAATCATTAAGATGATCATAAACATGATACTAAAGTACTCTCCCATCTTTTCAGATTTGAGAAACTTTTATCTTTCTGCCATACTTTGATTCTTCTTATTCGTTCTGTCTCACATTGAAACTTCTCCAATGCTACAGACTTATACTTAAACTTATAAGTATAACCATATTTACTGAACTTAAGTAAATCATGACGAATAGTCTTCTTGATCTTTTGTGGTGGACTTGACCAGTGCACAAGAATGTGTACTCGATCCCTTAGTCCTTTCCTTATTCACATAAGGAGTTAGTCTTAATTTTCCAAGCTGAAAGTTCTCATTCATCATACTATACAACTTGCATGATTCCAAGTTTCGGTCCATTTGAACCTTGGGTGATGAGAATCTTTCCTTATTTGGTAATATTAGACACTACCACAACCGAAAGAATCAAATCCATTTTTCCAATATTGCTATCAATGGAATCTTATAAGCAACAACTTTTCACAAATGCCATTGTAAGGATACTTAAAATAAATAAAATCAAAACCTTTTTCTTTTATTTTAAAACTTTGCGGAAAAAACTTATCCTTACAATCCATATGAAAACCTTGTTGTTATCTATTCCTAAGCAATATAAATATCATAACTCTTAAGTAATAGCCCAAAATTCTGATCACCGAACCATGCGATTGAAATCCATCTTCGCGATCAGAATCAGCATGTACTTAATAGAGTTAGACAATGGACTTTACCTGAAGTAGAGCCAAACTTATTGACTTTAACATCCTTAGGTAAATTTGGCAGCTTCGTAACAAATGCCCCTTCCTTTGGCAATAGTTACCTATGGACCCTTGATAATGGGACTATCTCAGACTTCGCCTCTCTCTTTACCATTGGGTCAACCGAGTTGACTATGGCCGATCCCTTTCCATTGGGAAGATAGAGCTTTACTGGATATCCAATGTCATCATTGTCAATGTCCATAGCGTTTTAGGAAGTTGATCTTAGCAAATAGATAAGATCATTAAGGGTCTTGTCTTAGTCTGTTTCATAAGATTCCCAAAAGAACTCACTATGTGACTTAGAAAGTAGTTGAGCCACCAACTTTCTCAAGACTTTGACACCCAACTCTCCGGGCTTGTCAATATGTGACTACATCTCCAAGATGTGATCACACCTAGACCTTGCCTTGCCAATAGGGCTTGAGTGACCTTAAACTTTTTAGGAACTTGTGGGTTAGGGAGAATAATTGGAGGAGGTGAAAGAAGTATGATATCCATGGGACATCATCTTCATTTAGGAAAGCTTGTTTCAAGAGATTTGGGAAGATCATAAATGTCTAGACCAGACATCTTTTTGGGAGATATTCAAGATAGTTGATTTAAATTCCTTAATATGACACCCAATATGAAATATTAAGGTTAGGACCCAACAAACTATTTTATAACTTAGAAGAGGGATGCCGTAATCCAAGCTATAAAATATTTGAAGGTAGGTGAATGACGATTCACCAATTTCCACCATGAAAAACGAAATAATTTATTAGGTTTTAATTGGATTTGAAAGTCCTAGATCTTTGAGATTCATTGAACTGTTCAAAGGCATGTTTCAATCTCGAGCGTGCCCTTCAGGTTTTGTGACTGGGATGCCGAGGATCACAAAACAAGGTGTGAATAACCATGCAAATATACTTGGTACCCTTAATATTTACCCCTTAATCAGTGTGCCGGTTAACCAAACACGCTCCACCGATACTATGATAAATATTAAGTTACCCTTTGCCTACCTTGTTAAGTCCAGGTTAGTGTGCCGGTTAACCACACACGCTCCACTAACAACTTAAGCAAAGTGCAAAGTGTAATTTCATGGGTTAGCACCAAATTCACATTTTCCTAAGTAACTAAGATTGGGTATTAAGAAGAGTTTAGTTACTTAGTATTTATCATTAATACTTTTAATGAAAGGAGAATTATAGTCCTTGTCCTACCCGTTCGGCTAACGACCCTCCACCAGTCAAGGAAGCGGTGGGTGAGAGTGGACACCCATTAAACTACCATTTTATAGGCATTAACCTTATACCCCCCTTATAGACCGGCTTCATGAATGAGGTCTACTAACGGTAAGACTGACTTTACTCTTATACATATATATAAATATTATTAACTTATAATATTATAAAGTATAAGGGTTGAATTTTAACTTTTAAAATTCTAAGGGCTAACTTGGAATTAAAGTATTCATAAGTGAAAACTTTTCAAATTCCAAAACTCGAGGGCAAGTTTTGAAACTATTCAAAACTAATTAATTCCATAACTTATGAGTTTAAAATAGTTTTAATTAAAAAAAAAACTCTTCAAGTTCCATAACTTGAGGACAAGTTATGGAAGACTTTAAACTAATTAATAAAAAAAAATAACTTTTTTTATTGTAACTTATGGAACTAATTAAGGTTACACTTTTTTTTTTAATTTAATGAAGAGACTCTTGAACCTCCATAACTTGAGGACAAGTTATGGAGTCATAAAACCATTTAATTAGAACTAGACTCTTCATTTTGTAACCTTTGCCAACTTTTATGAGTTTTATGATTCTTAAATGTGACTTTTCATATAACTTGAGGACAAGTTACAAAAACACACTTTGGAATCAACTCTTAGATTAAAATGGATTGAAAACAACTATTTCACACAACTTTTCTATTAATCTAAGAACCTCATAAGAACAAGATAATTCAAATCATCAATCTTCAAGAAATTAGCATGAACATACAAACTAATACAAATCTTGAAATTATGACAATTATCTTAGAAATTGGATTAGCATGAACATTACCACATCAAAAACAAGTTTATAAGTCCAAAAACATCTTAGGGTAATGTTCCTAGTCCAATTCCAGCCAAAACAATCGAATATATGCATCCAACTCGATTTTTCAGCTACTTTTGCAAGTATAACAAGAAAACAAACCTGGCTCTGATACCATTGTTGGGTTATGAGCATTCTAACACTCCTAAGTGTACATGCAACCCTAAATACATTGGATCTATGTTTTCTCTATTATACATACAATTATGAACATCCAAGGTATTATCCTAATCTAGCATACAAAATAATAAATATAACAAGATAGAATACATACCTCTTCGATGTAGAATGTCTTAATGAAGCTTGAGTGCCTAGTGCCCCAAGTGTGACACCTCAAATGGTTCACACAACACCAAATACACTTGGAATAACTTGAGAGAAACTTGAACACTCCTTGAAATCGTCTAGCCCTCACACTCACACATTAGTACACGATTTCTTGAGCCATGGGATTCTTTTATATGGTGGCTATTAGGGTTACACCATGTAACTCATAACTTTACCCATTCCTTATGCTCCATGGATTTTAACCTCCATGGAGTATCCATGGGTCACCCCATGGACTTAGTCCAACATAAGGAATCTTGGATCACAAGCCCACATATATAAGAATGAATGATTTACACAATCAACCCATATATTTAATTAGTCTCCTTTTGATCACTTAATTAATTCCAAATTAATTCTTGATCAATACTAATTAAATAACCTTATTAATATATTAGAACTTATAATATATTAACCAACCTTAAGTGTTATTTCTCTCATTATAGTCTATCCAAATGCATGATGCCATGCAAGCCAAATGGACCATGCCGGGTCGGGTCAAGTCTTACCAATTATAGTTATGGACTTAGACATTAATCCAACAAAAACTTCATCAAAGAATGCTCTCAAGGCCTCAAAAACGTGAGTTTTCCATCACCAAGCTTATCATACATGAAGGACCCATTGATCTAAGCCCTTAACCATCAAAGTTCATCATGTTCTTCATCACATGAAGGTGTACGGCCGCACACCTTCATAAGGTGGCCGTACACACCTTAAAGCTCTCCAAAGTGAAGAGTTTGCCATTCATTCACTAGTAGGACTTGGTATTAGCACAAGAACACCTCAAAATCGACATTTCGGGCACAAATGAGGAGTGTACGGCCGCACACTCCTGTGTACGGCCGCACACACCCTCTGTACGGCCGCACACTCCTGTGTGCAACAGCACACATAGCTTGGCCGCACACCCTGGCCGCACACACACCCTAATGACCATACACCTCCTTTGTTTGATCACATAAGGTCCCGACAAGCATTTCCAAGTCTTTAGGGTGGTTTCCCGTCATGTTTTGTCATGGAATACCTAAATCTAATACATATATGTGCTATTATATGTTACTAGGATCCAGTTGAGTGCGAAACCTCAATTGACATTCAACACTCGTAACCGATCATCCGCTCGAATCATCCGTCAAACAGTGAGTTCATACCCCTACGCTTTTTCCGAGTTTTTCATGTTTTCAGGGGGGAATACAAGCAAAAGTACAAGGAAACTTGTGCTCAAATATATTATTTTGTTTAGAGCAAATTACACGAATGGTCCCTATGGTTTAGGGTAATTTGCATGTTTGGTCCCTAACTTATTTTTTTAACTCGGAGGGTCCCTACTGTTTGTTTTTGTTACGTGCTTGGTCCCTGTCTTACCTAAAAAAGACTATTTTTCCCTTGATTTTTTAATTTATTTAAATAAACACACCCCCAAACTCACCCCCTCACCTTATCTTACCTACCCCACTATTTTTCTCTATTTAAATAATAAATTTTTTAGGTAAGATAGGGACCAATCGTGTAACAAAAACAAACATTGGGGACCAAGTGTGTAACAAAAAATAATAGTAAGGATCTTCTAAGTTAAAAAAATAAGTTAGGGACCAAACGAGCAAATTACCCCAAACCATAGGGACCATTCGTGTAATTTACTCTTTTGTTTAAGATAATTATATTTTCAGTATGCTTTTAAACACGGAAAACAGTTTTACCAACCGATTAAGAAATCAACACGTAGAAACAGTTTTCAAAACTAGAACAATGAACTTGTGAATCATGTAGTAAAATGTATTATTTTATAAAGGATTCATGCAAATCATAAACAGGATTTTCTGTATTATTACTTGTAAACTTGTTAGGCTAAGTTTGAGACACGTCCTTGGTAACACTCCCACAGAATCAGAGTGTAGGACTAGCACTTGTGACCAGAGTCTCTTGTAGGGAGAGCGTGACTGTTGTGTATAGATCTATACGGGACTGACAATCCCGCACCTCACTGCTAGCTACAGTCGGACCGGCAGGTCTGCGGGTGACAAAGTCATTAAGGATACAGGCCGTTGCAGGCTATATCCAGTCAGTTATGGTCATGAAACTCAAAACCTAGGTAGCAGAGATTTACTTTTGTAATAATAAATCAAGTGAACTAACCTCAAAGTAATAACCGATTTAATTACTGGAGGGTATTAATAATAATATCCTTAGGACTTAGTTCATCACGGTTTTTCTTTTATACCTCTCTGGGTGTAACCAAGGTTTTTTAAAAAAAGAAAACTGCTTTTATCAACATGGGTATGGTAGATACTTGCAACCCTCAGTTTAAAACGGATAATCAACCATCAACCTTTAGGGAAAATATAGGATTTTCCCGGGATAAACCGAATATTCAAAACGAACTGTTTTACGACCAACGGATATTCATATTCATTCCACGACTCCTTGGATTGTACATATCTTGTACGAATCTGGAAGTCAGGGAAGGAATGGGCTTTCAAAAACGCTTTTCATAAGAAAATGTAGGATTTTCTTGAGGAACACTTTTCAAAAGGATCAAAGAACATTTTTCCACCAAAAACTAAACGCTTATGAACTCACCAGCTTTATGCTGATATTCTTCAAAACTGCTTGTATTCTCAGGGAATTAGTAGACAGGTACTTCCAGGAGTTCGGAGAAGTCGGAGCATTAGAGTCGCGTCTTTACTATTTCACTTTTGATATGAATAAAACTATGTATTAAACAATGTAAACCTTTTTCATATATGTATTCAATGTCTGGTTGTGTTTACTATGCTTGCTATGATACAATTGTTGTGATACTACGCATGACGTCAGCCACCCCCGAACGTTTCCGCCGTTCCGGTTTGGGGGTGTGACACACTATCTGGCTACTAGTGAATGCTATGGCTACACCCGCAGACTTACAACACTTTCCATACTGGATCAAACACGCGCTTGACCCGCACTCAGTTGAACTCATGTCCTGACTGGAATCCCTAACCTGATTCCCTACGGCTTGCTAGGAAACATTACGGGAACGCGATCTCCTTATTGGCAAGTTTTTTCCGAACTTCCATCTCACACTATCCTCAAACCATACAGCCGCTTGGGCTATCTTCCTTCCAAATAAATATGCGAAACTTATCCCAGTTTCAAAACTGCTCCTACCTCTGAATCCTTGGATGATTCTCCCCCACTTTGATTCAACTAACGTCTTACGACACACAATACTGGAAGGATTCTCAATCCTTCTTACCATTCAATGCCCAATCTGCTGAAAACCACACTTACCATTGCTAGGGTTTCAACACCAGCTAATCCAAAAGATCACACAACTTCTAAAAATCCGAATAAATCTCCGGTAATAACCCGCTAGACCCAGGAAGCTCCGAATCTCAATTGGAGACCTCGGAATCTCCAACTACATCACGGCCTCTTACTTGGCCGGATCGACTAGAATATCCTTCTGATTGACAAGGTGCCCAAGAAATTGCACCCCGCGCAACCAGAACTCACAATTGAAGAACCTTGTGAAAATTCTCTCCCTCCTCAAAGTCTCTAGCACCTCCCTCAGGTGCTTCTCGTGCTGCTCCTCAGTCTTGGAATAAACCAAGATGACATTGTACTTTCCCAATCCCGTAATCTGCGGAATTGCTCTATCACTATTCGCTGATGCTTCTCGGTATGCAAGTGGCATACGACATCTCTTGAAATATAATTCAGACACAAACCGAGGATAAATCAGGGTTACACTTACTCAAACCCTTGGAACGAAAGGCTCCCTTGTGCAGTTTCTCGCAAGTGTTGCACCGAATCTGGTCCTGCTGGTCTTTCGAAAGCTAATCCTAAATCTAGGGTCTTCTCCCGAGACCCTTCAATGTAAGCAACTGATCTGGTTCCCTCTTACCAATGTGCTCTAAGTCCATATCCTGTTCCCAAGCTCTAGAAGTCATACCATTCAGGGTCTTGCACCCCGAGATACTCATGATCTCCCTGTTATCATTCTACAGTATGTTCTGATAACTTACCTTCTTCATTTCCTCATCTGTTGCATACAGTGGTACCATATAAGCTCTTTCCCGAGACTTGGCAGTGATCTCTGCCACAGTCTCAGTCGTCTGGTGGAGATCTAACAACCATTGTGCCAACTGCTGCGCCTCAATCACCTGGGCACACTCTGCCCAGAATCTGGTCTAAAAGTCATCCCATGACCTAGCATTAACCGCATCATCACTCAACTCACTACCAACCTCTTCCTATCAATCTCGTGCTCTATCCCTCAGGAGACAGGAAGTAAGTCAGATCTTGTCTCCTTTCGAGACAACGTCTGGTATGAAAAGTGTTGGTGACATCTGCCAACCATCTGCTGCTAACAATGGGGTCCCTAACCCCTATAACAATATGAAGCCTCACAAACTCTGAATTCTCGAAACATCAACGTACGAGTCTCTATCATGACTGTTATCTTAGTGCAAAATGCACTCGGCCTCTCATCACAAATCTCTATAATCCCTCCTTGATCACACTGAGGATCACAAGAGTCTGGTCAATGATATTGCGCGTAATTCTCAGATGGAATGAACTCCCTCATCTGATCATCAATCTGCCCGGCCCCAGAGTCTGAGCCTGATCCCTCGTCGACACCAAAACTACCATCTGGTCTACCACGTAGCGCCACTATACTCGGCAACATACGATCACTAACATCACAATACTCATCCAAACTCGAGGGATCTCACACACTACAAGTTTCCTGGGTTCATCTCAGTCTTCCTTGATTCGAGCACGGATCCTCTGCTTTCAGTAGTACGGGCCCATACTACCTTCCACATCTATCCGTACTTTCCTCAAGTACTGCCTCGATTCCACCAAGTCCCTTCTACTACTACTGCTGATCTCATGCTAATCTCATCCTAGACTTGCCCTAGGGTAATCACCAACCCACTCTCCGCCATCAGCTGCATAAGAAGTCCCTGCGTTATTCCCCTAACTAGCTCGCGAATACTATTACATATTACTCAGACTAGATAATTCTTCGAATGAGAGATCCTACCCTACAACGGTTGGACTCAAACAAGAGCTGCGAAATAGAGCTAGACCTAACCTTCTGAAATTATTTAGTCCTTGCAATATATAACTTAACATATTCATTTACTAGTTAGTGAAAGACAACTAGAACTCCTAAAAGCACAAAGCAAGCAGCATTTGGGCGTTGAGTACACATAATCAAGCATATACTACTCTGGCTATCATACTGACTAATCTGTACTAGCATGCAGTTCTCAATAAGCTGGTACACATATAATAGGCACATAAGGCATCCTCCCTAGATCCTTAGCCCTAAACCAGCATGCAGTTCTCATAAAGCTGATACTTATACAATAGGCACATAAGGCATCCTTCCTAGATCCTTAGCCCTAAACTAGCATGCAGTTCTCATAAAGCTGATACTCATACAATAGGCACATAAGGAATCCTTCCAAGATTCTCAGTCCTAATCTAGCATGCAGTTCTCATAAAGCTGATACTCATATCATAACATAAACTTGTATGGGTAATTTGGGCGTACTTACTTGAGCTCGACTGATTGCATGCACCACACCCTTTTCTCTTTTCAAAGTTCTTTTCTTTCTAAAATTTCTTTTCGCTTTTTCTAAAACTCGTTTCTTTTTAAGTTTCTTCTTGGTTTTCTAAAACTCTTTTCTTTTGAAAACTTTATACCACTACCATAGTCTGAGTTCAGATACACTCGAGAGTGTGCCCGAATCCCTCAAACCAAGGCTCTGATACAAACTTGTAACATCCCAAAAATACAGTCTGAAAATTTCGTTTTAAATCAGTAATAAAACCATATTCATCAAACGTGATATAAGAATCATAAACAATGTATCTCAAAATATCATAACAACTGTCAAATATATCAGAGTATAAACATCCCAGGCTGAACAAATGGTGTGTGCACTGCAATCTTCCCGAGCTCCTCTTTTGAAAACTGAGTACCTGAAACCAAACTGAAAACCGTAAGCACGAAGCTTAGTGAGCTCCCCCAAACTACCACATACCAAACAATAACATATAAAGCAACTACTGGGCCTTGCCCACTGCATCGGACCGAAGTCCGGAAACTGCATCGGACCGAAGTTCGGAACTAACCAGGGCCTTGCCCTCTGCATCGGACCGAAGTCCAGAAACTGCATCGGACCGAAGTCCGGAACTAACCAGGGCCTTGCCCTCTGCATCGGACCGAAGTCCGGAAACTGCATCGGACCAAAGTCTGGAACTAACCAGGGCCTTGCCCTCTGCATCGGACCGAAGTCCGGAACTGACTGAACATAGCATAGCATAATCATAACTACTAGCATAAACACATATACTGCATACTGCATCGGACCGAAGTCTGGAACACATAACACAAAGACATGCTTGAATCACAAAGACATCAAGCACATTGAACTACTGCATCAGACCGAAGTCCGGAACTACTGCTGACTAAACGGGCCGGCATTGTGGCCGTAGACCCATTCCTACTGGAAGGAAAACTCACCTCACACTGCTGAAGTCCCGTAGACACAATCCCACACTGCTGAAGTCCCGCAGACTCAACCCCAGTTGCTGGATGACAGATTCCCCGAACTGTCAACACCAAAATAACACCCAATTACTAATTGGGGTCTAACACATAACTATAAATGCATACTTTGGATAATTACTATATTACCCCTAGCTTGGCTTACCCAAGCCCAAGGCCCAATCCATAGGCCCAAAGTCAACTAGGGATCAAAGCCCAACATATGGCCCAATTTTCCAAATTGGGCCCAAACCTCTACATGGACTTCCCTTAAGGCCCAATTGATTAGTCCAGTCCAACATGTCTCATTCTAGGGGCCCAATATCAATACAACCATCTAGGCCCCAACTATGGCCCAATTTTCCAAATTGGGCCCAATCCTTCATATGGGCCTTATCCTAAAGCCCAACTAATTACTCTAGTCCATTTGCTTGTTCTTGGATGGCCCAACACAAAGCCCAAGTGAAATTAGGGTTTCACATAAAATGATGATTAGAGTTAAGTGTTTCTTACTTAACCCAATAAGGACTTAATCCATTAAGTCCTTTACTCTACTAGATAAATGATATGGAGAAATTGGGCTTAATACACAATCCAATCTCAATAGCCCAAAAGTGGGTCCAATAAGTCCAAGGCCTAACTACTCACAATTAGGGTTTTCTAAACCCTAATTAGGGTTTTCACCCAAACATGGCCCAATAGGCCCAAAACTAATCCTTAAGCCCATTAGGGTTTTGCTAGGTCCATTAGGGTTTTGCTAGTGGGGCACCACCCACTACCACCTCGGGTAGTGGTGGAGAATGGCGGCTCACGGCGGCGGCCACCACCTTATGGTGGTGGTTATTTTTATTTTTATTATCCAATACTAATTACAGTTACAAGGTTTTATCCAAAATAACACACACACACACACTCACTAACACACACTAACTAACTAACACACACACACAGCCACACCATGGTGGCCGGCGGTGGCGCTTGGCGGCAGCCATCACCCTATGGTGGTGGTGATGCCGTTTCCGGGAACTCCAGCTATACACACCCATACACACTAACTGAAATACGCACGTCTTCACTTCTTTGCTCGGAAAAAAGGAAACCAACCACCCTCCTAGCGGCGTACGGTGGCGGTGGTGATACAAGGCGACGGCAGCGACGACTTCTTGTGGTGACAGCCACCACCGTGAGGTGGTGGCAGTTCTCTTGTTGGTTCTCCGCAAAGCAGCGACACAACACACGAGGATACAACCCATGACCGGGAACGAACTGACTTCAACGGAAACAGCAGCAGCAATGTCATCGGCGGTGATGGCGGTGGTGGGTGAGACCCCCTTCATGGCAGCGAACGAAGGGGAAAATAAGGAGAAGAGTGGAGGTCCCGCCGATCATGCTCCAACATAGTCGTTCACAGCCTCCTTCGTGGGTCTCGGTAACTCTCCCGACTGCCCATGCCATCTCCGGCCGGCAGCAGCGTTGAGGTGGCGTTCAATGGCGAGGGTGGCTTCATCCGATCGGGACAGCAACGAAGAAGGTGGATGGCTGGTGGTTGTTGGCGATCTCCGGCGATTGGCGACCTCATTGGAGATGGTTGCAACTTGAACAGCAAAGGGAAATGGCACCGGAGATCGGAGGAGAGGGGGGGGGGGCGGATGGATGGTAAGGTGACAGCTGCACCTCTCATTCCTAGGGTTAGGGTTACATTAAGCTATATACCCGATCCCTCAAAACATTATGCTATAATAACAATATCAGTCCCTCCCCCTTCCCTTTTCTTTCAAATTCAATCCCATTATTACCAAATGAACCCTCAGCATTAAATCCTTTATATTTTATGTACGAAAATTACCAAACAGCCCCCTATCTTCCATAAGCTCTTCAAATGAAGTCTCATAAATTACCATTTACTCCCTGCCTTCATAAATACGTACAAAACTAATCCGGATTTTACACTTTTAACCTCCAACTTCTAAATTCTTCACAAATTAGTCTGGGACTTACATTTATTAATTTATTTAAATAAACGGGGCGTTACATAATTATCACAAAGACAATCATCTCTCAACTAACTCCTACTAGTGGGTCGACATTGTGGCCGTAGACCCACTCCTACTGGAAGGTAACTCACCTCAATGTCGTAAAGTGTCTGAACTGTACTTGCTCCCAGAATCAACTCCTCTCAGATCCTACACATAACAATCTTCCTTAATTACCATTTCCTGGTCAACTCATGTCAAAGTTAAAGGCAAGGTCAACACCCAGTTGACTCAACTCGCCGAGTTGGCCCCACAACTCGTCGAGTTCCGAAATCATGCAAACGCCAAGACTTCGACCCTACTCACCGATCCTTACAAGGGCTCACCGAGTTCTCCTTTAAATAAAGTCGGGACCTTCTATAACTGACTCGCCGAGTTTATCCTTGAACTCATCGAGTTCATCTTCATCCGAGTTAAGGTGTTTAGTCCTGGACTCGCTGAGTTCATCCTTGAACTCGTCGAGTTCATCTTTATATGGTTGGGATATTGCCTCAAACTCGCCGAGTTCATCCTTGAACTCGTCGAGTACGTTGATCTTCAGGTCCATAATGGACCCAACTGCCTGAGTCTCCTTCCAACTCAACACACTAATCGATATCAGAAGGGGTTTTGGGGAAAATGCTACCTGACTCGCTGAGTCACCTAAGCGACTCGCCGAGTTCCTCTATGTCCAAAACTATTCAGTCGATTTTAGATGGTCCTAATGCATCCAAAACATAGATCTGACCTCCTAGGGTCCATATTGCACGTAAAGCTACGAACTTTACGTTCATGCATGTGGTTTTTGGCTCAAAAGGCTCTAAAATGAGGTTTATATGATGCATGGGACCCCCATGGCCATAAAGTTGGCACATTTATGCCATGGGAATCCTCAATGGTTCCAGATCTGAAGTCTTTCCCCTTAGAACCACAAAGTCCCGAAAATGGCTCTACTAATACTTAGAAAATGTAGAAACTTGTCCTAACTAGAGATCTAAGAGATAAATGGTCAAGGTTGAAGCTTTTTACCTTGAATGAGCTGGAAATGAAGCAAAACCTCTGGATCTACTTGCTTCTTCTGGAACCACCAAGCTTCCACTTCTTTCTTCAAGCTTCAAACAACCACAAACACACAAAACTGGCTCAAGAACACTCCAAATGCTTTAGGGTTTCGAGTTAGGGCTTTTCTGGACTGTGAGAGACGATGGAGGTTGAAGTGGGACAAGATAATGTGTTTAAATAGGGCGCAAACCCTAAATATTAGGGTTTCATCCAGGCAGTCCTACTCGTCGAGTCGGGCTCCCGACTCGTCGAGTAGATTACTTAAAACCCACGTCCATAATTCAGTCTACTCGACGAGTTGGGCCTCCAACTCGTCGAGTCTCAGTGTAAAAATGCAAATACTTCTATTTAAAATACGTACCGGGAATCGGGTGTTACAGTGACGTGTTCGCACGCGACGCACGTACATGGAACGTATTACGGACTTGAGGGAATAATCTTGTGCGACGAACGTCCATAGAACGTCATTTAAATGAGTTTTTTCTATGCTTTTTCATTTATTTTGTTTTTTTTTTCGTTTGTTTAGTATTTCTTTTTATTTTTCATTAAAAAATTCAATTTTTATTAAATAGATATATGCTTAGTTTTAATGTTTTTATATTTTTTTAGTTTGAAAAGAAAGTTATTTTTTTCGTTATTTTTTATTATTATTATTATTATTTTTTTAATATCTTTACTATATACTTGAAGATAGTAGGGTTTTTTTTAACTAAATATTGGTTTGAGTTTTTAATGTTTAATAATTATAAAATTTTAAATAAAAAGAATATTAAGGATCATAATATTTTTCATTCATACTTTTTTTTAATCATATTATTTTTGGATCATAAAATTTTAAATCATAGTATTCTGAATCATAACGATATTATGCATTATACATTTTTTAATCATATTAATTTGGATCATAATATACTAAATTAAATAAAGTTTTTTGTTCAATACAACATTTGGATCATTATATTTTTTGAATCATTTAATTTAGAATCATAAAAAATATAATAATTAAGGATCATTATGTAGCACCTGGTTCCTGATATGTATTTTATTTAAATATTTTGCATTTTTGGCCTGGGACTCGGCGAGTTGAAGGACCAACTCGTCGAGTAGAAACGGATTTGATTCGGGATTTAAATGACGGACTCGTCGAGTCGGCTTCAGACTCGACGAGGAGACTCTGACTGGACAAAACCCTAATCTAAGGGTTTGCACCCTATTTAAACATCTCATTCAGCCACCCTTCGTCCCTATTGCTTCCAGAAAACCCCCATAACAAACCCTAGCCGTTTGTATAAAGAGCTAAGGCATTTGTGGTGCTTTTTGGTGATTTTGAACTCAAAGGAGAAGGAAAAGCCTAGAGGAATCAAGAGGAGACCAAGGGAGTTCAAGTTTGTGCACCATTTGCAGTTCACAGAAGGTATAAAGTCGATACCTTGCTTGTTCTTTTGCTAGATCCCTTTTTGGGGAGATTTAGGGCTTTTATAAGCCATTCTTGGTAACCAACCATGATTGCAAGCATGGTTGGGGGTTGAGGCTTCGGATCTAGGTCCATGGAGGAATTACAAGGCAGAAAGGGGCTGCTTTTGCACCCATGGAAGCCCCCATGCAACCCAAGAGTCTCTTTTAGAGCCTTTTAGACTCAAAGTCCCATGCATGCACATAAAGTTCGTAACTTTACGTGCTAGATCGAGTTTAGGGACCTAGATCTAACATTTGGACAAGAGTTGTACCCCAGAAATCGAAGAAATAAGATTTGGACTGTATCGACTCGGCGAGTCGTTCTTGGGACTCGGCGAGTCCGAGGTTAGACTCCCCTTTTCTGTTATGGGTTAAGGAGACCCAGTGGAGTGCTGGAAAGGTTTTAGAGGGTCCGGGGGAGTGACCCCAACGTATTGGGATAAGCCATAGTCCTGGAGTTCATAGGACTCGGCGAGTACATGAACAGACTCGGCGAGTCCAAGGCAATCTCCCAACTCTTGAGGATGAACTCGACGAGTTGTTCATACAACTCGGCGAGTCGGATGAAGGTTCATCTAGGGTTGTTCTAGAAGGAGAACTCGTCGAGTCGTTGCCAAACTCGACGAGTAGAGGCGTGAAGAAGGACAGATGAAAGGATAGGGACTCGACGAGTTGGCGGCCCAACTTGGCGAGTCGGGTTAACTGGAAGTTGACTTTGACTTTGTCTTGGACTTGGTCAGGGGTAAAATGGTCATTTTACCCTGAGAATAGATATCAGACTCTGACTAAGTGTTTTGTGGGGATTATAGCCGGAGGATTTCCGGAGAAGCAGCAGACAGAGATTTTCCCCGCGCAGATTATCAGCAGCTTCGTTCAAGGTGAGTTACCTTCCAGTAGCGGTGGGTCTACGGCCACAATGCCGACCCACCAATAGGACCGAAGGGTAGGTCAGGCACCCCAGATATGTCTGACAGTATGTGATGATATGTTTATATGCTGGCATGATATATTATATGTGATAGTGGTAGTAGGAAGGGAATAGTCCCCAAGTTCGGTTGTTAGGACCGAAGGGTAGTTCGGACGCCCCAGATATGTCTGATAGTATGTTTATGTTATGATATATGTGATAGTAGCAGTAGGGGTGGAATAGTCCCCGAGGGTCGGTTGTTAGGACCGACGGGTAGGTCATCACCCCAGAATGGCTTGACACGGGTAGGTCGGCACCCGAGAATGGTCGTACCGGGTAGATCGGGCACCCCAGAATTGCCCGACAGTATGTATGCTATATGATTGTATGGTATGTGGTACGATTGGGGGAACTCACTAAGCTTCGTGCTTACAGTTTTCAGTTTTGTTTCAGGTACCTCTTCAGCGAAGGGGAAGGAGCCGGCGCGGTAGCTGCACATCATACACACACTGGATTCCGCATTATGAGATTTCTTGGGATTGTACTCTGACATTGTTACTACTTTTACGATATGATTTCAGACATGAGATTATGGTTTTTACGAAATGATATGACTTCATGATATTTTCTTATGAATGTTTTCTAAATTGTTATATAAAAATCAAAATTTTTGGACTCGAAAAATGGGATGTTACACATTAAATATTTAAATCAAAATATTTTTAGATCATAACAAGTTAATGATCATAAACATATTGAATCATTATATTTTTTAATTATAAATATTTGGAATCATCTTTATTTGCATCATATTATGTTCAACATTTTTTTTAAAACTTTTAATCTTTTAAAATAAAGTTTGGTATCTAAAACACCTTATTTTTTAAAAATTCTTTTTACAAAGTCATGAGAATAGTGAGTAGAAATATTCCTTAAATTTTTATAATTTTTGGAGAATTTTTTTTGGGTTTTTTTATAAATATAAAAAATAAAAAAATATTTTTTTTCAAAATTTCATGATTGTGCTCATTTTGTAGAGAATTAAATTTTAAGAACTTTGGTTTTTTCATTTTTTTTTCAAAAAAAAAAGTTATGGCCAAAAAACTAAGCGGGTGGAAAAAAAAACTCACCAACCAAAAAGGGCTAGACACTTGTTTTGTTGAGGTGAGGGCATGTGTCAGCTACTGGAGAGGTCATATGGCCGAATTTTCTTTTTTTTGTTCTTTTTTTTTTAATCTTTTTGATGTTGTCACTTGTATCATCCAAACAATTAACTTTTCCCGAAAATTATCAAAATTTCGCAATTAATTACGAAAATGTCATACCATCTCGCGAGATTTTGACGATAAATAAAATCAAATTCTAGTCATTTATTTTTTCAATCTTAAGGCCAAAAATTGTTTTTGCGGTTCCTATTATTTTTTGAGTTCCTATTTGATCATACTTTATATATATATATATATATATATATATATATATATATATATATATATATATATATATATATTTGGCAATTTGGCATAAAGAGGGTGTTTGGGATTGGTTTTAAAACAACTTTTGATTTTTAACTTTTTCAAAAAGTCAAAAAATTGCAAAAAATTTTTGGTTGATGGAAAAGATCTTTTAAAATTACTTTTTTGTATAAAATGAAAAGTTGGGTTTTCGAAAGTCACAAATCATATCTTTTTGTATTTTTTAAAACTTTTTAACTGAAAAGTTGATTTTTACTCTAAAAGCAAATACAAACACATTTTAAAAATTTTCTTTTGGAAAAAGTCAGTAATCAAAAGTCTTTTTACAAAAAGTACTTTTGACCTTAAAAAGTAATCCCAAAAACCCCAAAGTAACAATTGAAACAATGAAAAATACTAAATTACTGGTAATCAATTTACTAATAAACAAGGTGTGGATGTTGTTGTAGAGTTATAGTTATAATATAGTTCAAAAATCACAAACAATTCTGTTTCAGTTTGAAAATTTTCTTTTTAATGGGTTTGGGTGTTCTTGTTCTAAATATCCAACCTACAACATTTTCCTTTTCAATTTGACAAACACATTGAAGACAAATTACAATCTACACATTTACATAACCTAAATAATCTATTAATCCATATTTTGAACCATAAATAATTTATCAAACATATAAATGCTTAATACACAGTCAAATATCATTTGTAAAATAAAAATAACCCTAGATAATATATTAACTCAAATTTTATTTGTAAAAAAAACAAAACTCACAATTTCGAGCTAATTTTATATGACTAAAAGTAACAAAACTTACCAAAGGTGATTCAAACCTTTTAGAACAAAAGGTATTGATTTTGACTCAATCCTTCGTTTGTCATGGAATGCATTCTAAGTCTTATCTGTTACTGTACCATAACACATATAAAAAATTTAGGCCCATTGTCATGATGAGCCATGATCAATCACCCAAGTTTCCCAAAGTCTAGTCTGACTTTTGAAATATGGTTTTTGTGGTATGTAAAAAAATTCCTACCTCTTCAGGATCTTCCCGATCTATTTTAAAAGATTATATTACATGATAATCACGAGCTATATATTTCGTGTATCATTTTTTAAATATAATTATCAACAAGTGGTATTGACAAAGACCTAGCTAGCGACCATCTCTGTCTTCCACATGCCCACTATCATCCATGTGATTGATGTTTACTTAGCCGGTGAGCCATAATAAACGCAATCGACTACTTGTCTATTTCATATGAAATAATTGGAACATTGACATGTATAAAAGCTTTTGATACGATTCTTTGCTTCAAACTGGAAAATCTATCAAAATTAATAAGGATAGACCGTTGACATGTACAAAAACTTTGAATACGTCTTTAATTCAAATGATATGTTATGAAACGAAACTAAAATGTGTTTATACTTGTTTGCAAAATTGTAGTGTGTGTTCGGCAAAAATAACTGAAAGCTGGAAGTTGGAAATTGCACTTTTACTTGTATAAGTGTGTTCGATACAAGCAGTTTAAATTTTCAGATTAAAATTACATGATATTAAAATTACATAAAAAGTGATTTGGATATAAAGTAAAATTGAAAAATAATTATGATAAATTAATTTTTCTAAACTATAATATTCAAAAGTTAAAAACCATCCAAATTTTAATACCAAATACAGCAATTAAGCTTCTAAATTGGTAAAAAAAATTATGTATATTAGTAAATGATGATTGTTTTACAAGTAAAGTATTAATACTTTTCAATTTTTTAAGGACCGAGACAAAACATTTTTTTCATATTACAAGTGTTTCGGCATTCTAAAGAAACGATATTATTGTATTATATAAATTTTGGTTTATATATATATATATATATATATATATATATATATATATATATATATATATATATATATATATATATTAAATGTTTATTATTTTGTTAGAAAATTAATAAATTATAAAACCCGTTGACGTGATTGTTTTAAATAAACACATCAAAATTGTTAAAACTATATTTAAATTTAATTGTATAAGATATATATATATATATATATATATATATATATATATATATATATATATATATATTTTGTTTCAAATAAAGACATCATAATCGTTAAAAATATGAATATGATTTATTTATTTTTAATTGTATTTATATCAATATGTTAAAATTAAAATAAAAAAAAAGAACCTTTTTGTTAAAATCTTCGTTGAAGTAGCTTTTGATTTGAAGTTTTTTATTTAACCCAAAAGTTAATAGCTTCTGCTGCTGTTGCGGAACGAAGTTTTTTTTTCTTTGAAACCAGTTTTTTCATAACTGTTAGAAGGTATAAACTCCCAAAAGCTAAACAATACACCCACGGACAATGACAAGTTATCTCCATTGACGCTTGACTCAATGATGATAGATATGAAACCGAAACAAACATATTTAATCTTTTATAAACACAACATTTTCATCCTCATATTTTTAGCCAACAATTTTTAGAGGTGATATCATATTTTCGTGAATTTCTCATTCATTAAATCTTTATTTTGGACATTTACCATGCCAAAACGGAAGTATTTTGGAAGACAACTAATAACCCATGGTCCCGTAGATATTAAGGATATCAAGGTGTTATTTTTGGAAATCATTAGTCTTTTATGTGCGCCATTGCACTTCAATTAATATTAATTATGGCTTTTAGGATTGGTTATTTTTTCCTCACATCAAACACATATTTAAAACAAAACAATCATTTGAGCAAAAGTAACATAGTAAAAGCCAATTGGGAATAGCCCAACTGGTATAGGCTTAGCCTCTTAGTATGGGAGAATGGGGATGTCAGGGTTCGATCATTGGTGCTAACAAAAATTGGAGTATTAACACTAACATCTAACCATTCAAGTTGCCGTTAAAAAAAATGAAAGATGTTAACTCTAAGAATAACCAAAACCCTAATTTAAGATGAAAACTTTTTGTACTCTATTATAGAAATTACAAAACATAAAACTACATCATAAATTAATGACTTTAACATAGTATCTCTAAATTTACTATATCTTCTTTTTAGAAGTCTAAAACCTTTATAATTTTATAAGTACTGTATACTAGTAAAAACCACTGTTTTTCTTCTCTCTTCTTTGAAACATCAATCTTTTCATGTTAAGTAAAAAACTTCATTAAACTTACATATTTCATTTCAACGAGCAGTTGAGATTTTATAGATTCAAAGTGTTAGGTGTACTTAACATATCCTCTAATTTTTCCCATGTATATTCCAACTCCAAAGCATCTTGTCTTTCAATAAAAAGTCTTTTATTTTTTGAATTAATATCTGATTTCTTTTTGCCTGGTTGAAAAAGACAAAATTATATGTAGGTATATATAAAAAGTTTAAAAAATCTGAATATTAGATTAAGTCAAACCGGTTGATCTGTGACATGTTCGGTATATCGGGTTAACTAAATAACTGGATTTTAAAACATTGTCTCGCTACCGCTGGGCTACTTAGCCAGTTAGGTTATGTTTATATGGCAAACAAATTGGACCCAATTTCAAATTAGTGTGCCTCGCTTAATAAAAATGCTAAAAGCAAACATGGTAAGCAATCAATTGGGTGCAAAGATCCAATCCAACTATACAAATCGAACTACAAATAGACTCCCAGTTAACCCAATAACAGCTACGTGAGTAAAGTAAACAACAAAACTGTACACTAAAAAAACATATCTACGTGCTGACAACAGTCTGTTCAGCCAGTATTGTCAAGTGATCCATCACCGATTGACATCCCTAATCGAGTTCCAAGAAACACCACGTAAATCCCCATAAGCCCTATCCCTAACAACTTGCTTGGCTGCATCCCATTTCTCGGCAACACCACCAGCGACCAAACCAACCCCACCACCAAAAACCCAATATTACAAAACAGCCCCACATCACCACCCATTTTATAAGACTCCGGTCTCTTGGACCATGATCCAATCAACATACAAATCCCCAAACCCACAAGCGTGTTGAACATTGGGCCCGCATAGCAACCGGATATTGCAATCTGCACGCCTTCACCGCCATTAACCGCCAATGCAACATTTGACATCAAGTCACCCATCGAGTTCCCCCATGCTAAAACTGTTAACCCAAGGATTGATGGGTTGATTCCGAATATCAGACCAAATGCTACCAATAAAGAAACTAGCTCATTGGCTATCATGTAGAACCAAACAATGCTCATAAAGAATCCTCCAACAACCCATGGAAGCACCCATTTTTGAGGTGGGTGGTTTGCGTTTGTGCATATAAACACAACCCCACCAAAGAAACAACCGACTAGTGCGCAAGCTAAGTAGATTAGCACAGCAGCTAGTCGGTTGTTACCATACACGTTGTTCCATAGGAACGCGAGGAGTGAAGGGGCTAGGGTTACGCTGGCGACAGCGTAACCTTTTGACCATCTTCCTTCCTCGATTATTGGAATTGTCAACCGTCTTGGCAATGATAACGGGAATTCTAGACATGAAAATAGTTTAGAACACGAAAGTGATGAATTGTTATGTTCTTCATCCTTCCATCCCCAAAGAGGCTTTGGGTTATCTTCCATATGTCCAAGAACCTCGGAGTAAATTGACACGTTTGAACCCCACATCCAGTGCGGAACCTTTGATTCAATCAAGAGCGGGACATCATCGGAATCCGTGAAAGACATGTTTATTGATTCAATATCTTTATTTTCGTAACCATCCATTTGAGTAACAGCCAACAACGGGACACTTATTGTCTCAATGTTCAAAATCCCATCTCTTTGTCTCAAGAACTCGTTAGCGGCAACTAAGGCGGCGTAAACAATGTAAATAAAAACAAACGCGATTGCGCCACCGACACTAACCTCTCCGATAAGCAAGATGAAAGCAAGAGAAACAACGGCAAAAAGAAACACAGATACATCTCTAATGAAACATTTCTTATCGATATTCACAACCTGATCAGCCACACAGATAGAAATAGTCCCGACAACAACACACGTCACGAAAATGGCTCCACCCAGAATACTATTGAGTCCAACATCGCCATTATCGGTGCCCACAAAAGCAGCGATGCTAGCAAATACATCAGGGGCACCGTTTCCTAATGGAAGCAAGGTGACCCCTGCGACAGTGGGTGGTAATCTCAATAAATTCGACAACTTTTCAAGAGAACAACAGAAATAATCGGCAGCTGTGTTGCCCAAAAGATAAAACAAGGCAGCAAGCCATAAAACGAGTACAATGTAACCAAAGAAAGCATGGTTTTGAGAAGAACAGTAGAAGAAGTTCATGTAATTGAAAAACCCATCGGATTTACATTGAGGGTTAGCTAATAAGAACTCACATACACTTTCATAACCTTCATGATGATTTAGTCCTGTACAATCAGGTGGGGTCTTGATACCCAAGTTTCGTGGAGTACCCAGCAAACCGACCCGGTTGGTACCCTTGTAGTTCCATTTATGGGTCTGTTGGTGAAAGCAAAACACGAGAAATACAAGGCTGAAAACACCATGCAAAGAACCACGGGAATTGAAGGGTATCCGGAAGCGGTGGTCCATTTACAACAACAGAAACCTAGTTTTATGATCTTCCTTTCCAATTTGACTAAGGAGATCAAGAAATAATGATTTGGGTAATAAGTTGAGGTAATTGGGTATCATCAGTGAAAAGAAGTGATCGCATATGATTCGATAAGATTTCGATTTCGAGAATTGAAATAGGTAAAGAAGATCAAGAATGACAGAAGTGTATAAGATCAAGGAGGCAAAACCCAAAATTGAGAAAGGGAAAGAGAGGAATTTTTAGGGCTCTTGATGTTGAAGAAGGAGAGATGAGATGACTTGTGTTTTGGTTTTTTGTGAACAGACTGAGTCGATTCGAGTGGTTCAGTTTTCATGAGAAGGTATCATTCCGATGAGTTCTGGGGTTGTCATTTTCGGCAACTAATTAAATGTGCCAAAACTCAAAAGGGTATAACCGGTATATGATTTCTTAATCATTTACGTTTAAAGATTAAAGATATGTTTTAGTGAAAAAAAATAAACACATGTTTTCATCAAGAAAATAATGCACATACTTTTTGTTTCTAAAACACACTACTTTTATTGTTTACAGTGGATGATAACATGCCCGTAAAACTTAAAATTATTTTTCCATTAATTTTTAGCTTAAAAGTATTTTCTAAAATTAATATTTAAAACTTACGTAGTTTATTTTATAACTAAATGAAAGATCTTGTCTATAAAATAAAATTTGACATTAATAACCAAAACTTTTACTCATTTAATAATAAATATTAAAATTTTACAACGAAAAAAAGAGTTCTGATTTATCAAGAAAGTCCAAAATGATATTGTTAGTCCAAGAAAGAAATAGTTATGCTCATTATGAATATGCCCTTCGAAAAATAAGGAAAAAAGTATGTTCGTTATTAATAGACAAATTTACATAAATGGTCCTTTTGGTTTTTCAAATGCATATGTTTTGTCCTTAACTTTGTTCGTTATTAATAGACAAATTTACATAAATGGTCCTTTTGGTTTTTCAAATTCATATGTTTTGTCCTTAACTTTTTTCTCTTGATGATGATGGTGTCCATGGTTTTAATGTATTACATAGTTGATCTATATGGTTTCATTTTTTTACAAATTTAATCTGAAATTACCATTTTACCTGCAACATCCTTAAAAAGTTTAGATGACAAGTTACGGTATGTAATTTTGTTAAGTTGTGTGAATTACCTAATTTAAAAGATGTGATACAAGGTTATTATGATAAAAAAATAATTTATACCCCTTTGTTTATAAATGAAAATGTAAAACTTTTTAGCATAATTAATCTAAAAGAAATTATAGTTGACTCGAATACGAATATATGGATATAAAAATCATTAAAATATGAGTATGTATGAAGAAGTTATGGTCAATTGAAGTTGGAGAGTAAAGTGCATTGCTTAAAGAAGAAAATGAGAGTTACACTGTTGCATAATGCCTTACACGGTCGTGCAAAAGGTTCGAACAGTCTAAACTTCAGTTTAATGAAGTAGATTGCTTTTTATGGCACTTTTGGGAGTATTTAGGCAAAACATGATTGTGTTTCATGTTATACAGTTGTGTAAAGGGGTCAAGGTCTAGAAAAATACATTATATCATGTGTTAAGTCGGTTACTTTCCCCTCATTTCACCACACACCGTTTGGAGACCATCTAGGGGAGATTTTAGGACCTTAATACTAAGAGGTTGATGCTCTATCCAAGGATTTCCATGAAGGACAAGAATCATGGCTTCTATATCTTGGGTTGAAGGTAACTTCTTCTTCTCAGCAAGCTTAGACAAAACTTTAATGGTGAAAGTGTAAAGGGGTGATGAGAGAGAAAGAGAGAGAGAGAGAGATGGAATCTTGATGATAATTATGTAGTAGGTGTAGTAAACATGTTTTCAAGCCTTAATATGGTTTATTGCTTGAATTTAAAGATGATGATTTTGAACCATAATTGGGTGCTTTGCTAGATACGTGAGATTGAACTGGTATCTTAATGAATTAAGGTATAAAGATAAGCTCTTCATGAAGCCTAACTAGTTTTAACCGTGAGATTGTGAAATAATGATATTATGTTATTATAGAAGATTGGAAATGAAAATATGGAATATAATAAAGCTCTTTTGAAAGAGAAGTTTTCGTATGAGCTTATTATTTTGATTAAATAGGTATTTAGGGAACATTGGTCAAGAAGCACAAAGTGAAGGATAAGGAGTGATAGTTACTCTTCACTAACTAACAATGTGTGTACATGAGGATTTTTCCCATTCGGTACATGACATAGTGTTAATAGTTTTGATTAAATTAACTATTTGAAAGAGTAAGTACAAGTTATATGATTGAAAAGATAAAGGGGTTTTTATACATTATGCTTTAAACTTGTAAATGTTTTGAAATGATAATTATTTATACTATACAAGTTGATATTGTTTTCTAGATAGAGCATGACATTTGTATGTGACTGAGTCACTAAAAAAAACTGGTCATGTATACGTTGAATGTGATTGCATAGTATAATGTAGTGTCCGGACCAAGGTTGTAAAAAATGTTTGAATACATTGAATGAGATTGCATAGTATAATGTAGTGTCCGGACCAAGGTTGTAAAAAATGTTCGACGATCGACTTGGTTAAAGGAATAATCGGTCTAGGTGAGAATTAATCGAGGACCATTAATTATTAATAAAATTATTTAAAAATAATTAATATATCCTAAGAAAATAAATATTTGAAATTTTGCAAATTTAAAACTTTGGATTTTTGAAAATTTGAAATTTTCTTTGTATAATATTTGACATTTTGAAAATTTTGGTATAATATTTGAAATTTTGAAAACGTGAATTTTTAAAAAAAAAATTCGCCAAGGACCAACGTTGACCGATATCAAAATCTATTAAGCTAGCTGGCCTAGCCTTAATCGTAATCAGTTTAAGACCGTCATTCGATTAATCGGTCGCCACGATTTGTGCAACACTGGTCTGGACAATCATGATATCCCAAGAACGAGATAAGAAAAGACTCTATAGGGACCGTATATCCATTCACGAGGTAGATGTCTAGGGATGCATGAATGGATTGAGTGTTCTCCCTATTTTGGTAAGGTTGATAGAGTGTCATTTCTATGATTAATTTTAAGGTATATATTGATACATAACAGAAGGGTTGTATGTTAATTGGTACATGAATATTTTATGTGTTGTAGAGATGTTTATTGGCATGAAAACTTGTCAATAACACTTCAGTTTTGTCAGTCAATACTACAATTTATTCATTGTTGTCACGATGTAGATTGAGTCCACGTCGCTTTAAGGGAGCTAGTTACATGAGAAATGTATTTAATAGCTTAACGACCTTGATTTTGAACGAAGTAACTTTTGCATATTCTATTCACCAGTTAGCATTTGTTTTTGTTACAAGGAATCGTGCCAACATTAATGACCTTTTTGAGTTGATTTCTCGTTTATGAAACATTATTACTTTTCCTTTTAAACATTAAGCAAAAGCATGTCGTTGTTGCTAACAATTCATTTTTTTCCTACACTTAATAAATGGTCACAAATGATTTTAACACCATATTACCCAAAAAAAAAAGACCATGATAAAGGATGAGAACCACCTTTAAACGATAAAAATTGTTATATTGAAAACTTGAGCATGGAAAATCCATATCTCGATGGAATAAGTCGTTACAAAGGTTCATAAGATAGCAACTATGAAGGTTATTTATTTTCCACAACTTTCCTAATTAATCATCAACAAGCTATTATATTTAGCATGAAGATTAATTTATGCAACACTACAAAATTGAAGGATTTATTTCAATCATAAATATGCAACTTCAAGATCTTAGCAACGTCTTTAATGAAGTGTACACAACATTACATATTACATGCTTTTATGGTTTCTTTGTGTTCAAGTAAATCTTTTCAAGCATTCAATGAGAAAGGACTAATCATAAAGGCTAAAAGCTATCATAATGAGTTCTCAAACATGACTTTAGAACACTTGGAGCAAATCTTAAAAATCATATTGTTGACTTTAGATGCAATGTTTAATAACTTAATGTAATTAGAAATTTGGCAAAAATGACGATCAAAACAAACAAGCATATAATATATTCAATGTTTAATAACTAAAAGGAAATTGAAAACTTGAAAAAAAAAATGATAGTCGAAACATATAATATATCCAATAGTATATCTTTTACAGAAATTAACACTACTTTTGCTTGTTGCTCCATTGTGGAGTGTGCATTGTCAACAATATAATTGATAAAAAAAACTATTTGTGCAATAAGATAAGTGATCAAATTATAAATAATTGTCTAGTGTCATATATTGAGAAAGAAATGTTAAACATTTAGCAACGACGCAATTATATATTATTTTCAAAATATGAAAACTCGTGAACAATTATAAGATATTGACAAATATTTTTCAAAATTACATTTTATTTTTGGTATCAAAAAGTTAATACTAAACTTATTTTAGATGATATTATTGACGCCAAATAACTTGACCCGTTTATTTTGTAACATCAATTAAAGTGTACAAGACAAAATTTTGAATCTTTGAATCCTGAATATGCCACTCCACCCACCCCTAGGAATATAAGGTACCGTTTGGTAGATGGACCGTGTGTGACGGGACTGAACAGGACTGTACTTAACAGAACTGGATTGAACAGAACAGAACATAACAAATAATCTATATAGTGTTTGGCTATATTAGAACAGAACACAACAAGACGTAGAATTTACCTTATTACCCTTTTACAAAAAATAATAATAATAACTTCATTTAATACACGTAACATCAAGAAAAATTTTAAAAAAAAATTTAAAATCATATTGATTAAAACAATTTCTAATATCAAATAATCGATATCACATCAACTCCTTAATCTAGCAGTCCAATAATTTAACTAACCGGAACAAATATTATGATCAATAGCTACACAAAAAAAAAAAAAAAAAAAAAAAAAAAAAAAAAAAACTGAAGCGATTTGGATCGTATATGTGTAAGTTTTCTTTTTGTTATGTATTTGAAGATGTACATAGGTGTCAATCATATATTTGTGTAAGATTGCCATCATCAATCTTTTGTTTTGCTCATGAAATTCGAAATATTAAATAATTAAGCAGCATTAGTAGCCCTCGTCAACTCATGGTAAATAAATTAACAAAATGTGAAATTTTTTATTATGAGGGAAAAAAGAATATTGATAATTCGCGTACCAATTTTCAAGAAACTTGATGACAAATCATCCATTGAATTGAAATGTGAAAATTTTGACTAACAAATCAAGAAATAAACATTGAACAATGTGCAATGTTTCTAGAATACCATTATATAAGATACACAAGGAAGAGACTTATCATGAAAGCTTTTGATAACGAAAAATATTGATAAGTTTGACGCTTTGCATCGAGGAATTGTTTGGGCACCGGACAGTTTCGTCAAATTGAAAGTATCGATAGATTTGTTCTATCCAGTTCCACCTTTTTGGGTGGGACTAGTTTTTTAGCAAATTGTCCCATTGACTTGGTCAATAACTTATTTAGTCCTTGTCCATTTCATGCCAAACATCATCTCAAAATTTTTGTTCTGTCCAGTTTCATCCAGTCCCACCTGTCAAACAGTACCTAAAAGTCATCTAACATGGAATTTCAAGGATTCCAACAGAATTAAATTCCGTCTGTTTAACAACCAAACAAGATAGAGAAGGAATATCGGTTTCGGATTCCATTAGAATCTACAAACCAAACACACACACACACCCTAAGGGAATGGCTGATTTCATTTCTTTAATCTCTTTGATTAAACTTATACGTAACCAATTCTCTTGTACAGGTGTCAATAAAATTCAATTTTCTTTGTTGGTATTTGACTGACTTCTGCATGGTGCCTACTTTGGAAGTTTTCAAAGTGGTCCAGCCTAGATTAAAACAGCACGAGATATTTCTGATCCTTTCAAAATACAATCACCAAATCTCACTTCCTCTTATCACCTTCCACTGAAACAACCATCAACCATAACCATGGAGTACCTTCTTGTTACACTAATCACCATTCTTGTTTCTGTACTTGCCATCACACTTCAAGTCTTCTTCCACTCTCCAATATCTCCAGACCCACTTCAATTACCTCCTTCACCACCCTTTTTCACCCCAAACAACCACTTACAGGTGACCTCCCTGATCAAAACTTCATGTTTACTTACGTTTTTTAACTGTGGATTTTTTACAGAGAGTGATCAAGCTCGGCGAAGGGATGCTGAAACAACCAGAAGATGTGTTTATAGACCAAAAAGGGGTCCTGTATACAGCTACCAGAGACGGGTGGATCAAAAGATTACATAAAAATGGAACTTTGGAGAACTGGAAGAAGATACACAACAAAAATACTTTACTTGGTTTGATCATAACAAAGAGTGGCGATCTAATCGTGTGCGATACTGAAGAGGTATTCATCCATTTACAATTTTTGAAATTTTCGGGCCAAAAATGAAACTTGATGTGATGTTGCAGGGTTTGATTAAAGTTAGTGAAGATGGTGAAGTGACAGCTTTAGCAACTCATTTAAATGGTGAAAATATAACATTTGCAGATGATTTGGCTGAAGCATCTGATGGAAGCTTATACTTCAGTGTTGCCAGCACTAAATTCGGGTTGCATAATTGGCACTTGGATTTTTTGGAGGCAAAACCACATGGACAGCTTCTTAGATATGACCCATCTACAAAGGAAACAACTTTAGTGCTTGATGGACTTGGATTTGCAAACGGGGTAGCTGTTTCTTCAGATGAAGAGTTTTTGGTGGTGTGTGAATCATGGAAGTAAGTAAAAATCGCTAACTTTTTTTTTTAAATGTTAAAGATAAACTAACCTTATGTTTTCTTAAAAAAAAACAAGATTTAGGTGTTTGAAGTACTGGCTAAAGGAGGAAAGGAGAGGGAAAGTTGAGATTTTTATTGACAATCTTCCTGGTTCACCGGACAATATCAAAGTAGCTCCTGATGGGTCATTTTGGGTGGCTTTACTTGAGGTTTTTTTAGAATAGAAAAATAACCAAAGAATAGAAGTTTGTAAATTGAAGCTAATGAAATAATTCACCTTATGCAGTTGACTTCAAGCAGGATGAAATTTGTGCATTCTTCCAAAGCGATTAAACATGTTTTAGCAACATTCCCGAAGCTGTTTGAGCAAATTAGTGCAGTCGAGAAGGGTTCAATGGTGATGAATGTTGGGAGTGATGGGAGGATTATTAAGATGCTTGATGATCCGAATGGAAAAGTGGTGTCATTTGTCACTTCTGTCCTTGAGTTTGAGGGAAATCTTTACTTGGGAAGTTTGAAGAATGACTTCATAGGAAAGTTGCCCCTTGAAACTGTGCTCTGAAGCCCTAATTTATGAGTCTACTTTGTGAAATTTAAAAGCAGTAATGATGTAATACACTTGGTAAGATGAATATTACTCAAGAAAAAGAAAAAAAACATGATATTGCTAAGATACCAACTGTAAAAAGTTGAAAGATTGAAAACAGTTGATACTAGTGAAATCTGTTTCTTTTCAGTGGTGATGGATTGCTCTCATTGTTGGTTTTTTTGTTGACAAATTCAGAGAAAGATGGGATTGGTGGCAACTTTATATCATTGTAAGTGTTTGTTGAAGGGTGTCCTGATGTAACATTTTCATCATCATCTTTTTTGTTCATCTTCATTGCATGATTTGAAATAGAGGAAGGTTCTACTTCCGTTGACTTTTTTGAAGTAGGGCTTTGACCGCTGGTGGCAAGCCTAGAAGTCAAGTCTGTAGTGTTAGCTGTTGAAAGCCACCTCACAGTACTTGCCACTTGTGATAAATAAAATGATTTCCCGGTTTTCCCGTATTTTTTGTAGCATTCATTCTCCAAGAATGTAGAAGATGTTTCAGGGTCTATCCTGCACATCCGGAAGCTTCTAGAACACCAAAAAAAATAAAAATAATAAAAAGAGAGTGGAGGGTAGGGTATGCTTACGGAAAGTTGTCGAGGCGTTGTTGCGTTTGTTTTAATGCATTTAGTAATCTTTGCTTGCAGGATTCCCTTGTTGTTTCACTTATGGCATTTTTGTCCAGTTTATTGCTCTGTTTTGGACTTTTATTTTGATAATATTTCTCTTCTGCTCGTTGTAATAATTCCATTTTTTCAATAAGTCTTGATTTTGATGATAAGGGCGTCTGTGTAAGGCCATCCACATCATCAATACCATCTGGAAGTTATACATAATTATCACTCGTAAGATTCTATTAAAAATGATAAATTTATAAAATTTATTAAACAAAATATGTACCATCATCATCATCAGATATATCATCCTCAGATGGAATTGCCTTGTCATCACGAGACCAGTATTCTGAGAATTCCACTTCACCAAACGACTTTGAGGAGCTGAGACATAACAAAAACAAACATTCATCAGGATATAACAATTTTATTAAGGAAAATAGCTTCCTAATTCCTAAATAAAACATACCTATTTATAAATATCTGTGAGTATCCGATTCTATTACGAAGAGAACACATGGTTTTAAGCTCCTCTAAGTTCTTCATCACTAAATTTGGATCTTTACATGCATCACATGTTTTCTTACACACTGATGTGGATACCTGCTTTCCAAAAGTCACATGTAAGAAGTTTCTAGACTAAAGCATGATGGAAATAAGTATTATAATAAATAATATATAGATTTACTTACCTGTTCCCCAAAACTATCAAGAATCTTTTTCCTACGACAACCAGATGTTTCACAATACTCAACCATCTACATTTATTTAATCATGGATTTGATTTTTATAACCATAATCAATAAGATAATTTAATGAATCTACAAGAAATATAAGCTTACTGAATTGAATTCATCAACTGACTTCTTTGGTGACCCATCCTGTGACTTTTTGTTATCCGCATTATTCAATATAAATTGCTGCAAGTATCTTATAGAGGACTTTAGTATGCTTGTTAATGAAAAAATGGTGAAAAGAATTATTAAAAAATAATAATAATAATCGAACCATTTTCTTGCGATCATCTATTCCATAGTACAAAATGCTTCTAGAAGGCTGTTGATCACGACCAGCTCTACCTGATTCTTGATAGAATGATACCATTGACTTTGGAATATTGAAATGACAAACAATCCTAACATCCTTTCGATCAATTCCCTAATAAGTATTGTGCATGATTTGTTATTTAATCCATTTGGAGAAAAAAATATTCGAATAAACAGAGGTGTAATATAATATTATGAAAAAAATTGCATACCATCCCAAAAGCCACTGTAGCCACTACAACTTGTGTCTTGGCAGAAATCCAATCATCCAAAACAGAAGTCCGTAATTTATTGTTCAACCCTGCATGATATGCTGAAAAACAAAAAGAAAAAAGAAGTGTTTGTAAGGAAGAAATTAAGATGATAAGTCAAAGAAAGATGAATAATTACATACCAGCACAAGAAATGCCATTTTTTGATAAATGAGAAGCCAAGTCATCACACATTGTACGTTCAAGGCAATACACAATCCCACAAACATCTCCACAGGATTTAATTAGATCAGTTAGATCATCATAAGGGTCTTTTAGAAGGTCTTTAAATCGAACTGTAAAAAATTTGAAATTTTAGTCAATGACATGGATGATTTAGAAGTAAAATACAGAAAGAAAAGAAGAAAAAAAAAAGCCAACTGATTTAACCTTCATAATATATATTTGGGCGATTAAATGACGATTTAAGGACTAGAGGGTTTTCCATGTTCAAAGACTCTATCACATCCACCTGAACCCTGCAAAGAAATAAATCAGGTAAGAATTATATACAATGAAGTATAGAAGATACAAGGTGAGAGTTAAAAAGACTCACTTGGGAACAGCAGTAGCTGTCAATGCTAATATTGGTACATCTGGCAGGCGTTTCCTCAAAGAAGCTAACTTTCTGTAGCTAGGCCTGATTATGAAAAGACTCTCTAATCAAGAACCACAAAAACTAGCACCAATGAACCATTGAACTTATATGAAGAAGCTATGTAGCAACTTGAGAAATTACCTAAAATCATGGCCCCATGTTGAAATGCAATGTGCCTGAAAAGTTGAGAAAAAATGGATAAATATTGATCAGAATTCATTTATGAATCAGTGAAATTTATAAAGTTCAAACCTCATCTACAGCTATCAGATTCAACAACCCTCTAGAATGAAGTTTTGTTAGCTTCAGCATAAATCCTGTTGTTGCAATCAATTCTGGTGTCACATAGAGTAACCTCATTGATGGATTTCCAGATTCAAGCTCCTCATGAATCTAAATTTTTTTCAAATGTTCAAGCAAATATATCTTTCAGTAAATAGTTGTTGTTGAAGTTTAAAATACCATGAGGTACACAATGTAAGATGCTAAAGTTAGGCATTACCTTATTCCTAACTTGTGAAGTCTGAGTTGAGGAGAGATATTCAGCAGCTACCCCTTTTTCCTTCAATGCCATAACTTGGTTTTCCTGGTGCAAAGTAACAATAATTTACAACACTTTGAAGTATAACATTTGACAATATCCATACACAGACACATACTGAGCAAGTAACCACACTCACCATTAAGGCTGTGATCATGGAAAAACAGTGCATTCAATCAAAAGTCAGAACCTAGCAATGATAACCAAAGAAAACGTTGTGTAGTACATGGTTCCACTTTGATAAGAATCCAAATTATGACAGACAATCTTTCACCTATTAAAGGAGAAACAACAAGCACAATGCCTCGTTTTGCTAGAGCAGGGATTTGATAACAAATCGACTTCCCACCACCAGTTGGCATCAGACAGAAACAATCCCTTCCTGCATAAAAATTGAGGCCCAAGAACAACTTATTTCCCCAATTTCATGTTATGGAAACTTGAAAATGGATACTTTAACAGATTTCAAGAAGCCTAGACACTATTACTGCAGAAAAAAAAAACAAAAAAGGGAATATGAATACAGAACCAGATAAGACAGCTTCTATGGCTTCCAACTGCTTTCCTCGATACTCAGGATGCCCAAAATGCCATCTCAAGAGCTTCGTTAGAGCTTCTTTCCCAGAATTTTGCTTCTCCTTGCTAATAGTTTTCGCAGGCAGTAGCGCTTTCTTCATTACCACTGTTTGAATAAAAAATTGCATTTGTGAACTTCATATAATCAGTCTTCAAAGATTGAACGCTAGAATATTAATTTGCGTTGCCTACGATTTAAATCAAGAATTTCCGACTAGACGAATCAATTGGTGAGGAAAATTTATCGAATTTTCAAACATTTTACATGCAATGATCGTTGGTGATGGTTATAAGAAATTGTCGTTATGTGTAATAAGCGAAAGAAAGAAACCTGGATTCGCCGATTATGTAGCCGGAATATGGAGAAAATCAGTGAAGGTACCCATACGCAAGGGTTTTATTTATGCAGAAGGACATGTCATAGGCTCATAGCAAATCAAGGGTGTGTCTTCTGTTCGACGCCGTATTGTAACACTAGAACTTATTTTTATTTCTGATTTGTCTTCAAACTCAAAGTTAGTTATACGAGCGGGTCGGGTAAAGTTATACACTTGGACCGGATAAAATAAGATTGAAGTCATGTGTGAGAGACTAATTTATTTTTTAAGTTTATTGTAATTTGTAAAGTGTAAATTGGAATTTACAAAAGTAGTTTTTTAATAAGTTAGTTTGAGATAATTTATTGTTATGTTATTTTTATAAAGTTTTTATTATTTGAAAAAGTTTTTGGAAAGTTTTTACAATTAAAGAAAAGGTTTCTTAGAGAGTCACTTCAATCAATTATTTTTCTTTAAATCTTTTAATTTATTATAGATTTTAGGGTTAATGCCTAATTTTTTGTTGGTTTTACTAAAAATCATATTTTGTGTCCATTAATGCCTCAAATTTGTAGGTTTTTTATTTGCCATTTACCTAGTTTCTAGGTGATTTTCATGCATAGGTGTCGTAACATAGACTACACGTGGCTGCCACGTCAGCATGTTTTGTTTTCTGCAAAATAAAAACGCCTTAGGAATAAAACGAACCATTTAGGAATCGAAGACACGACCTTCGGTTCTCATATGGCGACTGACTTACCACTAAGCCGCACACGATTTTTGTGGATGTATTGCTCAGAAAGGATATATAATGTCTATAAATTTGATTTAATTGGGGGAAAATGCAATATTGTGTTGAATAATTATATACAATCTACTTTTCTCATTTAATTATCATCGTCTGCGCCGCTAAGCTTTTTTGTATGGTAAAGTTAATTCTTTTAAAGACTATATCCGAAGATCTAGGGGATATAACATTACTATGCATGATCTGTTGTACTCTATTAAGAAGCTCTACCGCATCCGGCGCAAGGAAACCAAACGTATCAAATGCAAATGGTATGAACACGTGTTGATTTTCCATGCACGATTTCTCATGTTTAGTGACTTTGCATGTAGCTGCTTTTAAAGCAGTCTGTCCCGCCGTGAAACCCCCAGCCCTCAAGCCCACGAGAGGGGATACCCCTATAAAGTCCACACATGCGTGTTTCCCTTCGACCCATATCTATAATTCTAAAAATATGTTGTTAATGTTATACATATGTATTTAACTGTATAAATACCTTTGATAATATATTTAAACGTTTCAAAAGCGTATTTATAAATGTAATTATACATTTAAAATGTATTTGGTATGAATCTTCCCTAATAAATAAAGAACTTTTTGCCACTTGTCAAATTTTTATGCATTTCGACACATGTAATTTTGTGGTTAATTCTTAGAAATTAATTTTCACTTGTCATTTTGTGATAATTTTTAATTTTCTTAATTAACTATCTAATTTTTAGGTTATAGAAAGTAATTAATGTGTTATTAATTTGTTTCCTTATATTTTCAAATTTTAATATGTTTCCTTCAATATATATAATTCAAAATTGTCATGATTCTTTTAAAATTTATTGTTATTTTAGACAAAATGGTCTCTATAAAAAAATAATCAAACTTTGTTGTTTTTTATTGACAAACTAAAAAAAAGTTATATGATCAAAATATAATTATTTTACTGTAGTTTATTTTATTAATATAAATTGAATTATTTATTTATTCATCATTTTGTTTGTATATATATTTTGAAATTTTATTTTAAAAAATACATAATGTTTACACTTTGATATTTAATGTTTTCTTAAAAAAAATATTTAAAGTTTATATCTTCATATATAACTTTTTTTAATCAACTCATGTAGCACACGGGTTTCACACCTAGTTTATATAATATATACGGAAAATACATATTTATGAGTTTTTGCATATAGAAATACATTTATACATAATAATACTTATTTAATATATGAATAATACAAATTTATACAATATACAAAGTTATATATATATATATATATATATATATATATATATATATATATATATATATATATATATAATGACAAAATCAATCCAAATATGAGACATTAATAGACACAAATAAACAACTTTGGGTAAAATCGTCAAAAAGTTGCAAACTTGAGGGCTTTTATGAAATTTTCCCTATATTTTATCACATTTGATCCTTACATTTAATAACATTTTATTTTATACCTTAATTATATAGATATTAGATTTTTTTATTAGTTGATCAACTGATTTATTAAAAAAAATATATAAATATATTTTATAAAAAATATCAAATATTATAAAACATTATAGTTACATAATATTTTATCGTTTTTGTTTTTCTATAACTATATATGTGATAATTTTATTATTTTTTATAGTTTCGTAAAAAAAATACCTGACAAAGTTATTTTTTTTAGTTTTATTATTTTTGGCATCAAGTGTCTATAAAATGATAAATATGACATATGTTAGTTGAACTATTAATACCCGACAAGTTTTTTTGGAAAAAATTACATGACAAACAAACGATAAATTAATATGAATAGACTTAATAAAATATTTAAGATAGATAAATGATAAATTAATTAATTTTAGAAGAAAAAAAACTTTTGAAAAAATTAACAATTTGGTATTTGATAAAAGTTTTTTGTTAGATTAAATTTAATAGAAAGTTAATGTGGCAAAAGCAATACGTTATTATGAGGCAACTCGTTAGTAATTATCCAACCTAAAAGCTAGCTTTTGAGCTAGTGTGTCACCAAGCAAGAAGGTGATGGATCTAGAGGGAGTCCATGTGGTACCTTTGGTAATTAGTTTTTAAAATCTTTTAGGAGCTTTTAGTTTTTTTTTTTTTTTTAAACTCAAATAAAGAAAATAAACATTGTTTGAGATTATGAATTTAAAACTTTTGTTTTATACAAGAACTTATTATTCAAAAATTACATAAACTAGCTTTTAATAGTTTTTAATTTTTTTCTTTTATGTTTTATGTTATTTCATATATTTCAAAAACTTACAAATATTTTTCTCAAATATTTATATACAAATAAAAGTTATGGCTTATGTTACAATCTCATACCGACCAAAAGTAAATTAAGTTGGTGACTTGTAAGTATAAGTGTCTCTTTCTCCTACAATGTAACACTTGGATATTGGTAAGTTTCTTATTTAGCCTCTTTTATCAAAAAGTTTGCAAAATGGTCCCTCAGCTAGTACGCAGGGCGTACTGGAGTGGTACGCTTAGCGTACTAGCCTTGCATGGACGCGGAGCTCATCCACGTACGTTGGGCGTACGTGGAGTACGCATGGCGTACGTGGGCAGATTTGAAACCCTAATTTTTGGGTTTGCACCCTATATAATCCATGTGATAGCCTCTTTTGGACATGTTTACTCAACCTCCTTGCCCTTAAAACCCTAATTCCGTCCCTTAGCCTTGTGTGTTGCCTTTGGAGCTCTTGTGAAGCATTTTTGGTGTGTTTTGTGCATTTTGAAGAGGATGGAGAAGGTTGAAGACTCATCCTTTGGATAAGAGCTTTGAGATCCAGCTTTAGCATCTCCATTTCGTGGCATTTGATGTATAAAGTTCAAAGCTTGTCAACTCATTTCATAGATCTATTCATTGGCTTGTTTTGGCTATTTTGGTACCTTTTGGTTTGCTCTTGTAAGCTAAGGTTGTTTATGGAGCTTAGCCTCTTAGATCTGGACATATTAAGGGTTCCTCAAGCTTAAAGGTGCAAACTTTATGGTTTTTATAGACTCACGCATGTGTTAAGTTTTTTATTAAGCTCTTTTCGAGCTCTAGAGCCCCATTAAGCCATGCATGCACGTAAAGTTGCCAACTTTACATGATAATCCACCTTAGGGAATTCAGATCTAAGTGTTGGAGTGAAGTCTTAATCGAATAAGTGTTGAATGAAGAAAAGTGGCTAAGCTGGGAGTACGTTGGGTGTACAAGCTGGTATGTCGAGCGTACAAGCCCCAAAGCAAGTATGCTTAGCGTACGAGCTGAGTACGCCCCGCGTACTCAACATATGGGCTTCGAATCGTTTAGGCTCACGGTATTGGGCCGTGTTTGGATTCTTGATGGTTAGGGCCTCGTTGGGCCATCATCATGTTGGTTTGAGCTAAGGATATTTATTGGACTCTTTGGTTGAAGGCCCATGAAGGGGTTTTGGGCCCAATTTGGAAAATTGGGCCATATTTTGGCCTTGGATGATTATTTTGGAAATTTGGGCTTTTGGACATTTGGTATAACACCCATAAAATTCAAGCCAAATTTAAACTTTTTAATACATTTTAAAACCATTAAGTTATTACAGTTTGTTTTCAAAATGGTTCAGACATCAGAGTATCCCCAGAATCAATCATGAAAATATGAGGAGGTGCACGATCACGCCTTCGCCTTCCCGCAATCATCAGAAGTGCCTGAAACAAATCAACAACTGTAAGCCCGAAGCTTAGTGAGTTTCCCCAAAATACCAACGCCATACAAACATAACCATATCATATAACCAATACAGAACAACATGCATAATGAGTCATCAGCCTGACTGGACCGCCTCACAGGCCTTCAGTCTATCTGGACTGCTCTTCGAGCCTTCAGCACGTCTGGACCGCCACGCAGGGCCTACAGCCTATCCGAACCGCTCGTCGGGTATGTTGGCCTACAGCACAAAGAAGGACCGCCTCAACCCAACCCCCAATCAAACCAACATGTGCACATAAATATCATACGCTAGCTCATTTCATATAACAGTCAAACCGATCTAACAAATCACCAATCATAGCAACATCCCAATAACAGGGATACAGACCTAACCGGTCACTAACATAGCATCATCCTATAACCAGGACAATCTTGTGCACATAGACATCATATAACACTAGCATGTATATATATATATATATATATATATATATATATATATATATATATAACAGTCAAACCGATCTAACAGATCATAAAGCATAACAACAATCCTATAACCAGGATATCGACCTAACATGTCACTAACATAGCATCATCCTATATACCAGGATACCGACCCAACCGGGTCACTAAAGCATAGCATATCACCATCCTAACTACCAGGATATAAATCAGTAAGCATAACATGCAATAATCCGAATACAATCCATAAAGGGCCGACCTTGGTGCCTTAGACCCTGTTGATATAGTGAGGAGAACTCACCTGGCACTGCTGAAGTCACGCCGATAAAAGTCCAGCTGCTGGTTGACAAATTTCCGAACTGTCAACATCAAACAACACCCAATTAATAATTGGGTTCCAAGCCCAAAGTCCAACTCACACACTAAAGGCTCAATAGTCAAGTAATGGGCCAAAGCCCAACATATGCCCCAATTTTCCAAATTGGGCCCACACCCTCATATGGGCCTTACCCTAAGCCCATCAACATATTCTAGTCCATTTGCTTGATCTTGGATGGCCCATTAAATAATCTAATCATCAAGGCCCAAGAGAAGGCCCAACAATAAACCCAAGTAAAATTAGGGTTTCTCATCAAATGGCGATTAGGGTTAAGTGTTTCTCACTTAACCCATTAAGGACTTAATCCATTAAGTCCATTATTGCCTTAGGTTAATTTACCAATGATTATTATTTAATATTTCAAGTTTATCAAATAATTCTCGCGTGTGTGTGTGTCCTGATCGATTTCCACAATTTAGGGTTTTATGCTCTTAGGGTTTTCCAACCCAATACTAGTTCATTAGTCCATTTGAGCCTTTAGGTCACATTGGGCCTTATTGGGCCCATTAGGGTTTGAGTAGATCAATTATGGTTTCCTTGGGCCCATTAGGGCTTCATTGGGCCCACTTTGGCCAAGCATTCCCCAAACGAGTCAATCACAACAAAGCAAGCACACCGCCACCCGACACGACGGCCGGTGGTGGTTAGGGTTTCTTTTCATTAACACAAATTCTAATTACACTTTACAAAGGCTGAATTTCAAATAAACACACACACAACCACTAAGAAACACACACCCATGGTGGTGCATGGCGGCAGCCACCACCTCACGGAGGTGGTGGTGGTTGTTCTTGGTTTTTCCCAGCCAGCAAATCCTTACACAACAAAACCATACACCTACATGCTCTTTATTTGCTCAAAAGGTCCAGGCACCATCCCCCCCACGGCTCACGGCGGCGACAGCAACACCAAAACGACAGTAGCAGCGGCGGCGACGACGATAGCCACCACCTCGCTGTGGTGGCGGCGTTTCCACCTGACCCCAACCCAACAGCACATCCACTCACACGATTACACGCCGGACTTGTGTCCAAACACAGCCACCTCCGCGGTGGTGCATGAAAATCGAAGAAAATGAAGAAGCAACCCCTCCCGATGGCGAAACCCGACTCCCGTCGTCTTCACGACGGCCTTCTGTTTACCCTCGACCTCCGGCAGCGAGGTGGTGATGGCGATGCTCGAACCCAACTGGCAGAGACGCAATCCTCCCTACTCGCGACTGAAATGGCGCACCTCATCGATTTTCGTCTTCAGCCTCCACTAAAAGATGACGGCAGTGGTTGTTGACATGGCCGTGGCTACGGTGGTTTCTGACTTCGACGCCAGCGATGCAACAATGGATCCGAGCTTGCGGTGGTTCACCATTAACGGTGGCTGGAGAGGGGTGTAAGGATGGTGAAGTTGGCGGCTGAAGTATTAAGGTAGGGTTAGGGTTTTAGGTGGTGACGGGTAAAGAGATTAAATACCTGATCCATTGAACCAATTTCCATAATAACACATTTAGTCCCTCTCTTCCCTTTTCTTTCAAAACAAAACCCTAATTTACCCTTTAAACCCTTGTTTCCAATAATCCTTTTCATTACAAGTCCAACATTTACAAAACAACCCCTTCCTCTATAAAATATTCTCAATTAAGATCTGTAAATTACCATTTAACCCCTCCTTCTGAAAATCCTTACAATCCAAGTCCAAAATGTTACCAATCAGCCCTTGACTTATGAAAATCTTTACAAATTAAGTCCCACAATCACACTTTAACCCCTAGAGATTCAAATCTTGTCGTTTGGCTTCCCGAAACCAACTCTCAGCTAATTATTATTTCTCGGGGTTCCCGAGTTTATTATTTAAATCCCTATATTTTAAACGGGATGTTACATTTGGATTGGGCTATGGCCTTGGGCCAAGTTAGGAAAGGGTAAAAAGGTCTTTTACCCTAGTTGGAACTCTTAGTGTGAGTCAGGATCCAATTATTAACTGGATGTTAATTTGTGATAGTGCAGGGATTTTAGCGGGCCAACAGCCATGGATTCTTTCTGTGAGATTCAGCAGTGCGAGGTGAGTTTCATCACCATGTTTAGCGGGTCTAAGGCACCAATGTCTGCCCATGATCAGTGAAGCTAGGATACTAGATGTTTGTGTGACTCTTGTATGTGTGTATGCTTATATGATTTGTATGTTGGGCGGGGCCCGTTATGCGAGTTTGGGCGGGCCCATTATACTCAGTGGGCGGGGCCTGTTATGCAAGTTTGGGCGGGGCCCGTTATGCGAGTGTGGGGGGCCCGATACACTCATTGGGTGGGGCCCATTAGGTGTTTATTTATGTATGGTATGTGAGTTTCCTCACCATGTTTAACGGGTCTAAGGCACCAATGCAGGCCCATGATCAGTGATGCTAGGATACTAGATGTATGTGTGACTCTTGTATGTGTGTATGCTTATATGATTTGTATGTTGGGCGGGGCCCGTTTTGCGAGTTTGGGAGGGGCCCGTTATACTTAGTGGGCGGGGCCCGTTATTCGAGTTCGGGCGAGGCCCGTTATACTCAGTGGGCGGGGCCCGTTATGCTAGTGTGAGCGGGGCCCGATACACTCATTGGACGGGGCCCATTAGGTCTTTATTTATGTATGGTATGTGGTATGTTGGGGAACTCACTAAGCTTTGTGCTTACGGTTTCATTTTATGTTTCAGGTAATTCTGGTTCCAAAGGGAAGAGCTCGGGATGATTGCAGAGCACACACCACTCGATTCCGCATTTTGTGACTTACTCTGATGATTGATGGTGTATTGATACAATTTGTTTACCTTAGTTTTATGACAATGATATGGTTACTATTTAATTAATCTAAAAATGAAAAAATTTCAGGTCTTATTTTGGGACGTTACATACAAGTTGATACATGGGAGTAAGTGTACACTTAAGTTTATGGCGTGATACAAACATAATATGAGATGAGTTTGTATTAGCTTCCAAATCAATTTTGCCAAACATAGGAATGTGTCATATTGTCTTATTCTTTAGATGGAAAGAGATATTATTCTTTCAATGGTAGTTTTGATTTGTTACCTTGGTTCATTTGATTGATGATATGCATGGGTGTTCCTTTTCAAAATGATGATTCATATTATAAAGAAATATAACTGAATAATCATATAGCTAATTCAAAGATGGGATATTTTCATATTATGGTAAATATTAACTTTTTATAAAAATGTTCTCTGTCAAAATATTATATTTTAAACATGTATTAAGGAAAAAAAATCAAAGAAAAAAAGTTTTCGTTGAACATTTAAAACTTGTTCTAAAATGACTTATAAGCCCAACGAAGTTTCCAAACCGTTAAAAAAATTTCAATTATGTTTTGTTTGTTCAAGAATACCCAACAAACTTAAGCTTTTGTCTAAAAAAAGCCCAACTAACTTACACTTTTGTTCAATTCTCATTATGGTCAACCGGCTAATGAAAGTCAACGTATGACATGGCATATGACGTGAAATTAAATATCGATAAAATGACTTGTAAGACCATCGAAGTTTCGAAACCGTTCAAAAAAGCCCCAATCATGTTTTGTATGTTCAAAAAAACCTCAATCATGTTTTGTATGTTCAAAAAAACCCAACAGACTTAACCTTTTGTCTAAAAAAGCTCAACGAACTTACGGTTTTGTTCAATTCTCATTAGAGGCAACCATATTCATTAGGTATACAATTAGTTGGAAAATGACATTAAATTATCTTTAATGACATGGAATAAATATATTAGAATTCCTTTTATATTTAGGGCTTGGAGAAGAGAAAAACGAACGACGTCTATGTTCGATCTCTTGTAATGGCTACTTCTTCTTTTTATTCTTCTTTTTCTTTTTCTTCTTCCTCTCAATCGTTGATGTCCAACTCAAGATCTACAATGAATATATTTTATTATGCAGACCCTTATGGATGTGGACGCCCTTCTCGGATTTGGACATCTAGAACGGAGGATCATCCAAAGAAAAAGTTCAAGGCTTATTTGAACAGATGGCTAAGTGTAATTGAAATCTCTATCATGTCCATCTTCTATCTATTTGTTTGTTTCCTTCAAAAACAAGAACTTATTAAGATAATCATCCAAATAGATAGAAGATGGACATGATAAAGCTTTCAATTACACTTATCCATTTGTTCGAACAAGCCCTGAAACTTTTTCTTTGGATGATCCTTCATTCTAGATGTCCAAATCTGAGAAGGGCGTCCACATCTACAAGGGTTTGCATCATCAAATATCTTCTTTGTAGATCTTGAGTTGGACATCAACGATTGAGAGGAAGAAGAAGAGGTAGCCATTACAAGAGATCGAACATAAACGTCGTTCGTTTTTCTCTTCTCCAAGCCCTGAATCGATATATAAAGGGCAATTCTAATATGTTTATTCCATGTCATTAAATATAATTCCATGTAATTTGCCAACTAGTTGTATACCTAATGAATTTGGTTGCCTCTAATGAGAATTAAACAAAAGCATAAGTTCGTTGGTTTTTTTAGACAAAACGTTACGTTCGTTAGGTTTTTTTGAACAAACAAAACATGATTTGAGTTTTTTGAATGGTTTTGAAACTTTGTTGATCTTATAAGTCATTTTCTCGATATTTAATTATACGTCATAATCCATGTCATTTGTTAACTTTCATTAGTCGGTTGACCCTAATGAGAATTGAACAAAAGTGTAAGTTAATTAGACTATTTTAGACAAAAGGTTAAGTCCGTTGGGTTTTCTTGAACAGACAAAACATAATTGAAGTTTTTTGAACGGTTTCGAAACTTCGTTGGACTTATAAGTCATTTTCCCTACGTTTTTTGGCTGAATTGAAAATATGTGATTGATTGAGGATGAAAAACAAAATTAACCATAAGGAGTATGAAATGTAAACATCTACTGATAATTAAGGACTAATATTATAAATTTACAAAAAGGAAGATTTGAAATCTCGCTCGTTATTGCTTACGGTTAGAAGGAACACACACCATATTCGTTTCATGCAACACAACAGACCGTTGGATTCCCGTCAGTTTCTCCGGTGTTATCATTGCCGAAAGATCGCCGGCCTAGCTACAACCCCAAAACACCAAGAAAAACGCGAAACATTACGAAGAAAACGAAGCGCACCATAGCTCCGCCTCCGCCCAGAAACCCTGTTCTTCTCGTCGTTGACCCTACAAGTCAACATAATTCAGAATGTCCGACGACAACTTCACGACGGGGGTCGAAGATGGCCTCAGGTTAGCAAAGCGTATATACTTTGGTAATGACCGGTCAGTGGCACCGCCCAAACATATAACGCCGATGGAGAAAGCTACACGATCGCTATACCCCACATCGCCTATGGTTTACGCCGTAATTTCCAACCCAGCCATCGTCGACAACCCTGACATGCCGAGTTACCAGCCTCACGTCCACGGAAGATGTAATCCGCCGGCGTTGATTCCTCTTCAGATGAACGGAATTTCGTTTGAGGTGGATTGTTATTTGGATACGGCGTTCGTGACAATGAGCGGTTCCTGGCGGGTTCATTGCGTCATGGGAGACGAAAACTGCAGTTGTCGAATTGCAGTTCCTATGGGAGAAGAGGTAATTAATTTTTCGACTTAGGGATTTCAATTAGGTTTTGGTTTGGTTGAATTAGGTTAATTTTGTACAATTCTGGAATAATATTATATGATTTGGCTAACAGGGTTCAATTCTAGGTGCGGAGGTGGAAGTACCAAGAATAACATACTCAACTCAACTAGCTCCAATGGAAGAAATTGGGGAAAGAGAAAGTGTAGCGCCACCTGAAGAAGGAGGCCTTCTGAAACCCCACATTTTTACTTTAACAGTGCCACATGTTGACGGTGGTTCGAATGTTTCGGTCAAAGTTCGATGGTCGCAAAAAGTAATGTATAAAGATGGTGAGTTCATATTAGATGTGCCTTATACCTTCCCGGAGTATGTCACCCCTGCCGGAAAAAAACTCCCAAAAAAGGAAAAGATACAACTCAGTATTAACTCTGGTCTCACAACCGAAGTTGTGTGTAACACAACTAGTCATCCACTAAAGGTATTATAGATTGTATCAATCTTTCATTATTCTATAATCCTACCATTAAACACTTGATTATTCTTTAATCCAGGAACGAAAGAGAGAACCAGGGAAGTTGGCTTTATTGTATGAAGCTGATGTTCTTTCATGGTCAGCTACAGATTTTGTATACAAATACCACGTAAGCTCGTCCACCTTGTATATTTTTATCATAAAAATAAAATCAAGTAACATGATATGTGTTTGTAATATGTTTTAGGTTTCTACAACGAATTCATTTGGTAGTGTCCTTCTGCAGTCTCCATCAACACTGGATATTGATCAAAGGGATATGTTTTCCTTGTACTTATTTGCAGGACCACATAAGGGTAAAAAGGTTGGTGATATATATAGTGAGAGTGGAAGTATATAATATAATAGTTGAGGTTAGAGTGGTGATTTTGTCCAATTTATATGATAGATGTGCAGGAAAGAAGTTGTTTTTGTTGTTGATACGAGTGAAAGCATGAAGGAAAACACAATTGAGGTTACAAAGAATGCAGTGATATCAGCAATCTCAAAGCTTGATGAAGAGGACCGTTTTGGTATAATGGCATTTAATGATGAGACTCATTTATATTCATCGAGTTTAGAGTTAGCAAATAAGGAATCGATTGGAAATGCAACCCAATGGATTGACAAGAATTTTGTGGCGGCTGGTGGTACAAACATTTCAATGGCTCTAAATCAGGTTATTGTTTCTTCACTTAATTGGGGTTGTTATTTGTTAATGATAATAATAAAAAAAAAAACCAGATTATCTGATTTCATGTTCATGTGATACTTGTTAGGCCATAGAGATGTTTTCCGGGAAAAGTAAATCAGTTCCAATGGTTTTCTTTATTACTGATGGATCTGTTGAAAATGAGAGACAAATCTGTGAAGTTCTAAAGAAACAACTACAAAACAAAGAATCAGAATTGGCCCCTCGTATTAACACGTTTGGTATAGGTATTGCTTCGCATTATGATTCCCTTCTTTACTATACATACTTATTTTATCTTTTTAATTGCAATTTAATTTTATTTACCTTTTTCTTAGATCCGAAAGATTTGATAAGCTTGCATGCCTTAATTGTGCAGGATCATACTGCAATCATTACTTCTTGCGAATGCTTGCAATGATTGGCAGGGGTCATTATGATGCTTCTTACGATGCAGGTACTTAATTCATATTTGTTTCAACACATTAAAATTTAAATGGAAGGGAAGCCAAGGCGTTTGTAGATATGCTTGCCTCAGCTGTTCCTCTTCTTTTTGTGTTCTATTCTTTTACCATGTGTATGAGAGCAACCTTGGCGTTTCAACCCTTACGGGTTTGGAGCATATCCACCAATCCCAAAATGGTTTACAGAACCCACAAAAGCCATATTAAATCACATAACCGGCTATACATTTCATTGTAAAACGATTTACAAAACCCGAAAACATATTTAGAGTATAAGATCATGCTAATTATCCAATCAAAATCCTCCACATTTGGACACCTTATGAGGAACCAAATATAGAAAACAGATATACACTCACAATGGAGATTCATTATATAAGTGACCAACATAAGGAAGTAGATTTATTTTGAACTTCACTACCAGTGGGATTATATTCATTAAAGTTAACAAACGAAATTAATACTCTTTGAGACGACAATGATGGTTTTTTGTTGGATTATATATGTGTTTGATTTTGATCAGAATCAATTGAAACTGGAATAAAGTCGTGGTTTTCCAAAGCTTCTTCTACCATGTTGACCAACATTGTAATCGACGGTCTAGATAGTCTTGATGATCTAGAAGTATGTTTCTCTGCATCTCTAATTTCCTCATTTTCTACTACAGTTCCTCATTTTCAATTACTCTATCTCTCTCTCTCTCTCTCTCTCTCTCTCTCTGTCTAAAATACCTAATTACAACTCCAACCCTACAGATCCACCCTTGTACAATTCCAGACCTTTCGTGTGAAAGGCCATTAATCCTATCAGGTCGATACAAAGGTGGTTTCCCTGAAACCCTAAAAGCCAGCGGCATTCTTCCCGATATGACCAACTTCACAATCGACATTCAAGGACAACGGGTCAACGACATACCTCTTCACAAAGTAGGTCTTTATTTACAATTTTACATCATCTCTTTCTAACCATGTCACTTACTTTGACCAGGTGTTGGCGAAAAAACAGATCGAATTCTACACAGCTCAGGCATGGCTTTCAAACGATACAGAGCTGGAGGTGAAGGTCAGTAAAATGAGCGTGGAGACTGGTATTGTGTCAGAATACACTCGTATGATCATGTTAAAAACAGGACCCCCTGCAAAAAAAATCGGGAAAAAGGACGCCGATCCTAAAACAGTAACGGAAAAAATTAAAGTTTTGCATCAATTAGGGCTTAAATTTGGCAACGTCACTGCGACAATTGAAAACATTCCTCCCGGTTTCTTACCAAAGTTGCCCACCCAAACGGAGATGCTGGCGGCAGCCGCCGGAAACTGCTGTGCAAATGTGTTTGGCAAGTGCTGTTGTATGTGCTGCGTTCAAGCTTGTTCGAGAATCAACAACCAATGCTCCATCGTTTTGACCCAATTTTGTGGTTTCGTAACGTGTTTTGGATGCTGTGGATGGTATGAGTAAACATGTTAATGAGAGTTTTACTCGCGAATTGATCTCAATTTGAACCTAAAACATGGTGTGCTTCATGTAAAAAAAAAATAGATGACATTGTAAAAATGTATACAGGCTAACATGTAGAAAAACAATCGGGATTGTAATATTCAAAGGTGTTGAGATTACTCTGCTAAAACAAAAGGTGGAGCAACTCCATCTCTTATAAAAGAGTCCCTAAGGCTTTGGTGTCGAAAGTGGAAAAATGGCCCCATCTATAATACAAGTTATTACAACACAATCACAAAGGTTGATTAATAACTTGGCTTTCTTTTAGAATTTGATACAGCATGCTTGTACTCTTCGATTGTAACTTCTGAATTTTCCCGGGTCAAATGAGTTCTCCCAAATTCTTCTTCGTCTTTTTCGACTCTTACTTCAAGCTTCTTGTCATCAGGCCCCACTTCTGTAACATCTTTTTTGTATTCATCAACTTCAACTTCTTGTTTCCCTTTCTCATCACCAACTGACAAATGATGGATCGTCTCTTGGATCTTTGTCATGCCTTTCCCAACAGGTTCGATTGCTTGATTTATAGTCAGTCTAACATCCTCTACAACCTAGAAAAAACCAGATAGTATAGGTTTTAGCGACGGGAAAGGGGATTTATTAGCGACGGTTTGAAAAGAGAACTTACATGTTGACCCCCTTCAACAACTATGTCCTGAACACTTTCTTTGACACTAGTCCCAGCAGCCTCAACCTGTGTCTCCATCTTCTCAATATGCGTGGGTTTCGGGTTTTCCTCATCTACTTCCACAACTTCTTTTGTTTTTTGGGTGGAAAGTTTTCCGTACTCGGATACTGACATATAATGATATTGTTTTGCTGAGAATACAAAAGTATGAGCCATGGCTGCAATGGCCATCTGCAATAAACAAATATAAATATAAAATCCAGACAGTTCATTCAGTTCAAAAAAGAGAAACACTGATATCATTTACTCATTCAACATAGATAAAAAAAAACGAGTTGAGTTGTAGCAAGGAAAGCTCACTTCAATACAAATCAAAAAGTCCTGCAATTCGGTTTGAAATCTTCCGCCATTAGGAAGAATTTCAAGGTAACATAACAAGGCAATCCCGACACCTTGCCACCAAGTTGCAAATACAATGGCTTTAAAACTGATGAACTTTGCAAGGGGTCTTATTGGTTTAAGTCTTTCATGAGTCACATGGTAGAATTTCACGAGACAGTATAACGCCCACATTTGGCTAAAGTTTATAACAAACGCAATATACGGGTACCTATACCAACAAGCCAACAACACAATATCCATTCTCATTTTTTTTCATCATTTTTTTTTAAATAAATAGAAACGTATTGAAATTTATACATACATACCCATAGTACAACTTGAACTCACCATCACCATATACACCAACAAGTGCTAGTATCATTGCCAAAAATGAACATAAGGTCTTCAATATCATCTAATGGAATTACACAGAAACAAGGATTATATTATCAAGGTATATACTAGTATATACTAAGCAATGGTTTTGTAACTCACGTATTGAACTAGTCCAAATTTCTCAATTTGTAACAATTCTTCCCCAAGGACACGTGGTTGTCTGAAGAATTTGCATAATGCTGTTCTATTTAAATCCAGTGTCACATCTTTCCCATCTAACAATGGCTTCTTCAGAAGCTTTTCTTTCTCATTTTCAAGTAATTCAACCACTCTTCTTTCACCACCTAACAAGATAATTATATTTAACACTTTGCACAAAAATTTAACAAAAAAGGATGGATTTTATGGTTAGTTGCTTACCAAGACAGGCAATCAAGTAACTTCCAAATGAATAAAGAGCAAATGCTTCATAGCAACTTCTTAAGATGTCACAAGCAAGAGCAAACTTGGGTTTCCACAATGACAGAATCTGATTAACAAGAAATCCAATTTTGGTCCTAAAGATGTGAATTGAATATGTAAGTTTGATCAAACTCATATTGACAGAAACAATTTACCGAGTCGGTGGCATAGACAGGAACCATAAAAAGAACTGCCACAATCCATTTTTGCTCCTGGAAATGATTTTTCTTTTAACAACATCCAAAATCTTGATATTATATATTACAAAATCAAAAATCAACTAACCTCTGGATTGGTATACCATTTGAGATGCTGAACAATTAGAACACTTGATAGAAGCAATGCTATTAGGACAAAACATGCTGCAATAATGACAGCTAGCGTGTGGGGGTCTTTATGTGTACTCTCATTCATATAACTACTCATCCCTTCTGCTAACATCTTCCTATACATCAAACACAGCTTCTGCAATTGTGTTTAGTTGTTATTGATTGTCAAATATCTAGTTCATAGATGATAAGTTCGGAACTCAGTTTCAGTGCCATGTAATCAGAATTAGGGCATAATGTTAGGTAATTAGATTAAAGTTCATACTCAATCAGCTTCCAGTTATAATTCTCACCAAGACTGCCTAAAATCGACTAACATAAAACAGTTCACCTAGCTAGTGTGTAGTATCCTCGTTTTGATTAGAACTGATACAAAATTGTTGTGATTTAGGGGAACCCGATAATAAACTAGTAACACACGAATAAAAGATGTGAAATTTGGCATCTCGAAAGAAATTGAATTCAAACATAAAAACTGACCGGGTATCGATTAAAGCGCGAAAAGCGGTATCTTCATGTTGTGGGAATTGAAACCCTATATTCAAAATGGAGAGTCTGTTAAGAACATCATTGTAGTAGGATATGCATCGAGTGAGGTACGAGGTAGTTCGACCTGAAATGGACGCGTATTGGCATGATGGGGATTGTGGAGGTGTGACACGTTGCGGTTATTTTGTCGTCTAAACCCACGAGGATGCCGAAGGCAGGTCCCATTGCATGCGTATACGTTTACGCTGTCGTCAGCACTTTTTATGAATATCAACGGGGAAAATGTGCAAAGAAGTGGCTAAAAGTTTAATTATAACCAAGTTTTTTAGTTTGACAAAAGTATTTTTGAACTTTACACTAAATTTATAGTCAAAATCGAGTGACATATAGTGGTTATTTGTTTTTGGTCATTTTGGTTGTATATGATATAAATGACAGCATTATAAATTTGCCTGATTTCGTTCGTTCTCATAGTTAGGTAGCCTATTCAATTACAAATAATAACAAATGGTTAAATACAAAAAAAGCAATGCATTTTCATTGTTTTGTTTATTATAGCATCACACTTCTATTTCTTCATACTACAACTTTAGGATATGGTATACAAGCACCAAAAGGAGAAGTGAGATGACGTGGCACCACGGTGGTGTGATGAACGGTGTGCAGTGAAACCCCCCACATGACTCCTTTGCCCCGTGCCTCTTTCTCCTTTCTCTTCCTCCAACGGCTATATTTCATTTTCTTTTTCTTTTTTTAATCTTTTACCACTATAAATATTCTTTTACTCCTCATTTCACACAACTTTCTACTATAACATTATTCAAACCTTCTTTTATCAAAACCAAACAACTCTCCCACCAATCTCACCGCAAGATCTGGTCGAAACAAATCGTATGGAAGTGGTTCAATGACACCAATTCAAAATGTTTTTTCCTTTCGATCCGCCGGTTTACTAGCCCCTCCTAATTTTTTCACCACTACCCTAATCACAACAATTTTCACTATCAAAATGTACCACAATATTACTCTGTGTTACCCGTAAATGCAACCTTATTTCACAATTTTGCCGCTCTCCCAGAATATGTTCCGGAAAGCCAACCCCCTTCCAAGCCAGAAATCGAGTTTGTTCGGGAAGCACAACCAAACTCACCTGAAGTCGTAGCCAAACCCATTGAGTGGATGAGAGGTGATCGAGGGAAACTAAAATACGATCAGTTGGCAGAGAAAAAAAATGAGAGGAGTTGATATGCCACACTCCTAGGCCTTTTGGCCTTATATAAGTTATATCTAAGAAAAATCTTCTACTGTTTATAGCAATATCATCCAAATACAAAACAATTTTCATTGCTACAATTAGATTGATTGTTCTCTTATTTTCATTGCTACAATTAGATTGATTCTTCAAAGAACGTCCTAGCAAGAATTAAAAAATTGAACACTATGAATAGATTTCTCAAAATACAATGTATTTATAAGGAAAAAAATTCAAAAGTACAATGTTGTAATAGAAATAATTGAAAGTAAGATGCTAGAATACACAAATAGATTTCTGTCATCAAATGTTGTTTGCCTTTATGAAGTCTGATAAATAACAGGCATTGCCAACACATTTTAAAAGACATATTACACGATTCAACCATAGATAACTCGTTATTCATAATACCACATAACACAAACAACATACAGATTTCATAAAAACTTGAAAAGAAAGAGGAAATCTCAAACAAAATCGTACTCAAATACATGGTGTCATCGACAACAACCAATTTACCGAATCATGCAAAAACTACATGGAATGGAATCACATCATCCTAATCTTCAAATGCAATCAAAGTGATGAGGGATTCATGAGAAGGAAAACGAGAAACAAGGTCAGAACGTTTAGCTAACACAAAGTCCTCAAACTGGAACGCAGGTGCAACAGTGCACCCCACAAGAGAAAAATGTTCCTCTGCATCTCTGGGTGGATTCTTCACAACAACATTATCTGTTGATGATGATATCTCATAATCTTTTGTAGGAAACGCTCCAAACCACACATTTGGTGGGACAGTATACTGCAACAGTTGGTTTTCACCAATATCTTGTCCGATGCATGTTAACTTTAAACTCCCATCTTTCTCATCTATTTCCAGTATCTTTTTGGCAGAAAAACTGGTGTTAAAAACTCAAATCTAAACCCAAATAACCATGAAAGGCCATATAATAAGCATACCGTGAGAGGTTCGCCTAAATAGAAGTGCCATGTTTCTGCACTTGGGATACGATGGAGATGTGAGACGCTCCCAGATGGAAGTAAGAAGTATATCGCTGTACTGATGGGACGATCAACTTTATCTGTTGTTCGTAACATAAAATCATGTAGCAGAATTAGAAAAAATACTTCTTGAATCTTTCGATTGTAAGAAAATGTTGAATCTTGAATCCCCTTTTGTGATTTGCTCATTTCAAACTAGGGTTCCCATTTAGTTTCAAATCACACTATACATATTTTCAAAAACAACTAGCGATGGGTCGAAATCGATTCAGATCAAGTTTCTGAAAGAACTGGTGAAGGGTCAAATTGGGTTCATTGTTAATTTTCTTTTATAGAACTTGTGACTGGTCAAAATTGATTTAACTACGGCTTCAGAAAGAAGTGAATCTTGAATTTATAAGTTAAAGCGATGCGAAGGTGATGTAATCTTTCATAAAGAGGGTGGCATTATACGATCAAGGAACATGATAACATACAGACTCGGATTAGTGTGAAAAGGTGAAGAGATACTTACATTCAGGGGGAAGTTGAGAAGTGGAAAGGGTAATGGAAGTGTCTCTGAATGTCTCCGAGAAAAAACCACCTTCTGGATGTGGTTTCAGGTTTAACTTTCCGACGACTTCTGATGCCGTTGGAGCCATCTTGCTGTTGCTCTTCTTCAACTTTCAGGCGCGCTATATATTTCTTGAACCCACCAACCCCTTGAATACCGATGTGACTTATCCACTCGCGTTGGCCTATTCGTTTCATTTTCGCAGGGGGGACATGGATTTATAGTTTATAATAATAATAATATGGATTTACAGTTTTTTCCGTACACAACAATTTGTTCATTAAAGTGTTGTATTGTACAACTCCATAAGGCATAAATTGTTATGTATGTAGAAAAATTGTTGTGTACAAATCACTTCCCTTTCACAAAAGACAAAATTATGAAAATGTTTTTTTTTTTTTTTATAAATAATCTCAGGTTCAAGAACAGTTTTGTTAAATGTTTATTTGAATTGATACTTTTTTTTTTTTAATTATAGCTCTTATATGTGATTGGAGTATTATAATAAACAAATTAAAACCGCATGTATCCATTGTGTTTCCTCAAGAGATTTGTAAACCCATATCAACCGATGAAGCTTCATCAAACCAATACGATTATTTTTTTCGCACCTTCGTATGTTTGTGATTGATTATGTTACAGAAACTTTATTTTTTCTATTTTTCTTGGAAAGGGAACTTCCCTAACGAGGGTTTCCGGGCCAGCTTTCGCGCACCGACTAATCCCCGCTGCAAACATGAGGCTTTGCCTCATGCCCTGGAGTCACTGCAGGCGAACCTCCATGGCCACAAGGGCTGAGTAGTGCCAGGATTTGAACATGGGTCAATAGGTTATCCACCATATCTTCCACATGCCTTACCAAGTCACCACAACCCAAATGGTTTATTTTTTTTTGGAGGTATTGTGTTGCAGTTGTACCAAATCCTCTAACTTATTGTGATGGCATGTCAGTTAGTTAGAGCAATTAAAATTGATTTTGTTTCTATGGATTTTTAGGGTGTGTTTGATACAGAGCGTTTGAGAGCTTCTATCTTCTAGCGTTTGACAAAACGCTTTGTTTCGAACAGAAAGCATTGTTTGACACTACAAGCTTCTAGTGTTTAGTTTAAACAAAACGATCGAAATCCAAATGATATTTCATGTAGCGTTTAACAAAACGTACCCAACTACAAGTTACCCGCTACCAACTATTTTTGCCGAACGCGCCTTATATGCAGAGTTAGGGTGGAGATGAGGTGAAGAGTTTTGCAATGGTAGAACCATGACATGATACCCTCCGACCTTAAATTACGGAGAAGAATATAAAGTAGTAAGTTTTAACAAAGCTAAAAAGTTGATATTTTTTTAGCAAAACTTGTTTTTTTTTAAAAAGCAACTTCAAGAATAAAAACAATAAATATCCATTTTTTTTCCATCTTCACATTTTTAAAATTTTCTTCATTTCTTTTCTAAACTTAGACTTGTTTACAACAATAGTAGTTCTTGAGGTACCTTACTATCTTTCAACTTTGTAAATGTTTGAAAAATGATAGTTTTGTACCTGAATATCAAATTTAGGGTCGATCCACTAAAAATCATATTTTGTTTTTCTTTCAAACATTAACTTTAGAGACCTTAAAACATCCTTCCTTGGTTCAACATCTTCCAAGATGTCCTTTTCGTTGAGGCTAAACCACAAGCACAAAGAGTATAAGGGTTGTACCGAGCTTCAACATCCATAATAAGGTTGAAAAATAGGATCTTGATGACTTTCTGCAAGTCAATCCTTTATTTGCTGCTCAAAATCGGTTTCTTGCTATTGGAACACGATTTTGAATTTTGATAATCATATCTTGGAAGCATGAATACTTCTATGGCCGCTATAAAAGGTTGTATCTTTTTTTGGGGGCTCGAATTAGGTTTTTGGAAAAATATAGTATATAAATGGAATATAATGGTATTTTTAAACCACTTAAGTAAGTTTAATCAAGTTTGGGCCAAAACAACATTGTTTTAGACAAGTCACCAAACGTGCGTGAAAACCATAAATAACTTTTTATTGCGGAGGTATTTAATGTTGGGTAATCTTGATGGGTAAAATCAGGATATAGTATGGGTTAATTGTAACATCCCAAAATCCAAGACCAAAAATTTCATTTTTAATTTAATAATCCATAAAACACATTACTGAAAACATCATGAAGTTATCTCATATCATAAAAACCCATAAGTCATATGTCTCAAAACATGTCATAAGGTAATAATGTCAGAGTACAAATCCCAAGAACATCATAGTGCGGAAAATCGTGGTGTGATACGCTGCTATCGTGTCGGCTCCTTTCCCTTCGAAGAAGAAGGACCTGAAACAAAAACTAAAAACCGTAAGCACAAAGCTTAGTGAGTACCCCCATCATACCACATATCATACAATAAACATATTGTCTAACATGACCGGGTACTGGCCTACCCCTTCGGTCTCTTTCAACCGGTAACTTGCCTAGCATATCAGGGTGCTGGCCTACCCCATCGGTCTCTTTCAACCGCTAAACTTGCCTAGCATATCAGGGTGCTGGCCTGCCCCTTCGGTCCTTTCGACCGGTACCTTGTCTAGCATATCAGGGTGCTGGCCTACCCCTTCGGTCCTTTTGACCGGTACTGGGGACTATTTCAACGATATTACTGAGAAGTCCCACGGAGATCCGAAGCTTTCTGGGATTAGCAGGATATTACCGAAGGTTTATCCAAGGCTTTTCTTCGATCGCTACTCCACTAACAGCTTTGACCCACAAGGGAGCTACTTATGCTTGGAGTGATAAGCACATAGAAGCATTCGAGTTGCTAAAGAAGAAGCTATGTGAAGCACCGATTCTTTCTCTACCCGATGGAGTTGAAGACTTCGCTGTCTATAGTGATGCGTCTGGTGTTGGGTTGGGTTGTGTTTTGACCCAAAGAGAAAAGGTGATAGCATATGCGTCTCGACAGCTGAAAGAGCATGAAAAGAACTACCCCACTCATGATTTGGAGTTGGCAGCGGTAGTATTTGCTCTGAAAATATGGAGGAATTACCTCTATGGCTCGAAGTGCAAACTTTTCACTAATCATAAGAGTCTCCAATATATCTTTAATCAGAAAGAATTGAATATGAGGCAAAGACGCTGGCTAGAGTTACTTAAGGACTACGACTGTGAGATACTTTACCACCCTGGTAAAGCAAATGTTGTCGCTGATGCTCTCAGTCGGAAAGTCAATATTGAAAGAAAAAGGCCAAGAGCGTTGAGAATAGAAGTTGTCTCGACAATTGTGGAGAGTATAAAGAAAGCTCAAGAGGAAGCTTCTGAAAAGAATGACCGGAAAGAGGAACGTTTGGGCAAAACGTTAGTGTTTGGTACAAACGGTCATGGACTGAAGGTATTCCAAGATCGTATTTGGGTACCTAAGTCAAGAGGAGTAAGAGATCTTCTGATGGAAGAAGCTCACAAAACCATGTACTCAATTTATCCTGGCAGCACTAAAATGTATAGGGACCTAAAACCCTACTACTGGTGGCCGACGATGAAGCTTGATATTGCAAAGTACGTGGCCGAGTGTGTGACATGTGCGAGGGTCAAGGCACAACATCAGAAACCATACATGAGTTTAGAACCTTTGCATGTACCTATGGGTAAATGGGAAGACATTGCTATGGATTTTGTCACTAAACTGCCCAGAACAAAGAATGGTCACGACATGATTTGGGTAGTCGTTGATCGCTTCACTAAGAGTGCGCATTTCATAGCAGCCAATGAGAAATGGTCTATGGATAAACTTGCGAATTCTTATGTGAAGGAAATTGCGAGGCTTCACGGTGTTCCGTTAACGATTGTGTCAGATCGTGACAGCCGTTTCACCTCGCGATTTTGGAAAAGTCTACAAGAGGAATTGGGTACCAAGTTGTGTTTGAGTACAGCTTACCATCCACAGACTGATGGTCAGAGCGAACGAACGATACAAACACTTGAAGATATGCTGAGAGCATGTACCCTGGAATTCCAAGGTAACTGGGATGAACATTTACCTTTGGTAGAATTTTCCTACAATAATAGTTTCCACTCGAGCATAAATACGGCACCTTATCAAGCTTTGTACGGACAGAAGTGTCGTACGCCGTCTTGTTGGCTTGAGGCTGGGGAAAAGCAGTTTATGGGACCGGAGATAGTCCATCAAACCGTTGAAAAGTTGAAAATAATCAGGGATAGAATGTTAGCAGCTCAGGATCGTCAAAAGAGCTATGCTGACAGCAAGCGACGACCGATGACTTTTGAAGTTGGAGATTCGGTTTTGCTTAAAGTCTCGTCGTGGAAGGGACTTATAAGATTTGGTAAAAGGGGAAAGTTAAGTCCAAGATTTTGTAACGCCCCATTTCTGGTATGTAATTTTAATTAAGTATCTCCATTTCTTAAGGGGTACTCGACAAGTCTGTAGCCCGACTCGTCGAGTAGAAGCGGGATGAGTTCGCGATTTAAGTTGGCTACTCGGCGAGTCCATATGTTGGGACTCGGTGAGTCTGCCTGTCTGGATGAAGCCCTAATTTCAAGGGTTTGTACCCTATTTTAACGTCATCATAGCCTCCCACCCCAGCCTCCAGCACCTTTAGAGCATTTCCCCTGTAAACCCTAGCCCCTATTGTTGAACTTGAGTGTGTTTGTGCTAGTTTGGAAGCTTTGGAAGGGAAGGAAGGAAAGAAGGTCCATAGAAGAGAAAAGAGATCCAAGAGTTAGTTTCCATCTGTTTCTCATTCAGGTAATAAAGTTATTACCTTGTGTATTCCTCCATTAAACCCTCTTTTATGCTTGTTATGTCTTCCTTGGAGCCTTATATGATTCAAAACTTGAGATATGGACTTTCCTTTGGATGGAAACCTTAGATTTGGACGTTATTGAACTCCAGGAGCTCATTATAGCCACCTTTATGAAATCTGGGCCTTGTTCCAAACCCTAAGAGCCTAGTATTTGATGATTTTGGGTATTTTAGCCTCATACCTTTATGCATGCACGTAAAGTTGGAAACTTTACGTGTAAAACCAATCCTAGAAGCTCAGATCTATGATTTGGAAGCACTGAAATAGATTAGAATCGAATGTATTGTAATAGCATGCTTGGGACTCGACGAGTTGTTCTTCAACTCAGCGAGTTGTTCTTCAGACTCGACGAGTTGTTCATACGACTCGGCGAGCCTCAGACTGGACGTGTTCATATGATGAAGGAGAACTCGACGAGTTGTTCATACAACTCGGCGAGTCGGATGAAGTTAGACTCGATGTTAGTATCGAAGAAGAACTCGTCGAGTCTTTGCCAAACTCGACGAGTAGAAGCGGGTAGAGGATTAGATTGGATGATAGGGACTCGGCGAGTTGGCGGCCCAACTCGGCGAGTCCGGTCAACTGGAAGTTGACTTTGACAAGGAAGTTGACTTTGACCAGGAAGTTGACTTGACCAGGGGTAAATAGTCATTTCACCCTGAGATTAGTTATCAGTATTTGATTTAGTGTTTATGGGATTTGTAGCCGGGGAGTTCCGGAGCAGCAATCAGGCAGTTTCAGATTTAGCATCTCGGCAACCAGCGTTACCAGGTGAGTTTCCTTCCAGTAGGAATGGGTCTACGGCCACAATGCCGGCCCGTTTAGATAGCAGTAGCTCCGGACTTTGGTCCGATGCAGTAGTGCAGTATGCTTGATGTCTTTGTGATTCAGGCTTATTTATGTGTTAGTTAGTCCGGACCTCGGTCCGATGCAGTATGCAGTATATGTAGTATGCTAGTAGTTATGATTATGTTATGCTATGTTCAGTTAGTCCGGACTTCGGTCCGATGCAGGGGGCAAGGCCCCAGTTAGTCCGGACTTCGGTCCGATGCAGGGGGCAAGGCCCCAGTTAGTCCGGACTTCGGTCCGATGCAGGGGGCAAGGCCCCAGTTAGTCCGAATTTTGGTCCGATGCAGGGGGCAAGGCCCCAGTTAGTCCGAATTTCGGTCCGATGCAGGGGGCAAGGCCCCAGTTAGTCCGGACTTCGGTCCGATGCAGTGGGCAAGGCCCAGTATGTGCTTTATATGTTATTGTATGGTATGTGGTAGTTTGGGGGAGCTCACTAAGCTTCGTGCTTACAGTTTTCAATTTTGGTTTCAGGTACTCAGTTTTTAAAAGAGGAGCTCGGGAAGATTGCAGTGCACACACCATTTGTTCAGCCTGGGATGTTTATACTCTGATATACTTGACAGTTGTTATAATATTTTGGGATACATTGCTTATGATTTTTATATGAGGCTTATCGACTACGGTTTTTATTATTAAATTAAACGAAATTTTCAGACTCTGTTTTTGGGATGTTACAAGTTGGTATCAGAGCCTTGGTTTGAGGGATTCGGGCACACTTTCGGGTGTGTCTGAACTCAAACTAAGGAAGTGATATAAAGTTTTCAAGAGAAAAACCATGTTTACAAAAGGATTTTGAGAAAAGAAAACAAATTTTAGAAAAAGTATAAAGAAAAGAGTTTTAGAAAAAGCAAAAAGAATTTTGAAAAAAGAAAAGGGTGTGGTGCATCCCATTTTTATAACGAACGGTGAGTGCGGAAGAAAGATATCTCGAGATTAATCGTGTTTTTGTAAGTATGAACACGAAGAACATATTAGGAGTTCGTTGAAGAAGACTAAGAACAAGAGAGAATAAAAATATTATTCATGAAGATCATGGTGGGAGAGAGAAACTCTCCCTTGGTGGGAGAGATCCCACCAATTCTCTCTCTCTAGGATTACATTGTAAGAAAAGTAATCTCTAATCTAAGAAAAAGTGAGCTAGCTAAAGTAATAAATGACCAACTCTCCCTTTATATAGGATGGAGAGTATTTACACCATAAATACAATATAGGGAAAATACAACCAAATAAACACTCATTATTTGTGGAGCATTTCCATGCACCAACATTCTCTCCCTAAATGCTTACAAATGATGAGAGATCCAATAAGTGATACAAGGCTATAATACAGTAATCCGACTAGCAAGTGTGGTAATAAAATGAAATCAAGTGCTGAAATGTCTCTGAAACTCTGAAGTGTCTGTGAAGTCTGAAACTGGCCATGAATCTCTAACAATGAAGGTCTTCGGGCTTCAAAGCACAACCAATGAAGCATAAAAAATAAGATCCAAATCTTCAAACCAGTTATAATCACCCGAAGAAGGAGGTCACCATGAGCAAGTAGAAGATCCAATAAAAGAAACACTTCGGCTTCAAAATTCTGAAAAACATCTCGACTTCTCGAATCATAATACACCGAAATTCTTCAAAGAATAACCTGCTAAAAATGTGAAGCATCCATAAAATGAAGTCCGGATAAAAATAATGTGAGTCCAAAAACATGGTCCTACAATGTCGAAAATTTGATCCAAGGACCAAAAATAAGTGCCACGTCACATTGCCAAAATAATCTTCGTCTTCAACATATCACAAATCCAAACTCGTGAAACCATAAAATCTGAACCGGATGCGAACACAAAATCATCATATGGTAGAGTCCGAATAATAAATAATCTGAATCGGAAAACATCGAGTAATGCCAAAAATTTGATCCGTAAAGACCAAAAAGAAGTGCCACATCGCATCACTAAATAAATAATCGTCTTCAGAAGTCTTCAAAAATCCAAACTCAAACAATCATAATAACCAAATCCAGATGATATTCTCTCCCTATTTTTGATAACCAATGACCGGATATCAAAAATCAACAAATCGTCGGATGGAGAGTGTCGGATACCAAGAGCTAATAGAGTAGCTCTCCCTAGATGTATGAAGGGTCTCGATAGGAAACGAGACAAAGTAAAAGAGATACTCTTGCGGTCATGAGGAGGCGGGTGACATAGTTGTTGAAGCTGTGCTGAGAATAATCTGTTGTGCCAAAAATATATCCAAATATCCAAACTGTGGTGCCGGAACACTTGAAGTGGTCTTCAATAGAGAATAAAGTCCATATGCTCAAGATAAATGATTCGTCAACCAAAAATCAAGAGCGACAAGTCATAAAATCCCATAAAGTGAAGAATGCGAAACAACTTTGTTGATCAATCGCCGTTGCGGTGCAAGCATCACAAAAATAATATGAAGTCCGACTGCGGTAGGAGTATTCTTCCAATAATAATAACCGGCATGAAATGAACCAATGTGACAATCCAAGGTTCGGTTGTGGCAAAAATTGGTGTTAAAAAAATTGGTGTAAAAAATAATAATTGGTTTTAATAAAAAAAAATTGGTTTTAATAAAAAAAAATTGGCTAAATAAAAAAAATGGTGTTAAAAAAAAATTGGTGTTAAAAAAAATAATAATCGTTAAAAAAAATTAACTGAAAAAAAAATAATACAAAAAAAAAACTGAATAAATAAAAAAAATGAGGCTTAAAAAAAATAAGAAGGCTAAAAAGAAAAAAAAAAAAGGGGGGGGGGGGCTGATGAGAGGGGAGGAAAAAAAGGAGGGGAGGAGGGGGGAGGAATAAGGAAGGAGAAGGAAGAAGGAGGAAGAGAGGGGAGGAGGGGAGGGGCTGAAGGAGGGTGGAGAAGGGAGGAGGGAAGGTCTGGTCGAAGGAAGGAGGAGGATGCTGATGGAGGGTGGTTGCGGGTCTAGTAGCTTGCGGATGAGAGGAGGTGGTTTGGGTGGGAGGTGATTGCGGATGAAGGGTAAGCAGGTGGGGTCTTGGGTGCGGATGGAAGAGCTGGTCGCGGATGGAGCTGGTCGCGGATGGAGAAGTGGCTAGGCTGACTGCAGTAGCTGGGATGCGGTGCCAAGGAAGTAAGCTAGACGCGGTTCGAACTGCAGTGGAGCGCCTGCGGTCTGGTGCTGCGGTCCGAGGGAAGAAGCAAGATCCTAGGTTGCGGTCTTGAGAGACTTCGGTCAGCAGGATAAGGTAGGGGAGGGTTGCGGTTTTTCGGCTGCTGACCTCGGCTGCGGATAGAAGCTAAGATGACCTCGGATCAAGGCTAAGAAGTGGCTGCGGGTAGGCTTCTAAGGGGACTCCGGTAGGCTGTTTTTGGCTGCGGTCCGGGGGGCTGAGAAGGGCTGAACAGGCGACGAAAAATGCTATTTTTTCATGAAAAATGGTACCGCAAAGGCCATTTATTCATATTTTAATAAGGGAATCTTTTTATAATGCATTTTAAGTCAACATGTGGTCTTGGGAAGGCAAAAGGAAGAGTGTGCAGGGGGTTTTTAGGGACAAAAGGTGATGGGATTGGACAATGTCACATGGTTTTTGTCTTTTTGAGGGAGCAAATAGTGGAATACTCTTTACCCAAAAGAGTAACAAGGACAAGGTGCTTTATACAAACACACATTACGTCCATATTTCTTCAAATTAAGATTCACAACAAGAATAAAGAGGAATAAAAGCTTCATACCTCCAGAAGATTTCCAAGCTCCTGGGTAAAAAAAAAGAGCACCACTTCAAAGAAAATAAGCCCATTAATTGTGTCTTCTCATCCAAGAATAAAAGAACTTCTGGAGCAAATTATTCAACAATTTGGAGACCACAAAATTAATTTCTCTTCCCATTTTTCTTCATTTCTTCAACAGCAAAAATAATAAACTTTTAAGAACATCTTCTTCCAGCAATAAATAGAACGAGCAGCAGCAGCAACAATTTATTTATTAAGATAGAATCACCCAGAAAATAGAGCTAAGAACGAACTCATAAAAAAAATTCCGGTAAGAAACCCGAAAAAATTTTCTTGCAGAAACACGGAAAAATCACAAGATAATCACCGAATGGGAGTCGTTCCCTTGAAATAATCGTGAGATCTTCAAGGTACGGCTCTGATACCAATTGTTGAGACCCATTTTTATAACGAACGGTGAGTGCGGAAGAAAGATATCTCGAGATTAATCGTGTTTTTGTAAGTATGAACACGAAGAACATATTATGAGTTCGTTGAAGAAGACTAAGAACAAGAGACAATAAAAATATTATTCATAAAGATCATGGTGGGAGAGAGAAACTCTCCCTTGGTGGGAGAGATCCCACCAATTCTCTCTCTCTAGGATTACATTGTAATAAAAGTAATCTCTAATCTAAGAAAAAGTGAGCTAGCTAAAGTAATAAATGACCAACTCTCCCTTTATATAGGAGGGAGAGTATTTACACCATAAATACAATATAGGGAAAATACAACCAAATAAACACTCATTATTTGTGGAGCATTTCCATGCACCAACAGTGCATGCAATCAGCCGAGCTCAAGTAAGTACTCCCAAATTACCCATACAAGTTTATGTTATGATTATCAGTTTCAGTTTCAGTAGAACAACATGCTAGAATAGGACTAAGGATCTAGGAGGATGCCTTATGTGCCTGCTATATGTGTTTCAGCTTTATGAGAATTGCATGCTAGTATTGAGTAGACAATAGTAGGATAGCCTGTTTAGGTTATGCCTGATAGTTTGAGCTTAGCATTGAATGCTAGTACAGTTTCTCGTTATAAGAATAGATTTGCTTGAGTAGTTTCCTGTGTCCGAATGCTGCTTGCTTTGTGCTTTGTAGGATTCCGAGTGATGGGAGTTAGCCATCAGGTGAATACGTCACGTCACATGTGATCAGGGTTGAATAATCTCAGAGTGCTGGATCTGGCCCTATTGCGCAGCTCTCGTCTGAGTCTAACCGTTGTAGGGACGAGTCTTTTACTCGAAGGATTATCTGAACCTCATCACATGTGATGGTATTCAGGTGGTGGCTAATTGGCATTACAAGGAGGCCTTCAGCAGCTGAGGATTGGTTTGGGTGGAGTCTAGGGCAAGCCTAGGATGAGAGTAGCAGAGATCAGTAGCAGTAGAAGGGACTTGGTAGAGTTAAGGCAGCTCTTGAAGAAAGTACGGATAGATGTAGAAGGTAGTATGGGCCCGTACTACTGAAAGCAGAGGATCCGTACTTGATTCCAGAGGGGCCAAGACAAAGCCAGGGAACTTGTAGTGTGTATGTGTAATCCCTCAGCAGTGAAGTGTATTTTTATAGTTATTGTTATATGCTTTCAGCATGGTGACGTTGCGTGAAAGGCCAGTGGGCGGATCAGGCGCCAGAGAGGGATCAGGCTCGGGTTTAGGGACCGGGCAGCTCGAGGAGCGTATGAGAGAGTTTGTATCAGCTGAGATCACGCGCGGTATCTTAGACCAGACTCATGTGATCTTTGGCACAGTCAAGGAGGGTATACTAGAGATTTTGGATGAGAGGCTTGGAGCCTTTCGCGCAGAGATGATGGCTTTGCTAGGAGCGCGTACGTTGACATTTCGAGAGTTTAGAGCTTGTGGAGCACCAGATTATCATGGGGATAGGGACCCCATTGCTAGCAGCAGATGGTTGGCAGATGTTGCCAACGCTTTCCGCACGAGCCAGTGTCCCGAGGGGGACAAGGTCAGACTCGCCTCCTGTCTTCTGAAGGGCAGAGCGCGGGATTGGTGGGAGGAGGTTGTTCATGCCTTGGGGGATGATGCCGCGTTGGACGTGATGTCATGGGGTGATTTCTCGGCTAGGTTCAGGGCTGAGTTTGCACCAGCTATTGAGGTGCAGCAGTTCGCACGTGAGTTCCAGGATCTTCAGCAGACTACTGAGACGGTGGCGGAGATCACCGCCAAGTTCAGGGAGAGGGCTCTCTTGGTTCCGCAGTATGTGGCGGACGAGGAGATGAAGAAAGCTCGATATCATGAAATGCTGAGATATGACATCAGGCAGTTTGTGAGCAGGTCCAGCTGCAAAACGCTGGAGGACATGATTGTTCGGGCCAGAGAGAGGGAAATTGATCTGGAGCAGATCAAGAAGAGGAAGCCGGAAGAAGTTCAGGTAACCACGGGTTCGGGCAAAAGGCCCAAGGGGTCAGATGCGAGATCGAGGGATCATCAGAGTCGCAGCCGATGCGGAAAGTCGGGCAGGACGCACGAGGGTGCGTGTAGGAGTGGTAGTGGTGGTGATTCTGGCTGCTTCCGGTGCGGCCGGACTGGTCATTTTAGCAGAGATTGTACCGTTACCACCACTCAGGGGTCAGATCTGATATGTTTCCTTTGCAGTCAGTGGGGCCACAGGAAGGCCCAGTGTCCGAGTTTGTTTCCGGCAGTACAGATGATATCACCTGTCCCTGCCACTTTTAGGATCACCGACGGCCATTAGGACCGGGTAGAGGCGCCTGCGGTGGGAAGCAGGGCTTTTCAGTTGTCTGCAGTGGAGTCGCGAGCAGTACGCGAAGAACTACCCGACAATATTGGGCTAACAGCTAAGCTTCAGGGTCAGTTAGCGACTACTCAATCGATTAATGAGGTAGTCGGGGTAGCTCGGGAGAAGGAGATTGGTTTGGATGGGCAGCGCGGTAAAAGGAAGCGAGCACTTATTTCAGGACAACTGGGAAGAAGTGAAGAGTCATACTCAGCTGACTTGGGTGTTGGAAATCGGGAAGACCTTGAGGTGTGTGGTAAGTGTGGAGGAACTCATGGGTTTGCTTGTCACAAGTTCAGGTGTTTCAAGTGCGGGGAAAGGGGGCATGTGTATCGGGATTGTAAGAAGGATCAGATATGTTTTCATTGCCACCAGCCTGGTCATTTCAAGTCTTGCTGTCCTGTTTTGGTGGTGGAGAGAGTCTAGGATTCAGGCGCCCATTGTTCCGCAGGAAGTCAAGATCGAGCCGCACTAGATCGCAGGTATGTCGTTTGAATTCTCCCTTTTGTAATAATTTTATTGTTAAGGTTCTGCATCGGTAATGATAATGACACTTCGGAATTTTGTGGCCTGCTTGGGATTGAGTAATATGCTATCTGCGTATCTTGGATTTTAGAATGATAGTTGGAGGACATCACCTGTAGAGCAGGTTACTTCGGATGCTGTAGCGGTAGCAAGTATGTGTGAGACTCGGTAGCATCTCACTACCTTCGGGAAGGTGTTGTTCGGGTATAGGTGGGTTACATTCCAGCACGGGGAGCACCTGAGAGAGGTGTTAGAGACTATGAGGAGGGAGCGACTTTTGCAAAGTACTCCAAATGTGAGTTCTGGTTGTGCGAGGTGCAATTGCTTGGGTACCTTGTCAATCAGAAGGGTAATCTAGTCGTTTTGTCTAAGATAGAAGCTGTGATGCAATGGGAGTTTCCGAGGTCTCCAATTGGGATTCGAAGCTTCCTGGGTCTAGCGGGTTATCACCAGAAATGTATTCAGATTCCTGGAAGTGGTGTGATCTTTTGGATTGGTTAGTAGTGACACACTAGCAATGGCAAACGTGGTTTTCAGCAGATTGATCATAGAATGGTAAGAAGGATTGAGGATCCTTCCAGCATTGTGTGCTGTAAGACGTTAGTTGAATCAAACTGGGGGAGAATCATCCAAGGATTCAGAAGTAGGAGCAGTTTTGAAACTGGGATAAGTTTCGCATCCTTATCAGAAAGGAAGACAGTCCAGACAGATGTGTGGTTTGAGGATAGTGTGAGATGGAAGTTTGGAAAAAACTTGCCAGTAAGGAGATCGCATTCCCGTAATGTTTGCCAGCAAGCCTTAGGGAATCAGGTTGGGGATTCCAGTCAGGACATGGGTTCAGTCTTGAATGATAGGTAGTATGTATACTGTGACATCCCCTTTTCACGGCCAGAAAAGACCAATTTTGTTTATGCTTTATAAAAACCAGAGTACTTCTTTTAATAAAAATGTTGCGGAATTTGTTCCCAGAAAAACATGATAAATACGTTATCAAAGCATTTTCGAAGAAATGTATTTTTATTCATTTAAAACATTTGGGATGTCATCGTCAATACAGAAACATAAGCATAAACAGAACTTACATTCATTTACACTAGTGATCTACATCTCTTTTAAATCTCTCAGTGCAAAGTAGCTTCGTATCGACACCTGTGATACAAATAAGCTGGAGTGGGTCAGGTTGGGAAACCTGGTGAGTACATAGGGTTTTCAACCCACAATAATATAATTATTATATTTAAACATCAAACAATCAACCCGATTACCCATCCCCGTTATCTTCTTTAATATTCCTTAAAGAATTATCTTAAGGGTCATCTCCTATATCATATTTACCTCTCATCTTTTTACCTCACATTTCCTTATATGCTCGTTCCTAAGGCATGAATACGTAGTTACAACGTCGCCTGAACTCGTAATTCATAGTAAGGGTTAGAGTATCATCACATGAATATACAGTCACAACATCACCTGGACTCGTAATTCATCACATACAGGTTATAAGTCTGCTGGTGTTTCCACGGGTTGTCTAGAATAGTCTGTGGTCGCCATCTATACTCTAGTAGATGACTACATCTCCAAATTGCCGGACAAGGTTATAGTATCTTTCATCCTACATTACCGATTCATCATCACCTATCCATCACCTAATTATCATCACCTATCTCTCATCATTTTATTTCATCACACACCAACTATTTCATCTACCCATGTTTTATCGCAACATATTTGTAGATATAAAATAAATATATATTTAAATCATTTAAAACATGTATAAAATCATTCATCCATCATAGACAACAAGTATTCAGATAATATGCACACATAGCACGTAATTTATATAAAATACTTCATATCTATGTGTAAGATGAAAGGGACCATGCACTCACTTGAAAAGGTGGTGATTCCGAACTCAGACAGCGCTTCGCTTCTTAAAAAAATAATTTCCTTCGACGAAACCTAGTATTATTACCACTAGAGTTTAGTCTATTATTCGCCGAGACTAATTAATAGTCTAGCTATTATTACTATTATATAAGCGTTAAACTATACTTATATAACCCATAATAATAGCCCAAGTACTTATTATAAGTTTCTAATAACGTTACTATAATTAAATAAAAGCTATATTAAAAATAGCGTAGGCGTAGCTCACTTACAAAGGGTTTTATAGAAAACCGGGCTTTGCTTGGAGCAGCGTTCCCGAGCCGAAAAGCTCTTCTTCTCGGAGTCGCCGAGCATTCTGGGGCTTCCGCCTCATGCTAGGGAGGTTCCTTAGGCTTTTCGGGGGGTTTCGGGGCTAGAGAGAGGTTCTAGAGAGAGAGTAAAGAGAAGAAAGAATGGGAAAGGTGTGAAGAAAATGAGGGTGGGAGAGGTTCTATTTATAGGGTGAAAAATGGCTGAGCTTGGTGCCACATGTCACCATCTAGTGGCAAAACTTGGGGAGAAAGCAATGACCAAGATTGTGCCACATCACCCATTTTCGCACAGCACACTTCCGACTTCTAAAATCCGTAACTTTCACATACGAGCTCTGTTTTCGACGTTATTTATATCCACGCGTAGGTAAAAATAAGATCTACAACTTTCATTTTGACTCTGTCGGCTAATTCTCGACCGATCTTAAATTTAACAGTACGAGGAGATTATACTGTTAAATGTCCGCGTAAAATTCATAACTTCTACATACGGACTCTGTTTTCGTCTGTCTTTTTACCGTTGAGTTCCTATTCATGAGATCTTCAATTCTAATTTAGGTCGCGTAGGCCAAAAACCGCTCGATCTAAAATTCGAGTTTCGGGCTGTGCACTGCTAAGCCAAATCTTAGAAAATTCATAACTTCCTAACACGAAGTCAGATTTGGGCGTTCTTTTTTTGTATGTTCTCGGTTTAACGTATTCTACGACTTTTGTTTAGATTGCTAAGGCTAAAAGTCGCTCTACCGTAAATTCACTATTTACGCTTCCCGGTATCGTGCCGGTTCCGCCGCGAAACTTCGACGAGTCATAACTTCTTCGTTATAACTCGGATTTTGGCGTTCTTTATATGTACGGAATCCTTGAGAAATATTCTACAACTTGGTTAAGATTATTTATTCTAAATAATCATTTGTCGAAAAGTCGTTTTCGGCCCCTATTATCTCTAAATTGACTAGCCCGGATCTACGGGCGTTACATATACTCGTCCTCGGATGTGTTCGGATCAGTAACCAACGAATGAGATAGTGTTAGAGTGTTGTAAGTCTACGGGTGTAGCCGTAGCATTCACTACCAGCCAGATAGTGTTAGAGTGTTGTAAGTCTACGGGTGTAGCCGTAGCATTCACTAGCAGCCAGATAGTGTTAGAGTGTTGTAAGTCTACGGGTGTAGCCGTAGCATTCACTAGCAGCCAGATAGTGTTAGAGTGTTGTAAGTCTGCGGGTGTAGGCGTAGCATTCACTAGCAGCCAGATAGTGTTAGAGTGTTGTAAGTTTGCGGGTGTAGCCGTAGCATTCACTAGTAGCCAGATAGTGTTAGAGTGTTGTAAGTATGCGGGTGTAGCCGTAGCATTCACTAGCAGTTAGGTAGTGCTAGAGTGTTGTGAGACTGCGGGCGTAGCCGTGGAATACACTTGGCTGGTAGACAGAATGAGCGCGTTGTTAGGACGCGGAAGGAACATTAGCCCCCCCTATTTCGGGCGTAGCAGTGAGGATGTGGAAATCCACGAAGTGGATTTCAGAATTGTCTGGATGGATTAGACCTAGTTGAACCAGTGATAAGACTGTAGGAATGCCACTGCAGTTGTGAGATCGAGGAAGCAATGGATTGCTTCAGGTTACTTGTTATATAAGGCTACAATTGGTCATGTAGCAATCGCGTTTAGCTGTGGGTTGGTAACCTCAGGATTCGACGTGTGGAATCGGGCAGTTAGATCAGAAGGCCGCTAGGGCCACAGTGACAAGATAACTAGTAGTTGTTAGTTTCAGAGAAGGATTTCGTTCAGAAGTTATGTGAGGCGACTAAGTAGGGAGTCCTTGGGGCTCCGCAGACGGGCGGGAACCCAGTATTTCAGATGAATGACGAATGAATTGAGACCAGGAAGGTCTCGATAGATGTTGTAAAACAGCCATGTAGCAACATGTTGTTTCAGGCAGTTCAGTGTTCAGGCAGTTCAGTGTTCAGGCAGTTCAGTGTTTCCAGGCAGATCAGTGTTTCAGACAGTGTTGGGTCTCCAGCGGTAATGGTATTTTGGATCCAGCAGGTCCGTAGCAGATTGCAGACTACGCAGAGTCAACAGAAGAGTTACGTCGACAGGAGGCGTTCGGACTTGGAGTTTCAGGTGGGCGATATGGTCCTCCTGAAGGTATCACCCTGGAAGGGTGTTATCAGGTTCCGGAAGAGGGGCAAGCTGGGCCCTAGGTTCATTGGTCCTTTTAAGGTTTTGGCCCGGGTGGGTCAGGTTGCTTATCGGATGGACCTCCAGCAGAGCTTAGCCAGAACCACAACACTTTCCATGTTTCTCAGTTAAGGAAGTGTTTGGTGGACGAGTCAGCAGTTGTATCCTTAGAGGATATTCAGGTTGATAGCAGCCTGAATTATATCGAAAGACCAGTTGCGATCTTGGATCGGAAGACGAAGACCTTGAGGAACAAGGTGGTTCAGTTAGTGAAGGTGCAGTGGCAGCACCGAAAGGGTTCAGAGTGGACGTGGGAGACCGAGGGGGGAGATGAGGGAGCATTATCCTGAGTTATTTTCGGATGGAGAGTGTCGGATACCAAGAGCTAATAGAGATGCTCTCCCTAGATGTATGAAGGGTCTCGATAAGAAACGAGACAAAGTAAAAGAGATACTCTTGCGGTCATGAGGAGGCGGGTGACATAGTTGCTGAAGCTGTGCTGAGAATAATCTGTTGTGCCAAAAATATATCCAAATATCCAAACTGCGGTGCCGGAACACTTGAAGTGGTCTTCAATAGAGAATAAAGTCCACATGCTCAAGATACATGATTCGTCAACCAAAAATCAAGAGCGACAAGTCATAAAATCCCATAAAGTGAAGAATGCGAAACAACTTTGTTGATCAATCGCCGTTGCGGTGCAAGCATCACAAAAATAATATGAAGTCCGACTGCGGTAGGAGTATTCTTCCAATAATAATAACCGGCATGAAATGAACCAATGTGACAATCCAAGGTTCGGTTGTGGCAAAAATTGGTGTTAAAAAAAATTGGTGTACAAAAGAATAATTGGTTTTAATAAAAATAAATTGGTTTTAATAAAAAAAATTGGCTAAATAAAAAAAATGGTGTTAAAAAAAAATTGGTGTTAAAAAAAATAATAATCGTTAAAAAAAATTAACTGAAAAAAAAAATAATACAAAAAATAAAAAACTGAATAAATAAAAAAAATGAGGCTTAAAAAAAATAAGAAGGCTAAAAAGAAAAAGGGGGGGGGGGCTGATGAGAGGGGAGGAAAAAAAAGGAGGGGAGGAGGGGGGAGGAATAAGGAAGGAGAAGGAAGAAGGAGGAAGAGAGGGGAGGAGGGGAGGGGCTGAAGGAGGGTGGAGAAGGGAGGAGGGAAGGTCTGGTCGAAGGAAGGAGGAGGGTGCTGATGGAGGGTGGTTGCGGGTCTAGTAGCTTGCGGATAAGAGGAGGTGGTTTGGGTGGGAGGTGATTGCGGATGAAGGGTAAGCAGGTGGGGTCTTGGGTGCGGATGGAAGAGCTGGTCGCGGATGGAGAAGTGGCTAGGCTGACTGCAGTAGCTGGGATGCGGTGCCAAGGAAGTAAGCTAGCCGCGGTTCGAACTGCAGTGGAGCGCATGCGGTCCGGTGCTGCGGTCCGAGGCTGCGGTCCGAGGGAAGAAGCAGGATCCTAGGTTGCGGTCTTGAGAGACTTCGGTCAACAGGATAAGGTAGGGGAGGGATGCGGTTTTTCGGCTGCTGACCTCGGCTGCGGATAGAAGCTAAGATGACCTCGGATCAAGGCTAAGAAGTGGCTGCGGGTAGGCTTCTAAGGGGACTCCGGTAGGCTGTTTTTGGCTGCGGTCCGGGGGGCTGAGAAGGGCTGAACAGGCGACGAAAAATGCTATTTTTTCATGAAAAATGGTACCGCAAAGGCCATTTATTCATATTTTAATAAGGGAATCTTTTTATAATGCATTTTAAGTCAACATGTGGTCTTGGGAAGGCAAAAGGAAGAGTGTGCAGGGGGTTTTTAGGGACAAAAGGTGATGGGATTGGACAATGTCACATGGTTTTTGTCTTTTTGAGGGAGCAAATAGTGGAATACTCTTTACCCAAAAGAGTAACAAGGACAAGGTGCTTTATACAAACACATATTACATCCATATTTCTTCAAATTAAGATTCACAACAAGAATAAAGAGGAATAAAAGCTTCATACCTCCAGAAGATTTCCAAGCTCCTGGGTAAAAAAAAAAAGAGCACCACTTCAAAGAAAATAAGCCCATTAATTGTGTCTTCTCATCCAAGAATAAAAGAACTTCTGGAGCAAATTATTCAACAATTTGGAGACCACAAAATTAATTTCTCTTCCCATTTTTCTTCATTTCTTCAACAGCAAAAATAATAAACTTTTAAGAACATCTTCTTCCAGCAATAAATAGAACGAGCAGCAGCAGCAACAATTTATTTATTAAGATAGAATCACCCATAAAATAGAGCTAAGAACGAACTCATAAAAAAAATTCCGGTAAGAAACCCGAAAAAATTTTCTTGCAGAAACACGGAAAAATCACAAGATAATCACCGAACGGGAGTCGTTCCCTTGAAATAATCATGAGATCTTCAAGGTACGGATCTGATACCAATTGTTGAGACCCATTTTTATAACGAACGGTGAGTGCGGAAGAAAGATATCTCGAGATTAATCGTGTTTTTGTAAGTATGAACACGAAGAACATATTATGAGTTCGTTGAAGAAGACTAAGAACAAGAGAGAATAGAAATATTATTCATGAAGATCATGGTGGGAGAGAGAAACTCTCCCTTGGTGGGAGAGATCCCACCAATTCTCTCTCTCTAGGATTACATTGTAAGAAAAGTAATCTCTAATCTAAGAAAAAGTGAGCTAGCTAAAGTAATAAATGACCAACTCTCCCTTTATATAGGAGGGAAAGTATTTACACCATAAATACAATAAAGGGAAAATACAACCAAAAAAACACTCATTATTTGTGGAGCATTTCCATGCACCAATAGTGCATGCAATCAGCCGAGCTCAAGTAAGTACTCCCAAATTACCCATACAAGTTTATGTTATGATTATCAGTTTCAGTTTCAGTAGAACAACATGCTAGAATAGGACTAAGGATCTAGGAGGATGCCTTATGTGCCTGCTATATGTGTTTCAGCTTTATGAGAATTGCATGCTAGTATTGAGTAGACAATAGTAGGATAGCCTGTTTAGGTTATGCCTGATAGTAGGAGCTTAACATTGTATGCTAGTACAGTTTCTCGTTATGAGAATAGATTTGCTTGAGTAGTTTCTTGTGTCCGAATGCTGCTTGCTTTGTGCTTTGTAGGACTCCGAGTGATGGGAGTTAGCCATCAGGTGAATACGTCACGTCACATGTGATCAGGGTTGAATAATCTCAGAGTGCTGGATCTGGCCCTATTGCGCAGCTCTCGTCTGAGTCTAACCGTTGTAGGGACGAGTCTTTTACTCGAAGGATTATCTGAACCTCGTCACATGTGATGGTATTCAGGTGGTGGCTAATTGGCATTACAAGGAGGCCTTCAGCAGCTGAGGATTGGTTTGGGTGGAGTCAGAGATTTTCCCTAGGGCAAGCCTAGGATGAGAGTAGCAGAGATCAGTAGCAGTAGAAGGGACTTGGTAGAGTCAAGGCAGCTCTTGAAGAAAGTATGGATAGATGTGGAAGGTAGTATGGGCCCGTACTACTGAAAGCAGAGGATCCGTACTTGATTCCAGAGGGGCCAAGACAAAGCCAGGGAACTTGTAGTGTGTATGTGTAATCCCTCAGCAGTGAAGTGTATTTTTATAGTTATTGTGATATGCTTTCAGCATGGTGACGTTGCGTGAAAGGCCAGTGGGCGGATCAGGCGCCAGAGAGGGATCAGGCTCGGGTTTAGGGACCGGGCAGCTCGAGGAGCGTATGAGAGAGTTTGTATCAGCTGAGATCACGTGCGGTATCTTAGAACAGACTCATGTGATCTTTGGCACGGTCAAGGAGGGTATACTAGAGATTTTGGATGAGAGGCTTAGAGCCTTTCGCGCAGAGATGATGGCTTTGCTAGGAGCGCGTACGTTGACATTTCGAGAGTTTAGAGCTTGTGGAGCACCAGATTATCATGGGGATAGGGACCCCATTGCTAGCAGCAGATGGTTGGCAGATGTTGCCAATGCTTTCCGCGCGAGCCAGTGTCCCGAGGGAGACAAGGTCAGACTCGCCTCCTGTCTTCTGAAGGGCAGAGCGCGGGATTGGTGGGAGGAGGTTGTTCATGCCTTGGGGGATGATGCCGCGTTGGACGTGATTTCATGGAGTGATTTCTCGGCTAGGTTCAGGGCTGAGTTTGCACCAGCTATTGAGGTGCAGCAGTTCGCACGAGAGTTCCAGGATCTTCAGTAGACTACTGAGACGGTGGCGGAGATCACCGCCAAGTTCAGGGAGAGAGCTCTCTTGGTTCCGCAGTATGTGGCGGACGAGGAGATGAAGAAAGCTCGATATCATGAAATGCTAAGATATGACATCAGGCAGTTTGTGAGCAGGTCCAGCTGCAAAACGCTGGAGGACATGATTGTTCGGGCCAGAGTGAGGGAAATTGATCTGGAGCAGATCAAGAAGAGGAAGCCGGAAGAAGTTCAGGTAACCACGGGTTCGGACAAAAGGCCCAAGGGGTCAGATGCGAGATCGAGGGATCATCAGAGTCGCAGCCGATGCGGAAAGTCGGGCAGGACGCATGAGGGTGCGTGTAGGAGTGGTAGTGGTGGTGATTCTGGCTGCTTCCGGTGCGGCCGGACTGGTCATTTTAGCAGAGATTGTACCGTTACCACCACTCAGGGGTCAGATCTAATATGTTTCCTTTGCAGTCAGTGGGGCCACAGGAAGGCCCAGTGTCCGAGTTTGTTTCCGGCAGTACATATGATATCACCTGTCCCTGCCACTTTAAGGATCACCGACGACCGTTAGGACCGGGTAGAGGCGCCTGTGGTGGGAAGCAGGGCTTTTCAGTTGTCTGTAGTGGAGTCGCGAGCAGTACGCGAAGAACTACCCGACAATATTGGGCTAACAGCTAAGCTTCAGGGTCAGTTAGCGACTACTCAATCGATTAATGAGGTAGTCGGGGTAGCTCGGGAGAAGGAGATTGGTTTGGATGGGCAGCGCGGTAAAAGGAAGCGAGCACTTATTTCAGGACAACTGGGAAGAAGTGAAGAGTCATACTCAGCTGACTTGGGTGTTGGAAATCGGGAAGACCTTGAGGTGTGTGGTAAGTATGGAGGAACTCATGGGTTTGCTTGTCACAAGTTCAGGTGTTTCAAGTGCGGGGAAATGGGGCATGTGTATCGGGATTGTAAGAAGGATCAGATATGTTTTCATTGCCATCAGCCTGGTCATTTCAAGTCTTGCTGTCCTGTTTTGGTGGTGGAGAGAGTCCAGGATTCAGGCGCCCATTGTTCCGCAGGAAGTCAAGATCGAGCCGCACTAGATCGCAGGTATGTCGTTTGAATTCTCCCTTTTGTAATAATTTTATTGTTAAGGTTCTGCATCGGTAATGATAATGATACTTCGGAATTTTGTGGCCTGCTTGGGATTGAGTAATATGCTATCTGCATATCTTGGATTTTAGAATGATAGTTGGAGGACATCACCTGTAGAGCAGGTTACTTCGGATGCAGTAGCGGTAGCAAGTATGTGTGAGACTCGGTAGCATATCACTACCATCGGGAAGGTGTTGTTCGGGTATAGGTGGGTTACATTCCAGCACGGGGAGCACCTGAGAGAGGTGCTAGAGACTATGAGGAGGGAGCGACTTTTGCAAAGTACTCCAAATGTGAGTTCTGGTTGTGCGAGGTGCAATTGCTTGGGTACCTTGTCAATCAGAAGGGTAATCTAGTCGTTTCGTCTAAGATAGAAGCCGTGATGCAATGGGAGTTTCCGAGGTCTCCAATTGGGATTCGAAGCTTCCTGGGTCTAGCGGGTTATCATCAGAAATGTATTCAGATTCCTGGAAGTGGTGTGATCTTTTGGATTGGTTAGTAGTGACACACTAGCAATGGCAAACATGGTTTTTAGCAGATTGAGCATAGAATGGTAAGAAGGATTGAGGATCCTTCCAGCATTGTGTGTTGTAAGACGTTAGTTGAATCGAAGTGGGGGAGAATCATCCAAGGATTCAGAAGTAGGAGCAGTTTTGAAACTGGGATAAGTTTCGCATCCTTATCAGAAAGGAAGACAGTCCAGACAGATGTGTGGTTTGAGGATAGTGTGAGATGGAAGTTTGGAAAAAACTTGCCAGTAAGGAGATCGCATTCCCGTAATGTTTGCCAGCAAGCCTTAGGGAATCAGGTTGGGGATTCCATTCAGGACATGGGTTCAGTCTTGAATGATAGGTAGTATGTATACTGTGACATCCCCTTTTCACGGCCAGAAAAGACCAATTTTGTTTATGCTTTATAAAAACCAGAGTACTTCTTTTAATAAAAATGTTGCGGAATTTGTTCGCAGAAAAACATGATAAATACGTTATCAAAGCATTTTCGAAGAAATGTATTTTTATTCATTTAAAACATTTGGGATGTCATCGTCAATACAGAAACATAAGCATAAACAGAACTTACATTCATTTACACTAGTGATCTACATCTCTTTTAAATCTCTCAGTGCAAAGTAGCTTCGTATCGACACCTGTGATACAAATAAGCTGGAGTGGGTCAGGTTGGGAAACCTGGTGAGTACATAGGGTTTTCAACCCACAATAATATAATTATTATATTTAAACATCAAACAATCAACCCGATTACCCATCCCCGTTATCTTCTTTAATATTCCTTAAAGAATTATCTTAAGGGTCATCTCCTATATCATATTTACCTCTCATCTTTTTACCTCACATTTCCTTATATGCTCGTTCCTAAGGCATGAATACGTAGTTACAACGTCGCCTGAACTCGTAATTCATAGTAAGGGTTAGAGTATCATCACATGAATATACAGTCACAACATCACCTGGACTCGTAATTCATCACATACAGGTTATTTATATCCACGCGTAGGTAAAAATAAGATCTACAACTTTCATTTTGACTCTGTCGGCTAATTCTCGACCGATCTTAAATTTAACAGTACGAGGAGATTATACTGTTAAATGTCCGCGTAAAATTCATAACTTCTACATACGGACTCTGTTTTCGTCTGTCTTTTTACCGTTGAGTTCCTATTAATGAGATCTTCAATTCTCATTTAGGTCGCGTAGGCCAAAAACCGCTCGATCTAAAATTCGAGTTTCGGGCTGTGCACTGCTAAGCCAAATCTTAGAAAATTCATAACTTCCTAACACGAAGTCAGATTTGGGCGTTCTTTTTTTGTATGTTCTTGGTTTAACGTATTCTACGACTTTTGTTTAGATCGCTAAGGCTAAAAGTCGCTCTACCGTAAATTCACTATTTACGCTTCCCGGTATCGTGCCGTTCCGCCGTGAAACTTCGACGGGTCATAACTTCTTCGTTATAACTCGGATTTCGGCGTTCTTTATATGTACGGAATCCTTGAAAAATATTCTACAACTTGGTTAAGATTATTTATTCTAAATAATCTTTTGTCGAAAAATCGTTTTCGACCCCTATTATCTCTAAATTGACTAGCCCGGATCTACGGGCGTTACATATACTCGTCCTCGGATGTGTTCGGATCAGTAACCAACGAATGAGATAGTGTTAGAGTGTTGTAAGTCTGCGGGTGTAGCCGTAGCATTCACTACCAGCCAGATAGTATTAGAGTGTTGTAAGTCTGCGGGTGTAGCCGTAGCATTCACTAGCAGCCAGATAGTGTTAGAGTGTTGTAAGTCTACGGGTGTAGCCGTAGCATTCACTAGCAGCCAGATAGTGTTAGATTGTTGTAAGTCTGCGGGTGTAGGCGTAGCATTCACTAGCAGCCAGATAGTGTTAGAGTGTTGTAAGTTTGCGGGTGTAGCCGTAGCATTCACTAGTAGCCAGATAGTGTTAGAGTGTTGTAAGTATGCGGGTGTAGCCGTAGCATTCACTAGCAGTTAGGTAGTGCTAGAGTGTTGTGAGACTGCGGGCGTAGCCGTGGAATACACTTGGCTGGTAGACAGAATGAGCGCGTTGTTAGGACGCGGAAGGAACATTAGCCCCCCTAGTTCAGGCGTAGCAGTGAGGATGTGGAAATCCACGAAGTGGATTTCGGAATTGTCTGGATGGATTAGACCTAGTTGAACCAGTGATAAGACTGTAGGAATGCCACTGCAGTTGTGAGATCGAGGAAGCAATGGATTGCTTCAGGTTACTTGTTATATAAGGCTACAATTGGTCATGTAGCAATCGCATTTAGCTGTGGGTTGGTAACCTCAGGATTCGACGTGTGGAATCGGGCAGTTAGATCAGAAGGCCGCTAGGGCCACAGTGACAAGATAACTAGTAGTTGTTAGTTTCAGAGAAGGATTTCATTCAGAAGTTGTGTGAGGCGACTACGTAGGGAGTCCTTAGGGCTCCGCAGACGGGCGGGAACCCAATATTTCAGATGAATGACGAATAAATTGAGACCAGGAAGGTCTCGATAGATGTTGGAAAACAGCCATGTAGCAACATGTTGTTTCAGGCAGTTCAGTGTTCAGGCAGTTCAGTGTTTCCAGGCAGATCAGTGTTTCAGACAGTGTTGGGTCTCCAGCGGTAATGGTATTTTGGATCCAGCAGGTCCGTAGCAGATTGCAGACTACGCAGAGTCAACAGAAGAGTTACGCCGACAGGAGGCGTTCGGACTTGGAGTTTCAGGTGGGCGATATGGTCCTCCTGAAGGTATCACCCTGGAAGGGTGTTATCAGGTTCCGGAAGAGGGGCAAGCTGGGCCCCATGTTCATTGGTCCTTTTAAGGTTTTGGCCCGGGTGGGTCGGGTTGCTTATCGGATGGACCTTCCAGCAGAGCTTAGCCAGAACCACAACACTTTCCATGTTTCTCAGTTGAGGAAGTGTTTGGTGGACGAGTCAGCAGTTGTACCCTTAGAGGATATTCAGGTTGATAGCAGCCTGAATTATATCGAGAGACCAGTTGCGATCTTGGATCGGAAGACGAAGACCTTGAGGAACAAGGTGGTTCAGTTAGTGAAGGTGCAGTGGCAGCACCGAAAGGGTTCAGAGTGGACGTGGGAGACCGAGGGGGGAGATGAGGGAGCATTATCCTGAGTTATTTTCGGATTCAGCGGCAGCAGACTTCGAGGACGAAGTCTAAGATAAGTGGGGGAGAGTTGTAACGCCCCATTTCTGGTATGTAATTTTAATTAAGTATCTCCATTTCTTAAGGGGTACTCGACGAGTCTGTAGCCCGACTCGTCGAGTAGAAGCGGGATGAGTTCGCGATTTAAGTTGGCTACTCGGCGAGTCCATATGTTGGGACTCGGCGAGTCTGCCTGTCTGGATGAAGCCCTAATTTCAAGGGTTTGTACCCTATTTAAACATCATTATAGCCTCCCACCCCAGCCTCCAGCACCTTTAGAGCATTTCCCCTGTAAACCCTAGCCCCCATTGTTGAACTTGAGTGTGTTTGTGCTAGTTTGGAAGCTTTGGAAGGGAAGGAAGGAAATAAGGTCCATAGAAGAGAAAGGAGATCCAAGAGTTAGTTTCCATCTGTTTCTCATTCAGGTAATAAAGTTATTACCTTGTGTATTCCTCCATTAAACCCTCTTTTATGCTTGTTATGTCTTCCTTGGAGCCTTATATGATTCAAAACTTGAGATATGGACTTTCCTTTGGATGGAAACCTTAGATCTGGACGTTATTGAACTCCAGGAGCTCATTATAGCCACCTTTATGAAATCTGGGCCTTGTTCCAAACCCTAGGATCCTAGTATTTGATGATTTTGGGTATTTTAGCCTCATACCCTTGTGCATGCACGTAAAGTTGGAAACTTTACGTGTAAAACCAGTCCTAGAAGCTCAGATCTATAATTTGGAAGCACTGAAATAGATTAGAATCGACTGTATTGTAATAGCATGCTTGGGACTTGACGAGTTGTTCTTCAACTCGGCGAGTTGTTCTTCAGACTCGACGAGTTGTTCATACGACTCGGCGAGCCTCAGACTGGACGTGTTCATATGATGAAGGAGAACTCGACGAGTTGTTCATACAACTCAGCGAGTCGGATGAAGTTAGACTCGATGTTAGTATCGAAGAAGAACTCATCGAGTCTTTCCCAAACTCGACGAGTAGAAGCGGGTAGAGGATTAGAATGGATGATAGGGACTCGGCGTGTTGGCGGCCCAACTCGGCGAGTCCGGTCAACTGGAAGTTGACTTTGACAAGGAAGTTGACTTTGACCAGGAAGTTGACTTGACCAGGGGTAAATAGTCATTTCACCCTGAGATTAGTTATCAGTATTTGATTTAGTGTTTATGGGATTTGTAGCCGGGGAGTTCCGGAGCAGCAGTCAGGCAGTTTCAGATTTAGCATCTCGGCAACCAGCGTTACCAGGTGAGTTTCCTTCCAGTAGGAACGGGTCTACGGCCACAATGCCGGCCCGTTTAGATAGCAGTAGCTCCGGACTTTGGTCCGATGCAGTAGTGCAGTATGCTTGATGTCTTTGTGATTCAGGCTTATTTATGTGTTAGTTAGTCCGGACCTCGGTCCGATGTAGTATGTAGTATATGTGATCATGCTAGTAGTTATGATTATGTTATGCTATGTTCAGTTAGTCCGGACTTCGGTCCGATGCAGGGGCAAGGCCCCAGTTAGTTCGGATTTCGGTCCGATGCAGGGGGCAAGGCCCCAGTTAGTTCGGATTTCGGTCCGATGCAGGGGGCAAGGCCCCAGTTAGTCCGGACTTCGGTCCGATGCAGTGGGCAAGGCCCAGTATGTGCTTTATATGTTATTGTATGGTATGTGGTAGTTTGGGGAGCTCACTAAGCTTCGTGCTTACAGTTTTCAGTTTTGGTTTCAGGTACTTAGTTTTTAAAAGAGGAGCTCGGGGAGATTGCAGTGCACACACCATTTGTTCAGCCTGGGATGTTTATACTCTGATATACTTGACAGTTGTTATAATATTTTGGGATACATTGCTTATGATTTTTATATGAGGCTTATCGACTACGGTTTTTATTATTAAATTAAACGAAATTTTCAGACTATGTTTTTGGGATGTTAGAGATTTATTGGACCGTTTAAAGTTCTTCAGAGGATTGGGAACCAAGCTTACAAGCTGGAATTACCCGAAGAACTGAATGGAATTCATAACACTTTCCATGTGTGTTATTTGAGGAAGTTCACGGGAGAAGTTCCCAATATAATTCCAATTTCTGAGTTAAGAATTGATGAAAATAAGAGGTTAATTGAAGAACCAGAGGCAATCGTTGACCGTAAGACTAAGAAGTTACACCGCAAGATGGTCGAATTAGTGCTTGTCCGATGGAAACATACGAATGGGCCAAATCTCACCTGGGAGACGGAGAGTGACATGATGAGTCGCTATCCGCATTTGTTTGTTGATGTGTGATTCCGGGGATAAAATCATCCTAAGGGGGAGAGAATTGTAACGCCCGTGTTTCTAGGCTAGGTATTAATGATGATGTAATATTCTAGGTTAACCTTTGTAACCCGTCTTGAAATAATAAAGATGTATTATTTGAGTATTATGTGTTTTGTGCTTAATTGTGTAACTTAAATGAATTAAGGATAAAAATAAGCGTCAAAATGAAATGTTAGATAAACCCGATATCTATGAAGGATGTGGTAGTGGTCGTGACGAGGTTTCCGAATATATAAAGAATGCCGAAATCCGAGTTATAACGAAGAAGTTATGACCTGTCGAAGTTTCGCGACAGAACCGGCACGACGCTGTATGACGTAAAATATGAATTTAAGATAGAGCGATATCTAGCCTTAGTGATCTAAACGAAAGCCGTAGAATATGTTAAACCGAGAGTGTGCATAAAAAGAACGTCTAAATCTGACTTCGTATGAGGAAGTTATGATTTTTCGAAGTTTCGACTTAGCGGTATGCAGCTCAAAGTTCGAATATGAGATCGAGTGATTTTTAGCCGAAACAATCTAAACGAGAATCGAAGATCTCATCGATAGTAGTCCAACGGAAGAAAGACAGACGAAAACGGACGTCAGATGAAGAAGTTATGAATTTCTAACGGAGTTTTCCTGTCCCGGCCTACTAAAAATAATGTAATAAAAATATAATAAAAATAAAGTCAAAATTAGCCGACGAAGTCTAAACGAGAGTTGTATAGCATAATCTCACCTACGCGTGCATATAAAAAACGTCGAAAACGAAGCTCGTATGCGAAAGATATGAATTTCTGAAGTTCAGGGCACGAAACCCGATACTGTGTTAGAGTTCACGACGTGAACACTGTGTTCACAACGTGAACCCAGAAATGACGTCACCTGGACTCTGCCAGACCCCAGTTGTGATGACGCATGCAGTGACGATCAAGCCCACGACGTGGGAGTACTGTTCACGACGTGAATTTCCAGAAAACAACCCTATAAATAAAGTTGAAGGGGCAGTCGGCCAAGGTTGCTAATTCACTGATCTCTCTCCCATATTACCTCGATTTACGTGCAAAGAAATACCCCCGAAGCCCCGGTATCATCCCGAGACCCGAAGCAAGTGCCGAAGCCCAAACATTCCGAGAAGAAAAGAGTTTCCGAGTCGAAGCTCTGCCTGCGAGAAGCCCGGTGTGTGAAGATCTTCCAGTTTCACCGAAGAAATACTACTTTTAAAGTCGTAGTGCTGACCGATCATCTTCTGATCAAGTGAGTGTATATTCCCTTTCTTCTAACACATAGATATGAAGTATCTCTTATAGAATACGTGTTATGTGTGTATAAATATACGTGTATATGTATGTTATCTGTTTATTTGGAACGAGTATTGAATGAGTATCTTATCAGTTTTTAAGTTGCATATGAATGCATGTGTATGTTGTTATCTACAAAAATGTTGGGTAGAACTTGGGTAGATAGTTGACGTGTGATAAACTGATGAGAGGCCTCGATGTGATTGTGATCTATTCATTCAACAGAATATGGATGACGACCACAGACTTTTCTAGACAGTTCTGTGGAATGCTGGCAGGCTCATAACCTGTAGGTGTTGGTGAACTTGGGTGTTCATTCGCTGTATTCTGTCCCCCTCATGGTTGCCTTAGGACATTCATTGATGAGGAAACCCCTTTGCAGTAGTGTCCGTCCCGATGAAAATCCTAGATTAGGTCCCTTGTAATAGTTGTTGTCATAGGGACGTAAAGTGAGGATAACGGGAATGGGTAATCGGGTTATTGTTGGTTGGTGAAATTAAATATAATTATTTATTGTGGGTTGAAAACCCTATATGCTCACCAGGCTCCCAAGCCTGACCCACTCAGTTTCTTTGTATTACAGGTAGTGGCGCGAGAGCATAAGTTGGAGAACTTGCGAAGATGTTTTTGTTTATAGACCTGTAGTTGTATATAACTGTGTAAGGTCTATGTTTTATTGTTTATGCTTTTGTGTCTGTATCGGAACATGACATCCCGAGTTTTGTTATATAATTAAAATACATTTCTTTAAGAAATGCTTTGATAAACCTTATTTTATCATGTATTGTTTTGGGGACAAATTCCGCAACTCTTTTAAATCAATGGATTTACTCTGAAATTATTTTAAAAGCATAAATGAAACCGGTCTTTTCTGGCCGTGATTTTGGGGATGTCACAAATACCCTGAACGGTCTGATGTACCTGGGGCCCAACTTGCCCCGGTTCCTGAATCGGATGACACCTTTCCAAGGTGACACCTTCAGGAGGACCATCTCTCCTACCTGAAACTCCAGGTCTGATCGTCGTTTGTCGGCGTAGCTCTTCTTCCGACTCTGGGTCGTCTGGAGTCTACTCCGGACCTGTTGGATCTTCTCTGTCGTCTTGACCACCCATTCGGTACTCTCCATTACCATCTGTCCTACTTCACCCCAACATATCGGGGTTCTGCACTTCCTCCCATAAAGCATCTCGAAGGGAGGACGGTCGATGCTCGCGTGGTAGGTATTGTTGTAGGAAAACTTTGCCAAGGGAAGGTAGGTATCCCAGCTACTACCGAAGTCTAAGACACCTGCTCGTAGCATATCCTCCAAGGTCTGGACGGTCCGCTCACTCTGACCATCCGTCTGCGGGTGAAAAGTCGTGCTAAAGTGCAGACGAGTACCCAACTCGTCATGAAATTTCTTCCAGAATCTGGAAGTGAACCGTATGTCTCGGTCAGAAATCACAAAAACTGGCACCCCGCGACGAGCTACTACCTCTCTGATGTAGATGTCGGCCAGCTTCTCGGTCGATATGCTCTCCTGAATCGGTATGAAATGGGCACTCTTGGTCAACCGATCCACGATGACCCAAATCGAATCCACTCCCCGTGCGGTCCTGCGAAGCTTTGTGATGAAATCCATAGTAATATCCTCATATTTCCACACAGGGATATCCAACGGATGCGTCTTGCCGTGAGGCCTCTGGTGCTCGACCTTGACTGAAACATCCCAAAAATATGGTCCAAAAATTTCGTTTTTAAATTAATAAAACCATAAATATCATCATATAAAATCATAAACCATGTATCCCAAAATATAGTAATATCTGTCAACATATCAAAATCTCATATCAAATATCAGAGTAAATCTCTCAGGCTAGGAAACCGTGGTGTGTGCCATGCGATCATCCCGAGCCCTTCCCCTTGCTAGTGGAAGTACCTGAAACCAAAACTGAAAACCGTAAGCACGAAGTTTAGCGAGTCTCCCCAAACTACCACATAACATACACGTAACATATAACATAACTTTGGGACCCCGCCCAGCTACATCGGGACGAACCCGACATCAGACCGCGTCTGGCATCGGACCCTGTCCGGAATCGGGCTTGCCCCGGCATACATACATCATATCATATATCATAACACATAACATAAATACATAGACTTTCATCGGGTTTGCCCCAACATCGGACCGAAGCCCGACACGCATAACCCATAACATATAAGCTAATATACATCGGGCTTGCCCCGGCATCGGACCGAAGCCCGAAACGCATAACAATTAACATATAAACTTACATACATCGGGCTCGCCCCGACATCGGACCGAAGCCCGGAACACATAACACATAACATGCAAGAATCACAAAGACATCAAGCATACATAAACATTCCTCGGGACCGCCCCGACATCGGATCGTAATCCGGAAAGCATATAACCTACATCGGGCCATGCCCGACATCGGGCCGTAGCCCGAAACTAATAACATCTAAACGAGCCGGCATTTTGGCCTTAAACTCGTTCCTACTGGAGAAAACTCACCTCGTACTGCTGAAGTCCCGCAGACGAAACCCTAGCTGCTGGATGACAGATTCCCGAATCTGTCAACATCAAAATAACACCCAATTAATAATTGGGTCCTCAACACATATCCATAAATCCATGCTTGGGGTAAAAGACTACTTTACCCCTAACTTAGCTTGACTCAAGTCCAAGGCCTGATCCAAAGGCCCAAAAGTCTAATAATGAACCAAGGACCAACTATGGCCAAATTTTCCAAATTGGGCCCAAACCTCTACATGGTCTTGCCTTATGGCCCATCCATTTATTCTTAGTCCAACACTTGACATTCTGATGGTCCAATATCTCATAATCATCAAGGCCCAAAATATGGCCTATCTATGGCCCAAATTTCCAAATTGGGCCCAAACCTTTCCAATGGGCCTTATCCTTAAGCCCAATCCAAGTGTTCTAGTCCATTTACTTGTTAATAGTTGGCCCATCAAGAGTCCAGACATCTAGGCCCAACAGAAAGGCCCAACTCTAAACCCAACACAATTAGGGTTTTCACATGAAATGACGATTAGGGTTAAGTGTTTCTCACTTAACCCATTAAGTCCATCACTATACTAGATAAAATCATATGGTGTGATTGGGTGTAATTCAGAATTCCATTCCAATGGCCCAAATGTGGGTCCCGATAAGTGCAAGGCCCATATATCCAAAATTAGGTTTTTCTAAACCCTAATTAGGGTTTCCAACCCAATAGGCCCAAAAGCTAAGTCCTTAGATCCATTAGGGTTTTATTAGGCCCGTTAGGGTTTCACTAGGCCCATTAGGGTTTCGCTAGTCGGGCACCACCCACTTCCACCTCGGGTAGGTGGTGGTGGTCAACGGTGGCTCAGGGCGGCGGCCACCACCTCGCGGTGGTGGTTAGGGTTCTAGTCCAATCGAGTCCAAGCATCCCAAAAGTAATCCGAACACATGCAAATCACACCGCCACCCAACACGTCGGCTGATGGCGGCAGGAGGCGGCAGCCACCACCCTACGGTGGTGGTTTTGAGTATTCTTTTGATTATTCTTACCCGATTATAATTTTACAATACAAAATCTCAAATAACACACACTAAGCTAAGCTAAGCTAAACACACACATACACACACAGCCACCTTGTGGTGGCCGGTGGTGGTACATGGTGGCAACCACCATGGCTGGCGGCCATGGTGGTTAACTCCTTAGTTTCCGGCCAAACAAACCCCACATACACGAAATAACACACACACTATACGAACTTGAAACTGCAGCACTCTCATACTCACATGAAACACGAACACGGAAACCCTTCAGGTGGCGAAGATGATCAGAGCAACAGAAACTAGCCGCACGGCGGCAGAGGTCGCGACTGAGAAATAGCAACAGGTGAACGGGTGAGGAGGATGAGCAGAGAGAACTGTGAAACGAAGCAACGCCGACAACAAGAAATAGAGAAGAGAGGTGGCGATCCAATAGCGAAGGAGCGGCGACAGCGGGCTCGGCAGTGCAGCGGCAGACGATCTCGGCTGGGCGGCGGCTGAAGAGATTTCACAGCCCTCATGTTGACGTTCCTCGCTCCATATTTGGTCGCCAATGAATCTCCCGGTCAGTAGGAGGAGGCACGGAGCATCGAAGGAGCTGAACGACGTCCCACCGAGACGGAAAGGGCGTCGGCTGATAGTGGTGATCGTTCGGAGACGTGACTGGTCGGAGAAACGCAAACAAATGGCGACGGCGGCTGGGATGCTCACACATGGCGGCTGAGATGCTCACAGGAGGTGGTGACGGCTGCATTCAACATTAGGGTTAGGGTTTGGCTATGCAACAGGAGGATAGAGAGCTTATCGGGTTTAAATCTCACTCCCATACAACTTATAACGAAAATGGCAAAATCGATCCCTCCCATTCACAATTTCTTCAAACATAGTCCATGATTTACGATTTAAACCCTGCCCTCTGAATTTCCTTTCAAATCAAGTCCGGATTTTACCTAACAGCCCTCAGTTTTCAAAATCCTTTCATGATAAGTCCAATACTTACCAAACACCCCCGTCTTCTAAAAATCTTTACAAAATAAGTCCCGAAATTACACTTTAACTCTCGAATAATCCAAATTATAACCTTTGGATTCCCAAAACCAACACCTCACTAAATATTATGGATTTTAGGGCTACTATTCATATAAATTTTTATCCATTTAGTTATTTAATAAACGGGGTGTTACAACTCTCCCCCACTTAAATTAGATTTCGTCCTCAAAATCTTTCCTTACAATTCCTTACACGCCAACCCACTCAAGTAACATGGCCACAACCGCGGGCACACTCTAGCCTTCCCGGGGTAACCATAACCAACCCTCGCAGGGTTCTAAAATCCGCAGATAACGAGTTCATTGCCACAAGATCACATCTACTCCGTCTGAAGTCTGCAGTCTTGAGGTTCCCACTAGAAAACAGAATCATTGGCCGAATTATCCCTGCAGATCACTTATACTTGGCCAAGGCTCAGATAATCCTGCTGTGAGTGACTTACCACTTCCCAATCAACCAGTTATTTCGTCCGTACTTGCAACCTAAACGCAAATACTAACACTGCCCAAACACTGAAACTTCCTGAAACAGCATGTTGCTACATGACTGCTTTCCAAAATCTATCGAGACCTTCCTGGTCTCAATTCATTCTTCAGTAATCTGAAATACCGAGTTCCGGCCCGACTGCGGAACCAAAGGACTCCCACATAGTCGCCTCACACAACTTTAGAACGAAATCCTCCTCTATCAATAATTTTCACTGGTTATCTTGCCACTGTGGCTTTAACGACCTTCTGATCTAACTGATCGAGTCCATACGTCGAGTCCTGATGTCACCAACTCCAAGGCTAAAAGTGATTGCTACCTGACCAATGGTAGCCTTATAAAAATCACAAACGACCTGAAGTAGTCCATTGCTTCCTTGATCTCATAACTGTAGTGGCGTTCCGACAGTCTTATCCCTGGATCCATCAGGTCTAATCCCTCTGGGGAAATCCATAAACCAATCCGTGGATTTGCCACGCCCTCACTGCTACACCCGAACTGGTGGGTACTACTGTTCCTTACGCGATCTAATAACACTCCCATGCTATCTACCAACCTAGTGAATGTTACGGCTACAACTGCTTTCTTACAACACTCTAGCACCATGTTCCAACCTTGTGAATGCTACGGCTACGCCTGCAGACTTACAACACTCTATCACTATGTGCCAACCTTGTGAATGCTACAGCTACACCCGCAGACTTACAACACTCTATCACTATCTGCCAACCTTGTGAATGTTACGGCTACACCCGCATACTTACAACACTCTAACACTGTCTGCCAACCTTGTGAATGCTATAGCTACACCCACAGACTTACAACACACTAACACTATTTGTCAACCTTGTGAATGCTACGACTACACTCGCAGACTTACAACACTTTCTCACACTATCTGGCTGCTAGTGAATGCTACGGCTATCCAGCAGTCTTACAACACTTCCCATACTGGGTCGAACACGCGCTTGACCTAACACTCAACTGAACTCATGTCCTGACTAGAATCCCCAACCTGATTCCCTAAGGCATGCCATCACGTGCCCCGCTGCATCAGTACCGCACCCATGCTCGCGATCGAAGCGTCACAGTAAACTACGAAATCATCTACACCCTCTGGCAAGGTAAAAATCAGTGCCTCGCACAACTGCTGTCTGAGAGTCTCGAAAGCTGCCTGTTGCTCAGGCCCCCAGCAGAAGGCCACCGACTTCTTGGTCAGTCGGGTCAAAAGAACTGCAACCTTGGAGAAGTCCCAAATAAATCTCCGGTACTAACCCGCTAGACCCAGGAAGCTCCGAATCTCATTTGGAGACCTCGGAATCTCCCACTGCATCACGGCCTCTATCTTGGACGGATCGACCAGAATACCCTTCTGGTTGACAAGGTGCCCAAGAAATTGCACCTCGCGCAACCAGAACTCACATTTGGAGAACCTTGAAAAAAGTCTCTCCCTCCTCAAAGTCTCTAGCACCTCCCTCAGGTGCTCTTCGTGCTGCTCATCATTCTTGGAATAAACCAAGATGACATTGTACTCTCCCAATCTCGCAGTTTAAGAAATGATCTACTGCTATCCGCTAATAATTCTCGGTATACAATTTGCATATGACATCTCTTGAAAATATAATTCAAACACAAATAGAGGATAACCCAGAGTTACACTTACTCAAACCCTTGGAACAAAAGGCTCCACCGTGTAGTTTCCCGCACGTGTTGCACTGAATCTGGCCCTACTGGCCTCTCAAAAGCTGATCTGAAATCTTGGGTCTCCTTCCGAGACCCTTCAATATAAGCAATTGATCTGGTTCCCTCTTCCCAATGTGCTCAAAGTCAACATCTCGTTCTCGGGCTCTAGAAGTCATATCATTCAGGGTCTTGCACCCCGAGACACTCACGATCTTCCTGTTATCATTCTACAGTTTGTCACGATACCTCACCTTCTTTGTTTCCTCATCTGTTGCATACTGCGGTACCAAATAGCTCCCTCCCGAGACTTGGCAGTGATCTATGCCACAGTCTCAATAGTCTAGCGGAGATCTACTAACTCTTGCGCCAACTGCTACGCCTCAGTCGTCTGGGCAAACTTTGCCCGGAATCTGGTCGAAAAGTCATCCCATGACATAGCATCGACCGCATCATCACCCAAATCACTACCAACCTCTTCCCATCGATCACGTTCCCTGTCTTTCAGGAGGCAGGAAGCAAGTCGGTCCTTGCCCCCTTTCGAGACTACGGCTGGTACGAAAATATTAGCGAAATCTACCAATCACCTGCTGCTAGCAATGGGGTCCCTAGCCCCATGATAATCTGGAGCTTCTCAAGCTCTGAACTCCCGAATCATCAGCGTACGCATCCCTATCATGGCTGCTATCTCAGTGCAGAATGCACTCAGCCTCTCATCACAAATCTCTAAAATGCCCTCCTTGATCATACTGAAGATCACAAGAGTTTGGTCAATGATACTGCGCGTACTCTCAGATGGAATGAACTCCCTTATCTGACCATCAAGTTGCCCGGCTCCAGAGTCCGAGCCTGATCCCTCGCCGGCACCAGAACTGCCATCTGGTCTACCACGTAGCGTCACTATACTCGGTAATATACCATCACTAACATCATAATACTCATCATAACTCGAGGGATCTCACACACTACAATTTTCCTGGATTCATCTCAGCCTTCCTTGATTCGAGTACGGATCCTCTGCTTTCAGTAGTACGGGCCCATACTACCTTCCACATCTATCTGTAATTTCCTCAAGAACTGCCTTGACTCCACCAAATCCCTTCTACTACTACTGCTGATCTCATGCTAACTTCATCCTAGGCTTTCCCTAGGTTAATCACTAACCCACTCTCCGCTATCAGCTGAATAAGAAGTCCCTATCTCCCCCTAACTAGCTTGCAAATACTATTACATATCACTAAGACTAGATAATTCTTCGAATGAGAGGCTCTACCCTACAACGGTTAGACTCAAACGAGAGCTGCGAAATAAGGCTAAACCTAACCTTCTAAAATTATTTAGTCCTCGCAATATGTAACTTAACATATTTGTTTGCTAGTTAGTAAAAGATAACTAGAACTCCTAAAATCACAAAGCAAGCAGCATTCGAGCATCGAGTACACATAATCAAGCATATCACATTCAGGCCATCACTGACTAATCTGTACTAGCATGCGGTTCATAAAGTTGAGATACATATAACAGGCATATAAGACATCCTTCCTAGATCCTTAGTCCTAAACTAGCATTCAATTCTCATAAAGCTGATACACATATAATAGGAACATAATGCATCCTTCCTAGATCCTTAGTCCTAATCTAGCATGCAGTTCTCATAAACATATCATAACATAAACTTGTAAGGGTAATTTGGGAGTACTTACTTGAGCTCGGCTGATTGCATGCACCACACCTTTTTTTTCTTTTCAAAATTCTTTTCTCTTTTAAAATTCTTTTGTAAAAATGATTTTCTTTCGAAAATTTTCATACCATGTCCTTAGTTTGAGTTCAGACACACCCGAGAGTGTGCCCGAATCCCACAAACCAAGGCTCTGATACCAACTTGAAATGTCCTAAAAATACGGTCCAAAAATTTCGTTTTTAAATTAATAAAGCCATAATATCATCATATAAAATCTTAAACCATGTATCTCAAAATATAGTAATATCTGTCAACATATCAAAATCTCATATCAAATATCAGAGTAAATCTCCCAGGCTAGGAAACTGTGGTGTGTGCCATGCGATCATCCCGAGCCCTTCCCCTTGCTAGTGGAAGTACCTGAAACCAAAACTGAAAACCGTAAGCACGAAGCTTAGTGAGTCTCCCCAAACTACCACATAACGTACACACAACAAATAACATAAATTTGGGACCCCGCTCAGCTACATCGGGACGAACCCGACATCGGCTCACCCGGCATCGGGCCCCGTCCGGCATCAGACCGCGTCTGGCATCGGACCCCGTCCGGCATCAGGCTTGTGCCGACATACATACATCATATCATATATCATAACACATAACATAAGCACATAGACATTCATCGGGTTTGCTCCGACATCGGACCAAAGCCTGGCACGCATAACACATAACATATAAGCTAATATACATCGGGCTTGCCCCGACATCGGACCGAAGCCCGAAACACATAACAATTAACATATAAACTAACATACATCGGGCTCGCCCCGACAATATGACCGAAGCCCGGAACACATAACACATAACATGAAAGAATCACAAAGACATCAAGCATACATAAACATTCCTCGGGACCACCCCGACATCGGATCGTAATCCGGATCATTGCCAGGGTCCCTGATACATTGGGCCGTTTGGGATCATTTTCAGGGTTGGAAAGGTGGCATATAGACTCGAGTTACCAGAGGAGCTTAGTCAGATCCACAATACCTTCCACGTCTCGCAATTGCGGAAGTGTGTTCTGGGTGAGGAGGCGGTGGTGTCATTAGGCGATATTTAGATCGATGAGCGCCTGAATTATGTCGAGAGGCCGGTAGCAGTTCTGGAAAGGAAAGTGAAGGTTTTACGGAACATGGAAGTACCTTTGGTAAAGGTACAATGGGAGCACCGGAGGGGATCCGAGTGGACTTGGGAGCCGAAGGCTGAGATGCAGGAGCATTATCCAGAGTTGTTCACCGCAGCAGACTTCGAGGACGAAGTCTAGGTCAAGTGGGGGAGAATTGTAACGCCCCGAATCTCAGGTATTAATTTTATGGCTTTAATTTTCATAAAATTGCAAGGTCTACTCGACGAGTTGGATGCCCTGGCTCGTTGAGTAGGAGCGGGTTTGGCCACGTGTTAAGTGACCGACTCGCCGAGTCCAAGATAGGACTCGACGAGTAGGACCTGGGGGATGAAACCCTAATTTCCGGGGTTTTGCACCCTATTTAAAGGATAGTTAGCCTCCTTTAGCCCCTTATAGGCTCTTGAGAGTCCAACAAACCCTAATCTATGTGTGTGCTTCATTCTTGTGTATTTTAAGCTTTGGAAGGTGGATCTTAGTGAGAAAAGCTTGGAGAAACAAGTGGGTAGAAGCAAGGAGCACGTGGGGATCTGAAATCTACCTCAGTTAGCATCTTCTGAAGGTATCAATTCGTTACCTTGACCTCATTTCCTTCTAGATATCATTTGGCTAAAGATTAGGGATTTTCTAGCATATTAGGAAGCTATTTTTGGGTATGAGCTAAGATCTGAAGTTGCAACTTCAGATCTGAACTCTCTTGGGTCTCTAAGTCCATAAAGCTTCTAGATTTAGCAAGTATGAACCTCTCCTCGGGGGTAAAACTCCATTACAAGCTTCGTTTTGACATTATAAGTCTTTAGAGCCTTGCATGCACGTAAAGTTTGCAACTTTACGTGATAAACATGCCTTGGGAAGCTGGATCTGTAATATGGAACCTTAAAATGGATTAAAAAGCATCTGAATGGATAATGGACTGAAGGGACTCGGCGAGTTGCATGGCCAACTCGGCGAGTCCGATGAAGATTGTCGTGCAAGGACTTCTGCATGGACTCGGCGAGTCAGTGGGGTGACTCGGCGAGTCAACTAGGGTTTTCCCGACTTTTGGACACGCATAGACTCGACGAGTTGGTCGGAAACTCGGTGAGTCAGTGAAGGTTTTATGACCTTCTGAACTCTTAAGGAACTCGACGAGTTGCTAGCTGCACTCGACGAGTTGGGTCAACATGGACCGTTGACTTTGACTTGGACCAAGGGTTGACCAGTTTGACCTCTGGGGGCATTTTGGTAATTTGGGAATTTATGGAAATGGTTTTATGGTAACTATAGGTGGTGGAGTTCGTGTTGGTGATTCAAGAGTTGAGCATATCACTTCAATGCGACATTTGTGAGGTGAGTTATCCTCACTATACTAAGGGGTCTAAGGCACCAAGGCCAGCCCATTGGATTCGATATCCCAGTAGTTGATTATGTATTGAATAGGAGATGATTATGCATGCTAGTTTGCTATGCCAGTTAGGTAGATCTGTAGGACTACCTGTGTTACTGTTCGATTATCAGTATGCGTTATTAGCTGTATAAGTGGACATGTTGTGTGGGTAGAGTTGAGGTTGCACTGTCTTGTGCAGTGACCAACAAACCCTGGAGTATGCCAGATATGAGATGAGGGCCGGGAAGGCATACCAGACTCATACTGAGGACTCATTAGCATACCAGATACGAGCTGAGGACTAAGTGGTATGCTAGACTCATACTGAGGGCAAGTCAGATATGTTCCAGTTGTAGGACTGCAGGGGGCAAGCCAGATGTGAGCTGTGGGCCGGAAGGCAAGCCAGACTCACACTGTGGGCTCAGGGGGTAATCCAGTATGTAGAGCTGTGGACCCAGTACATGCTGTTATTTGTATATGTGTTATGTGCAGTGTATCGGTATTTTGGGGGAACTCACTAAGCCTCGGGCTTACAGTTTCAGTTTATTGTTTCAGGTACATAAGGGGATCGCGGCAAGGCAAAGGCGTGATCATACAACTCCTCATATTTATGTTGATGTTTAAGGGATACTCTGATATTATACATTTTAAAAACAAGTTTTGTAATGATTAATGGTTTTGAAATGTTTTAAAAGTTTAAATTTGGCACGATTTTTATGGGTGTTACAAGTTGGTATCAGAGCCTTGGTTTGAGTGAATTGAAGGAACACTCGTGTGAATCCAGTCTCAAATCAAGGAAAGGATTTTCAAAATGATTTTTTACGGTTTTCAAAATACTAAAGGAGGATGCAGAGTGTACGATCAACCGGAGCCAGTAAGTAGATCCCAAAATACCATATAGTTATTTGATATTATGATATGTTAGAACAGCATGCTAGTACTAGGCTAGGGATCTTCATGAATTGCATGATAGAATTGTCTGATTACATGATGCCTGCTAGCCTAGGGTTTTCTCTATATGAAATTGACATCATTACTGTAGTTGCTTAGTGTATGCATTACGGTCGTACATAACTAAGATCTTATAGCCCGAGATTGTTTGGTTTGGCCTTATTTCCTATTCTTGTTTGATGAAGGGCTTAGGGTAGGATCAGGTATTCGAAAGTCTATAGGGTCCAGCGTTATGTATGACTAGCATACACTAGTGCTGCAGGTTGGTGGAAATTTCATGGGTGGTTGAGTTGTGCGAGGTCAGTAGACCAGTCATGAGATAGTTAGTTTTCCTCTAGGAGTGAGGATTAATTGATCACCATGCATGTGTATGTTGTTAGGGTATTGTGATGATACTTGAGACAAATATGGGTAGGTGTGGAAGGTAGTATGGGCCCGTACTACTAAAAGCACAGGACCCATACACGTAACAAGGAAGTCACAATCCCTAGGGCTTAGTTGGGAGTTGGTTCCCTGTTATTTATGCGGATTATCTGATATATTCCTGGTATATTTTCAGTATGGTGGTTACGAGGCGTTTTGTGACCGGATCCGGATCGGGATCAGGGCAGGGTGATCAGGGTGCTCCAACAGAGCCCGAGGTTATCGGCCAGGGTGGGCCAGCGTTGACAGAGGATCGTGTCAGGGAGATCATCCGCGAGGAGGTGGTCGGGATTGTTCGGGGTCAGATTTCGGAGATGTTTGGGTCTATTAAGACCGCTATGATGGAGTATTTTGACGACATATATGAAACCCTAGCTGAGACGGCTGCCGCACCAGCTACAACGGCTATAACAGCGGCAGGGGAGGAGCTGGCAGAGCTTTTCAGTATCGGGACTTTGATAACACGAAGCCCCCGACATTTGATGGTACTCAGGATCCGATCAGAGCCATGAGGTGGCTGTCTGACGTGGAGGGTTGTTTCTTCACATGCTCATGTCCTACTGACCAAAGGTCAGATATGCCCTGAACCTGCTGAGGTCCAAGGCAAAGGACTGGTGGAGACTGATGACGGGGTCTTATTTAGGGCCACCAGTAAATGGGGTGTTATATTGACCTTCCTGTAGGTCAAGCACCTCTCAATTTACCAGGCTACATCCCACTTCATGCAGGACCACCAGTAACCAGGACGAAGATCTCTATGCATCTTCGTCGCCCTGAGATGGATGGAAAATCTGGACTTGTGCGCCTCCTCCAAAAGGATCTAGCGCACACCGCTTGCATACAGAACCACACTCTGCGGTAAAGTGTCAACAGCCCATGACTATCATAGTCGAAGGAGGAAATTTTGGCCCACTATACGCTCACTCTTCCGGTGTTCCTCCTTCATAGCCTCCTGCTGGGCCTCCCGGATCTTCTCTAGAAGCGGAGTCACTATTGTCATCCTCAGACAAATGTCTCTGATCAGGGCTGCGAATGCCTTGCGGCTAAGTGCATCTGCCACAACATTGGCCTTCCCCGAGTGGTAAAGGATCTCATAGTCGTAATCCTTTACCACATCTAACCACTGGCGCTGCCACATGTTCAGGTTCGGCTGATTATGAGGTACCTCCAGCTCTTGTGGTCTGTGTAAATGGTACAACGGACCCCATAGAGGTAATGTCGCCAAATCTTGAGGGCGAAAACAACCGCCCCCAACTCCAGGTCGTGCGTCGGGTAGTTTTCCTCGTAAGGCTTCAGCTGCCTCGAGGCGTAGGCAATAACTGTTGGATAAGGTGTCTAAGTCCATAACTATTTCTGGTATGTACTTGACCCGACCTGACATGGTCCATTTGGGTTGCATGGCACCATGCAATTGGATAAACTAAAATGAGAGAAATAACACTTATGGTTTATTAATATATTATAAGTTCTAATATATTAATAATATTATTTAATTAGTTTGATCAAGAATTAATTTAGAATTAATTAAGTGATCAAAAGATAACTAATTAAATATATGGGTAGATTATGTAAATCTTCCATATCTTATATAGTGGGCTAAGAGGCTCCATGGATTATCAAGTTGGGTTCCACCCATAGGATGCTCCATGGAGTTAACCCATGGATCATGAAATGAAGAGTCATGTTACATTAGGGTTTACCTAATGCAACACACTATATAAACAAAGGTGTTCTCCCCAAAATCGGTGACACTAAGAAACAAGAGGGCTAGAGCCGATTTTGCAAGTGTAAGATTCTCTCAAAGTTTACTCCTTTGCATTTGGTGTTGTGTGAAGCATTTGAGGCATCACACTTGGGGTGCTAGGCTCACAAGGTTTCAAGGATCATAATCAACAACAAGGTAAGTTATTCTATCTTTCATTCAAGTTATAAATGTTCCCCATGTATGCTAGATAGGAATATAACCTTGGAATTCAACTTTGCATGATAATTAGACAAACATAGATCCAAGGTTATTAGGGTTGCATGTACACTTTGGAAGTGTTAGAATGCTCAAACCCCATCAGTGGTATCAGAGCCTAGGCTTGTTTGTTGATTTTTTGTGCAAACTGCTTAAAAAAAATCGATTTTCTGTTTTCTGCTCGTATGAACTCGCCGAGTCCATGGGGGGACTCGACGAGTCCATGAGCAAATGCAAGCTACTCGTCGAGTCTGTTCTTGCACTCGACGAGTAGAGGCTGCAGTTTTCAGAATTTCGACATTTGTTGCTGGAAATGGACTAGAAACATTACCCTAAACTGTTTTGGTGTTTTAAAACTTATTTTAGATGGTGTAATGTTTATGCTAATCCATTTACAATGGCAATTATCAAAATTACAAGTTTTTTAAGTGTAATTTTTGATTCTTGAAAGTGTTCATATTCATGTTCTTGAACTTATGAAGATTAGATGATCATAGGAATTGTTTATAACCTTCATGGTAGTTTAATTCATGATCATAATGTGTTTTAATGGAGTCCATAACTTGTCCTCAAGTTATGGAAAACCAAAAGTCTCACTTTTATTAAAGCCATTAAAAGAACACAAGAGTTATAAAATGAAGAGTCTTCATTTTTATTACTCAATTAATTCATAAGTTATAAGAAATGAAAAGTTTTGGAAGTTTAAAAAAGTTGCCCTCAAGTTTTGGAACAAGTAAAGTCTTGATTAACACTTTAGTTCCAACCCTTAGAATTTTAAAAGTTAAAATTCAACCCTTATACTTTATAATATTATAAGTTACTAATATATATATGCATAAGATCAAGTCGTCTTACCGCTAGTACGCCTCATTCACGAAGCCGGTCTATAAGGGGGGTATAAGGTTGTTGCCTATAAAATGGCAACTTAATGGGTGTCCACTCTCACCCACCGCTTCCTTGATCGGTGGAGGGTCGTTAGCCGAACGGGTAGGACAAGGACTTATAAATTCTTATTAAAAGTATGATGAATATTATAAAGTAACTAAATGCTTTTATTAAATTCCCAATCTTAGTTACTTTAGGAAAATGTGAATAAGGTGCTAATCCATGAAATTACACTTTACACTTTGTTTAAGTCATTAGTGGAGCTCGTGTGGTTAACCGGCACACTAACTTGGACTTAACAAGGTAGGTAAAGGGTGACTTAAAGTTTATTATAGGTCGGTGGAGCTCGTGTGGTTAACCGGCACATCGATTGAGTAATAAACATTGAGTGTACCAAGTGATTTGCATGGTTACTTCACACCTCGTTTTGTGATCCTCGGTATCCCAGTCACAAAACTTGGAGGGCACACTCGAGATTGAAACATGCCTTTGAAAAGTTCATTGAATCTCAAAAGAATCTAGGAATTTCTAAGAACCAATTAAAAACCTAATATCTATATTTCGTTTTTCATGGTGGAAATTGGTGAATCGTCATTCACCTACCTTTCAAATATGTTATAGCTTGGATTACGACATACCTCTTCTAAGTTATAATATATTGTGATTGGATCCTAGCCATAATATTACATTTGGGTGTTTTATTAAGGACTCTCTTAATATCTAAACTAATCTTGTTCTCTTCTTTCAGATGTCTTCAAACAATGCTGCTTCTGGCTCTAATCCTAGTGGCTCCTTTACCCTTATGAACTAGTGTGGGAAAGTCATTTTTGATGGATCCAACTTCAATGAATGGATCAGAAACATCAGGATGATTACCCGCTACGAGGACAAAGAATATGTCCTTGACAAGGAGCTTAAGGAGATTGATGAGACCACTACAACTCCCCAGGAGATCGCTGACTTCCGGGCACATGAAAGGGATGCTACAAAAGTGGCATGCATCATGTTGGCCACCATGACAGCGGAACTCCAAAAAGTCCTATGAGGACTTCTACCCTTTTGAAATGCACCAAGATCTGATGGAAAGATACCATCGAAGTGCACGACAAGAGAGGTATGAAATCATATGCTCTATCATAACAACCATGATGAAGGACGGGGAATCCGTCACGAGCCACATGCAGAAAATGCAAAGGTATGTGGATCGGTTGCTGAAGCTTAATGTGAACTTCCCTGAGGAGCTTGCAATAGATATCATTTTGCACTCCTTACCATCGTGCTATGATCAATTCCACATGACATATCACATGGATAAGGAAGAGGTCACACTCAGCAAACTTCAGGGACTCCTCAAGACCGCAGAAACAGGTCTTAAGGGTAAGTCGGTTGTTAACACTCCTACTCCAAACTCCGCCCCGGTTTTGGCAATCGGGAAAGGTCGAAGGAAGAAGAGGAAGAGCTCTTCGAAGGGTACCAAGTCTAGGACCCTTGATGGCTCTTCTTCAAGTGGAACCAAGAAAGGTTTCGTCACTCCTTCTTCTGACCCAAAAGAGGCTGAATGCTTCTATTGCCATGAAAAATCACATTGGAAGCGGAACTGCCCAAAGTACCAGCAAGATGTAAAGGATGGGAAAGTTAAACCCAACCATGCATGTATTTACACTATCTTATCTAATAACTCACCCCATTCTAACTCTTGGGTCCTTGATACCGGTTGTGGTATTCATATCTGTTCTGATTTGCAGGGACTAAGAAGAAGTGAGAATGTGGAGCATGGAAGAATAAACTTAATCATGGGGAATAAGAAAGCTTTACCTGTCACCAAGATTGGAGTTTATACTTTATCGCTAAGTAGTGGGTTTAGTTTAGATTTGAATAAATGTTGTTATTCGCCAGAAATGGCAAGAAATATTATTTCCTTTCATGCATTGTATAAACAAGGTTTCAACTTTTCATTTGATAATGAAGTTGGTTCGATTAATGCTTTCTTTAATAATGTTCTTTATTTTAAAGCATTACCTTGTGATGGTGTGTATGAAACTGTATCTGTGGTTGATAACTTAGGAAATAATGTATTGTGTATTGATTCTGTTAATGATAATAACTTGGATAAAGCATCATTATGGCATTGTCGTCTTGGACATATAAGCAAGAAACACATAGGCCAACTCCAAAAGGATGGAGTATTGGAGTCATTTGACCTAAAGTCAGATGATAGTTGCGAATCATGCTTACTTGGAAAAATGACAAAGTCACCCTTCACAGGTTCTTGTGAGAGGGGTGAAGGTTTGTTGGATCTTATACACACGGATGTGTGTGGGCCCTTCAAACATGCCACAAGGGATGCTAATCGTTATTATTTGACTTTTACTGATGATTACAGTAGATATGGATATGTCTACTTAATCAAGCATCAGTCAGAGACTTTTGAGAGGTTTAAAGAGTTTAAACAGGAAGTCGAGAATCAACTGGGCAGGAACATTAAGATGCTTCGATCCGATCGAGGTGGTGAATATCTTAGTTCAGAGTTCCTCGACTATCTTAGGGAATGTGGGATTGTCTCACAATTGACACCTCCCAGGACACCGCAGTTGAATGGTGTAGCTGAGAGGCGTAATTGAACCTTGTTGGATATGGTTCGTTCCATGATGAGTCGAGCTTCGCTACCAATCTCATTTTGGGGGTATGCCTTAGAGACTGCCGCCCATATCCTTAATCTAGTCCCTACAAAGAAAGTTGCCAAAACTCCTCATGAGATGTGGACTGGTAAAGTACCCAAACTAGACCACATCAAGATTTGGGGTTGCGAGGCTTTCGTGAGACGCGAGACTCATGATAAGCTTGAACCTCGAAGTGAGAGGTGTATTTTCATCGGCTACCCACATAAATCCTTTGGTTACCTCTTCTACAGACCTAGTGAGAATGTGGTCTTTGTAGCTAGGAGGGCTTTCTTTCGAGAGAGAGAGAGTTCATAAGCCAAGGAGACAGTGGGAGGCAAGTTGACCTTGAAGAAATTCAAGAGTCAAGTGGTGAAGGAACTTTAAACCCTAGCACTCAACTTGAGGAGGAAACTCCTGTTGAGCCAATTGACAAGTTTGTACCTCTGAGGCGTTCCACAAGGGTTAGGAATGCACCTGAGCATTACTATGGATTCCATATTACTGTGGAAGGTGATACACTTATCAGTGATGAAACACTGATAGGTCTGGATGAACCTAACAGTTACGCGGAAGCCATGGCAGGCCCTGAGTCAGCCAAGTAGAAAGAGGCAATGGACAGCGAGATACAGTCCATGTATGTCAATCAAGTTTGGAACTTGGTTGAGAATGTACCAGGTCGTAAGACTGTAGGGTGCAAATGGATCTTCAAGAAGAAGACCGACATGGATGGTAATGTACACACTTATAAGGCACGACTGGTTGCAAAGGGTTTCTCACAAACTCCGGGAGTTGATTATGATGAGACCTTTTCTCCAGTGGCCAAGATTAAGTCTATTAGGGTTCTGTTAGCCATAGCTGCATTTCATGACTATGAAATATGGCAAATGGATGTCAAAACCACTTTCCTTAATGGAAAGTTGGCTGAGGATGTTTACATGAGTCAGCCAGAGGGTTTTGTCAATACAGAGTACCCTAATAGAGTGTGTAAGCTTGAGAAATCCATTTATGGGTTAAAGCAAGTACCTCACAGATGGAATCTTTGCTTTGATGAGAAAGTCAAAAAATTTGGCTTTTCTAGGAGTGAAGATGAATCTTGTGTATATGTCAAGGCTAGTGGGAGTATAGTTAGCTTTTTGGTATTGTATGTGGATGACATACTACTCATAGGAAATGACATCCCAACTCTGCAGGAAGTTAAGTCCTGGCTTGGGAAGTGTTTCTCTATGAAGGGCCTAGGAGAAGCTGCCTATATTCTAGGGATAAGGATCTTGAGAGACCGGAGTAAAAGACAAATTGGACTTAGTCAGAGTACCTACTTGGATAAGGTGCTGAAGAGATTCGGCATGCAGGACTCCAAGAAAGGAGAGTTACCCATCCAGAGTAACGCCAGATTGAGTAAGACACAAAGCCCTAGTATTGAGGCTGAGATAGCAGAAATGAGTCGAATACCTTATGCTTCGACTGTAGGATCGATCATGTATGCTATGACATGTACTCGACCTGATGTAGCCTTTGCTTTGAGCATGGTTAGCAGGTATCAGGGGAACCCTGGCAAGGCACACTGGACTGCGGTAAAGAATATCCTCAAGTACCTACGGAGGATTAAGGACTGGGTCCTTACCCTCGGTGGGAGTGAAGACTTGAGAGTTGTAGGGTATAGTGATGCTAGCTTTCAGACTGATAGGGATAATTTCCGCTCTCAGTCAGGCTGGGTCTTTACCTTAAACGGAGGAGCAATTTCTTGGAAGAGTTCCAAGCAAGAGACAGTGGCTGATTCAACTTGCGAATCAGAGTATATAGCAACTAGCGAGGCAGCAAAGGAGGCAATATGGCTGAAGAACTTCATTGGAGACCTTGGAGTTGTACCAGCTATTAAAGAGCCAATGGAAATTTTCTGTGATAGTGAAAGTGCAGTTGCCTTAGCCAAGGAACCAAGGGATCACAGGAGATCCAGACACATCGACAGAAAATACCATTTCATCAGACATCGAATAGAAGAAGGACTCCTCATGGCAAAGAGGGTATCGTCGGATGAGAATCCAGCAGATCCCCTCACGAAGGGACTGACTCGGGTTAAGCATCTCCAGCATGCTCGGAGCATAGGGCTGAAGGATGATATTAGATTTAGTAGTTAGATAACCTTGAAATTTGTAAAGTGTAATTGACATTAGATGATGAATAAAAGGTGTTTTATTTATGAGTAAAGTGTTGCTATCTCTTGTCGATCGTTTACTATATTTCTTTTGCATGTTTTGACTTCCAGAATAATTATGTTTGGTATATCATATTATTCGAACCTCCACAGTCGGTCATATGTCGGAAGTAGGTATGAATCAAGACTGTCATGATTGGTTGCAGAGGTCTAAGTTGTTGGACATGGCTACAACATTCATGAGTGCTCATAAGTTCTGAGCATTGGACTCAACCCACGCTCACTGGAATCACTTCATGGAATTTATCTCGAGTGATCGTGAGACGGTAATATCATATAAGTCTTCAAACCTAGATATATGATTTGTTACTTATGAGTTGGTTATGCATTGATTGTACGAAAACGCATTGGTAACTCGATGTTATAAAACGTGCTCTTGTGTATAATCCAATGAGTAGTAGAACAAACATATGAGTCGAAGTTTATCTGCTCCTTCTTGGATTAGAAGCTGATATCTGGGCCCCTCGATGATTTTGTTTTTACCTATGTACCGGGCCCGGTCAGAACTAAGTTGATGTGTTCAATTAAGTTCTTTGTCAAACAAATCGGAAATCGGGAAACAAACTGCTGGACAATAAGTAAGACATTGTTCCATGTATTTGTCCGGCTGATATCTAGAACAGAGGATTATATGATCACTTATCTTAAATGGCGTATCATCATCTTCTCAGTTCCGAGAGACCTTGAAAGAGCTACGAGTGCCGATCGGTTCCTGAAGTATTGCAGTTATAGTTATTAGACTTATCCAAGTGGGAGACTGTTGGATAAGGTGTCTAAGTCCATAACTATTTCTGGTATGTACTTGACCCGACCCGACATGGTCCATTTGGGTTGCATGGCACCATGCAATTGGATAAACTAAAATGAGAGAAATAACACTTATGGTTAATTAATATATTATAAGTTCTAATATATTAATAATATTATTTAATTAGTTTGATCAAGAATTAATTTAGAATTAATTAAGTGATCAAAAGATAACTAATTAAATATATGGGTAGATTATGTAAATCTTCCATATCTTATATAGTGGGCTAAGAGGCTCCATGGATTATCAAGTTGGGTTCCACCCATAGGATGCTCCATGGAGTTAACCCATGGATCATGAAATGAAGAGTCATGTTACATTAGGGTTTACCTAATGCAACACACTATATAAACAAAGGTGTTCTCCCCAAAATCGGTGACACTAAGAAACAAGAGGGCTAGAGCCGATTTTGCAAGTGTAAGATTCTCTCAAAGTTTACTCCTTTGCATTTGGTGTTGTGTGAAGCATTTGAGGCATCACACTTGGGGTGCTAGGCTCACAAGGTTTCAAGGATCATAATCAACAACAAGGTAAGTTATTCTATCTTTCATTCAAGTTATAAATGTTCCCCATGTATGCTAGATAGGAATATAACCTTGGAATTCAACTTTGCATGATAATTAGACAAACATAGATCCAAGGTTATTAGGGTTGCATGTACACTTAAGAAGTGTTAGAATGCTCAAACCCCATCAATAACGTGGCCCCTCTGCATCAACACTGCACCCAAACCCGAGATGGACGGATCGCAGTATACTACAAAATCCTCAATGCCCTCTGGCATGGCTAAAATTGGCGCCTCACACAACTTTTGCGTCAACGTCTCGAACGCTGCCTGCTGCTCAGGCCCCCAGCGAAATACAACGGTCTTCTTCGTCAGCCTGGTCAAGGGTACTGCTATCTTGGAGAAGTCCTATATAAAATCTCCGGTAATAGCCTGCTTACCCGACGAAACTCCGAATCTCAGATGGAGACTTCGGAACCTCCCATTCCATCACGGCCTCCACTTTGGCTGGGTCGACCAAAAGACCGTTCTGGTTGACAAGGTGCCCTAGAAACTGCACCTCGTGCAACCATAACTCACACTTGGAGAACTTGGCGTACAAGCTCTCCCTCCTCAGGGTATCCAACACCTCTCGCAAGTGCTCCTCGTGCTGCTCCTGCGTCTTGGAGTAAACCAAGATGTCATCAATAAAGACTATCACAGACCGATCCAACGTCGGTCTGTATACGCGTTTCATGAGGTCCATGAACGTGGCAGCGACATTGGTGAGCCCAAAGGGCATCACCACGAACTAATAGTGGCTGTAGCGAGTCCGGAAAGCAGTCTTCTGTACGTCCTCATCTCTAAATCTCATCTGGTGGTAGTCTGAATGCAAATCTATCTTGGAAAACCAAGATGCCCCCTGTAGCTGGTTGAAGAGATCATCAATCCTCGGGAGTGGGTAACGGTTCTTCACCATTACCTTGTTCAGCTCCCGGTAGTCTATACACATCTGATGCGACCCGTCCTTCTTCTTCATGAACAGGATCAGGGCTCCCCAAGGCGAACTGCTTGGCCTAATGAACCCCTTGTCTAACAGCTCCTGCAGCTGTGTAGACAACTCCTGCATCTCGAGAGGAGCCAACCGATATGGTTCCTTGGCTATCGGAGCCGCACAAGGGATTGGTTCGATCCTGAACTCCAGTTGTCTCTCCGGAGGTATCCCAGGCAACTCCTCTAGGAATACGTCCGGGTACTCTCGCACTACTAGCACATTTCTCACGGTCGCCTCCCCCGCCTCCTGGGTATCCATAATGTAGGCGACATACCCTGCGCAACCCTGCTGAAGATAACGCTTAGCCCTCGCTGCTGAGCAAAAAGTTGGTCCATGATGCGGCCTCTCGCTCTGAATCACCAACTCTCCCCCACTTGGGGTCCTGACACGTACCAACTGCTATGCACAATCAATCACCGCCCCATTAGGGCTCAACCAATCCATGCCTATAATGACCTTGTTCCCACGCAAAGGAATGGGAACCAAATCCACGAGGTAACGCCCATCATACATCCTCAAAACACAATCTCTGTAGACCTCCAATGCCCGGACAGATCGGTCGTCAGCAATCTCAGCCTCTAAAGGACAATCCAACATGCCCGAAGACTCAAAAAACCTCTTGCTAAGTGCAAGAAAGACAAATGATTGGGTAGCCCCCAAATCAAATAACACATGTACTGGGATACCGTTCACATGGAACGATCCTAAGCAAAACACATAAACATAGAACATAAATATCATAACCGACATGTAATAAGATTTAGGGAGAAGAAAACATACCTGTCACCACATCCGGTGCGGCACACGCCTCCTTGGCGGTCAGCTGGAAGGCTCGACTCCTCACCACTGGAGCATTTGTCTTGCCCTGTCGGCCATCCGTGATCCGCAGGGTCGCTGGAGTTGGCTCCGCCACTGGCGCTCTTGATGTCAACCTCGGGCAGTTAGCCTTTTTGTGGCCCTTCTGATTGCAATGAAAGAAAATCGGGTTTGATTTCTGAAGGGTGGGGGTAGGGGCAGTACAATCCCTGCCAAAGTGCCCAAGCTTGCCGCACTTATAGCAGCCCAATGACCCTAATCTACAAACCCCCTCATGCGTCTTGCCGCATTTCCCACAGCGGCTCCGGCCCTAATGGCCCTTCGACCTAGAGTCGGATGCCTTGGGTTTCTTCACCGAAACCCCAATCACCTGCCGAGTCTCCAAATTCCTTTTCCGGATGTGCTTTATATCAATCTCCCTCTCTCTCGCCCTGGCTATCATATCCTCCAAAGTCGGGCATGCTGAGTAGCTGACATGTTTCCGGATGTCAGCTCTCAACATATCGTAGTACCGAGTCTTCCTCATCTCCTCATCACCCGCGTACTGAGGCACCAGTAAGGCCCTCTCCCTGAACTTGGCAGTAATCTCCGCCACTGACTTAGTCGTCTGTCTCATATCAAGAAACTCCTTGGCTAGCTGTTTAATCTCCACAAGTGGAGCAAACTCAGCCCTAAACCTGGTCACAAAGTTCGCCCAAGTCATAGCCTCAATGGCTGGGGCTCCCAACGTGTCATTGACTGCCTCCCACCAGTCTCTAGCTCTGTCTCTCAAACATCCCGTAGCATACCGGACCTTCGACCCCTTAGGGGAGAAACTCGTCAACTATGCACACTCGATGTCTGCAATCCATCTCCTGGCCACAATGGGGTCCTTCACCCCATGGAAGTCTGGCGCACCACATCCCCTGAAATCCTTGAAGGAGAGTGTGCGCGTCCCTGACTGGCCAGATGCCATGTCACTCCGGAATGCCCTAAGGCGATCCTCTATCAGCTCAATGATCCATTCCTTGATCGACATGAAAATCATCGGGGTCGCTTCAAGGATGCCTCTTGTAATCTCAAATGCGATGAACTCGCATAATCCGTCATCTACTGGCTCGGAACCTGCACCCGAACCTGAACCAGACCCTAAACATCCTGCTCCGTGACGTGTCACCACCTTTCTGAAACAAAACACATAATTGTCAGGGTCATACATATCCTCGAGAGGTCTCGCTCACACTACAAGTTCCCTGGTTTTATCTCAGCCCTCCTTGACTCGAGTACGAATCATCTGCTTTCAGTAGTACGGGCCCATACTACCTTCCACATCTATCCATACTTTCCTCAAGGATTGCCTTGACTTCACCAAGTCCCTTCTACCACTATTGCCCTCCATGCTAATCTCATCCTAGGCTTACCCTAGGGTAATCTCCGACCCACTCTCCACCATCAGCTGCATAAGAAGTCCCTGCTATCTCTCCCTAACTAGCTCGCGAATACCATTACATATTACTAAGACCAGATAATTCTTCGAATGAGAGACCCTAACCTACAACGGTTAGACTCAAACGAGAGCTGCGAAATAGGGCTAGACCTAACCTTCTGAAATTATTTAGTCCTCGTAATATGTAACTTAAAGTATTCGTTTACTAGTTAATTAAAGATAACTAGAACTCCTAAAAGCACAAAGCAAGCAGCATTCGGGAATTGAGTAACCAAGCATATCCTAATAATCTTATCACTGACTAATCGGTACTAGCATCTAGTTCTATAAGCATATAAAACAGGCACATAAGCATCTTCCTAGATCCCCAGTCCTAATATAGCATGCAATTCTCATACACATACAACAGGCATATAAGGCATCCTTCCTAGATCCCCAGCCCTAATCTAGCATGCAGTTCTCATAATCATATCATATAACATAACAAACATGTATGAGTATCTTGGGGAAAACTTACTTGAGCTCGGCCGATTGCATGCATCACACACTTTGTTCTTTCTAAAAACTCTTTTTAATTTTTTTGAAAAATTATTTTTCTTGTAAAAATCTTTCAAACCCTCGATTTGAGTCCAGATACCCCCGAAGATGTGTCTGAATCCCTCAAACCAACTTGTAACATCCCAAAATCCAAGACCAAAAATTTCATTTTTAATTTAATAATTCATAAAACAGATTACTGAAAACATCATGAAGTTATCTCATATCATAAAAACCCATAAGTCATATGTCTCAAAACATGTCATAAGGTAATAATGTCAGAGTACAAATCCCAAGAACATCATAGTGCGGAAAATCATGGTGTGATGCGTTGCTATCGTGCCGACTCCTTTCCCTTCGAAGAAGAAGGACCTGAAACAAAAACTGAAAATCATAAGCACAAATCTTAGTGAGTTCCCCCATCATACCACATACCATACAATTGTTGGATTAGATGTCTAAGCCCATAACTATTATTGGTATGTACGTGACCTGAGAGTAGCATGGTCCATTTGGGTTGCATATCATCAGAACAATTTGTTATGATGGATTCGTGAGAGAAGGTTATATATGATTTGTTAATATATTAAAAGTTATAATATATTAATATAAAATCATATGTTTTAATTAGTATTGATCAAGAATTAATTTGGAATTAATTTTGTGATCAAAGGAGACTAATTAAATCTATGGGGACTAGTTATGGTAATTAGTTATATTTATGTGTGTTGGGCTTATGATCCATGTTGGACCAAGTTTATGTATGGATACATAAAGAGTTGGGCCACATGAACCATGGATCATAACACCCATGGGTATGGATTTGGGTTATACCCATGACCCTTGGAATCCTACATATAAATATGTCCATTCATAGCCAAAAACGCCTAGACTTGTACTTGGAGTTCATGGAGGTGTTTTTGGTGCATGGAGATTCTCTCTCAAGAGCCACCTTTGTTCATGATGTGTTGTGACTTCATTTGAGGCTTCCACACTATTGGGGCTAAACTCTTAAGGCCAAATACATCAAGACTTCAAGCTACATAAAAGGTATGTTACCCTAATTAGTATCTTGTATGGTATATGTCAATTGCATGCTAGTTATAGGCTTAATACCTTGGAAACATCATTGCATGTATAATTAGTGAAAACATAGATCCAAGGCATTTATGGTTGTATGTGCACCATAGGATGTTGTAGTATACATAACCCAACAGTGGTATCAGAGACATGGGTTGTTTTCAAATTATATTTGATGCTACTCGCTGAAAAAAGATGAAAAAAATCGAATTTTTTGCTGTCTGGACAGGGGACTCGACGAGTCCATTGAGTGACTCGACGAGTCCATGTGTAAACTCATCCAACTCGTCGAGTTGGTTCATGCACTCGGCGAGTTGGAGCCCCTGACAGCATATATTCGAGTTTTTTTTGGCCTGTTTTGGATTAGAATCATTACCACAAAGTGTTTTTGTTCATAAAATTTGTTTTTGTTGTTATGGTAATGATGATTCTCATCCAACTAAAAGATAATTGTCATAATTTCAAGATTTGTATTAGTTTATATGTTTATGCTAATTTCTTGAAGATTGATGATATGAATTATCTTGTTCTTATGAGTTAGTTTAGATTAATAGAAAAATTATGTGATAATTGGTTTTCGATTCAAATTGATCTAAAAGTTTTTCATAATATGAGTTTTTGTAACTTGTCCTCAAGTTATATGAAAAGTCTCATTTATGAATTTTAAAACTTATAAAATTTCCATAAGTTATGAAAATGAAGAGTCTTATTTTTAAATGTTTTAAAAGTCTTCCATAACTTGTCATCAAGTTATGGAACTTGAAGAGTTTTTCATTAAACTACTTTAAACTCATAAGTTATGGAAACCAAAAGTTTTTGAATTGTTCAAAAGTTGCCCTCAAGTTTTGGAATTTGTAAAGTCACCCTCATGTATACTTTAATTCCAACCCTTAGAATTTTAATAGTTTAAAATTCAACCCTTATACTATTATAATATTATAGGTTTAATATTTATATATATGTATAAGAGTAAGTCAGTCTTACCGTTAGTAGGCCTCATTCAGGAAGCCGGTCTATAAGGGGGTATAAGGTTACTGCCTATAAAATGACAGTTTAATGGGTGTCTACTCTCACCCACCGCTTCATTGACTGGTGGAGGGTCGTTAGCCGAACGGGTAGGACAGGACATTAATTCTCCCATTCATTAAAAGTATAATGATAAATACTAAGTAACTAAACACTTATAAATTCCCAATCTTAGTTACTTAGGAAAATGTGAATTTGGTGCTAACCCATGAAATTGCACTTTGCACCTTGTTAATTCGTTAGTGGAGCGTGTGTGGTTAACCGGCACACTAATATGGGACTGACAATGTGTGGCAAAAGGTAGCTTGATGTTAATCATAGATCAATGGAGCGTGTGTGGTTAACCGACACATTGATTAGGTGGTTGTAACATTAACTGTACTAAGTTAATTTGCATGGTTATTCACTCCTTGTTTGTGATCCTCGGCATCCCAGTCACAAACTTTAAGGGCACAATCGAGATTTAAACATGCCATTGAATAGTTCAATGAATCTCAAAAGATCTAGGAGTTTCAATTCATTTAAAACCTAATGTTAAATGTCGTTTTTCATGGTGAAATTTGGTAAATCGTCATTTACCTACCTTCAAATATTTTGTAGCTTGGATTACGGCATCCCTCTTCCAAGTTATAAAATATTGTGTTGGGGTCTAGCCTTAATATTTCATATTGGGTGTTATATTAAGGGCTTAAATCAACTAAACTTGAATTTCTCCCTCATAGATGTCTAGTTATGACAACTATGGTCTTCCTTATCCTTTTGGATAAAGCTTTCATAATGAAGATGATATTCCAAATAGCAATCAAGGTGAAAGATTAATCCCTTTGTTGTGCATTAATGGGACTGGAAATCATACTTCACTTCCTCCACTTCCTCCAATTGTTCTCCCTAACCCACAAGTTCTTGAATAGTTCAAGATCACTCAATCCCTATTGGTAAGCAGTGTCTATATGTACTCACATCTTGGAGATGAAGTCACATATTGACAAGTTGGGAGAGTTGGGTGTCGAAGTCTCGGGGAAGCTGGTTGTTGACTTGGTTCTTCGGTCACTCCCTGTTGACAGATCACGACATGACCCTTATCGATCTTACCAAATTGATTGTTGTTGGTGAATCAGAAATGATTTGGAGCACTCGTAAAGCAAATTTGATTGGAAGATCTAAGTCCCAAACTTTCATGGACATTAACAATGGAAACACTGGAAGTCCAGAAAAGTCTTCTCTTCCTAATGGAAAGGGATCAACCATAGTCAATCCGGTTGACCATATGGTAAAGAGAAAGGCTAAGTCTGAGATAGTCTCATGTACCATTACTAAAGAGTCCATATGGTTCTATTGCCAAAGGAAGGGACATTGGTTGCGAAGCTGCCTTATTTACCTGAAAGTTCACTAGGATGGTAAAAGTCAAAAATTTGACTATGCTTCAGGTAAAGTCCACTATCTAACTCTATTAAGTTCCTATTTGGAGATTCTTATTACATGATGTGAGTATGTCGCATTTGATGTTTTATAGAATCGAAAAAAGGAGAGGAAGCTTAGAAGAAGAGTATGCTGAATTTGATCGCGAAGATGGATTTCGATCGCATAATTCGAAGATCAGAATCTTGAGCTGCTGCTTAAGAGTTATGATAGATTGCTTGGGAATAGATAACAACATATTTTCACTAGTATTTGAATTGTAAGGGTAGGTTCTTCCGTAATTTTAAAATAAAAGGAAAATTTTTGATTTTATTTATTTTAAGTGTCCTTACAATGAGAATTGTGAAAATTTTTGTTTATATGATTCCATTGAAAGCAATATTGGAAAATGGATTTGATTCTTTCGTTTGTGGTAGTGTCATAATTTACCAAATAAGGAAAGATTTTCATCACCCAAGTTTTATTTGGACAGAAACTTGGAATCATGCAACTTGTATTGTATGATGAATGAGAATTTTCATCTTTGGGAAATTAAGACTAATTCCTTGTTCACATGTATATGTGAGTCAAGTGAAGGACTATGAGACCGGGTACACTTGGTTGTGCGCTGATCAGGTCCACCACAAAGAATGATAAGGCTATTCGTCATGGTTTACTAAAGTTTAGTAAATATGGTTGTGCTTACAAGTTTAAGTATAATTCTCAAACATTGGAAAAGTTTCAGTGTATAGCAGGACGAATGAGAAGAATCAAATTAGGCAGAAAGATAAAAGTTTCTCCAATCTGAAAAGATGGGAGAGTACTTCAGTATCATGTTTTATGATCATCTTAATGATTATGAAAAACCATATCACAATTGATCCTATAAGGACATCTTAGTGCAATTGTTTGACTAAGAAGAGGAATCGTGAATTGTTGAAATGGTTAAATCAAAAGATGAATCATACTTCGTTCCAAAATTGAGTCTTAGAGTAATACTCCAAGATTGTAACTCGAGTGACATAATCTTAAGAAAGGTTTAAAACACTTGTCAAATGTAAAGTAAAATTTTTTCTACTCTTGTACATTTGAAATTGGTAAATTGTGATGTCTTGGATAAGACAAAGACCAACTAAGACCAATTGTGTGAAATGTTTTTTCTTGATAAGAATCAGCACTAACTCTTGAATATTTGTTTTGTCAAGGAATGGTTCTTGACATGAGAAACATATATGTCAAGAGGTCAGTGGGAGTTTTAAAGATCTTGAAAATTTTCAAGAACTAATCAAGAATAAAACATGTTGTTTATCACTAGCACGCGACTTGAGGTTTGTAACCTACCGTGTTGACATATTCTTGTTTTTGTGCCCATTCCAGTTAAAGTTGACTATGCATGTGGGTTCTATGAGTTCTCAATTGTTTGCGTAACAACCTGGAAGCAATGGTAGGCCCTTGTGCTGCCGGGAGGCAAGAAAACTAAGATTAAACAAGTTCAATCCATATGAGTTTGGATTTGTCACTAACCTTGTCTTGTGATTATGGTTATGACAAATTTACATGGATAGGAACACATAGACCATAAAAATCTAAGTGTCATAAGGTTTCTCTCCGATTCATGAAAATGATGGTGAGGAAACACTTTCACTAAGTAGATTTTAAGTAGATAGCAATTGTGATATTTGCATTCTCAAAGTCGTTAGTGGAGCGTGTGTGGTTAACCGGCACACTAACATGGACTAGTGAGAATGGAAAAAGGTCTAAACATTATGATTACGGAATCCATCTTCATAATAGTTTAGACACACATGTGAGCTATCTAAGGAAAGGTGTATGATTTTGATAAAGTCTTATCAAAGCATCTCGTATCAGAAATCTGAACTTTGGTAAGAAAGTCAATAAGTATTGATTTCTAGAAGTCCAGCTGATTTCTGGATACATGTCAAAGCTAGTGGGAGCATAAGTGTTATGCTAATAATTATCATGTTAGTGGGAGCATGGTTATTATTTTAGGTGTTGCAAGTTAGCAATGTTAATTATAGAAAACAAAAGTGTTAATTTGCAAAGTTGCAGGGTTTGGAAAGTTGTTTTGCTATAATTAAGGGAGAGGAAATTATACTTCATTCCAATTCTAAAAGCTTAGATTGTGAGTCTTTAATCACATTTAGTCATGATTACATTATTTGCGTTCTAAAATTCGATTATGATCACGGCATCCCTTTTCATAATTCGAACTATGAGAACATGGCAAATAGAAATAGAAATATTCTAGCAAAAGACTGGTCTAGTATCATGTCTTTATGTGAGACATCATGAATCATGTCCCATATGCTTTGGATATAGGATCGATTACATGTGCTATAATATTCATCCGTTCTAAATTTTCCAAATGCCTAGGGCATTAAGAGGGAAAAGGACTAGAACTGGATATGACTAAAGTGATTAAGCAATTGTCGAGGACAATCTGAGGTTTACCAAAGATTGGTTGCTTATGGACGGTTGGAAGTATATTGTTAATTTTTTGGGAAGACCATATTGACATATTCTGAAAAGAGGCAACTCTTGTTCAGAAGTGATAGTCAAAAATGGGAATATGGAAATGTTTCCATAGGTGGAAGTTGTTCTTCAAATCTGTGTAAGATTAGAAAAATTAATGCAAGAAGGATGTTCAAAGGAATGTACTTTGAATGTGAGACTTCGTTTCCATGGAATTGCTCTCCATTGGAATACTTTGTAATGTCTGTTGCCGAGTCTTTGTGACTTTTGTGCATAGTCATTACAAGAGGATCATTGCATATAAGTTTAGAATCTAACAGATTTCAGTAAATGGCGAAGAATCTTGTATTCTTACATTTGCGATAAGTATTTAGAATTGTGAAATGAGTATCATTTGAAATGTTGTCAATTGATCTATTCCACAAACAAAGGACCATAGGTAAACATAGTGTGCATGCTTGGAGCATGGGAACTATTGTTTTGATTCAAGTATAAAGTTGATTATTTGAAACATTGAATAATGAGTATTCAATATGATGATTAAATAAAAGGTGTTTTATTTACTCTCACAAGTATTGGGGCCATATAGGATTAGTATTATTCTTGTGTTTCACTTTGCATGTTTTGACTTCCCGAATAACTAGGTTATTCAAACCGTCCACAGTCGATCATACTTTGGAAGTAGGTATTGAGGCAAGACTGTCATGAATGGGTCTGTAGTTTGTCTAGGTGGCCTAGACATAGCTGCAGTATTCATGAGTGCTCCTGGAATAAGATTCGAGTATGGGATTAAACCCACGCTCATTTGAATCACTTCATGGATTTTATCACGAGTGATCATGAGACGATAATATCTTATATTCGTCAAACTGAGAGATATGAGTTGCAGTCTACAAGTTGGTTACACATTGATAATGTGAAAACGCACCAGTAACTTGGTGTTATAAAACGCATTGTTGTGTGTGATTTGATGAGTAAATAGAGCAAGCATATGAGTCGAAGTTTATCCATTCCTTTTACCATTGGAGGGATAAAAGCGATATTTGTGGGCCCCTCGATGATTTAGTGATGACAAACGTAAGTGCTCGGCCGGGCCTGGACTGATTTGATTTGTTCAATTAGTCGGTCGTCATAAATCGGAAATTAGGAAACAACAGTTGGACAGAGAGAATGATTATAATCCATGTATCAGTCCATATGATATCTAGAATGGAGGAATATATGATCCCTTATCTAATGGACATGTCATTGACTAGGTTAGAGTTCGACAGCGGCTTTTAAGAGCTACGATTGCTACTCGGGTTTTGGAGTCGTACTTGCAATAATAGTTTTAGACTTATCCAAGTGGGAGACTGTTGGATTAGATGTCTAAGCCCATAACTATTATTGGTATGTACTTGACCCGAGAGTAGCATGGTCCATTTGGGTTGCATATCATCAGGAAAATTTGTTAGGATGGATTCGTGAGAGAATGTTATATATGATTTGTTAATATATTATAAGTTATAATATATTAATATGAAATCATATGTTTTAATTAGTATTGATCAAGAATTAATTTGGAATTAATTTTGTGATCAAAGGAGACTAATTAAATCTATGGGGACTAGTTATGGTAATTAGTTATATTTATGTGTGTTGGGCTTATGATCCATGTTGGACCAAGTTTATGTATGGATACATAAAGAGTTGGGCCACATGAACCATGGATCATAACACCCATGGTTATGGATTTGGGTTATACCCATGACCCTTGGAATCCTACATATAAATATGTCAATTCATAGCCAAAAACGCCTAGACTTGTACTTGGAGTTCATGGAGATGTTTTTGGTGCATGGAGATTCTCTCTCAAGAGCCACCTTTGTTCATGATGTGTTGTGACTTCATTTGAGGCTTCCACACTATTGGGGCTAAGCTCTTAAGTCCAAATACATCAAGACTTCAAGCTACATAAAAGGTATGTTACCCTAACTAGTATCTTGTATGGTATATGTCAATTGCATGCTAGTTATAGGCTTAATACATTGGAGACATCATTACATGTATAATTAGTGAAAACATAGATCCAAGGTATTTAGGGTTGTATGTGCACCATAGGATGTTGTAGTATACATAACCTAACAACAATAAACATACTGTCTAACATGACCAGGTACCGGCCTACCCGTTCGGTTTCTTTCAACCGGTAACTTGCTTAGCATATCAGGGTGTTGGCCTACCCCTTCGCTCTATTTCAACCGGTAACTTGCCTAGCATATCAGGGTGCTGACCTTCCCCTTCGGTCCTTTCGACCGGTACCTTGCCTAGCATATTTGGGTGTTGGCCTACCCCTTCGGCCCTTTCGACCGGTACCGGGGACTATTTCACCCCTACTTCTACCATGTAATCTCCTAGTACATAAACACATAATTCACATACTGCCTAGCATATCAGGGTGCTGGCCTACCCCTTCAGTCATTTCGACCAGTATTGGGGCCTATCCTATCCCTCCTACCATTATCACATAATATCATAGCATACTAGCACATAAATCATAACAGATAGTGGCATACCAGATAATTATCACAAAGACAATCATCTCTACTATAACACTTACTTGTGGGCCGACATTGGTACCTTCGACCCACTTCTACTGGAAGGTAACTCACCTCGCAAAGCTAAGTGTCGAATCTCACGACAAGGAATCCCCAACGGCTGCTCCAACGACTCCCCGACTATCATTATCATTACAACACTTAGTCAAAATCCATAATACTTCTTAGGGTAAAATGACTATTTTACCCCTTGTCTAATTTGGACCATATCCAAAGCCCAATTCCATTTTATCTTTCCAAGCCCACCAATGGCCCACTAATGACCCAATTTTCTAAATTGGGCCCAACTCCTCAAATAGGCATTATCACAAGCCCAATAAATCCTTAGCCCAAAATAAATAATTTCGAGTGGCCCAATATGGCCCAAAAGGCCCAATACTTTAAATCTTAGTTCTAGGCCTAGAAACTCTACTCCACAGTGGGCCATGGGGCCCAAATATCTAGGCCCAAACTTCTAAGGCCCAAAAGCCCAAGTTCGCCACTCTGCATGCGTACGCGCAGCGTAGCTGGCACGTACGCCCATCGTATGTTGGCCTTGACCACAAGCGGGAAGTTGACCCGGTACGTGCAGCGTACCAGGGTGTACACCCAGCGTACCGACCAGCTTCGTTGGGGCTCCATTTGTGACTTAATCCATTAAGTCCTCACGTCCAAAATGTAGATCCATGTCCTTTAAGACATACTAGTCCATGAAGTCACAAACTTTATGTGCTTGCATGCATGGTTGGGGGTCAAAACATGATTTTGGTCCTTAACCAAACTTTTGTGACTATCAAACACTTGCATGGTTGTGGCTTAACCATCAAGGTCCAATTTTTATGACTCTAAGTGCTTCTAAGAGCTCAAAAGGACAGCTCTTATGGTCTGAAACTATTAAGATACAAGAAACCTCAACAATGGAGTCCAAAAGTGACATAAAGCACCCCAAAATCAAATCTAAGCATGCAATGGTCAAGTTTGAAGCTTGATACCTCAAATGAGTCAGAAATGGTGCTAATATCCTGGATCTACAAGCTCCCTTTGAATCCTTGCTCCTTCTTCAAACTTCTTTCTCTTCCAAAACACCAAAATAACACTAAAATGCTCTCAAGTGGCTACCAAATCAAAAGAACACACAAATACGGGTTAGGGTTTTCGTGGTGGCTGTCTAAGGGTGAGAGGGAGGCTGGACTATGGGCATAAGGTCCTTTATATAGGGATCAAACCCTAAAATTTAGGGTTTTAGAATCTGCATACGTACGCTGCGTACCCTTTGGTACGCTGGGCGTACGTGCATGGCATGCGCGTCTTCATCTCATGAGTACGTTGAGCGTACTTGGCATTGTACGCCCCGCGCACGACACTTCTCAACCCAAACACAAGGATCCAATAGTCCAAGCCCAAATCAATTCCATTCAGTAATCTAATAATAATTTAATTAGTAACTTATTAATCCCGGATGTTACATTAATAGTTAGTATTTGTTTGATTTATTTAGTTTAAACGAAGGGTGATTGACCAAGTTCATTGGAAGTGCACGTGGGTGACTTGGTCTCTAAAGTATCCTAGTCTTAAGGAGAGTTAGATAGAAGAAAATAAGAAGGAACGAGATCGAGACTGGTTTTTTTAGAACTCGAAAGTTTAGCAAGAAATGACAAAAATGCAGGAACTATGACAAGAGGAAGAACCGGTTTTTCTATGATTAAGAAATGGGTCAAGTATCATCAAGATTACGGGGGTGAATGTTGGATAATCTTGATAGGTAAAATCAGGATATGAGTATGGGTTAATAGTTAGTATTTGTTTGATTTATTTAGTTTGAATGAAGGATGATTGACCAAGTTCATTGGAAGTGCACATGGGTGACTTGGTCTCTAAAGTATAGTCTTAAGAAGAGTTAGTCTCTTTCTAGATTGTTTTGTTGGCTTCTGCTAGGTAGGCTATATGTAGCCCTTTGTTTTATGAATTAGAAAGTAGCTTTTGAGTCCAAATTACTTCCATATCTCCATATTTACTTTCTGCATACATATATATATATATACCTGTGAGTGTGTGTTATTTGTTAGTAGACCTGGCAAACGTGTCATGTCGTGTCAGTTTCGTGTCGTGTTAAGACATTAAACGAGTTGATAGGGTTTGACCCTAACCCGACCCGTTTAATTATCGTGTCGTGTCGTGTCAACCCATTTATTTTCGTATCGGTTTTCGGGTTAATGTTTAGACATTGTAAATATGTTATGGCATGTCAGGTTGAAACATTTTAAAAGGTTGGAAAGTAGAAGATAGGGATGCAAAAAGGAAAAAGTAAAACACTGGAGTTGGGAGGTGGAATGACAAAATTCATAGTAAGTTTAGAAAACAAAATAGAAAGAGTTAAAGTTGGGGAACAAATAAGATAAGTAGTGAAGATAGTAAAATTAAGTCGTTTTGAAAGTTTGAATTTTACTTTTAATTATTGAATTTGGCCACTACAAGTCTATAATATAAAATATATCTATTAAAATATGAAATTTATAAAAATGATATATAATTAAACGGGTCATATTCGAGTCATCTTCAAGATGAAAATATTGAACCTAACCCTGCCCGTTTAATTATCGTGTCGTGTCGTGTCAACCCGTTTATATAAACGTGTCGAAATCTCTTACCCAAACCCGCTAATTTCGTGTCGGGTTCGTGTCAGGTTGTTGTATCGTGTCATGTTTTGTCAAGTCTATTTGTGAGTAATATTGAAGGTCAGATTCCAACATTTAAAACAAATCCAATACGTCTATACCTTCTCACAACATGTATTTAATTGAATGATATTTTCTTAAAAAAAAAATTAGATAGTTGGTATCATAGCCATTTTATCAATTATAGTGTACACCTTGGGTTTAGACTAGAAAACCGGTTCTTTTATTAACTTGTCAATTTTATTCCCGCACATGTTGCCTTGGTAAAATAAGTCGCAATTGGTAAATTTTAGTATTTTACACATGATCCGAATCAAGTACCCTAAAATACATGGACGTGGTCCCTTCTAACCAGAAGGTGTGATCATAGAAAGAAGCGATTGATGAGCAGGAAAAGAAGAAACGAGTTGAGAACGATTAGCCAGCACAAAGTCGTCGACCTCGAAAGCAGGCGCAACCGTGGTTCCCACCAGCGAAAAATGTTTCTCTGCATCCCTCGCTGCATTTTTCACGACTGAATAATCCATCGTCGATACGTTGTAGTCTCTTGTAGGGAACGCACCAAACCACACATCCGGTGGCACCGTATACTGCAGTCGTTGGTTTTCCCCAATATCTTGTCCGATGGTCGTTAATTTGACACTTCCATTTTTCTCATACATTTCCAATATCTGTTGCAGAAGATGACATTAATTATTTTTACTAGCTACAAATCAAATCTGTTGGAGAAGATGATGGATGTAATTACCGTTAGAGGTTCACCCATGTAGAAGTGCCATGTTTCTGCACTTGGAAGACGGTGGAGGTGAGATACACTCCCGGTTAGAAGCAGGAAGTATATGACTGTACTAATCGGACGACCGACCTTGTCTGTTTGAAGGTAAAATCAAGAAGATTCGATCAAGAGAACGATAAAGACTTTTGTGTAACATTTGGTGAATCGACTAAAGATTACGAAAGAAGTAGGATTACTTACATCGAGGGGGAAGTTGAGAAGTGGAAAGGTTAACGGAAAAGTCTCTGAATGTTTCTGCGTAAAAACCACCTTCTGGGTTTGGTTGCAGGTTCAACCTCGACATAACTTGAGATGATGTTGGACCCATCTTCATCTTCTTCGATCGCCTGTTTCCTTGTGTAGAAACTGTGTTAAAAGCAAAAAGGAGAACAGCTACAACCTACTACCTGTTGGGACTTTGACCAGTTGTGGCTGACCAGCAGACCGATGCACCAGGTCAAAGTTATTGAATATGTAGGGGTCGTTGGTGGATGTGTGCTTTTGACACATAATCTGTTTCCCCCCTCTTTTTTGTATATGTGTTTAGTTCAACTGTTTGACTTTGTATCAAGCACAACAAAATCGACTATAGGGAAGCAAAAGTATTATTACTCCATCTTTATAATTTTTAAATGAAGATATTGAAAAAAACTAATATGCTGAATTCCAGTTAGGGAAAAAATAGTTATTATAATATGGATAAACAAAAGTTAAAAGATTAACTATTAGATAATATACAGATAATAGACCAAGCTTAGCTTGTTTTTCAACTATAGGGCCAGGCTTTGCTTGGGTGTCCGGCTGGTCGGATTTTTTTTTTTTTTTTTTTTTTTTTTTTCTATTAATAAGGAGCCGTTGAGACTTGAGATGGGGAGGAAGTAGGATGATCTATTGGGAGCATATATAATGTTGATAGACTGGATAAAAGTTGCTTGCTCTTGGATCTGTTTTGTTGTATAATGTTGTGTTTTGTTGTATTAGAAAAAATTAAAGTAAGATTATATTATAAAAGTCCAATGGAAGTATGTTGTTATTTTTTGCATTTATCTTTAAGATATATATATATCACATAATTTGTAGGCATTAAGTACTATACTATAAGAGTATAAAAATGACTTAGATGGGACAAGTATGTTGCAATTTCTTATATTTATCCCTAAAATATCACATACAACCATTTAAGGTCTGCGTTGACCATGACTCGACCAAGGTTGGGCTTTTTGTGGACCAAGCCGGGCTGGTCCAGCCTGTTGTGCATGTTTAGAGTCGGTCTTAGAGTTTTTTAAATGGTTGTAGTAACCTCTAAAAAAAACATGCCCGGTGGTTCTGAATGTGTTTACCATGTAGCAAAAAACTTTATAAATAGTTACATGGAAAGATGATCTAATATAAAGTTGAATAAAAAAAATGTAATACTATGGGCAATCCATTAAACTTACAGGATTTGAATGGGTTGAGGATGGTCAAACCTTTAAGAGTGGGCTATTAGTGTTTGTCTTGTCCATCGAAGCAGAACAATAGGGTTCTTGACAACTAAGAAATCATAATCCAACGATGAAACACACTTCTTTTGTAATTAGCAAAGCATATGTATACAGATATGAGATTAAATTTGAAACAGTTTTAACTACTTGGTTAACTCAATCAAAACATACAAGTTTACAAAAACTGTGATTGAAGGAAGGCTAGTAACCAAAGCATCGATCACTGAATCTGGGTGCTGAAGGCCTGAAAATGATACATAAAGTTAAACAGATCGAAACAATAATCGCTCATATATCGATCATAAGAAGAAAAGTAAAGTAAAAATTAAGAAGTTAACTCTACCGAGAAAATGTTGACATGACCAGGATCTGCAAGGTGTGCCGTTAGGTTCTCAAGGGGACCTTGTCCGGTGTAAATGGCTTGGAATACAAAACCTGTAAACGCCAGCATTGCAAGCCGGCCGTTTTTGATCTCCTTCGTCCTAAGAACCATCACTGGCTCCGGCGACCCTCTTCCCCACATGAACGGGTCAAACCACAACCCACCAGGGTACCCGACATCCGGCTTTGGTTTCTTCCTGTTGGGAAAATTAGGTTCGATGTCAACGCTCCCTGGGTTGACCATGTCAGCCCATCTTCGACCTTCCACCCAACCCATCAAAGCTAATTGCACTACAAATAATGTGGTTGGGTCAGCAAAGTATTCTCTTGACCCAGCATCGAACCATGAAAAGTTTTCGATAAACCCCAGGCTTTCGAGCCATTCTGGGATAAGAATTCCCGCAACTGCCAGCATCGCCCATCTGCTGTGCATCAGCTCAGCTTGTGCAAACCATTTCAGTGTTTCTGGATCAGATCCTGGTCAAGAAACAGTTTTTCTTTAACGACTTTGAAGATTTACATAAAAAGAAGACAACCCGTTGAAATTTGCGTACCTAAGCCGAGTGGGTCGAACCCAAAATCTCCAGGAAGGCTAAGATTAATCAAGAAAAATCAAGGAGAATGTATTAAGCATGTGTATATGTTAATTGTCATGTATGAATTCAGATGGAAGTGAGAGGTTAAAGAATTGACCTGCCATCAAGCCATTCAGGAGGAGAGCTTCCTGGGAACCATATAGGTCTGTCAGCGGGAAGTGGTTCACAGACACTTGATACACCTCCTTTAGTTGCTTTAAGCTTCAATCCATGGCTGCTTCTCAACAAATACCTTGGATTATTGCTCCTTCCCACAGAAGGTAACTTCGTGGCCAACTCTCCCCTGGTTGAGAGGGAGGTGGAAGCAATGGTGAAAGCCATGGAGATTGCCTTCGATCTCTAAAAGGTTGGATGGTAATGGGAGTCGATAATTTGTAGTATGATTGCAGAGTTGAAGAAGAAGATGACCAATGGTGGCACGTGTGTGGATGGATACGTGGGTCCGGTGAGTTTGTTTCATTGCTTGTGGGTGTGTTTGCGCAGATTTTGTTGAACTTGGGCTAATATACGGGCTTATATTTTCGTGGAAAAGTAGAAAACTCAAGAAATTGATAAAATTCACAAAATCAGTAAGACAATGAGAACTGATTTCAATTATCAAATGTGTTTAAAATTTTTTAAAAACATTAAAGATTTTATAAAAAAAATAGTAAACCGTTATTCAAAATTGAAACAAGACTGCATCAGAAAGAGAACTAAATACTAAGGTTGTGGGGAGTGGTTAGGCTAACCAGTATGGGGCAAAAATCAGGCGTCTTGGGCTGAGGTGGCATGCCTCCCCACGCGTGAACACCGCCCCCAAGTCTGGTGGGGTGCGTGTGACGTGGCTCCGGAGACGGGACGAGACGACCAATCACAATATTTCTTTTGTTTCAACGGCTTTTTTTGTGGGGAATGGTCATTTGACCGTTTAACAATAAAAAAAATTAAATTTAAACAATCTCAAGCTCACCTATAAATTACCTTCTATTCTCTTTACAATTTACACTTCAAAAAACAATCTCTATATTTTATTACCATCTACAAAAAACACTCATCTCTCTCATTTTTTTTCTCTCTGCATGGATTCAAATCCAAACACCCCAAACACTCAAAATGCAAATGTTAACTACATACAACTGTTAACCTCCCCAATCCAACAACCTCTATTCACCACTTCATACCCCTAAAACTTCTACCAACAACAACCACAACAATTCAATCAACCCCAATTTCAACCCTTTCAACAACAACTTTCTCAACAATTTCAACAACCTTCTCAACAATTTCAACAAACTTCTTTTACACCTCAACAATTTTAACAATCTCAAGTCTCATTATCTCAATCTCAACCTATAAATCTCGACAACGACGACGACGACGAACGGGTCCAAAAAACACAACAACCAACTCGTCGAAGGCAAAAAAAAACCAAAGATCCAAGAAAAAAAAACTACGACATGGAACGAAGACGAGGAGGAAGCTTTAGCGAAAGCTTGGATTTTCATATCGCAAGACGGGGATGTCGGCAACTCGCAATCGGGTCAAAGTTTTTGGTGTCGTATTTTAGATCATTTCCACGCGTTATTAGGAAAGAAAACGGAGCGGACGTACGACTCGATCAACACAAAATGGCGTGATTTATGAGCGGCTTGCACCAAATTCAATGACATATTTGACAAGCTTAAAAACATGCATAGATCTGGTAGCAAAGACTTCAACATTTTAGCGACCGCGACCTACGAATACAAAAATTACCACCAATGGTAAACCGTTTGGCCACCAAAAAACGTGAGAAGTTTGTCGTAACGGTCCAAAATGGGTTCTATATCCGGAAATGGTGCATTCGGGATCTACAACCGGTTCCAACAAAAGGGCAAGAACGTCCGAGTCGGACGTGAGTTTTGGACTCGACCTTAACGATGACTTCGACGCCACCGAGGGGGAGGGCCCACCGGACGTCCAACTTCGTCGACCACCGGGACAGGACAAAACAAGAAAGGGAGCGTCTTCAAGCGGAAAAGCACCAGCAACTAGCGACGGCGAGCTTGCGACATCCATAGATAAAGCTCTAGTTTTTCTAGAAAAAAAAATACGAATCGTCGGAGGCAGCTAATCGCCAAAAAATAGTTTTTACCGATCTTCAAATCATAAACACAAAGCCCCAACCGGATCTCGACCCGGAAAATCTTGCGACCTTTCTTAAAATTCAACGACAAGTCCGGGAGAAATATGGAATTTAGGTTCTAATATTTATGGTTTTAAGTAATTTAGGATTTTATTTATGGTTTTAAGTAATTTAGGATTTTAATTTTTTTATGTTTTTTTAAGAATTTTAGAATTTTAATTTGTGTTTTTTATATTAATGTAATGTGTTTTTAATTTTAATGTAATGTGTGTTTTTTATTTAAATTATGGTTTGTATTTTGTTTTTTATTTAATATAATGTTAAAAAAAATAAAAAAATAAAAAAATGAATTTGTGGAGTGGTAACTATTTCCAATGTTTAGTGGGTTGGTGGTGGGTTGGGTGTGAAGCTGATGTGACGCACATGTGACAACACTTTTTCAGTGGGATGGGTGTGACCACTCCCCAAAGCCTTACAGCCAAACCACCAGCCAACTCAGCGCCACGTAGGTATTTTACCATTCCACAACCAACCCACTAGGTTGTGGAAATGGTGTTCACCGGTGGGTTGGTAGTGAAGGGGCAAAAAGGAGGAGAGAGGAGGAGAGAAAATGTGAGAGAAAAAGGAAGAGCCAATCAAAATGATTGTCTTCTTCCGTCTTCACCACCACTAGAAGCCACTTCACACCCAAATCACTGGTCCACGGGGCGGTGTTCACCGGTGGGTTAGTGTGCCACATAGGAAACTCACACGTGGTTTGCTTTTCACTCCTGATAGCCTAAGTACATGAAGTAAGCCACGATCCCAATAAAACCTTGGGACCCCAATTAGATATCTAACTAAACAAATGCAACAAGATAAACTCAATAAACCCAAACAAATCATATTTTTGGGGTTTGCTCTCCATAATGTAGAGACCATTTTGAAAACTTCACATGACACACAAAGTAGTACAAAGTAGTACAGAGCATCTTATTGGATTGATCTGATGTTCAAATGATCTACAATGTTAAAGTAGGTGTTGAAATCGAGAGGGGTACGGGGAGGGTAATACCCCCACCAACCATCAAAATACATTGATCAACATGTAATCTTGTTATTTTCCCATAACTCCACATATTACATTTCACCAATAATATAAATATGAATATTACTTGTTCTTTTAATTTATGATTTAATACATCAAATATCATTCAACCCCATATAATGATAAGCTCCATATGTAGATCAAAAGCTCAAAGTTAATAATTCTCAAAATGTGCTAAAAAATTCTTTAACAATGTTTGATTTACCAAAGTATTACTCGATCTTCATATATTAGTCCGATATGATGCTTTCAATACAATTTAAGTGACATATATTAACTATCCATATAATTCAATCCATTTCACAAGAACAATTAGATTCAAATTGTCATCACAAGAACAATTAGATTCAAAGTGTCAAATGAACACACCATCTTCATACAAACTTGAAAGTACATAGACGATCAAATTGAAGACTTTAACTTACATATTTGCATTGACATTCATGTGTTGAGATTATAATTACTTTCCTAGACTAAAATGAGTTTCAGTTTAAGTTCTAGAAGCATAAAATGCATTTTCATCAAGCTAGGGTTAGAATGGTGATTTTTTAATGATCTAATGCTTAGATCTAGACTTAAAACTTATGTTCATCCTCTTTATTATAAAAGAGTCTTGGATTTCTCGAAATCCCCAAACCCTAACTTGAAATAGAGAAGAACCACAAATACTGTATTCTTTTTGCCCAAGCGATTTAAGGTACACAATTCTACTCAAGAGTCGGAAGGTATACGATTCAAACTTCGTCACACCCAAAATATCGCTAGTGTGCCACGATTGACCACCTGCATAAATTTTGGGACATATTGATGTGTGTCTTTCAGATAATGCAATTTACAATTTTTTTACAAAGCTCAAATTGACGTATTCAAACTTCTCCTCTTCACTAACACTTCAAACCTCTTCCTAGATCATTTTAATCTCAAAATCATCAACTACATTTCCTTCCCAACTCTCTAAAAAAATAGTTAAATGAAAGAGAAAAAAAGGCTTATGTCTCAATTTTTCCTATTTTATACGTTTAGTCCCTCAACTACCCATTTACTAAATTGACCACTAAGTGGTTTACTAACTTTGCCATTTCTCCTATTTAACATTCTAACCTTAACTAATACAGTTTGTAACAAAAATGGTCCAAGATCAATTAGTTATGTCCAACGATGGTAAATTTAAGTTTTTCGTTAATTATAACATAGTAAACATTATATTTTCTAATAGTTGATTATGAATACTTATTTAAATTATTAATTCAATTTATTTTCTTTAATTTTGAATAATTTTTTATTAATATTAATGCTACTTCTTTATTAAATATCTTATTATTTATTTATTTTTTCATTTTTTTTACCAAAATGGTAAAAAAATCTAGCTTGGACATTCGGACGTCAGATTAGGGTTTTAACAAGATACTTTTTGTCGAGGTCCCACAAATGACACCAATGATAATACGAGAGACTCGAGAGTAAGACAACTTGGTCTCTCAATATAGGATCACCTTAGAAAGCCATTCTATTAAAGGTATCTTTGAGGTTAGTCTAATGATAATACTCTGGCGCTCAAGTTAGTGAGAGGTCAAATGGAGGGAAAAGGAAAAACTATAACAGGTGAAAAGGTCCAAGAATTAGAACACATTCTTAGAGGGATACTGGCACTACTATTTATAGCCAAATATGTGATCCATATGGATGTCCTTGTAACCATACTAAAGTCAGTGTTGCTGACTTTTTTTTTCTTCAGGTAGTTGTAACATCCCGAGATAAGGTATGTATCGATGACCCTTACTTTTATTGAATTGTCAAAACTAGCCCTTAATTGAGAAAAAGGTGGCAAATGAGTACGCGGGGAGTACGCGTGTGTACGCTCAGCATACTCATGTGTGTACTATGGTTGCGGAAGCCACCTAGTACACTGGGCGTACTAGGCTCAGAGTGTAAACCCTAATTGTGTTGTGTGTCCTTATTTAAGGAACATGATGGCCTCATTTCCAGCCACCATTTCCAGCCTTCAACTCACCTCAAACCCTAAATCTTGTTTTCATAGTTTATGTGAGCATTTGAGGCTTATTGAGTGATATTGTGGGATTCTTTTGTGAAGAAGGAGCTTTGAAGGAATAGAGTTGGTGTCTAATCTTTTGGATCTGAGTTTCCATGTGGTTGGTGCATCATTCAGAGGTATCAAGCTCAAAACTTTCTCATTGTTTTGATTAGTTCATGTTTTGGTCCATTTTTAGGGTTTTATGTCCCAAGCTTGAAGCTTTATGAGTTTGAGGAACTCCATAGCATAATACATGTCCATTTATGTGTTTCTAGTCGTTTGGACTCATAAAAATGAGATCTTGGTCGTTAAGATCTCTCCGTGCATGAGATATGAGGACCTTTGTGAGTAAAGGATTAGAGTTTATGAGTTTTAGACTTGTCCAACCATGCTAAGGCTTAAAGTCACCAACTTTATGGACTAATGGACCTTATTTAGCCCAGATCTATAGTAGTAGCAATGGTCTTAACTGATTAAGACTAAAAGAGTGAAAAGAGGAAATTACAGCGTACTCCCAGCTACGCACAGCGTAGCGCTGAGCCACCCCGATGCATGCATGGCTGACTGTACGCCTAACGTAGAGGGACGTACGCCCAGCGTACGCGCTGGGTGTTGACTTCATTTGACTTTTAGGGTTTTGGTCAAGTTGTGGACTTTGGAGGCCATAGAGGGGTAAAATGGTCTTTTACCCTTCTGGAGTTAAGTAGAGAGACTTAGCCAACATTTTGAGGATTGTTGATATCAAATTTTAATTAGAGATATATGTGACATATGTTAGGCGGAGTCTAGACCGGCAGTTTGGGTGTGGGATTTACTTTTACTTCACGAGGTGAGTCTTCTCACTTTACTTACCTGAGTGGTAATTTATGTGTGACCGGAGGGTCTTGATCGTGTTATGACCGGAGGGTATTATTCATGTTATTGGCCGGAGAGTCTTATTTGCTTATACTGAGTTATGTGTTGTTATGCATCTTGTCTTTGTGACTTATGCTGTTATATTATTTTGTGTATATGTTGAGCTGTGACCGGAGGGTCCATACCGAGACGTGAGACCGAATGGTCGTCACTGAGACACATGACCGGAGGGTCTTTATTGAGATATAGCCATAAGAGGCTAATTATTGTGTATGTGGTATTTTGGGGAACTCACTAAGCTTCGTGCTTACAGTGTTTGTGTAAAATGTGTTTCAAGTACATCTCAGGATCGTGGGAAGGCGCCGGTATGATTGTACACACCGACTTGATGATTTGAGTTTATGTGGATTCTGGGATATTTGACAAACAATTTATGATGTTATGTTTTAAGTATGTTTTGTGTGAACTTTTTAAAAATGAAAATTTTGTTTTGAAATTTAGCGTGTTACAGTAGTAGTATGATGTATCGACCTTACTGAAGAAAAAAGGGTAGAGCGTACATATCGTTGTATCTTTGTTGTGTAATTTATATGTGTGTTTGGTTTTAGATCTTAAATTTGGATGAATAACACATTTTCACATGCCGATTATCCCATGAACGTGTTGACCAAGAAGACAAAAACCATACCAATAGATTAGCTTGTCTTTGGGTTCACATGGGGTCCGTCTAGACCAATGACGTAGTTAGTCTAGTCGTTGTCATTTGGCCAAGTCACCGAAGAGCTTGTTAATGAAGGGCATTGTCACAGGTTAGACACAACTGGTAGGGCTAGTGTCGCTTCCTTGATGAGCTCATGGCAAGACGAAACTAGTTAGCATGTGTGATCCAGGCTAGTCTCGGAGTTTTATGGGGAGGGGAGGCAAGAAGGAGTGTCAAACTTAAGTATGGGACAACATGTTAATTGTTACACATGTATGTGTTTATGTCAGGTTCGGAATGCAGAGTCCAATTTATTGTGGCAACAAGTTATATATGGGTGGGTTTTGTTGGTATATGTTAATACTACTTTCTAGCTTATTTAGAAAATTATTTTACTATTAGAGACAACCGGTTTTATATAGTTATATATTTAAATTTAATTAGGCTGTTTAAAATTTAAATAATAACACAAAATGAAAGTCTATCTTTACATAAAAATTAAAAGTATTGTGAGAATATCACTCTTGAATTGCTCTCACCCTTCAGACTTTCAAATGTGACACGACACCAAATATTTAGCAAGGATCTGTTTGGGATGTTGTAGACACTTCGCGAGCACATTTTGTTTCAAATACACCAAATCTTTAAAACTTTGTTTTACCAACGATCATAAATAATTTTTGGCAAGAGTCCTTCTATATATTGTTTTTTTTTTCATAACATTTATTATGATGACTAGTTTATAATCTGTAGAAACCACGGTTACAAAATTAATTAAATTTTTATAGTAAAAACTCAAAATTATTAATCAATTATTTTAAATAAATTATTAATTATGAGATATTTCTTTACTTATATAAGTTTATAATCGTTGATTTAAATAAATACGTAAAATTATATCACTTTATAATCCGTTTTAATTTTTATTCTAATATTATTAATTTAATGTAATTAGAGTGAAAAATTTAAAATTTGAAATTGAGAATCAACATGTTGACAAATGACATGACATTAATTAGGAGACATAATAGGGTGATACATAGCAAAAAAAGAATACATTTATTTTTTTTATTAAAATAGGGAGATGTGATCATCAAAATTTAAGGTATGAAATATGGTATGATAAATTTATAAAAATAGTTTGATGTTTTAGAGACTTAGCAAAAAATAGCCAAAAGTTAGAGTATATTCAAAAACATCCAATAAAACCGCAGATGAGGCAAACACGTCTGCGTTTTTGTTAATTCCACTGCGAAATCATCCTCTCACTTGCGATTAAATTCACTTTGTTCATTTTTGAAGACATGAGGACATATAGTCATATGCGGTTTCCTCTCAAGTCATTTGTAATTTCTTCTATGCAAATATACAAGTCGTTGATGCAATTTTATGTATTAAAGACTTGTACCATTGCAAATGATAATGCCATGTACGATTCCGTTCTTATTTTTTCCGATTTTCGGGCAAATTCATATACATTACTTTTAAATTTTAGCGTATATGATAAAAAAAACTACATATAAAATTACTTGAAACAATGTTTTGCGGAACGTCTTCATCAGAGAGATAATTCATGTAAACTTTAGTGTGAAAATGAGCTAGATTTTTTTTAAGGTTTAAATATATTTGGCTAATGATCCGCTAAACCGCATGCTGACCACAAAACCACAACTCATTTGACGAAACCCCAGACGAGTTATCATGTCAAACAATGAAACCGCTGACGAGTTGACGAAAGTACGAGCGTGTTAGCCACTCATCTGCGGTTTCAGTAGCTATTTTTGTTCAAATGCTATTTTTTTGGCTAAATTTTTTTAAAAAAATATGCTACTCTTGTAAATTTCTCGTATAACATTCATGAGACTTTGTTTTGAATTAAATTTACAACAATTTTATTGTTGTATCTAAAATATTATTATAATGGGAAATCTCGTATAACATTCGCCACATCTTTCTTCTAACTTCGATTCTCTCATCTCCTGCCATAATCAAGAAGATAAGCTGCTACTTCTTTGAAACTGATTTCACCAACACGAGCTGACCGTTTTAACCCTGGTTGACCAAGGCTCAATCCCGAAGATTATCGCATTCACAACCTCGTCAACGAATGGTTTTGTTTGGTAAAAATTACGAGAATGCCCTAGGATTTCAACTGGGACACTTTGGTCTTTTTGGCGGATGTCTCTACCGGTTGGGGATAAACATGGAGTTGAAGAGCTTCTATGTAAGATGCTTCTTGTTAAGAGAAGAGGAGAATGGTCACGAATGGCACTGAGGTCGTTGTTTAAAACCATGTCTCTAAAAGTTAGAGAGCTTTTTCGATTGGGAGACTTAGAACTATTTGTAACCTTCGTTTGACTGTATGAGCATTATCACTTCGATCTAGCTCCATTCCTACGAGACATGAAGCAAAGGAGGAGAAAAAATGGGTGTTCTTGAAGCCTATAGCCCCAAAAGATGGGTTCTCCCAAATCGATCCCAAATAAGATCTAAATCTAGAGACGATTCTTCAAGTTCTCAGGATAGCATATGGTATCAGTGCATCTTACTAATTCGATTCAGGATATTTTCCTAATCTGTACCAAAAGAACAGTAAGCATAATCAAATACGAAATCTAAGGATTGATTTCTTAAATTTTTTCAGAACACTCATGAAATTAAACTTAGCGACCATGGAAATCAGCTTGTACAGATCACATTTTTTAGAACATTTCTTTACATTGTTATTTACAGTGTAAGCTAACAGAGATAATTGGGATAATATGTACAGATTCACAATATAACTAGTGTAAGAGTAAATTATAAAAACTTTATAAATACATTTGAAGAAGTAATAACAATAAATGTTTATAGCTCAAATGGTAAGGTGTATGGTTTGGGAAGGGAAGGTTATGGGTTCGAATCCCCTCCCATTTTTTTCTATAAAAAATCAGTTTTTTTACATTATAAAGAAAAGACATGTCACCTCAGCCAAACAATCCATGTGGCATGTCATCTCAGCAGGTAACCTGCTGCAAAAGGTAAAAAGGGTTAAAGTGATTACAACAGCCGGTTTCCTGTCCTTTTTCATTAATAAAATTTAGTTTAGGACTAGATGATAAATTGACCCAGGACTTTTCTGGAGATTTCCATTATTATAATAATTCCAATTTTGTGGTTGAATTTAAGATATCTTCAATGAATTGACACTAAAATACTAAAGCGTTGTTATCCAAATCTATCAGTTTTAGTGTGTGAATCGAATAGTAAATCTATTAAAACATTTACTGAAGCGATTCTATAAATACATTGGTGGTTTACTGTTTAGTCGGAGGATTCTTGTAAGTTACTGTTGAATATTATTATTTTTACATCAAGATTTAAGATTCAGATAGAAACTTGCTTGTAATTTGGTTGCTTAAAGAGATAACCGGAACAGATTAATGGTGTTTGATTTGTGTCTGACGCAGCATCGTCCCTTCCTACGCACTCCATTCTTCCCCAAAATCAAATCCAACAACTGCTACTGAACTTGACCTAATTGACGTAACAACCACCTTCCAAATCAACAAACCCTCTTCAATTCCCAATTCATGTATTCCATCAACCTTCCTACTCCATCATCCATAACCCATCATCATCTCTTGCCGGTAACCCCATTATTCAGATCGTAACTACACTATTATGGTGGAAACCCTAAGTTCATCGCCCTCAATCTGGCGATTCAACCACCGCCGTTGGTTTCCCGCACTCTTCTCGTCCTACAAGACCCTTTTCGCACTCCTCTGGATCGTCGTTTTCGCATCCCTTTTCATCTGGCAACGCAATTTTGTAGATGGTATATCAATTTTCCGGCGACCCCTCCCTTTTCGTCCATTGCCTCGTTTCCGACCCGTCGTCTTTAATCTTACCGATTTCGGAGCTGTCGGAGATGGCGTCACAGTTAACACCTTGGCTTTCGAGAAGGCTGTTTTTACAATTTCCAAGCTAGGGAAGAAAGGTGGTGGTCAGCTTAATGTCCCCGCCGGAAGATGGTTGACAGCACCATTTAATTTAACAAGTCATATGACGCTTTTTCTTGCTGAAGACTCTGTTATACTTGGTCTAGATGTGAGTGTTCTACAACCTTTTCTTTTCTTTTCTCTTATTTCAATTCAATACTCTGCGATTTCTTAATGTTCATATGAATGCTGGCATCAATCAGTCAAATCTGCGTCCTTGTGGTTCACTTATTTTAATTTTTTGTTTTAACAGGACGAAAAGTATTGGCCTCTCATGCCCCCTTTGCCTTCTTATGGTTATGGTAGAGAGCATCCTGGAGCCCGATATGGAAGTTTGATCCATGGTCAAAATCTAAAAGACGTTGTGATCACAGGGCATAACGGCACCATTGATGGACAGGGTCAAACATGGTGGAAAAAATACCGCCAAAAGCTTCTTAACCATACAAGAGGTCCCCTCGTGCAGATCATGTATTCAAGTGACATTCTGATCTCTAATATTACTTTACGTGATTCACCCTTTTGGACACTCCATCCTTATGATTGTAAGAACGTTACCATAAGAAATATGACAATCTTGGCTCCCCTTTTCGAGGCTCCAAATACAGATGGTATAGATCCTGGTAAGTGAAGTGAATTCACCCAATAAGAATAGGAGTTATGAGTTATGAGATTTGCAATAAATATATCATCTTTTTTATAGATTCATGTGAAGATATGTTAATAGAGGACTGTTACATAAGCGTTGGTGATGATGCCATTGCAATCAAAAGTGGATGGGATCAATATGGTGTTGCGTATGGTCGCCCTTCAAAAAATATCCTCATTCGAAACCTTGTTGTTCGATCAATGGTCAGGTGAGAGAGAGATCTTTTCTTGTCTAAATTTTCCAAATTTGTTATAATCATTACTTCAATGATGCTAATAAAGATTAAAAAAATTGTTGAACTTTGATAGTGCTGGAATATCAATAGGCAGTGAGATGTCAGGTGGGATATCAAATGTGAGAGTGGAGAATGTTCTTGTGTGGAACTCAAGGCGTGCTGTTAGAATCAAGACAGCTGCAGGGAGAGGGGCATACATTGAAGACATCAGTTATAAGAATCTAACATTTGAGAATGTAAGGGTTGGGATAATTATTAAAACGGATTACAATGAGCACCCAGACATGGGTTTTGACCCAAAGGCGTTTCCGGTGATCAGGGGAATCAGCTATTCCTCCATCCATGGTGAGGGAGTGCGTGTTCCTGTTAGGATACATGGGAGTGCAGATATTCCAATTAGGAATGTAACTTTCAGGGATATGTCAGTAGGGACTACATACAAGAAGAAGCATATTTTTCAGTGTGCTTATGTCTCTGGACGTGTGATAGGGACAATCTTTCCAAAACCATGTGAGAATCTTGATCTTTATGATGAACAAGGAACACTTGTCAAGAAGTCTGTATCTGAGAATGCTTCAGACATAGATTATGATATCTGACCATGGTGTCCTTCACGTTTCAGGGCCTTTCTGTTTTTCTTTTTTCTTTTTATAGTAGGAAATGTTGATATAGAAGAAGGTTTGGTAATTTGATATCGTTCTTTCCTTGGTTTTTTCTTGCAATACATGTCTATATAAACTATAAAGGAATGTTATACAAAACGCCAAAAGAGGCCCTTTTTTTTGGTATTATCCTGTCCAAAACACCTGTTCTGTATGTGTGTGTGTGTGTGTGTGTCATGGTGTTCCTTTGCTTCATTCACCAATGATGATCCACTATGACACACCAAAGGTAGATTTGAAACTATGTATACAAGATTTGCTATCTCAACTTGTAAACACCATCTTAAGTGGAGAAATAATTTGTTTTGATCGAGGTTCTCCAAGGAACCGCATAACCTAACTTATTTATCTGAAATACCAACAATATGAATCTCACTTTCAAGCATGCAAAACATTTTACCAATTGCTAGAAGAAATTATAACATGCGTCATACAAACTAAAGATGAAAGTTGAAAGGCTACTAAATGAAATTTTTTTGGGGGTTCTATATGTTGAGTTTAAATATAGAGAAATAGATAGAAGATGATGACTGAATAGAATCTATAGGAATTTTAAATTCAAAAACATAATCTAAAAACACTGTAAGACTAGTGGAAATTTTCAAGTTACATAAAGAATGCAAACTTCTGATGTTCTTAACTTTCGTATATCTATAGGAGTTGTTAAGTTGGAATTTGTTTTTGTCTCAACTTTATTGAAAGACACCAAGACAGGCTACGAAAATATATCTATTTACATTTTCTATGTCCTAAAATTTCATAAATCCTTTGGAATTTTAAGTAATATTCCTTTGGTATGCTCTTCTCCATGATTAACAAATTTAACTATTTAGTGTTTTACGTGTTGAAAATTAATCGAGTTTCATAAAAAAAAAGGGATAATGACTTGATAGGGTAAGTTACTTTTTGAAATGTACACATTTAGTCCTTACTCTTTTCTTTTTGTAAATTAAACCCTTATACTTTATTAATATGTACACAATAGGTCCTTTTGACCGGATTCTATAGGTTTTGTTGATGTGGAAGCACACGTGGCACTAAAAACAACTGCATAACAATTAATTTGCTTAGTCACTCCTTATAAACGAATGTTAACATCCAAAATCAGGAGGAATCACCTTCAAACTCGAACAAGAGAAGTGGGGAATTCGTAGAAGAAGAAGGAAGATGTCGAGTGGCTCAAAAATCTCCACAGGTTCAAGCAATCACAAAGTAGATAAGGAAGTCCTCTGTGATTGTGAACTCCCTTCAAGAATTCGTACCTCCAAGACCAAAGATAACCCTGGAAAGAAATTTCGAGTGTGCCCTAACTCATTGGTAAATACCTAAATTGTTTTTATTTGTCAAATCGCATCAATTTTCTTCTTCTTACCTTCTATGTTGTTGATTTTATTACTACAGAAACCAGGGAAAAAGTGTAAATTTTGGGAATGGATTGATGAAGAACCTGAGAATATGAAGCCCATTGCAGAAGATACTCTTTCAGATGTTGCAGATTATCTTATACAAGTTTTAGAGGATGTGGCATCTGTTAGAGAAGAAGTGAAACAGTTGAAGAGTATGATTTGTGTACTGATTCTGCTGGTCATTGTTAAGGTTATGTTTTGGGGTTGAAGATATGCTTCTGGAGGTTTTAGGGGATTTTGATGTAATAGACTTGTTGTGTAATTCTTGTTATGTAATGGATGTTGATGTACTTTATGTTTATGTAATGGTAAAGTTTATTGCTATTATGTATGGATGTTGATGTAATTAATTCAGTCAAATGGAGGTAAAACCAAGACAAATTACAGGAAATATTTTTTATAGACAATTGAATATAAAGACAAATAAAAGTGGCTGACAAAAGGCATCAAGCCATTTAATAATTACAAAAGATAAGCCCACCATGAGAGGTAATACAGTAATTTAGTTCAAAATATTCGACAAGTACATCAAAAGTAAAAAACTAGTAGGGGTAATACAGTAATTTACTAGGGCTTTCATTTTCCTCAAACTCAGTTTAGGACTCTCCAAAACATCATTCACAAATTGTTTCCCTATCCACTTATATGTTACAATTGACCCAAGTTTGAATGCCCTAGAGCACTTGTGCTCTGTTATAAGACACTTAATCTGAAAAGTGTGTTCCTCTTTCATCCAGGAAGCATACAATCTAAAAGGGCATGTCGGATTCTTTCCTTTACAACATCTAACTAGCAACCTAGTCTTGTCATTCTTTTCATACCACAGAGTATGATCATGTCTTGGGTAGATAGGTCGTATTGCATTATGATCTTCTTGAACCAAGTCATCATTTTGTATTGGATAAAGTTTGTTGAGGAAATGAGCATTGAAGTTTCTTTTGAGAGATATAACTTCATCGTCCTCTACATGTTCAGCTTTCAGACCATCTTCTAAAATGGAGTCAACATCATCAATAGAAACCAAATATTCATCTTCAAGGTCTGCTTCTTCCTCCTGAATCCAATCAAACAAAGGTTCATGATAATGATCCACATACACATCCAATCTCTTCTTTTCATTGATATCTTCAAGAAACTCGTTAAAATCGCAGTCATTCTGAATATCATGTAATCCCTCTGACAACCTCACTTCATGTGGACAGTAATACACATCTCTGCATCTTTCGTTAGTAAGCTTTTCCAGAAAGGGGATGAAATCAGGGAAGTTCATCTTGTTCACAACCGTGTATGGTACAGAGACTTTTACTCCATTAAAATACATCAATGGGGTAGGTGTGAACACCCCACTATAGTGTACATCAACGATTGTATCTGCATCTTCTGCCATTGTTGATGGTGATTGCGAGTCAAGAAATTTGAGGGATTATCGGCTGAGTGAATGGAGGAATGGCTGATTAAATGAGTCCTAATTGTCGTTTCAATGTGGTGTAATTTAACAATATCCACGTAAGGTGACATGTGGATGCCACCAGGTTATTTCATTTCAAGAAAATAAAATAAAACTCGTATATGACCGGTAAACCGGCTATAGCCGGTCAAAAGGATTGCATAATTACAAAAAATCGGGTATAAGGGTTTAATTTACAAAAAAAAAAGAGTAAGGACTAAATGTGTACATTTCAAAAAGTAACTTACCCTATCAAGTCATTATCCCAAAAAAAATGAAAAGTAGATATATTGCTAAACATCGAATTTGAAAATGAGATTAAGGGGGTTTTTTTTTTAATGTGGGTTGATCTTTTATAATAACTAGTAAAAAATCACGAGCTTCGCGGGTCGTTTTTTTTAGTATTGTATTATATCATATTTCACAAAGATTACCGAACTTCAATTTATTGTTTTAAATTGGCCAGTCACAATTCAAAGTCCATCAATTTGTTATCACATATTCACGACTACTAATATAATTAAAAGTTACAATTTTGGAGTTTATCAAACAATCCAAATGAAATAGAGATGTTTGGCTCAACCTTAAAAAATATTAATAAATAAAAAAAGGATTAATAATAACATAGTGTACTTTCATTTAATCTGTAAATTATTAATCTCATGCTCGAAATGACAATGTACTTTACTCTAACCTAAAAGGAAAATAAAATCGGACACTTCTCTCTTGAAATTATAAACTGTTATCTTGGCATCGTCCAATTTAGCCCGTAAATTCAATGGAGAGAAATCCTCATTTATCATATGGGACTTGCTTCAGATGGAAGTACTATGGAAGTACTGGTTCATATTTTTGTGGTCGAAGAAAAGGGAATGTTGAAGATTGAATTGAATATATAAAAAGATAGTTTAGATGTATTGTACATAAAAAGAAATTGGAGTTGGGTAGAAAAAACACAAACCATTATTTGGAGTTGGAGAGGACAAAAGGGTAAATTGAGAGTTTTTAGATTAAAATAATGGACCACCCATATAGCACAAATAACCAACCATGTAGTGTTACCATAATCAACTTTTAAGAAGGATCCATCCTTGAAGGCAAGCCTACAACCTCCATCACAACAAACCAACTAATAAAATAACATACAAATTAACAAAAACCATCAGATCAATCAAAATTTAAAGCACATTATCTATAAAAGAAACCAGTTAAGAAGGCTTAACATTGAGTAATGCAGGGCCAATCCATTTTCCGGGAATTAATATGGAGTCACACATGGTTTTTTCATTAGTCTACCATACCAGCACAAGCTTAATCCAAACAAAACTTTCAAAAATCACTTAAAACGTCTTTTTTGAGCAATTAACGACCTCAAAATTGAAAACCAAAACAACTTTGTCATTTATAAGTGAACAATCATTTGAACTAAAAAAAGACGATTCAACTATTTTGTTTAAATTACCAATTTAGCTATGTTGGTATTAAAATAAGAATAAACTTCCAAGTAACGAATTAGATCAATAATCTTTTTAAGAAACCCTATATACAAAGTTATTTTTCACAGTATATAAATTTGAAATTATATATACCTTCATCCGGATCTCCGGCCTTTTTGACCCTATATATTTGATGAAGCAAACCAAGAACTTAAATTTAGTAAAAAAATCATTTTCATGATAAAATACAAAATTAACTACTCGATACTACAAATGATATTCTGTATCTTTTGATAAAAGAAAGTAACTACGTGGAGATGCTTCTTGATATAAAAGATGTTAAGGCCTTCAATATTCATAAAATCAAAAACTTATTATGACATCATTCCTACACCGTGAATTTTGAAAGCAAATTAAATTTCAATATATAATTAAATCAATAACATAAAGTATATCTGAAATGACACTCTTTACAAAAAAAATTCATTATTAAGGAGGCACTCTTTAAAGAATTTGCATTATTCATTCAACATTGTGTTGATTAATCACGCAATGGGATGATCTCACCTCTATAAATTTAGAGCCAAACCAACCGTCTAGCCCAAAGAAAGAGCAACAAGACATTTGATCAAATTATCCCTATAACATAAGTAAAGTTGATGTTCATCCCACCGAACACCTTGAGGAGATCTTCAAACAGATAAGCTTATCAAAGGAAAATTATAATCAATCAAAATAATAATAATAATAATAATAATAATAATAATAATAATAATGCTTACCTGTTACTTTTCAATTCTCTCAACCACCATTGATAGATAATTGTTTTCCATGCTGCCTTTTGTAAGGTCGAACCTTATAATTTGATGACTCTAGTATTAATGTACGCTGGCCATCTACTCCAGCATCAACGCCAACATGTGATCACTTGTGCTAGTTTATTTACTTTGTATTTTGTAATTATAGTAATAGTAGTTGTCTGTTAACCGATCCTTAATCTTAGTGATTAGGATCAGTCTTTTTACTTAGATTAGATTCAATCCCCTTAATGTCAGGATTGATAGTTACTAGTTTTACGATATATTTGTGTACTCGGGTTGTTCTCATTGCAACCCTAATCGCCGCTTTGTGCTGATTCTCTTTGTAAGAATCGTTTCTTAGTGAAAACATCTTTGTGATAACTTTGTTTGTTCTTTCTTGTTTGTATCTAATCTACGAACCTTCAAGTGGTATCACAACAAGTTTTCTGATACATTCAAGATATCATATCTCCTTCATCCCAATACCATCCTAAATCCTCAACAACAAACAAAATTCCATTATTCGATGAAAATAATTTTGCCATGTGGAAGACAAAAGCTTTGGTTGTTCTTGAAACCATGGACTATGACATGCTACACATCGTCAATCACGGTCCACACTTTCCCATGTACCAACCCATGGTTGATAATGCACCCACTGTTGGATTGAAGCAGAAACCGAAGACAAGCTATGATGAAGAAGATAAAAGACTCATAAGTCTAGATGTGAAAGCAAGGGTTGCCATTGGAAATTCCCTTCCTTACCACATTTATCACCTGGTTAAGAACTGTGAATCTGCACAAGAAATTATAGAGACACTGACAGTTGCCTACAAAGGCACTGTAGAAGTTCAAGCAATATAAATCAACAACTTGAATCTGAGATATGATAACTTATTTTCTCAACAAGGTGAGACACTAACTCAAATCTTTAACATGTTTAACTGTTTAGTTAATGATATGCGCAGGTTTGGGCACCACTAAACACTCATCTCAGTTGGTGCTAAAGTTCTTGGATTCCTTGGGCAAAAGCAAGGAACATTACGTTGATGTTCTCATGAACAAAGAGAAGATCAAAACCATGGATCTAAACTCACTATTTGGCTATCTGCGTAACTATGAAGAAACCAAGGCTCTTTGTAAAGACATCATGAAGGACCCCAACAAGGAAAATTTTGTGGCTTTGTTCTCAATAAAGGAGATGTCTGTCAGTGACTCTGAAGCATCAGATCAGCATGAAACTTCTGATGATGTTTACTCAGATGAGTTAGTTGCAAGCGCTACACTCATTGTTAAATGCTATGAAGAAAGCAGGTCGAGTGGGTGTAAGAAGCTTCAGTCTAGAGGAAGCAGCTCATCAGCGAGAAAGAATGTCGCTGACAGAGAGGATGATGGAAAGTGCTTCAACTGTGGAAGCACTGATCACCTTGCCAGGGAATGCAAGGTAAAGAAAGCATCTCAAAACTCAAAAGCTACAAAGTGATGTACAAGAAGCGGCTGGCTCATATGAAGAAAGAAAACATTCCTCTTCCTAAATCACTTGTTGCTAAACAGGAGAAAACTGGGGAATGGGTAGATGAAGAAGAGTCTTATGAAGACGATGAGCCAAAAGGGAAGTGTCTAATGGCTAGCATCGATGAATTTCACACTGAGGAGTCTAGTAGCAGTTCCAACACATTCGACGCTGATCTTTCTCAAGCTGCCAGGGACTCAAAGATGCAAGACTGGGACTCTTGTTCCATGTATCAGGTTAAGAAATTTGTCAATTACTCCTCTAATGAAAAATTCGACATGTCTGATTATTTGCGTTTTGATCTTGAAAAATCTAACTCAGAAAAGTTCATACTTAAATCATAGATTAAGGTTTTAAAGGAAAAACTGATTGTCGCTGAAAATTCTCACCCACTTTTGAATAAAGAAAACACAAATATGTCTTTATCAAACAAATTCTTCTTCACTGAAAAGGAAAAATCTGATGAACTTGCCAAAAAGTTACAACTTATAGTTCACAATTGGGCACATTCACATTTCAAGTTAAACAAAACAATAAACGCTCAAATTCCTGATCAGTGTGAGAATATTTTTGATGGCAATATTGATGATGTTGTAAAAATACTCGAACATATTGAATCTGAACAAAATTTTGACGCTGCTTGTGATCTTGAAAAGGACTTTAAAACTATATTTGTCAGTACCACTTTTATAAACCAAATTTTAATTGAGAAACATTGTGTCACTAACTTATATGGACACTGAAGGTAAATCTCACTTGTCCGCTCTCGATCCTTCCCAACAACCTCCAAATTGAAAATATATGTTGACTTCAACTAAAATCTTGGTGAATGAAATTCTTAGTGAATTTCCTCAATGCACTGTAAGTGACGTTGACACTCACTATCTTTAAAATACTTCCGACACTCATGAGTCATCCAACTTATCAGTGTGTAGTGACAGTATTTCTTCACAGTGCAACGTATCTGGTTCCTGAACAAAATAAAGGATTTTTAAATTAAATGAATAGGATTCCACTCACTAGAAGCCAAATTTTAAAAGAAATCAAAAAGCAAGTTTTAAAAGGAGAAATACTAGAATCAGGGTATGTTATCATTATGGAGACTCTTCACACAAGGTCTGCAAGTACACATTTGAAGAGAATACTAAACGTGCTAAAACCATCATAGTTCAAAATAACAAATGGACCAAAAAGGAAAATTCTCTAAATTGTCTTCCTAATGAATGCTATATAATATTTTCCTTCCTAAGAGACCCATTGAAAAATGGTTCAGTGTGCGCTAATGTGTGCTTTAGTACTGCAAGGTCAAGAGCATATCTGGTACTTAGACAATGGATGCTCGAGACATATGACAGGATTTAAGTCTCTCCTATATGATTATCTAAACAAAAATGGCCCTACAGTAACATATAAAGAACAAACAACAAAGTTATCACAATGATGTTTTTACTAAGAAATGATTTTCACAAAGAGAATCAACACAAAGCGGTGATTATGGTTGCAAGGAGAACAACCCGAGTACACAAATATATAGCAAAACTAGTAACTAATAATCCCGACATTAAGGGGATTGAATCTAATATATTTAAACAGACTTAGCCTAATCACTAAGATTAAGGATCAATTAACTGATAGCTACTATTAATATAATTACAAAATACAAAGTAAATACACCAGCACAAGTGATCACACGCTGGCGTTGGCGCTGGAGTAGATGGTCAGCGTACATTAGTACTTGAATCATCAGATTATAAGGTTAGACCTTACACTCTCCCCCAATCTGATGATGTCAAAACTAATTCTAATTGCAATTGTTAGCTTCATCCAAAATTTCTAGCTTCATCCACTGGAAGTTATCTCCTTTAAGCTCTTCAATGTTCTTGCTTAGTTCCAGTGAGACCAGCCAGTGATAATCTTGTTCCACTTCTTCATGACTCATGCACTCCAAACGAAGATGAAACAGATGCTCAATGGAGTAGTGTGAAGTTCTTCAGTGCATTGAAAGCACAATTGATTTTGTTCATCGAGATAGAAAATGTCATGTTCAGGATCTCGAATGAACTAATGTTAAGTTGGCTCAACACCCAATGGCAACCTGTTTTTGATGTAGACAGTGCCAAAAAGAAGAAGAAACTTGGTTTTTTTGGACTTTCGTTGCCTTGGAGTTGAAGCTGAGAAAGAAGACTGAGAAGGACCAGCTGAAGACACTAAATTTAACTTCTTTACTTTGGAGATCATTTGTTGCAGTGCCAACTTCAGCTCATGAGCATGAATACCTTTGTAATTGAAAATTAAATTTTGAATCTAAATCCACTCGCTGTAACCATACTTGACCAATTCTCGAGCAAACACAATTCCAATGTATTCATACTCACTCTTCTTTCTAATTAGATGAACCTTCAGAGATTTATCATTGGGTTTAGAGCACCTGACCTTTAATACAGGGTCAGGTTTAATTCTTTGAGTTAGAAGGTACTCTTCTTTCTGTCAATGCGAGCATTCAGCTCCCAAACCCTTTTCCGTTGTTCCACCATGTTGTTGAAGTGCTAGAGATTTAAATTTTGTTCATTAATGCCTACCTCAGCAGAAGAATACTTTAGCGCAAGTTTAGAGGAACGACATTCAACATTCTCCTGATGCTTAGATGCATTATGCTCAGTGAGAATTTATCTGATTTCCTCAACTGGGAATCTCCAGTCCCTGGCCAATGTGTCTAAACTGACTGTGAGCTTCATTTTCTTGTTGGAAGGAGCAGAGGAGCCTTCACTATTAGCATCATGAACTCCCTCTGAGAAGGAGGTGATCTTCCTTTTCCTTATGATGAGATGGTCATCATCAGACTCAACATCACTATCATTGCCTTGAGGAATCTCCCCCTCATGAGTAGCTTCTGGATAAACAGTGTTTAGAGGCACAACTCATGACATGAAGTCCATATCCAGAAAACCTTCATCATCATCAGTGTTAGGCTGATCCTTTTCATCTTTAGAATTGTCAGCATACACTACTATTTGTTTATCATTCTCCCCCTTTTTGGCATCATCAATATGTTGAGGAGACCCTGGAGGTGTGTTGAGTGGGGGAGAAGGAATTGGGGGAGGATGATTTGAAGGAGGAGGAGGTTGAAATGGAGCTCGAGGATTGTTACCAGAAGGAGGAGGTGGTGGTGGTGGCTGATCATCGTGATGAAATCTAGAGGGAGAATCAGTGATATCTTCAGTGTCATCTACCATAGATACGATGCGCTTTATGTGAGCCACATCAGGCTCAAGATTGCTCAGACGTTGTCCCAATGACTCATTCAAGTTAACCAACAGTGTAAGCTTGGAAAGAACATTTGATAAAAAATAAGGAAAACTTGAGTTTGATAACGTCTATTATATATATATATATATATATATATATATATATATATATATATATATTTATGACGTTTTCTTATTATTTTATACTAAGTTTTTATGCTATTTAGAACTAAGAGGTACTTATAATGTTTAAATATACATTTTACATGTATAAATTGTTGCTAGAGCGGAAACGATGTGAAAAAGACGAAAATTGGAAATGGATTGCAAAAAGTGGAAGAGAGGCTGAAGAGGCCCACTACGCCAACGGAATGGGGGTACGCCCAGTGTACGCTAAGTTCAACGAGTATGTCCAACGTAACTTTGGAGTACGCCCAACGTTGTAACACCCATAAAATTCAGGCCAATTTAAAACATTTTAACCCATTCAAAAACCATTAAGTTATTACAACTTGTTTTCAAAATATTTAAACATCAGAGTATCCCCAGAACCAAATCACAAAATCATGAAATATGAGGAGCGGTACGATCACGCCTTTGCCTTGCCACGATCACCTGATGTACCTGAAACAATAAACTGAAAACCGTAAGCTCGAAAGCTTAGTGAGTTCCCCCAAAATACTCGTACACACATAACCATACACATACAACAATGAACAACATACTATGGGTCCAATCAACAGTCAGGTTGGAATACCCCAGGCCCTCAACCGTCGGGTTGGAATGCCAACATACTACGAGTCCAATCATCCTCGGGATGAAATACTCTCGGCCCACAACCATCGGGTTGGAATGCCCATACACCTATACATACAATAACTACTACGGGTCCAATCATCCCTCGAGATGGAATACCCCAGGCCCTCAACCATCAGGTTGGAATGCGCACCTACTATGAGCCCAATCATCCTACCGGGATGGAATACTCCTGGCCCTCAACCATTAGGTTGGAATGCCCACCTACTATACATACAATAGCTACTATGGGTCCAATCATCCCTCGGGATGGAATACCCCAGGCCCTCAACCATCAGGTTGGAATGCCCACCTACTATGAGTCCAATCATCCTACCGAGATGGAATACTCCTGGCCCTCAACCATCGGGTTGGAATGCCCACACACTAGCAAACATGTGCACCTATTAAATAATCATATAACAGTCTACAAGACAACATACTAGGGCCCTATCATCCTACCGGGATGGAATACCCTCTACTACTGCTCAACATGTGCACATATAACAGGTAATCTCCTACCAACATACAGACAGTCAGACCAACTACAGGTCACTAAGCATAGCCACATCCAATCTACCAGAATACCGATCTAACAGAGCATACCATCATATAGCCATCCTATCTACCAGGATGCCAACTAACATAACACAGCAGTAACTGTCTCAAATAACAAATCAAAGGGTCGGCCTTGGTGCCTTAGACCCTTAGGTATAGTGAGGATAACTCACCTTGAAACTGCCGAGCCGAACCACGAAAGCACAATCCCGAAGCACTGCCCCAAACTCCAATACCTAAAGCCATCAATGATCCATTGACATAAATATCCGAATTACCATAATACCCTTGAAGGTCAAACTGGTCAAAGTCAAAGTCCTGGCCAAAGTCAACCTTCCTAATTGACCCTGCTCGCCGAGTCAACCTGCTGACTCGCCGAGTTCCTAACTCAGAAAACTCTCATATCACGACTCGACTCGCCGAGTCACCCCATGGCTCGTCGAGTTCAACAATCTCTGAGTCCTATCATGTCCAACTCACAGAGTCACCACTCAACTCGCTGATCTGAGTCTTAACCAGAAGAGGTTGGGGTTTTGCGTTCCTCCAACTCGTCGAGCCCATGCCTATCTTCAACAGACTCGTCGAGTCCAACAATAGACTCGCCGAGTCTCTTCAGTCCTTTATTCATACAGAGGCTTTTCGAGTCATGTAGGGGCTCCAAACTGTAGATCCACTCTTCTAGAGCATGACTCCCACATAAAGTTGCAAACTTTACGTGAAAACAAAGAGCTATAGGCCCAAATCAATCTAGGGCTAAGGTTTAAGACAAGGATGCTTCACCAACAAGCCAAAGGCTGATACTTTGTGAGTTTCTGGACTAAGACAAGTCTAGATCTGAAGTAGCAACCTCAGATCTAGACCCCTAACCCGAAATAGATCTTTAACATGCCAAAATGGCCCCAAATCTCATTCTTGAATAGATATAAATGCAATAGAGTCAAGGTAACAGCTTGTTACCTCCAAAATATGCCCAAGCTGAAGTAGATTCTGGATCTATACCAATCCCTTGATGCTAGCCTCTTGATCTTCAAGCTCCCTCCTCAAAACTCCTCCTCCAAAGCTCAAATCTCTTTAACAATGGAAGCTCACACGATTTTAGGGTTTACTGACTCCCAAGGGCAATAAGGAGGCTGAAGGGAGGACATATGGTCCTTTAAATAGGGTGCAACCCGTAAGATTAGGGTTTTCTCTTTTCAGCACCAACTCGTCGAGTCCAGCCACCGACTCGGCGAGTTGGTCACTTAACTCGCGACCAGAACCCACTCCGACTCGACGAGTAAGCATAATTACTCATCGAGTACCTTCTTCAATTTACACTTAAGTCCTTCAACCATACTTCTAAATTTTGGGATGTTACAACTCTCCCCCACTTAAATTAGGCTTCGTCCTAGAAGCCTACTGCAGTATACGATTCTGAATATACCTCTTGCACTGCAGACTCCGATTTCCCAATCAACTCAGGTCCTTCCCGACCCTACCACTGTACCCCCTTTTTAAAATAATTTCTTCTCGTGTGGTATCCTTGCCAATACTCCCGGCCGACCACCGGCCTTTTCTACTAAATGTCAGAACACACCAATCCAGTATCACCCGATGATACTGCCACCTTCCTGACATGAACACACCTTCGAGACTTGCGTAAGTTAGACACCACAATAATCCACTGAGCTCTGCTATAACACTAATCCACCTTTCCTTCGCCCAAAATTGGCGATAACCCGGATAACCTGCAATAGGGAATGAATCATGTTCCCATCCCGAATTTATTCCCTTCTACAATGACAGGATACTGCATCCTTCAGCTTCTAGCAACTCCCATGAATCAACCAGCTATATCACATAACCATTCGTACCTAGCCCTATCAGCCTCGGGCTGGAATACCAGGTACGCCTATAACGGGTCTCGTCATCCCAAGGATTGTATACCCTCGCATTCCCACGCATGTTTGGCCCAATCAACCCTCGGGTTGGAATACCTAAACACACCAGGTCCAATAAATCATAGGGTCCGGTCATCCTCATGATGGAATACCCTAGATTGGAATACCACTTATCACATAACCCATGCCTACAACCATACTTGAAGCCCAAGGATCCAACCTTGGACCTCCCTCAATCTACTCTGATTCGACACAACCGAGTGTAACTCACTCAAATCTCGATATCACGTTTACTCCAAACGTACCATGACAGGAAACATTACTCTGGCGATCCCTAGGTCCACGACCTACGACTGGAATATCCTCACACGGTTCTCAGCCTGGTCTAGACTGCTCCCGAGTCTATCAACTCCGCTATCTCTAGCTCCTCTGTCCAAATCTCCAATCTGGAGTTACTCACCTTCTCCTCTTCCAAGGAGACCTGAACCATGACCTCGCATCATCAGTCGGTGCCGAAAGTCGGAACCTCACTCTACATCATCCACTTGTGGAGCACGTCGCTATCCCATAACACATACATATACTCAGAAACTGATTGCATAGCCTACCATCCATAAAGAGTCTTTCACATGCCCCTCAACATTTCCGTCACTTGGGAACAACCCCACTGATTGTTATAGCATAGCAGTATCCTCACTTCTCGCTCAAAGATCCACCATACAGACAAGGTTCTTACCATAACTGGAACGCCTCATCGGACCACTTCCAGTAACCGACATCCAAACTGCGTCAGGCGACATCCTTCCAAACCACGCCCCATCCGAGAATTTCCAATTCTCCCCCACTTAGAGCACTAACTACTGTCTACCAGCGGAAGCTGGTACGCCACTCAATCGTCCCAATCCGAGACAACGAACTTCAAGGGATCCGAGTTCCCGCTGATGATTCTGAATCTCTGGATCATGACCTTCCTCTCTCTTGAATGCATCACCAGATACTACCCCTCTATAATTTCTCAATAATAACTTCTCACTATCATCTACTATGCTCTAATAACTTATGCAGGAAACAAACAACTCATAATAACATGAACAAGATATAGAAGGAAAAGACATACTGGCTGTCACCTCTGGCGCTGTCCCGATCTCCTCGGCCCCAAGCTGATAAGCACGCCCTGGAGCCTTCGGAGGCTCTACTCGACCCTGACCCCCGTTAGTAAGTCTCAACGTGGCTGGTGCTGGGACCTGCGCTGGCCTGGCAGCCAAGAGAGGACACTGGGCCTTCATATGACCCACCTGATCGCAATGATAACAAAGTCGGACTCCGGAAGCTGGAGCCTGCTGCCTGCAATCCCTGGCTATGTGGCCCTCCTTGCCACACTTGTGGCACCCAGAAGAAGATCGACAAACTCCATCATGTACCTTACCGCACTTCCCACAAGTGTTTCAGTGCAGGCTTTCCTGACGATAATCAGCGGCCCTCATCTGTTTCGGCGCAGGCTGCGACTGCACCGGGGCCTGCCTCTGCTCCCTCAGCTGGAGCTCAATCTCTAGCTCGCGCCGCCTGGCGGCCTCCTGCAACTCCAAAAAAGTATCACATCTCTGTGTGGACACAAACTGTCTGATGTCCCTCTTGAGCATGCTCAGATACCGGGTCATCTGAGCCTGCTCCGAAGCAAACTCAGGGCAGAACATTACCCTCTCCGTAAACATCCTGGTGATCTCCGTCACCGACTCTGAATCCTGTCTAAGCTCCAAAAACTCCTGAGCCAATCTCTCCCGCTCAAGCCGCGGAACATAACGGGTACTGAACATGTCTCGGAACTGATCCCAAGTAACCGCAGCCCTCTGCGTGTCAGAATATGATCCCGTAGTCAACCTCCACCAATCCTTCGCCCCGAGCCTCAAAAGATTCAGAGCACAACTCACCCTCTGCTCACCAGGGCACGAACACGTGAAGAAACATCCCTCCACGCCCGACAACCATCTCATCGCAACAATCAGATCCTGAACTCCGTCAAAGGTAGGGGGCTTCGTATTATCGAAGTCCCGGTACTGGAAGCCCTGACCGGCTCCTCCCCCTGCCGCTGTTACAGCCGCTGTAGCTGCCGCGGAAACCGTCTCAGTAAGAGCTGCATAACGATCATCAAAGTACTCCCTCATAGCGGACTTAATAGTCCCGAACAACTCCAGAATCTGACCCCGGACAATCTCGACCACCTCCTCGCGGATGATCTCCCTGACCAGATCCTCTGTCAACATTGGCCCCTCCTGACCGATAATCTCAGGTGCCACTGGGGCCCCCTGATCACCCTGACCTGATCCCGATCCGGATCCAGTCACGACACGCCTCGTAACCACCATACTGAAAATAGAAGAGGAAAAATATCAGATAATCCGCCTAGATAACCGGGGACCAACTCCCTTCTAAACCCTAAGGGTTGTGACTTCCTTGCTACGCGTATGGGTCCTGTGCTTTCAGTAGTACGGGCCCATACTACCTTCCACACCTACCCATATTTGTCTCAAGTATCACCACAATACCCTAATAATATACATAACATAACGAATGCTCAATCCTCACTCTTAGAGGAATGCTAAATATCTCATAACTGGCCTCCCGGCCTCACACAACCCACCCATCCATGAAACTTCCACCAACCCTGCAACTCTTGTGTATGCTAGCCATACATAACGCTGGACCCCATAGACTTTCGAATATTCGATCCTACCCTAAGCCCTAGCCAATGAGAATAGAACATAAGGCCGAATTAAACATTCTCAGGCTATAAGATCTTAATTATACACGGTCGTGATGCATACACACGTAACTACAGTAATGATGTCAATCTCATACAAGGAAAACCCTAGGCTAGCAGGCATCATGTAATCAGACAATTCTATCATGCATTTCCTGAAGATCCCTAGCCTAGTACTAGCATGCTGTTCTAATCATATCACATAATCAAATAACTTGTATGGTATTTTGGGGTCTACTTACTGGCTCTGGCTGATCGTACCCTCTGCATCCTCCTTTACTTATTTTGAAAACCATTTGAAAACCATTTGAAAATCTTTCCTTGATTTGAGACTGGATTCATACGAATGTTCCTCCAATTCACTCAAACCAAGGCTCTGATACCAACTTGTAACACCCAAAAAATTCAGGCCAATTTAAAACATTTTAACCCATTCAAAAACCATTAAGTTATTACAACTTGTTTTCAAAATAGTTTAAACATCAGAGTATCCCCAGAACCAAATCACAAAATCATGAAATATGAGGAGCGGTACGATCACGCCTTTGCCTTGCCACGATCACCTGATGTTCCTGAAACAATAAACTGAAAACCGTAAGCTCGAAAGCTTAGTGAGTTCCCCCAAAATACCTGTACACACATAACCATACACATACAGCAATGAACAACATACTATGGGTCCAATCAACAGTCAGGTTGGAATACCCCAGGCCCTCAACCGTCGGGTTGGAATGCCAACATACTACGAGTCCAATCATCCTTGGGATGGAATACTCTCGGCCCACAACCATCAGGTTGGAATGCCCACACACCTATACATACAATAACTACTACGCCCTTGGGATGGAATACCCCGGGCCCTCAACCATCAGGTTGGAATGCCCACCTACTATGAGCCCAATCATCCTACCGGGATGGAATACTCCTGACACTCAACCATCGGGTTGGAATGCCCACCTACTATACATAAAATATCTACTATGGGTCCAATCATCCCTCGGGATGGAATACCCCAGGCCCTCAACCATCAGGTTGGAATGCCCACCTACTATGAGTCCAATCATCCTACCGGGATGGAATACTCCTGGCCCTCAACCATCGGGTTGGAATGCCCACACACTAGCAAACATGTGCACCTATTAAATAATCATATAACAGTCTACAAGACAACATACTAGGGCCCTATCATCCTACCGGGATGGAATACCCTCTACTACTGCTCAACATGTGCACATATAATAGGTAATCTCCTACCAGCATACAGACAGTCAGACCAACTACAGGTCACTAAGCATAGCCACATCCAATCTATCAGAATACCGATCTAACAGAGCATACCATCATATAGCCATCCTATCTACCAGGATGCCAACTAACATAACACAGCAGTAACTGTCTCAAATAACAAATCAAAGGGCCGGCCTTGGTGCCTTAGACCCTTGGGTATAGTGAGGATAACTCACCTTGCAACTGCCGAGACGAACCACGAAAGCACAATCCCGAAGCACTGCCCCAAACTCCAATACCTAAAGCCATCAATGATCGATTGACATAAATATCTGAATTACCATAATACCCTTGAAGGTCAAACTGGTCAAAGTCAAAGTCCTGGCCAAAGTCAACCTTCCTGATTGACCCTACTCGCCGAGTCAACCCGCTGACTCGCAGAGTTCCTAACTCAGAAAACTCTCATATCACGACTCGACTCGCCGAGTCACCCATGACTCGTCGAGTTCAACAATCTCTAAGTCCTATCATGTCCAACTCACAGAGTCACCACTCAACTCGCTGATCTGAGTCTTAAGCAGAAGAGGTTGGGGTTTTGCATTCTGACTCGCCGAGTCCAAGAACAGACTCGCCGAGTCCATGACAATCTTCAACAGACTCGCCGAGTTGTTCCTCCAACTCGTCGAGCCCATGCCTATCTTCAACAGACTCGTCGAGTCCAACAATAGACTCGCCGAGTCTCTTCAGTCCTTTATTCATACAGAGGCTTTTCGAGTCATGCAGGGGCTCCAAACTGTAGATCCACTCTTCTAGAGCATGACTCCCACATAAAGTTGCAAACTTTACGTGAAAACAAAGAGCTATAGGCCCAAATCAATCTAGGGCTAAGGTTTAAGACAAGGATGCTTCACCAACAAGCCAAAGGCTGATACTTTGTGAGTTTCTGGACTAAGACAAGTCTAGATCTGAAGTAGCAACCTCAGATCTAGACCCCTAACCCGAAATAGATCTTTAACATGCCAAAATGGCCCCAAATCTCATTCTTGAATAGATATAAATGCAATAGAGTCAAGGTAACAGCTTGTTACCTCCAAAATATGCCCAAGCTGAAGTAGATTCTGGATCTATACCAATCCCTTGATGCTAGCCTCTTGATCTTCAAGCTCCCTCCTCAAAACTCCTCCTCCTCCAAAGCTCAAATCTCTTTAACAATGGAAGCTCACACGATTTTAGGGTTTACTGACTCCCAAGGGCAATAAGGAGGCTGAAGGGAGAACATATGGTCCTTTAAATAGGGTGCAACCCGTAAGATTAGGGTTTTCTCTTTTCAGCACCAACTCGTCGAGTCCAGCCACCGACTCGGCGAGTTGGTCACTTAACTCGCGACCAGAACCCACTCCGACTCGACCAGTAAGCATACCTACTCGTCGAGTACCTTCTTCAATTTACACTTAAGTCCTTCAACCATACTTCTAAATTTTGGGATGTTAATAACGTACTGGGCTAGGTGTCCGGATCCAGATCGCGACTTCTTTCTTAGTATGCCCCGCGTAAACCGACTTACGCCCAACGTACGTAAGTCGTTTCCAAAACCTATAAATTGAGATTTTCGGCCAAATTAAAGGAGGAACTCGAATTTCATTGATCCTTGGTCGACAAGTAACCTTCTTACTGCCGTTTTGAGAGTCTAGAAGGCGGCCGGAAGGCCTTTAAGCTGACATGAGCGAAGATCTGAGGGATTAGAGAGCGGATTCATATCAGAGATCATGCAGTTTGTTGTTCTAACCATGATTAGCATTCCACTATGATTCCATTATGTGCTACTTTCTGATTCGGGTGTTAAAACCCTTCGCTTTGTGTTTATGATTGAATTAATCTTTGAGTTTATGGTTTAATTGCTATTTGGATTGTTTATTCTTATTTAATTTATTTTTTCAAGTTTTATTTCAAGATCCATATGTGTTAAAGATTGTTACTTTATTCCCTATTGCTGAATTAATAGAGTTCAGATGACCATTTTGACTGTGTTAATTTGAATCATAGTTGTCCATGACCATTGGTATTTATGACTAGTGTTGGACCAAAACCTAGGGTTAGGAAATAAAGTGGTGAACTTTAATGTGTGTGCATGAGTAGATGACCATTCAATGCATGATTTAACTCCTATCACGATTAGGGTTAACTAAGTTCAAATCTTGCTTAATACGAACTAAATACTAATTTGCATGATTGTTTGTTCACTTGATCAATGAATTAATAGTTGTATTAAAATCAAAGGATTAGTAGTCTGACCATGATGCTAGTTATATTAGGAATCAATGAATAATGAATAAATACCCATTGTATCAGTAGTTAGCCATTATTTTAAGATGTAATTAGTCTAAACCAAAGTACCTAAAGAGATTTGTCTTCTAGTCATGTAACATCTCAAATTTTCAAGCCAAAAATTTCATTTTTAATTTAGTAATTTATAAAATCATTTATCAAAACGCAATCGAGAATATAACAATCCATAACACTATAGTATTCGTGTCTTAAAAATCATATCATCAAGTGGTAGTAAAATCAGAGTACAATCCCATGAATCACAAAATGCGGAAAACTGATGTGTGTGTGATGTACAGCTACCGCGCCGGCTCCTTCCCCTTTGCTGAAGAGGTACCTGAAACAAAACTAAAACTGTAAGCACAAAGCTTAGTGAGTTCCCCCATCATACCACATACCATACAATCACATAGCATACATACTGTCGGGAAATTCTGTGGTGCCCGACCTACCCTGTCCGACCATTCTGGGGTGCCGACCTACCCGTGTAAGGCCATTCTGGGGTGCCGACCTACCCGTGTCAAGCCATTCTGGGGTGCTGACCTACCCGTGTCAAGCCATTCTGGGGTGTTGACCTACCTGTCGGTCCTAACAAATGAACTTCGGGGACTAATTCACCCCCTCCTACTACTACCACACATGTCATAACATAATCACATTGCCTGGCATATCTGGGGTGCCCGACCTACCCTTCGGTCCTAACGACCGAACTTGGGGACTCTTCCCCTCCTACCACTATCACATATAACATATCATGCTAACACATAAACATACCAGGTAGTAGCAAACCAGACAATTATCACAAAGACAATTATCTCAACTATAATCAACTACTAGTGGGCCGGCCTTGGTGCCTTAGACCCACTTCTACTGGAAGGTAACACACCTCGAAAACTGAGTGTCGAATCTCGCGGATAGCAGTCTCTAACAGCTGCTCTGATGACTCCCGCCTAACATAAACACATTAACACCCGATCAGAGTCTGTAACATAACTTGGGGTAAAATAACCATTTTACCCCTTGGTCCAATTGGGACATTCAAGAGTCCCAATTCTAATCTATTAAGCCCAGTCCTCCAATGGCCTATTAAAGACCCCTTAAGGTCTACTAATTGCCCAATTCCTGATTTGGGCCTCATCCCCTAATTGGGCCCAAAAGCTCCAAGGTTGCCATTCTGCACACGTACGTACGACGTACCTTGCAAGTACGCCCAACGTACTCTTGGGCGCAAACGGGGGTTGACCATAAACGGTAACTGACCGTGAACGGTAACGGACCGTGAACCACCCCAGTACGCGCAGCGTACCAGGGTTTATGCTTAGCGTACTACCCAGTTTCCTTGGGACCTCACTTCTGACTTAATCCATTAAGTCTTTACGTCTAAAATGTAGATCCAGGTCCCTTAAGGCCTCCCAAGCCATAAAGTTACGAACTTTAGGTGCTTGCATGCATGGTTGGGGTCAAAACATGATTTTGGTCCATTATACAAGCTTTAAGACCATCTAACCCTTGCATGGTTTTGGCTTAACCACCAAGATCCGATTTTTATGACCCTAGGTGCTTCTAAGAGTCCAAAAGGACAGCTCTTATTCTCTGGAACCAACAATACTCAAGCACTCCCAACAATGGGGTCAAAAAGGACATAAAAACCCCAAATAAACAAATCTAAGCATACAATGGTCAAGTATGGAACTTGATACCTCAAAAGAGTCAGAAATGGTGTCAATCCTCTGGATCTACAAGCTCTTGGTGGATCCTTGCTTCTTCTTCAAGCTCCTTTCTTCTTTTCTCACTAAAACAACAAACAAACACTCTCAAATGGCTTCTAGAACACAAAGGCACACAAAGGGAGCTAGGGTTTTCGTGGTGGCTGGGTAAGAGTGAAGGGAGGCTGAACCAACATGGGTTATGTTCTTTATATAGGGAGCAAACTCTAATTTTAGGGTTTAAGGATCTGCACACGTACGCTGGGCGTACGTGCATGGCTTCTGCGTTTCCTTTTTCTGAGTACGTTGAGCGTACATAACAATGTACGCCCCGCGTACGAGGTTCCTCAGCCCACTTTGAAGGGCCCAATGTCAAAGCCCAACCAAAACAACCCATAAATTAATTAAGGCAAATACTCATAATACGTGGAAAAATCCCGGATGTTACAAATCTCCCCCACTTGAATTAGACTTCGTCCTCAAAGTTCGTTGCTGCTGCTGAAAACAGCTCAGGGTAGTGCTCCCTCATCTCATCTTCCGGCTCCCATGTCCATTCCGAGCCCTTGCGGTGCTGCCATTGCACATTTACCAGCTCCACCCTCTTGTTCCTCAAGTCCTTCGACTTCCTGTCGAGGATCGCCACTGGCCGCTCAATGTAGTTCATGCTGTCATCCACCTGAATATCCTCCAAAGGCACCACAGCCGAGTCGTCCAGCAGGCACTTCCGTAACTGGAAGACGTGAAAAGTACTGTGAATCTGACTGAGTTCGGCTGGCAGGTCCAACCGATATGCCACCTTGCCCACCCGGGCTATAACCCTGAAAGGCCCAATGTACCTGGGGCCCAAGTTGCCCCGCTTCCTGAACCGAATGACACCTTTCTAAGGTGACATCTTCAAGAGCACCATGTCCCCGACCTGGAATTCCAGGTCCGAACGACGCTTGTCAGCATAGCTTTCCTGCCGACTCTGAGCAGTCTGGAGCCTACTCCGAACCTGTTGGATCCTTTCTGTGGTCTTGAGTACCACCTCGGTACTCCCCATGACCCTCTGACTAACCTCACCCCAGCATATCGGGGTCCTGCACTTCCTCCCATACAACATCTCGAAGGGAGGACGGTCGATACTCGCGTGATAACTGTTGTTATAGGAGAATTCTGCCAAAGGAAGGTAAGTATCCCAACTACCTCCGAAGTCCAGAACACACGCCCGCAACATATCCTCGAGAGTCTGGATGGTCCGCTCACTCTGACCATCCGTCTGCGGGTGGAAAGCGGTGCTAAAGTGCAGACGAGTACCCAACTCGTCGTGGAACTTCTTCCAGAACCTGGAAGTGAACCACACATCCCTGTCGGAAATCACCGAGACTGGCACCCCGTGCCGAGCTACTACCTCTTTGATATAGATTTCGGCCAACCTTTTGGCCGAAATGCTCTCCTGAATCGGGATGAAATGGGCGCTCTTGGTCAACCAATCCACGATGACCCAAATCGAGTTCACTACCCACGTGGTCTTGGGAAGCCTCGTGATAAAATCCATGGTGATATCTTCCCATTTCCATATCGGGATATCCAACAGGTGAGTCTTGCCGTGAGTCCTCTGGTGCTCGGCCTTGACCTTCCTGCAAGTCAGGCATCTCTCAACAAACCAAGCTACATCCCGCTTCATGCAGCGCCACCAATAATCAAGACGAAGATCCCTGTACATCTTCGTCGCCCTGGGATGGATAGAAAACCTGGATTTGTGCGCCTCCTCCATCAATACCTGGCGCACACCCCCATGATATGGGACCCACACCCTACGGTGTAGCGTCAACAATCCACGCCTGTCATAATCGAAGGAGGAAACTTGTCCCACAATACGCTCACTCTTACGATGTTCCTCCTTCATGACCTCCTGCTGGGCCTCGCGAATCCGCCCCAACATCGGAGTCACCACAGTCATCCTCATGCAGATATCCCTGATCGGCGCTGCCTTGCGGCTAAGCGCATCGGTCACGACATTGGCCTTTCCCGGGTGGTAGAGGATCTCACAATCGTAATCCTTCACCACATCTAGCCATCGACGCTGTCTCATGTTCAGATTCGGCTAATCCATGAGATACCTCAAACTCTTATGGTCCGTGTAAATGGTACAACGGACCCCATAGAGGTAATGACGCCAAATCTTGAGGGAGAAAACCACTGCCCCCAACTCCAAGTCATGTGTCGGATATTTTGCCTCATGAGGCTTCAGCTGCCTCGAAGCGTAGGCGATAACATGCCCCCTCTGCATCAACACCACGCCCAAACCCGAGATGGACGCATCGCAATACACCACAAAATCATCCACGCCCTCAGGCATGGCTAAGATTGGCGCCTCGCACAATCTCTGTCTTAGCGTCTCAAATGCGTCCTGCTGCTCAGGCCCCCATCGAAATACAACGGCCTTCTTCGTCAGCCGGGTCAAGGGTACGGCTATCTTGGAGAAATCCTGGATGAATCTCCGATAGTAGCCGGCTAATCCCAGGAAACTCCGAATCTCAGATGGAGACTTCTGAACCTCCCATCTCATCACGGCCTCCACCTTGGCCGGGTCAACCAATATCTCGTTCTGGTTGACAAGGTGCCCAAGAAACTGCACCTCGCGCAACCAGAACTCGCACTTGGAGAACTTGGCATACAAGCTCTCCCTCCTCAGGGTATCTAACACCTCTCACAAGTGCTCCTCATGCTGTTCCCACATCTTGGAATAAACCAAGAGGTCGTCAATGAAAACTATCACGGACCGATCCAGCATCGGCCTGCACACGCGGTTCATGAGGTCCATGAACGCGGCAGGAGCATTGATGAGCCCGAAGGGTATCACCACGAACTCGTAATGGCCATACCGAGTTTGAAAAGCAGTCTTCTGTACATCCTCATCTCTAACCCTCATCTGGTGGTATCCTGACCGTAGATCAATCTTGGAGAACCAAGATGCTCCCTGAAGCTGATCAAACAAGTCATCTATCCTCGGGAGTGGGTAACGGTTCTTCACTGTTACCTTGTTCAGCTCCCGGTAATCTATACACATCCGATGCGACCCATCCTTTTTCTTCACAAATAGTATCGGGGCTCCCCAGGGTGAACTGTTCGGTCTGATAAAACCATTGTCTAGCAGCTCCTGCAGCTGCGTAGACAACTCCTGCATCTTGGGAGGAGCCAACCGATATGGTGCCTTGGCTATCGGAGTCGCACCAGGGACTAGGTCGATCCGGAACACCACCTGTCGCTCCGGGGGTATCCCAGGCAGCTCCTCTGGGAATACATCAGCATAATCTCACACCACGGGTACATCGCTCACCACCGCCTTGCCCGCCTTCTGGGTATCCATAACATAGGCGACATACCCAATGCAACCCTACTGAAGGTAGCGCCTAGCCCTCGCTGCTGAACATAATGATGGTCCATGTTGTGGCCTCTCGCCCTGAATCACCAGCTCTCCCCCACCTGGGGTCCTGACACGCACTAATTGTTGCGCGCAATCTATCACCGCCCCATTGGGGCTCAACCAGTCCATGCCTATAATCACCTTGTTCCCACGCAACGGGATGGGAACCAAGTCTACCAAATAACGTTCCTCGAACAACCTCAAAACACAATCCCTGAAAACCTCTGATGCTCGCACCGATCGATTGTCCGCAATCTCGACCTCTAGGGGGCAATCCAACATGCCCGAAGACTCAGTGAACCTCTTGCTAAGCGCAAGAGAGACAAATGATTGGGTAGCACCCGAATCAAACAACACCTGAACTGGGATACCGTTCACATGGAACGATCCTAAACAAGACATATCACATGGTACATCAATATCATGAGCAACATAAAATAAAAGCTAGGGAGAAGAAATCATACCCGTCACCACATCGGGTGTGGCGCGTGCCTCCTCGGTAGTCAACTAGAAGGCTCGGCTCCTCACCACTGGAGCCTCTGTCTTGCCCTGCCGGCCATCAGTGATCCGCAGGGTCGCTGGAGCTAGCGCCGCTACTGGCCCTGCTGCTGCTGTCAATCTCGGGCAGTTGGCCTTTTTATGGTCTCGCTGGTTGCAGTGGAAACACAGCAACTCTGATGTCTGAATAGTGGGCGCAGGGGCGGTACAGTCTCGACTGAAATGCCTCGCCTTTCCGCACTTGTAGCAGCCAGACGATCCCACTCTACAAGCTCCCTCATGTGGCCTGCCGCATTTCCTGCAGTTGCCCTGGCCCGACTGGTCCTTCGACCTAGTGTCGGATCCCTTGGGCTTCTTCCCCGAATCCCCAGTAACCTGATCTGTCTCATCCTTCCTCTTCCTGATGTGCTCCAAATCAATCTCCCTCTCCCTCGCCCTGGCAATCATGGAATCCAGGGTCGGACACACTAAGAAGCTGACATGCTCCCGGATATCAGCTCTCAACATGTCGTGATAGCTGGTCCTCCGCATATCCTCATCTCCTGCATACTAAGGCACCAATAAGGCCCTCTCCCGGAACTTGGCAGTAATCTCCGCCACTGTCTCTATCGTCTGCCTCATATCAAGGAATTCCCTGGCCAGCTGCTGAAGCTCCACAGCCGGCGCAAACTTGACCCTAAATCTGGTCACAAAATCTGACCAAGTCATAGCCTCAATAGCTGAAGCTCCCAATGAGTCACCAACTGACTCCCATCAATCCCTGGCCCTGTCTCTCAAACATCCTGCCGCATAGCGGACCTTCGACCCTTCTGGGAAGAAGCTCGTCAACTGTGCAGACTCAATGTCTGCAATCCATCTCCTGGCAACAATGGGGCCCTTAACCCCGTGGAAATCCGGAGCGCCACTCCCCCTGAAGTCCTTGAAGGACAGTGTGTGCGTACCCGACTGGCCAGACGCCATGCCACTCCGGAACGCTCTGAGGCGATCCTCCATCAGCTCAATGATCCCTTCCTTGATCGACCCGAAAATCACCGGGGTCGACTCAAGGATACCTCTCGTGATCTCAGACGCGATTAACTCGCATAGTCCCTCGTCCACTGGCTCGGAACCTGCCCCCGAACCTGATCCTGAACCGGATCCTGATCCTAAACCTCCCCCTCCATGATGTGTGATCATCACCATTCTGAAACATAACACATAATCGTCAGAATCATTCATAAACCTCGGGAGGTCTCATACACTCTACAAGTTTCCTGGTTCTATCTCGGCCCTCCTTGACTCGAGTGCGGATCCTCTGCTTTCAGTAGTACGGGCCCATACTACCTTCCACATCTATCCGTACTTTCCTCAAGGCTTTCCTTGACTTTACCAAGTCCCATTCACGACTATAGCTCACTACACTAACCTCATCCTAGGCTTAACCTAGGGTAACTCTCCGACCTACTCTCCGCCATCAGCTGCATAAGGAATCCCTGCTACCTTTACCTAACTAGCTTGCGAATACCATTACATATCACTCAGACCAAATAATTCTTCGAATGAGAGGTCCTACCCTACAACGGTTGGACTCAAACAAGAGCTGCGAAATAGGGCTAGACCTAACCCTCTGGAATTATTCAACCCTTGCAATATGTAACTTGACGTATTCATTTACCAAGTAGTTAAAGATAACTAGAACTCCTAAAAGCACAAAGCAACCAACATTCGAGCATGGAGTAACTATACCAAACATGCCCTATTCGGTAATCATATCACTGACTAATTAGTTCTAGCATGTAATTCATTAGGCACATATAACAGGCACATAAGGCATCTTCCTAGATCCTTAGCCCTAATCTAGTATGCAGTTCTCATGAGCATATCATATTGTAACATAACATGTATGGGTATCTTGGGGAAAACTTACTTGAGCTCGGCCGATCGCGCACATCACACACCTCGTTCTTTCTCAAAACTTCTCACTTTATCTTCTGGAACAACATTTTTTTTGTGAAAAATCTTTCAAACCCTCGATTTGAGTCCAGATACCCCCGGAGGTGTGTCCGAATCCCTCAAACCAAGGCTCTGATACCAACTTGTAACATTCCACATTTTCAAGCCAAAAATTTTATTTTTAATTAAGTAATTTATAAAATCATTTATCAAAACGCAGTCGAGAATATAACAATCCATAACACCATAGTATTCGTGTCTCAAAAATCATATCATCAAGTAGTAGTAAAATCAGAGTACAATCCCATGAATCACAAAATGCGGAAAATTGATGTGTGTGATGTACAGCTACCGTAACGGCTCCTTCCCCTTTGCTAAAGAGGTACCTGAAACAAAACTAAAACAGTAAGCACAAAGCTTAGTGAGTTCCCCCATCATACCACATACCATACAATCACATAGCATACATACTGTCGGGCAATTCTGCGGTGCCTGACCTACCCGGTCCGGCCATTCTAGGGTTCCAACCTACCCGTGTCAAGCCATTCTGGGGTGCTGACCGACCCGTGTCAAGCCATTCTCGGGTGCTGACCTACCCGTGTCAAGCCATTCTAGGGTGCTGACCTACCCGTCAGTCGTAACAACCGAACTCCGGGGACTAATTCACCCCCTCCTACTACTACCACACATGTCATAACAAAATCATATTGTCAGGTATATCTGGGGTGCCCGACCTACCCTTCGGTCCTATGGACCGAACTTGGGGACTCTTCCCCTCCTACCACTATCACATATAACATAGCATGCTAACACATAAACATACCAGGTAGTAGCAAACCAGACAATTATCACAAAGACAATTATCTCAACTATAATCAACTACTAGTGGGCCGGCCTTGGTGCCTTAGACCCACTTCTACTGGAAGGTAACTCACCTTGAAAACTGAGTGTCGAATCTTGCGAATAGCAGTCTCTAACAGCTGCTCTGATGACTCCCGGGTAAGATAAACACATTAAAACCCGATCAGAGTCTATAACACAACTTGGGGTAAAATGACCATTTTACCCCTTGCTGCAATTGGGACATTCAAGAGTCCCAATTCTAACCTATTAAGCCCAGTCCTCCAATGGCATATTAAAGACCCCTTAAGGTCCACTAATTTCCCAATTCCTGATTTGGGCCTCATCCCCCTAATTGGGCCAAAAAGCTCCAAGGTTGCCATTTTGCACACGTACACGCGGTGTACCTGGCAAGTACGCCCAGCGTACACTTGGCCGCAAACGGGGGTTGACCGTAAACAGTAACGGACCGTGAACCACCCCAGTATGCGCAGCGTACTAAGGTTTACGCTTAGCGTACTACCCAGTTTCCTTGGGACCTCACTTCTGACTTAATCCATTAATTCTTTACGTCTAAAATGTAGATCTAGGTCCCTTAAGGCCTCCCAAGCCATAAATTTACGAACTTTAGGTGCTTTCATGCATGGTTGGGGGTCAAAACATGATTTTGGTCCATTATACAAGCTTTAAGACCATCTAACCCTTGCATGGTTTTGGCTTAACCACCAAGATCCGATTTTTATGACCCTAGGTGCTTCTAAGAGTCCAAAAGGATAGCTCTTATGCTCTGTAACCAACAATACTCAAGCACTCCCAACAATGGGGTCAAAAAGGACATAAAAACCCCAAATAAACAAATCTAAGCATACAATGGTCAAGTATGGAACTTGATACCTCAAAAGAGTCAGAAATGGTGTCAATCCTCTGGATCTATAAGCTCTTGGTGGATCTTTGCTTCTTCTTCAAGCTCATTTCTTCTTTTCTCACTAAAAAAACACACAAACACTCTCAAGTGGCTTCTAGAACACAAAGGCACACAAAGGGAGCTAGGGTTTTCGTGGTGGTTGGGTAAGAGTGAAGGGAGGCTGAACCAACATGGGTTATGTTCTTTATATAGGGAGCAAACTCTAATTTTAGGGTTTAAGGATATGCACACGTACGCTGGGCGTACTCCTGGTACGCTGGGGGTATGTGCATGGCTTCCGCGTTTCCTTTTCTTGAGTACGCTAAGCATACATAGCAATGTACGCCCCGCATACGAGGTTCCTCAGCCCACTCTTAAGGGACCAAAGTCAAAGCCCAACCAAAACAACCCATAAATTAATTAAGGCAAATACTCATAATACTTGGAAAAATCCCGGATGTTACAAGTCAGTTTATCGATATTTGATGTTATGTTGTTATTTGAGTTCTAATTTAATAAAACCCTTCTTATTGCTTTTGTGTGTTTTTTGTAACCTATAATCAAGAATTCCAAATTAATTCACCACCGTTCCCCTTGTGTTCGACACCTGGTCTTACCATAACTATACTATTGCACGATTAGGTTCACTGCCTAGTGTGTTTAATAGTTCGGTTGCGATAAAATCAGTTTTATAAATTTAAAACTTGAGCAATTAAAATATACACATAAAAATACACATCATGTTTTTGGCGCCGTTGCCGGGGAATGGTTTCCAATTGATTTGGTATCACACCCCCAAACCGGAACGGCGGAAACGTTCGGGGGTGGAGGACGTCATGTATAGTATCACAACAATTGAATAATAGTAATCAAAGCAACAACAACCATTGTATTAACAGTATAAATGTTTACATTGTATTTGAATCATATATAACTGACTCCAAAAGTAAATAGCAAGTAAAGACTTGAAGATACTATGCTCCATCTTCTACAATCTGGTGTGTGTACCTGTCTACTAGTGTCCTGAGAATACAAGTAGATTTTGAAAGAGTATCAGCATTAAAGCTGGTGATTTCATAAGCGTTTATTTTAGAAAACAAGTTCTTTGTTCTTTGTAAAACGTGATGTGTTTCTCCAGAAAATCCTATATTTCCTGATGTGATAAATGATAAGTAAAATGGTTCGTACCAGTTCCTTCTACGAGTACTTAGTGTATACAAGTCATATACAATCTAGATCGAACAAACAATCGATTGTGTGGTTCTACCCCAAGCCCACAACCAAACAACGAACAGGAAATGAGGCGGAGGCCACACATCCCACTGGCTGTCGGATCCTCATGTTTATAACCCTGACGTATTCACTAGGTCCTTACAGAGTTAACTGTATTACTCCTTTGAAATTTGTTGAAAGTGTTCCTTAAGAAAATCCTATAATTTCTGCAAAGGTGTTTTTTTGTATCTCAAAATAGTATGATGCACATGTATATGGATAAAGACTCTGTTATTTGTAATTCCCTGGTAACACCAGTTGTTTGTAAAAATACCTTGTTTTAGTTTATTACATTGTTGTAGTTTTATTTATAATAAAACTAAGTGAAGTTGTTTACCATTCATACATTAATCGTTTTATCTAGTACCAAATTTATGAGTTGTTATAACCATACTTGACCATTGAATTGCCTGAACGACGTTCTTCAGGCGTCGGAATCGAGATGACTTTGTCACCCCGGTGACTGTAGCTAAGAGTCAGGGTGCGGGATTGTCGGTCCCGTATAGATCTATACACAAACTCACGTTCTCCCTCCAGGAGACTCTGGTTATAATCTCAGGACTTTTGTTAGTACTTAGATAAGTACGCAAAAAATGTTCACTCATAAAATTCTATACCGACGAGTAAGTGTAGAATAAAATGAATCCTTTGAATTTAAACGACTATTTGTTTACATGATCCATAAACTATACCTATTATAGTTTATATGTTTATTCGCATTGTATCTATGTTTCGTGCATTGATAATGTAATTGTTCCATAAACTATACCTATTATAGTTTATATGTTTATTCTCATTGTATCTATGTTTCGTGCATTGATAATGTATTTGTTCCATAAACTATACCTATTATAGTTTATAAAAATGATCCATTGGAAATGTGATTATTCTAAAACGTTTTCCTTTGCTCAGCATATTACAAAGGATTAAAATATTGAACTCGTTTTTATATAAATAACAATATTTATATATAAAAGTATGTTATTGTAAGAATGATGGTTGCAACTGTTTAAAATAGTTTATCGTCATTTGAAATTGTTTGTAACCGTTGAAATCGTTGAAGACGTTTGAAATCATTTGAATGTTTACACAAATTTAATTGTGTTGTACTTGTATTCCCCCCCCCCCTAAAAACATTCAAAAATATTGAAAACGTAGGGGTATGAACTCACCTTAAAAGTGTGTTAACTGGAAGTAGCGTGCTGTAGAGACGATCCCCGGGTAAGCGTACATGCTAATGACGTTACCCTAAAATAATTGTATTCGTCGTCGTAATTAAATTAATAATAATAATAATTTAAATACCGTATTAAATAATAATTTAATTATAGGGAAGACTTACAATTAATTTGGAAATCAATAGGAAATGTTGAAATTGGAGTTTACGGTTGAAAATGGGTTTACGGTTGGAGGCTTTGGAGTTCGCGGTTGGATCATATGGATTTATGAAGATTTGAAGGCCATATGAAGATTTGAAGATGAATATGAATGTTCTTGAAGAAAATTCTGAAGATTTGAAGGAATGGGACCGTAAACACTTGAAGATTGAGAGAAAAAGGAACTGTTCACGGTTGAAGATTGAGGGAATTTTGGAGTTGTTAACGGTTGGAAATGAGTGAAATGAATTGATTTAGGTGTAAACACATATATAGGGGATGTTTACGGTTGAATTGACATTGGGCCTAAGGTGTTTACGGTTGATTAATGGGCTTAATTTGGGTTTCAGCCCAAAAAGAGGGTGTTCTCGGTCAAGCTTGACCGTGAACTAATTGTTTTCACTTTGATTAGGCCGTAAACACCCTTGATTACATAAGTTTGGACCGTGAACACTCTTTCCTTCATGAATTCTTGGCCGTAAACTCCATTTGGATTTAATTCTAGCCTTTAATGCACTGATTCTTGGTGAAAACTCAATTAATGGGGGTTATTTATGTTTTAACCCCTTAGTCTTTCACCCTAATTTCATTTATAACACCCTAGTTTAGATGAAGTTTTCAATTCACACCTCTTTGTTAACTTCTTAAACAAACCTTTAGGTTATAGATGATAAAATGCAACAAGGATTGCACTGTGGTTTCGCTTGTACTAGGTTAGGGTTTAGGCTTTGCTGGATCTAAAAATTTTGAATTGTGACATCATCCCCCCGTTAGAGGGAATTTCGTCCCGAAATTCGAGTTCTGAGTGGTTACTTATGAACAGAGGAAGAGGATGGGTGCTTCTGTTCCATATGATATGCTCGTTCTCAAGTGTATTCTGATCCTCGTTGGTGCTCCAGCGGATCTTCACTATTACGTCTGCTTGTCTAGATTGGTAAGGAGAGTATGGGTTCGGTTCTCTTATCTAGGTTCGTCCGAATGGTAGAATGTTTACTCGTAATCCTGGGCAGCTCTTGTCCTGAAGTTCATGGTAAGACTCATACCTGGTCCATCTATCATCACCCCGTGTATACTAGTCAGATATAATTAAGATTAATAAGACGGTCGGGTGTGCGAATCTGCCTCAGGTCCACAACCAGACAAGGAACAGGAGATAGGGCGGAAACACACATCCTAAGTCCGTAGAATCTTAATTATATATCAACCTCGCATATACACTTAGTAGTGATAGGTTAACCGTAATTTTCTCTAGCCTCTGCGCTTGAACTTGACCTGCTGTACGAGTGATATTCCCGAAAGGTCTGCTGGAAATACTTTGAGGAAGTTTCGGAAGATAAAGTAATCCTTGCATGAGCACTTCGGGGTCTCGAAACGAGAGAAGATTTATGAGGTCCGTTTCGGGTTTGTCGTTATGAGTGACAAGGGTTTCGTTAGTCGGGCGGTTAAGGCGAAGGGTCTTTTCGTAACACATGTAGTCGGTATGTGAGGACCAAGCCGATCCATGTCAAATGGTGACGTCAGAACTTCTTATCGTAACGGGTGTTGAGTCGATTAGGAAGAAGTGTTTATTAAAGCAATAGTGCATCCTATGTGTACGTGGCCGTGCATTATGTGTGTACTCGAGGGTTCCTTCTGTGTATCCTTTCTAGTGCCTTCAGTTTTATCATTGTTATTACCACTGCGAACAATTCGTACCGCACTAAGCGAGTACTAACAGTAGGAGTGTTCTGATAGCCAGTGATGATACTTCATGTTATGATCCCTATCAGGTCCCTCTATGATCACTGGGTGTATACAAGTCACGTATAATTGAGATTGATAAGGTCGTCGACTGAGTGACTCCGCCCTAAATCCACAACCAGACAAGGAACAGGAAATAAGGCGGAATCACTCACTCTAAGCCTGCAAAATCTTAGCTATAAATAACCCTGATGTACGTACTAAGCCATCATATCTCACCTGCAAGGATCCTTAGTTATTATATGAATAACGTGATTTGTTCGGACGAGTGAGTAATATGAAATTACTTTTTAATTGGTACCCGTTTTTAGTAAAAATTTATGCTTTTAAAATTTCTCATTGAGAAAACGTAATGCTGTTCGTAGGGGTTCCGGGTCAGTCTCTCCTGCGGTGATCATCGGTATTCGTCCATCCCCGCCAGAGTTCTTTGTTATAGGGCAGTCCCTCTTGAAGTGCCCCGTTTCACCGCATAGATGTCATACTGGGCTCACAATGCCATTGGTGGTCGAAACGATGTGTCGGTCCGAAGTTCTATAGAAACGGGTAGTGTACCCCTTCCTGTTGCAGTTCTTACAATGCAACTCTCGGCAGGCTCCATAATGATGGAAGTTGCACTTGTTGCATTTTGGGCGGTTTCCAGCATATCGAGTGGTTGGTACCGGAGTGGCAGATGTTGTGACTGTTGTTGTGATTGCTGTTGTGATTGTTGTTGTGACTGCAGGGGCAGCCACAGACTGTTGTCTCTTTGCAAGTCTTTGATATAATTTGCGCTCCTTTTTTTTCCAGAACTTTCGTTTCTTGATATTAGGTTTGTGGTCTGAGGCGTCCTTATCAGTAGACACTAGTTGGCGCCCTTAGTTGCTACTGTAATTAGCATCGTCGGCACAGTTTCCGAGTCCGCTTGTGCTGTTTGTGTTAAGTTGTGCCATGACGGCTGTCACGGCGGCTGTGACTGCAGCCTGAAAAGTAGCAGGGTCTATCTGCAGGATTGGTGTCTCGTCGGGTGGTTGGTTACCTCCTTGTGAAGACATGATCCTGTTGTATGGCGAGAACCGATCTCGTGATTAACGATGGTCATTGCTAGTTGTGTTTCTTACAATTTATATACCCAAATATAAACTTCGCGTTTTGCTGAACCATTCTCAGTGTTTCTGCCAATCCTGCTTGAGATGTATGTATGGTAGTGGGTAGAAATAGGTATTGTACGAGTGTTAGGTTTGCCTATCCTAGTACTACCCTCCCCCAAGTACGCTTTACTGGGGAGTTCTGATGGGATCTGGTGCATTAGTGCTGGTATGATCGCACCTTATAGGTCTACGAAAAGGCATCTTTCTACCATACAGTTTTTGAAGGTGAGACGGTGGTAAGCCCTTAGTAGTCGCTATAAGTCGAGTGTTATTTAAACTAAGTTATCTTAGTTTCCGAGTGTATCATGTTCCGACTTTTATAGTGTTTTGAAATCAATTCACAACAGAGGTTTATACAAAATAAACTTATGAATTTTAGCGACTACCCTTGAATGAATAATTATGAATTTTGCTAAATTCGACACTAAGGTATGATTCTTGGTAACCCTTTTACTTAAATTTGTGCTTAATTTTACGAATTTGTTGCATTGTGCGAAATTAGAAATCTAGGGTTAATACCATTTTTTATTTGGGTTCGGTTTTTCATGAATTGATGCTAGATAATACTTAAATGGACCGATTAAGACCCTTAAAACTAAACCTTGGGACCGCTTTTGGCTTGGACTTCGACTAGAACATCATAGACCACGTACTGCGAGCATACGCCCAGTGTATGCAAGACGTACGCCCAACGTACAGCCATCGCCCAGCTCGATTTTTTTTTGTTTTAATCTATTTAATGTTGTTTTTTGGTGGTGGTTGTTTTGTGCTTAATTTTTGCAGGTCATGGCTAGAGGAAATCAAAGAAGAAACCAGCCTCCCAAGGAAATAAACGATCACCGCTTTTTGCAACTCCCACAATATTTGAACGAAGGAACTCGTGCTAGATATCAAGAAAAACTCAGTTTACTGCTCACCAAAGAAATAGATATCGTGCCATCACTAGATTGGAGATTGGCAACCCACACTAGACTTGATGAACTAATCCAGAATTTTTTGCAATACACCCACTTGGACGCGAGTGGAGTGCCTTTGTTTGTATGCCAAGGTTGGGACAGATTATTCAGGATACAAGACCCTGTTTACCAGGAATTTTTGCTGGAGTTTTATTCTACGGTTTCTTTTGATCCTAGAAAGACCCCTGATGACAGGACAACCTTTTCCTTTCGACTTGGTGGAGTGAGTAGGGAGTGCAGTGCGATTGAGCTTGTCGTGAGAGTGGGGATTTATACTTTGGATGAGACAAGGAGTGTCCACTTCCTGACATTCCTTACTGATTATGTTCTGGGACGGCCTGCTGACTACAACGAGAATGCATTTTGGGTTGAGATTACAGGAGGAGTGTATATACCATCAGCCGCAAGAGACAAAATGATTCGCTCCATTACTTATAGAATGTGGCATAGTTTGCAGAATTTTCGCCCTTAGAAAGCTGGCAGTAAGTTCAGTCGCTAGGACCGACTGTTGTTTTATCACAAGAGAAAAAGTCGTGTGAGAGTTTGAAGTTGACAATCAAGAGCCACGGCTTTCAATAAGTGTGGGGTGCACATCGATTTCTTGAGGGATTATTTTTTCGAAGAGTGGCATTTCTAACTATACATTGATTCCTATGACATGGAAGAGTTGTTCACACGCCATGGAGTTTTATTTCGACGCGAAGCAGAAGTATCATCCCGGCTGCCACAGACATGGTTGACACTTTCCTAGATCGTGGGGGAGTTTTTCATCGCAAGAAAGAGGCTGCCATTCTAGACACCACGACGTGGTCAACACTTACCACGTCGTGGCCATGCTATTATTCACAATTCAGATTTTTCCTCATTCGACGACACGACGTGGTTGAAACTTTCCCACGTCGTGATCACTATACATTGCATTAGTTTGCAATCCTTTTCACCACATTTCAGAAGTCGGCGTTCTTGGTTTTATGTTCCGACACATTCAGAAGCAGCAATTCCAGTTTCTAGTCTTCCAACAAATTTTTGGAGCAACTTTTAGCAGCCCCATTCGATCTCGCCACTTCTACCCCAAGGGATTCTGTTCCTTTTTCTCCATTTTTACTGCTTTTATGTGTTTAAATAGTTTTATGCATACAATGAGGGCATTGTATGAAATCAGTGTGAGGTAGGGGGTCGAAAAAGGAAATTAAGTTTAAATTGGAAAATTAAAAATTGCTAGATTAGGAAAATTTAAAAATTATAAACTTGAAAAATGGTTTATTATTAAATCTAGTGATAATTAAAAAAAATCTTAATGCTAGTATTGTATGGGATGATCTGATGCGAGCCCAAATGTTTACCTGAGCCAATATATGTTATAGTGTATTTGTGGCTTCCCATTCTTAGTGAAAAGTCATGAGATATGAAAGATAATCTGGTAGTTTGTACGATGTATTAAGTTTTGCATCGTGTACCTGAAATCAATCCAGGAGAGCTTATGTAGTCATTGCACTTAGACTAATGTATCTAACCAATAAATGTTGAGGTTAAGCTCCCTTGCTTAAGCATGTAGGATTTAAGCGAAAAAAGTGAGATATAAAAAAAATTGCAAAAGTTGAAAGAATTTTGGAGCTATCAAATATGAAGATCGAAAGATCAAAAACTCTGAAGAATAAAAAAAAATTGAAGATGCCAAAAATCAAACAAAAAGGTGTTGAATTCGAAGAAATCAAAGAGTAAATATCAAAGAAGTGATGAATTCAAAGAGCTCCATTGTGGTATCAAAGTTGTAATTCTTTCTAGATTATATGTTTGCTTGAGAAGCTTAACCATAAATACCTTGAGGTTCAGAAAGATTTCTGAGGATGGATCCAGAGGGTTGCAAAAATGAGTGTCATATAAACTAAGGGGTGACGGTTAATAAGGATTGTGAGTATTCAGGAATAGGAAGTTTTTAGGAACTATAGACACAAATACATGCATTTCGGTTTTGGGATAATGGTTGGTTTAAAATGGATTGTTTTATGCGATATTGGTAAGTTAAAAATCAGTTTGCTTCGGGGCAAACAAAAAACTAGTGTGGGGTAGTTTGATAACGTCTATTATATATATATATATATGGTGTTTTCTTATTATTTTATACTAAGTTTTTATGCTATTTAGAACTAAGAGGTACTTATAATGTTTAAATATATATTTTACAGGTATAAATTGTTGCTAGAGCGGAAACGATGGGAAAAAGACAGAAATTGGAATTGGATTGCAAAAAGTGGAAGAGAGGCTGAAGAGGCCCATTACGCCCAACGTAATGGGGGTACGCTTAGTGTACGCTGAGTTCAAAGAGTACACCCAGTGTATTGGGTTAGGTGTCCGGATCCAGATCACGACTTCTTTCTTAGTACGCCCCGCGTAAACCTACTTACGCCCAACGTATGTAAGTCGGTTCCAAAACCTATAAATTGCGATTTTCGGCCAAATTAAGGGAGGAAATCAAATTTCATTGATCCTTGGTCGACACGTAACCTTCCTACTGCCATTTTGAGAGTCTAGAAGGCAGCCGGAAGGCCGTTAAGCTGACATGAGCGAAGATCTGAGGGATTAGAGAGCAGATTCATATCAGAGATCATGTGGTTTGTTGTTCTAACCATTATTAGCATTCAAATGTGATTCCATTATGTGCTACTTTCTTATTTGGGTGTTAAAACCTTTGCTTTGTGTTTATGATTGAACGAATCTTTGATTTTATGGTTTAATTGCTATTTGGATTGTTTATTCTTATTTAATTTATTTTTTCAACTTTTATTTCAAGATCCATATGTGTTAAATATTGTTACTTTATTCCCTATTGTTGAATTAATAAAGTTGAGATGACCATTTTTACTGTGTTAATTTGAATCATAGTTGTCCATGACCATTGGTATTTATGACTAGTGTTGGACCAAAACCTAGGGTTAGGAAATAAAGTGGTGAACTTTAATGTGTGTACATGAGTAGATGACCATTCTATGCATGATTTAACTCCTATCACGATTAGGGTTAAATAAGATCAAATCTTGCTTAATACGATTTAAATACTGATTTGCATGATTGTTTATTCACTTGATCAATGAATTAATAGTTGTGTTAAAATCAAAGGATTAGTAGTCTGACCATGATGCTAGTCATATTAGGAATATGTGAATAATGAATAAATAACCATTGTATCAGTAGTTAACCATTATTTTGAGATGTAATTAGTCTAAACCAAAGTACCTAAAGAGATTTGTCTTCCAGTCAGTTTATCGATATTTGATGTTACATTGTTATTTGAGTTTTAATTTAATAAAACCCTTCTTATTGCTTTTTTGTGTTTTGTGTAATCTATAATCAAGAATTCCAAATTAATTCATCACCGTTCCCCTTGTGTTCGACACCTGGTCTTACCACAACTACACTATTGCACGATTAGGTTCACTGCCTAGTGTGTTTATTAGTTTGGTTGGGATAAAATCAGTTTTATAAATTTAAAACTTGAGCAATTAAAATATACACATAAAAACACACATCACTCCCCCTGAAAAGTAGCAACAACTTGAAGAAGTGAAGATTGGGGGAAAGTAGTACTAACATGAAGTGGGGATGACAGTGTAGGAGTGGCACTAGTGTGAATGGGAATAATTGTATCAGTGTGAGGATGAGTTGACACACGCTGTGAGATAGGAATTATTAGCGAAATAGATGAACCAACTTGTGGAGGGGTTGATCCACGCTGCATGATTTGTTCAGGTGAAAGAGAGGGATATAGAGAATAGGAGGGAAAGCGAATGTGAGTATTTTGTCTTGGGGTAGAGACCATGGTTAGTATAAGAGAGTCTGATAAAGAGCCTTCATCTTCATCATCATTTTCACCCAATTCAAATTGAATAGGTGAAGGAGCAGCAAACTCTGTTTCTTAATCAGGCACATGAACCAACTCAGTATTCGTACTGTTGTAAGGAGAAGTGGAACTTGAGTCGCTAGAGGATTTGTTTTCTTTATCTTCATCTTCATTTTCGCTGGAGGAATTGTTGGATTATTCATCTTCATCTTCATCGTCAATAGTATAAGGATGTTCTATCCAGAGAAGCATTCGCTGAAACAAGTGAATGTCTCCTTCTGTAGAACCAACTTTGATAATTTTAGAGGATAAAGTTGGAGTTAGAATAGATGCCTTGTGATTGATGTCGTACCCCATCCCAGCGTGAGCGAAAAGAAGAGCAATCCATCGAGGGTATGACAAATATGTTGGTCGATTATTGCCACTGATACACTCAACAAGATGATCAAAGAATAACTGAGCAAAGTCCAAATCCTTGTGTCGGACAATGGCATATAGAATTCGTAACTCGATTAGATTTAACTGGTCCAAGCTGCCAATTTTGTGCCCGAGACATTTCCCAATAACCCCTGTCATATATTTCCAGCCATCATTAAGACACTGGCGTAGAACATATTTAACAGGGCCTTGTTTCCATGAACAAAAAGATCATACTAAGTTCTAGAGAGAATTGACATGCATCTGGCTTCAGTAGGAGACTCTTCATAAACAGCCAGGCGTGGGAGACGAAGAACTTGACGAACGAGTTCATGAGATATGTCAACCCTTGAGTGACCATCTCCAATAGTTCTGGAGATGGTTTGAGCATCTGCGTCAAATATACATGAGTAGTAAAACTCACTTACTTGTTTTGGGAAGAAAAGTTTTGGAACATCACTGAGGGCATAGCGAAGAGGGCAACTTTTTAAGTATTCAACGAACTTTTTAATGCCTGATTTTTGGTGTTGTGGTGGAATGACATCTGTAAAAGCGACATTGTTAGCTTGAATCATGATGGGGGTTTCAGGGGTATTTGGTGCCTTTTGAACATCAACAGTAGGAATGAAAGCGAATAGAACTGAAGCCATTGATGAAGTCTGAGAAGAAATTTGAGTATAGCAAACCTTTGAAGAAGATGGAAATGATCAGAGTGGGATTTCGAGAGAATTTGCTTAAAAAGGGAAATAGAATGACCTAGGAGAAAGAAAACTCATATTTATATTCAAAAATCCCCCCACTTTTCACGTAATCATTGCAGTAGAGACGGTGCCGTAAAATTCTCGAATCCCAAGGTAACGAGTGACATTCTTATCCTCGTTTGAAAGTTAAAGTTGAAGAGTTACCATTTAAAAACAACGTATCACATGTTGTAGTACAAGGTATCAGCGTATCACGAGTTGTGGCAAAATGATGGATGGGTTGGTGATGTCTCTTGATACTATGTTGTGATACTATAAATCATTGACATAGTATTGCAAAATGTCATCAACTTATGGTTTTATACGCTGAATCGTTAACTTCTTTTATTAGAAGAAAATGGAAAGAGTGGGTAGGTGTGTGTAATATGCCCTGGAACATGATATACCCATCAACGTAGATTTTTCAAGTTCTCAACAACGTCTGGCATCTTACGATGAATCATAAAACTTTTAAGAAGAAAAATATTATGAGAAGGGGTTGGTGTATGTGATAGACTACGGTACATATTCTAACCATCGACACACAGTTTCAAACTTTCATCAGGGTATGGTATTATATAGTGAATCCTCAAGCTCTATTTTATAAGACTTGGAGTAACCCTTTGTCAGTTAAGGACCTGAAAAGTATATCTTACGCTGATGACAATGCAATAAGGGTAAGCCACTAGGTAATGTTCGATGTTTCAGCAGAACATGAGACTTAATGCATATGGAAAGCATGCTTCTAGGGACATAGTATGGATGAGTGATCAATCATAAAATAGACACCCAAGCCTTCTAATAATTTTTTTTATAAGGACTAGGTAATCTCACAATGAAGGACATGTCAGTGCATAAGAATCAGGGTGAGTGGGTGACTCAATGACATCTCAACGGATGGTCTTACTGATGAGATATGATGTGTGTAGATTCAACTGGTTTTAATCCTACTTTTAATTATAAAATTGGCACACAAAGGCAGTGGACCTGTCAATTGTGGTGTAGTTAAATAAATAGGGTATCGAACTCAGGGAACGGAAAATTAAAACTAAAAACTAGAATTAACTAAAAACAAGTAATAGAAAATAGGGGTTTCTCTAGTTTTACAAGACTAGAAACTTAACTAAAACTTAACTACTCAATTAAAAGCTGAAAACACGTAAAAACAAACTAAATTCAATGATCAAAAAGGGTTTCTGTTTAGGTTCAACTCATTTACTCCTATGGTTAATTTTTATGATAATATAATAGATTAATTGTTATTGGTTACCGACTCTAGTGATTAGATTCGCATTCGCTATTACTAATCCTTAGAAAACATACTAATTCAAACAATGGACAGTTGATTAAACTAATAGATTTCCTAGGTTGATTATTCGGGTTAAATAAGACTTGTAGCTAGCTAATTAAGTTTGGTGATTCAATTAACCTCTTGTTGATGGTGTATCATACAAGCTCACACATTAATTTACCCATTCTCTAGTTAATCCTAGTTTCATGTTCATTATTCCTAGGCATATAGTATTGTGTTCACATAATTTATATGAGATAAGCAATTAAGAGATGTTCATGCAGCTTAATCACTTAGCAATTAACAGAAAATAGTTGTAGTTAATGCATAAGGGTCTTTAACAAGCTTAATTTAACAATATCACCAACTAACAATTAATCAAAAGAGTAAATTAAACCATAGGAGCAAATTTGTCTTCCCCAAACAGAAACTAACGAAATTAGTTCATGATTTCAGTGTATGAAAGCTTAAAAACAAATTCAAATAATCCTAACATAATTCAATTCAAAAGTAAGTGGAAAATTAAACCTAAAGTGCCTTAATCTCTTAAGAATGAAGGATTAGGGTTCTTCACACGTTCTTCTGATCTCCAGCAAGTTCCTTAGTCGCCAAGTAAGTTCTCCAAAAAGCCAGAGAGTCCTCAATTCGGGTTTGTGAAGTCTATTTATAATTTTCTCAAAACAGGGGCTACTCGTCGAGTAGATAACTGACTCGACGAGTCCATTTGTTGAATCCGTATGCGGCAAGGACTTCTCGTATTTCTTCGCGAACCTTCGTGTCTACTCGTCGAGTAGACGACCCTACTCGCCGAGTAGCTTCAGATTTAAGCCTTTTTCTTCTTTCTTCCATTCCCGAGCTTTCGTTCATGACTCCTGCTTCCTTTTGCTTCCGAGCACGGCTTCTGGACTGAAAATATAATTCAAACATTATTAAATACCTTTTGTCCATAATATGCAAATAATTAGCTAATAATTGATAAAAATCTATACTAAATATATGGCTACATATGCAAATATCAAGATACTTAGAGAGATTTTGTCACATACATCAACATGCTTCTAGGGACAGGATTGTCAAAAGTTTCATAATTTCAATTCATTGGTACTAGAAATAAGAGAGAAATGATGCTGAAAACACAAAAAGTATTTTGCAATCAAGAGAATGGAGTTTATGTCAATAAAAGCATGCCAAGTTCAGCGATCAACTTGTTCAGCGTCTTCTCATCCAGTGCCTTGGTAAAGATATATGCCAATTAATCAGTGGTTGGAATGTAAAGCAATTTAACTTTACCTTTCTGAACTATATCACAGATGCAATGATGACGGATTTCAATGTGTTTAGTCTTCAAAATGCTAAACCGGATTTTGTATCATTAAAGTTGCATCGGTATTGTCACAGCAGATATGAGTCTTGGTGAATGAGAATCCATAATCTTGAAGCTGATTCTGAAACTAAATAATCTGAGTCAAAACCTTCCAACGGCAACATATCCTGCTTCAGAATATGTTGTATCATTAAAGTTGCATCGGTGTTGTCACAGCAGATATGAGTCTTGGTGAATGAGAATCCATAATCTTGAAGCTGATTCTGACTCTAAATAATCTGAGTCAACACCTTCCAACGGCAACATATTCTGCTTCAGCGGTAGAGCAATCCAATGACATATGCTTCTTGCTTGACCAGCTTACAAGTCTATTTCCCAGCAATTAAGCTCCTCCTGAAGTACTCTTTCGATCGATACCACATCCACCATGATCAGAGTCAGTGTAAAAAACAAGCTTGAACTCTGAATCATGTGGATACCATAACCCAAGATTAGGTGTATGCTTCAGATAACAAAATATTCTATTTATAACATGAATATGTGATTCTTTGGGATTTTCTTGATAGCGAGCACACAACATGGTGGCGAACATGATTTTTGGACGAATGGCAGTGAGATATAGCAGAGAGCCTATCATTCCTCTATACATTGTTTGATTAACATCAGTTCCAGTAGGATCAACGGTTATCGTCACAGATGGTGACATTGGGGTCTTCACTGGTTTGCTATTAGTGAAACCAAACTTCTTTAGTAGATCAGAGATGTACTTGGCTTGACAAATAAAGATCCCATCAGTGAGTTTCTTAACCTACAGACCTAAAAAAAAGTTAGTTCACCCATCATGCTAATTTCAAAATTATTATCCATGACTTCAGCAAATTCAGTGCTAGGAGTCTCATCCGTAGATCCAAAAATGATATCGTCTACATACACTTGAGAAAGAATAAGATGTGACCCTGACTACTTGATGAACAGAGTGTTATCAATAGCCCCACGCTTGTATCCATTCTCCAGGAGATAGTTAGTCAACATGTCATACCAAACCTTGGGAGTCTGTTTGAGACCATATACAGCTTTGTCTAGACGATACAAATGATCTGGAAATTCTTCACTTTCAAAGCCTGGTGGTTGTTTCAGATTAAATTCTTCTTGGAGATCCCCGTGCCGAAAGGAGGTCTTGACATCCTTTTGATAGACTTTAAAGTTCATGAAAGATGCATATGTAAGAAACAATCTTATTGCCTCAAGTCTTCCTATAGGGGAAAATGTCTCATCATAGTCCAAGCCTTCCAATTGACAAAAACCTTGATCAACTAGGCATGCCTTGTTTCTTGTGACAACCTCATCTTCATCCATCTTATTTCTGAAAATCCAGAGAGAACCAATGACAGTTTTCCCTTGAGGACGTGGAACCAACATCCAAACATTGTGTCATTCAAACTCATTCAGCTCATCTTGCATTGCCTTGATCCAATCAACATCTTTTAAAGCTTTATCCACCTTCTTGGGTTCAATCATTGACACAAAATTAACGAACATGCATAAATTGTTGGTGGCCCTGCTACGAGTAAGAACCCCTGATTTGACGTTTTTGATAATTTGAGATTCAGGGTGATCACGATGGAATCTATGGTTTTTATCATTGTTGCTTATTGGTTCATCATTAGAGAAAGGTTCCTCATGATTCAGAAATGCACCAGGGTTTGACCCATTTTTACTTCTCTCTTGCAACAGCCATCGACCTACCTTTCTGTTTAAAAGAAAATATGTATTTGTTTCTTCTTCCAACCACATCACTTTCTGAAAATCATTACAGCTTAACACATCAAAGATTGACAGCTAGAAAATTGAAAAAAAGGAACCATGATTTGATTTGTGCTAAAAAATTGGAATTATTATGAATAGATCAACTTCAGCAAAAAGAAAAACAAAGAACTATTAACCCACGTAAATAAAATAAATTTGTTTGTATAGAAGGTAAAAGAGACATCATCAGAAACAATTTAAACTCATTGCCTTTATACATGCACATCTAGCCTTCACCATCACAAATGTTTCGTAAAATCTAGGAAGCCCCTTCTTTCCTTCATAAAAATTTAGATGTATATGCAACTATATATCAAGTAGCATAATATGGGTTAGTGCTTGAACTATTCATACCTGATGAAACCGCATTATGCCAGGTTACCATCTACAAGTGAAAACAACCAATGAAATTGCTAATTGGTAAGCATTAGTGTAAACATTTGATCGATTAATGAATATAGTAGTTTATTTACCTATATGTTAAAATGATCGCATTCTTGTTGGCAGTCAGAACATAACACAATCAAAGCTATGAAATCAGAAAAAAAAAATACAATGAAACCTGAGAAATTAGAAATAAAAATATTGAAAAATCAAAATCAAACCCCAAAACTTACCTTGTCGCCAGAGTTTGTGGTGGATGAAGAGAAATTGGGAGAGAAAGAATGAAGAGCTCTCGTAAAGCTGGGTTAGGTTAGTAATTTTTAGAGCGAAGTTTTTGAAAAAAATGCAAAAAGGAGGTGTATGTGTGTAGATCGAAAGCGACTGTGGCGGTCGGTCTGTATGTAAGCCCTAACCAAAATCGTGAGGTAGAGAATGCAAGAACTAACCGAAAATCATGGAGATAGATGCATAACAGAGATTGAGTCCACATTTAGACCTTTAGAAGTCGAACTGCCAGTTCATGAAGATGCACAACCGAACAAACATACAATGTTGATGTCAGATTCAGAAAATATGAGAGCCAAGCCACGATTATTCAGCAAGTTTGGAAGATGTTGGATTAAATCGATCGGAGGAGGAGAAGCAAATAGGTGGAAAGAGACTGGAGGAGAAGCAACGATTGCAATTTATCTTCAAGAATCATTTTTCTGACGAAATCCAACACGTCCAAAACATATTAAAGAAGATTTCCGATTTGAAATTGAAACATAGTAGGAAAGAAAGTGAAAGCAACTACTCCAAAGAAGGTAAATCGGAAAAAAAAATACCATATAGAAACCAAAATTCATCATAAAAAATACAGAAAGTAACGTTACCTCTGACCTGTTGTTCGTAGGATGTCGTCGATGGTGTCTCCGATTGAAGGAGATGAATGTGATAATGAGGAAATTTAGGTGTTTGTCTGGTGAAAGAAATCGATGGATGCATAGATGTTGTGGAAAAAATTGATTGAAACTAATCAAAGATAAAAAAGAAGTATTCAGAAGACGCTTTCCATGAAGGTGGTAGAAACCAACTTAAGATGCAAGGCGAAGACCCTCATCGTTGGTCGTAGATTCTCCGTCCACCTTCTTTAGTGTCATCGACCGGTTCATGGTGGAAGTGAGTGATCAGATAAACAGATGCGTAGAGGAAAGACGGTTGATGTATTGATGAACACACCTTGAGAACCGATTCGAATAGACATACCTAGAAAGAGATTTGACGATGACCGATTTACCTACAAAGAGATTTGAGTCGGTGGAGGGCACTGTCTTGAAAAGAAAATGATTGGGTGATAGCGGCGGTGAAATTAAGCGATGCATCAAAATAAATCTGGAACCACAGTATCATGCCATGCCACGTTAGTGGTCTAAGTTTAGGTGCAAGATAGATGAAGGCTTACAGGGTATAATAATCTCTACAAATGAATAAAAGTGACAAACATTGAAAAGTTTTGTAGCAAAAGTCTGAAAGAAATAAAAATTACTATTCATAAGCTCAATCAGATTTATATTTATATATATATATATATATATATATATATATATATATATATATTGTTCAGAGTATGCTTGGCCTAAATAATTTTTTTATCCGATTATAATTGGTTGGGTTTTTGGGATTTGATAAAGACTATCATCAACGTAAGAAACCAACCTCAACTTATTTGGGTTTGATTCTATAAGTTGATAACAAAATTCTTCCTATAGTAATTGTTGGTCGACAAAGTAAGCAAAAAGACATGATAAAATTATATCCCGAGAATGGATTGGTAGAAATTTAAAATAATTGACAAATATATTTAATAGTCAATATATAAGAGAGATATAATAGTCAACTAATAAAAATAAAGATTTTAAAAAGATTATAAAATATTTAAAAATATTAAAAGTAAAGATCTTTATAAATTTAATATTTTAAAAGTATTTTAAAAGTTTATAAAAGAAAAATATAATATTTAAAAATTAGATCGATATTTTAATATTTAATAACGATATATATATATATATATATATATATATATATATATATATATATATATATATATATATAAAGTTTTCAATAATATTATTATTATTATTATTATTATTATTATTATTATTATTATTATTATTATTATCTTAAACTTCAAACAAGTCAACAACGACACTAGACTTACACACCTAACACCTAACCTAACCCATTAATCAATTTTAAATTTACAAATGCAAACAATAAGTCAAACCTTTAGTTTTTTCTTTCAACAACAATAATATGTACAAATATATTTGAGAGGTCGACAATTTGACAAATTCAAACATACGCTATTATGTACCTAAGACATTCAAAATAAATTAAATTTATTACCATTTGATTAATTCTACTAAAAATTTCTCATAATGTATTAAAGTCTATAAAATTTAATAAAATATATTCATAAAATTTAACATATATTATAGTTAACAATTAAAATGTTTTTTTACTATTAATTTTCATACAAATACCACATCTCACAATGATATAGTTTAATTCATTGGATTAGATGGTATATTGTAACGTTCCACAAATTATAAGGTAAAAATTTCATTTTTAATTCAACCAAAACACCATTTATCTTTTATTCAAACATTCAAAAGTATTTCATAATAAAACAGTTATCAGAGTACAATCCCAAAATCATCATATTGCGGAAACATGAGTGGATGTTGTAACACCCATAAAATTCAGGTCAATTTAAAACATTTTAACTCATTCAAAAACCATTAAGTTATTACAACTTGTTTTCAAAATAGTTTAAACATCAGAGTATCCTCAGAACCAAATCACAAAATCATGAAATATGAGGAGCGGTACGATCACGCCTTTGCCTTGCCACGATCACCTGATGTACCTGAAACAATAAACTGAAAACCGTAAGCTCGAAAGCTTAGTGAGTTCCCCCAAAAGACTCGTACACACATAACCATACACATACAGCAATGAACATCATACTATGGGTCCAATCAACCGTCAGGTTGGAATACCCCAGGCCCTCAACCATCGGGTTGGAATGCCAACATACTACAAGTCCAATCATCATCGGGATGGAATACTCTCGGCCCACAACCATCGGGTTGGAATGCCCACACACCTATACATACAATAACTACTACGGGTCCAATCATCCATCGGGATGAAATACCCCAGGCCCTCAACCATCAGGTTGGAATGCCCACCTACTATGAGCCCAATCATCCTACCGGGATGGAATACTCCTGACCCTATCCATCGGGTTGGAATGCCCACCTACTATACATACAATAACTACAATGGGTCCAATCATCCCTCGGGATGGAATACCCCAGGCCCTCAACCATCGGGTTGGAATGCCCACATACTAGCAAACATTTGCACCTATTAAATAATCATATAACAGTCTACAAGACAACATACTAGGGCCCTATTATCCTACCGGGATGGAATACCCTCTACTACTGCTCAACACGTGCACATATAACAGGTAATCTCCTACCAGCATACAGACAGTCAGACCAACTACAGGTCACTAAGCATAGCTACATCCAATCTATCAGAATACCGATCTAACAGAGCATACCATCATATAGGCATCCTATCTACCAGAATGCCAACTAACATAACACAGCAGTAACTATCTCAAATAACAAATCAAAGGGCCGGCCTTGGTGCCTTAGACCCTTGGGTATAGTGAGGATAACTCACCTTGCAACTGCCAAGCCGAACCGCGAAAGCACAATCCCGAAGCACTGCCCCAAACTCCAATACCTATAGCCATCAATGATCCATTGACATAAATATCTGAATTACCATAATACCCTTGAAGGTCAAACTGGTCAAAGTCAAAGTCCTGGCCAAAGTCAACCTTTCTGATTGACCCTACTCGCCGAGTCAACCCACTGACTCGCCGAGTTCCTAACTCAGAAAACTCTCATATCACGACTCGACTCGCCGAGTCACCCCATGACTCGTCGAGTTCAACAATATCTGAGTCCTATCATGTCCAACTCGCTGATCCGAGTCTTAACCAGAAGAGGTTGGGGTTTTGCGTTCTGACTCGCCGAGTCCAAGAACAGACTCGCCGAGTCCACGACAATCTTCAACAGACTCACCGAGTTGTTCCTCCAACTCGTCGAGTTCATGCCTATCTTCAACAGACTCGCCGAGTCCAAGAACAGACTCGTCGAGTCCCTTCAGTCCTTTATTCATACAGAGGCTTTTCGAGTCATGCATGGGCTCCAAACCGTAGATCCACTCTTCTAGGGCATAACTCTCACGTAAAGTTGCAAACTTTACTTGGAAACAAAGAGTTATAGGCCCAAATCAATCTAGGGCTAAGGTTTAAGACAAGGATGCTTCACCAACAAGCCAAAGGCTGATACTTTGTGAGTTTCTGGACCAAGACAAGTCTAGATCTGAAGTAGCAACCTCAGATCTAGACCCCTAACCCGAAATAGATCCTTAACATGCAAAAAGGGCCCCCAAATCTCATTCTTGAATAGATATAAATGCAATAGAGTCAAGGTAACAGCTTGTTACCTCCAAAATGTGCCCAAGTTGAAGTAGATTCTGGATCTATACCAATCCCTTGATGCTAGCCTCTTGATCTTCAAGCTCCCTTTTCAATATTCCTCCTCCAAGGCTCAAATCTCTTTAACAATGGAAGCTCACACGATTTTAGGGTTTACTGTCTCTCAAGGGCAATAAGGAGGCTGAAGGGAGGACATATGGTCCTTTAAATAGGGTGCAACCCTTAAGATTAGGGTTTTCTCTTTTCAGCACCAACTCGTCGAGTCCAGCTGTCGACTCGGCGAGTTGGTCACTTAACTTGCGACCAAAACCCGCTCCGACTCGACGAGTAAACATACCTACTAGTCGAGTACCTTCTTCAATTTACCCTTAAGTCCTTCAATCATACTTATAAATTTTGGGATGTTACAGATGCGTTGCGATCAAGCCGGACTCTTCCCTTTCGAACCGGAAGTACCTGAAACCATAACCATAAAACCGTAAGCACAAAGCTTAATAAGTTCCCCAAAATACCACATACCATACATATCAAACATATAATGGGCCCCGCCCGGAACAGATCTGTCAGTAATCAGGCCCCGCCTGGCATCGGGCCCTGCCCGGTATACATACAACAAAGAAACACATGCATAAAAATCACAAAGATAAATAGCATACAATATAATCATCAGGCCCCGCCCGGTAAACATATCAGAAAACATACATACAGAGTCACACAGACAACTAGCATCCTAATCATAATGAACCATGGGCTGGCATTGGTGCCTTCGACCCGCTAACACAGTGAGGAAACTCGCCTCAAGCTGCTGAATCTCTCAAGTAAGATCTCGGTCTGTTGATCCGAAAAATCCTCGCGCTAACACCATCAAATAATATCCAATTAATAACCGGATCTCGATCCATAATCAAGAATCTAAATTACTTGTCCAACATCCAGAGTAAAAGACCATTTTACCCTTGTTCTTACTTGGCCTAAAACCAAGGCCCAACCCATTTGCTCAAAAGGTCTAAATTTCTAGAGGGCATCCCAAGGCCCAATATGGTCCAACTTCCTAATTGGGCCCAAAAACCATCATGGACCTAATTCCAAGAAAGCTCATAGTCTATTCATAGCCCAAAGTCAGAAGTTCAATGACCCAAAAAGGCCGAAACCCTAAAAGGCCCAAAATGGACACCCTAGGGAGTACGCCCTACGTACCAGAACCGTACGCCCCGCGTATTCACCCCCGAAGAACAACGTATAAGCTGTCAATGCATGATACCAGCATTACGCTGAGCGTACTCCTATGTACGCCCAACGTACTCATCAGAGGCCCAAAATCCATATTAAGCTCTTATGGGGTTAAGTCAAGCCGTCCAAACACATATATGATCCCTAGATAAGGTCTTAAACCATAAAGTTGCCAACTTTACTCCCTTGCATGCCTTAATGGGACCCAAAACCCGTTTTTATCCTCCTAAACCCATAATACGAACACCAACTTAATCATGACTCAACCAAACCCATCAATATGACATTTTTATGCACCCACAACCTCAGAAGTGCTAAGATCCAACATTCTAAGCTCTTGGAGTAGCTCATACTCACAAGGATAACTCTAAGGACCAAAATAAACCCAAAACATACCCTAGACTAGATCTAACACAAAGAGTCATCAAGTTAGAAACTTTATACCTCCTGGAAGTTGATGAAGATAATTAAAGCTTGGATCCACAAGCTCCAAGCCAAGCAATGCTTCCAACAAGATCTATTTCTTCTCCAAAGGCATACTAAAATCACACCAAAACCTCAAGAATGCTCAAATGAAAGCTAGAGTTTTGAATCTAGGGTTTAATGGGATGGAAGCTGAAGATAAAAGGGATTAGAGTTGAGTTAAGATCATTAAATAAGGTCCAATACCCTAAATTAGGGTTTTCTTAACATGGATACTTGTTACATTTTCAGATTTCAGGTGTCACACAAGACACAAAACTTTCCTTCATCCATAACCTACATCTTAATTTGCTATATATGTTGATACATGGATTATAGATCAACATGAACATGTTACATGTCAAAGATAAAGGAAAGCTACCTAACTTCAACATGCATATGCATTTGCTATCTTGAAGGAGAGTTACATAAAAGTCTTGATGGGCTAAAAGCGCTCATAAACCACCAATGCCCAACCATTTGATCCAATTTCCTTTATTATTTACGGTTCTGATTTTAACATGTTGGTTTTTTTCTAGAATATTTCGTTTCCATCTATTTTCGTGTGTAGGTAAATTACAAACTTATCATTAATATTTATCAGTCACATAATTTTAGATATTTGTTGGAATCACCTTTATAAGGGTGGGCCTTTTATTGAAAATCCAAAGAATATTGGAACATATATATTACGAGTTTTCTGTTGAAGCATGTGCTTATATAAACACGGTTTTTACTTTTTACTTCCATTAATACATCTTATTTTTCAAAAAAAAAAAAAAAAAATTGTATCATATTCCTCATCTTGAAAACGACTTTAATTTGAACGATTAGATCTCTTTGATTTGAAATGGGTTCGTGTCCAAGCCGCGTTACAGTCATTAAAAAGGACCCCGACATCAAAGTAATCTCCAAGTAAAGTTGTGATTAGTAATTTATTAACAGTATAAATAAATAAATATATAATATCCACATGGAAAGACATAATGCCTATGATTACTTTATGTACGTATTATATATACTATATAGCATGTGATTGCGCGTTGGTCCACACGGTTAGGGGCCACGCGTCGAGCTATGGGTGGCTATTTCATTTGGGTTTATTATTTATTATTTAATATTTAATATTTGTATTTGTAATTAGCAACGTGTTTTGGCGTTGCTACCCCTGTGCATGTGGGTGGTGGACGGCGACTTCCACTCTTTCCAAACCATATTTTTATAATCCATTTTTATGCATGTGTTGTATCTATTTTATATCAATTAAAACCACCCAATTATGACCCTTGATATGATGCCATAAACAAATATTCTAGAAATCAATGGTGAGATTGGAACAAGGGTATAATGGGAACAGAAAAAAAAAGGTCTGCCGTTGTAGCACGAGGTAAACAATATCGGAATGAAAAGATTAATAAATATAAGGGGGACAAGGTGGGTCCGTGGAAGTTGCCAAGAACACGACTCCATTGCAATGCTTTTCAAGATTCATCACCCACTATATATGTCACAAGCCAATTAATCACCTTTCCTCAACTTAAACAGCTTAAGTTTTCAGATTCATAGCAGGGTTTCCTTTTCCTTTTTCTTGTTCTTGTTCTTGATATTATGTCTACTTCATCGGAAATTGTGGATTCCGGTAGATTTTCCGGCCAGAATATGCCGTCCAGAGCTCCGGAGAAGTCCAGCTTCTCCCAGACTTGTAATCTGTTCTCTCAGTACTTGAAGGAAAACGCCACTTTCCCAGATCTAACTCTTGGTAAGTTTTTTATTTTCTTGATTATTCTTCTTGGATTATTTAATTTAAACATAGTTTCTTGAAGGTAAAGATTGATTTTTTATGGTTTATAAATTTGTTCAGGTAGGACAACACCATCAACTGCCACCATGAATCTTTTCCCGATGGCTGAAACCACACCGACGCCTGTCCAGCCGCAAACCACCGCCGGACAGAATCAATCAAGACCGATGACTATCTTCTATAACGGTCAGGTCATCGTGTTCAATGATTTAGCTCCAGAGAAGGTTAAAGAAATCTTGATGTTAGCGGGGAAAGGGGTTCCCCAGAAACCCACAAAAACAGAAGAAGTTTCGAATAATATCGTGCATGATAGCATCAAGATTCAACGTCCTCAGCCTGTTGTTGCAGATCTTCCGATAGCAAGAAAAGCTTCCCTCGCTAGATTCTTGGAGAAGAGGAAAGACAGGTAATTAATGAACAAACAAATCAAGACCTAATAATTACTCGATCATACGATTAATTTCTTACATGTTTGATTGGATTCTGATAAACAAAAGCTTGTTTTGCGAATTTATTACAGAATTACGGCTCGATCGCCATACCAAACGCAAGGTGATTCAAAGCAAGAAGATAGCAAGACGTGGCTGGGACTCGGTGCACAATCACACATCCAATTTCAGCTGCAACGGTGATAATAACGTACGAGTGTTATCATATTTAAAGATGGTTCAACGAATTGCTCAAGCATGTTAATTACGTTTAGGATCGATGATGTTTTTAATCATGTTCTTTTTTACGGATGTCCGGTTTAACTACAGAAATTTCTAACCTGTTTTTGCGTCTTTCTTGCCATGAGAGACGTATTGTAATAGTAATAGTTTTACATGTGATATGGGGTTAATGGAGGTATACTATTATTCTTTAAAAGTGTCGATTGTTTGGTGTGTTATTTTTGCACGACTCTTGAATCAAAACATATATGCAAACATGTAACATGTGGGTGGGAAGTGGGAAGTGGGAACCTAATTCGATGATATGTTAAATTAACTTTCTGGTGTTCGGCCAGATTTGACTCCATTAGTAGTGTTCCAAAAGCGACCCAAACAATATATAAATTAATTAAAGAAATAAAAAAGAATATGTCTTACATTCTTTGCTAATTTTTAATGTTCTTAATTTCTCCAATTTGTATAATCAAGCCTTCGGGTCGTTAATAAGAAAACAAGATCAAAAGTATGTTAGCTATGGTTGACGAAAACAACATATTATTCAATATTAGAAATCAATTTGAAGAAACATTGTATTTGGAGTCGTTAAGATTTATGATTATTGTATATGTTTTTAACTTTAAAAGAAAGTCAATGTTTTTCGTTTGGTAATGATTTTAAATAATTGTAAAAAAGTATTAGCTAAGTATATATAACAAGGTTCTAAAAAGTATGTTAGTGAATCCTGAATCCAAGGTTTGTACTTGAGGTCACGCTTCAACAAAATGCCGCCTTAAGTCATATGTGTATATAAAAATGAATTGTAGTAGAAAAATATATACAATTATTAAGGATAAATGTCATATTAGCCCAACGAACTTGTCCAGTTTGTTTTAAAAGATCACTTATCTTTTTATTTTTATTATTATTATTATTTTTTTTTTATTTCAGGGGTATGAAGTCAATGTTACCTGTTAAATAAGTCATTTGACCTCTTATAATAGGTTACCACCACCAACCTCTCTTCCCTCCTCATTCCTTCTAGCAACACACTCTACATCTTGAACCACGACAGTTTTCCCAATTAACATGTGGATTACCAATTAAATAACCATAACATAAGGAAGAAAACCATTCAAGATCTTCATTACCTTTCACCAAACAACTCCCTTTACACACCCATTTTATATAAACACAGCAACACTCGTGTTCTTAGATCTCAAGAACAATGAAAAGTCACTTAGGATTTTTGTCAAACACCGTATGTGCAATCTTTTAAGCTCCAGCTCAACACACGATTTCTAGTGGAGGAACCCCATTTTCAATTCAAATCACCAAAATAAATGTAATTTAACAATATAAAACGGATTTAGATTTGAAATTGAGAAAACTCCACCCCTTTGTTGTGAAATCGAACAAATGTTGTTGCTTTGTTCTTACCTAGATTTGTGAGTTTAATTGTGTCTGTGAAGGAATGATTGGAAAAGAAACAACAACAAATTAAGAAATTTGAATCGTCTTCGCGATACGATTCCGGGATTTGACTGTAGCGGTTTCACTAATAAGGACACAACCCCCCCCCCCCCCAAATCCCAAAAAGCTTTGGCGTGTGCCCTTTTTAGCAAAATCGTCCAAGATATGGAAGTCGACTTCGACATGACTGTCAGACAGAAAGCAGTCTTTGAGTGTCTGCGGGCGCCTCATGCTCAGGATTTTCTGCTAACTATCCCTATTGATGGTCTTGGCCAGTATATGTCTCCTGTAGAGTACCGAACTATCCTTCGTTACCGCCTCATGATTCCCATATTCCCAATTGACGAGATATGCCCAGTTTGTCGCAAGGCATGTTTGGATACCTTTGGGGAACACACGGTTCATTGTAGAGAGCTCCCTGGTTTCAAGTATAGACATGATGTGGTTCGGGATGTTATCTTTGATGCTTGTCGGCGTGCTGGTATTTCTGTGAAGAAAGAAGCGCCAGTGAACTTTTTGACGGACCCGCAGGATGGCAGGTCCACACTTAGACCGGCTGACATTTTGGTCTTTGGATGGGTAGGAGGGAAGCATACGTGTGTGGATCTTACTGGGGTCTCTCCTCTCGTTGGTTTGGGGAGCGGGGGTTTCACAGCTGGGCATGCCGCTTTGAAAGTCGCTGCATGCAAAGTGGTAAAGCACGAGAATGCATGTATAGAAAATCAACATGTGTTTGTTCCTTTTGCATTCGATATATTTGGTTTTCTCGCACCAGAGGCGGTGGAGCTCCTTAATAGAGTCCAACGGGTCATGCATTCTAATGTCATATCTCCTAGATCCACAAATGTTGTTTTCAAAAGAATTGGTTTTGCCATCCAGAAAGGGCTAGCGGCGCAGCTTGTTGCCCGTTTGCCTTCAATCGATATGTATTGAACTATGATACCATATTTGATCTCAAAATATTTCAAATGTATGTTTATCAAGAAGGCGATTAAGGAATCGTCTCTGCGAGGTGATTTTTTCTTGAGGCATGGTCCAAAAGCTGCAAACCCATTTCAGTTTAAGATTTCACTGGCTGGCTATTAGCATGATGTTCTGGCGAGATCTGCATGCTTCTTTTACGAGAGAACCTAACGAACATTACCTCCCTACATGTTCTCAACCTCGATTCTGGTGGCTCCACTGTCGCATGTGCAGATGGTGGAGATGGAGAAGAAGTAGAAGCAGATGCCTAAAATGTCTTCACCAATGTAAGAGATGGAGATGAAGAAGAAGCTTGGGGGACAGAAGTAGAGTTCGTATGTGGAGAAACATATGTCCAGTTGATGTAGATGAAGAAAAGCAGAAATAGGGGTGAAGAAGAAGGTTAAAAACAAGAGGGTGTAATGCAGTAGATGGTCAAACAGTGGTCAAGGCATATATTTTACCAGTTTACCCGGTACCAAGTGAAATAATGACCTTTTAAGACGATAAACTCGAACTTCATTCCCTTACAGTAAAAAAAAACAAAAAAAACTGAGTGACCTTTTAAAACAAATGGGATAAGTTCGTTAGGATAACATGAAATTGCCTCCTTAAGTAATGTCTTACAAACAACGTGGCTCGCCACGGCTCGAAAAAACTTGAGGCACCTTGCCGCCATGTCACGCTTAACGTTATTTAGAACATTGGTATATAGTTTCTCTCAACAAGAAATTGAGCATAATCACACACACAAAGATACAATATTTATGTGGTTCAGACAATATGACCTATGTCCACGGGTAAGTGAGAGTATTCTTATTTACAAGCTTGAAAATGATGTTTGTTACAATACAATTGAATCCACAGTTATCAGTCGTCATATATAAACAAAACATACACATAAACCCTAGATACAAAATTAAACAAAACCTCCATTTCGTAAGCTACGGATTAACTATGGATCAACAACAGGTTAGCTACAGATTAGCAACAGATCAACTATGGATTAGCTACGACTCAGCTAGCTAATGGTTCGCCAACCATCTAATGGTCTTCAATTCAATGTCACATTTAATAGTTTCCTTTCTCAAGATTAGTTAGAAAATTACTTTTCATATGTATGCATTCAAGAGAATAAGTCGTTTGTACCTACTCTACATATTCATGGTTATTAATGAAAGAAGCCAAGGGTTATGAGATCAAACATGATATCAAACCTCAAAAGATTTTAATTTCTCCATCTCTTATAACTCCTCTTACATCAAATAGGGTGTATCTTAAACAATAAACTATAAAGTGCACCCTCTATATGACACACATCGTACCCGATACAAGGTCCCTCAAATGGAGGGTAAATACACTAACAACATTTTGAACGTATAAATTTTGAAACTTAAACTTTCGGTGTAGATCCCACACCTCAACCACTAAACTTCTCATCATGACGATATTTTAAATTTATTGTAATACACGTACGCAAGTATAAACATGATAATTTAAAAGATTATGGTAAATCTTCTACTTAAGGAGGAGCAAGAGTTGTGTAACGCCCAGATTTTTCTACCAAGGTACACCCAATTTTATTAAAAATCATTTAAAAGTTTTACAAATAATCTTAGTGTACAATGGTACTCTGGCATACAAGAAGTTATCACAAGGATCGTGCTGGCAGCAAGCACAAGATCGAGTTGGGTGTCACAATAAATCTACCTGCAAAACAGATTATCATAAAAAAACGTAAGCCTCACGGCTTAGTGAATAACAGCTACTAAAACATAATCGAATAAATCATAAATCATACAAATAATGTAAATCATGTATATTCCACATAATTGTCACATATGTAATCATTTCATCAAAAGATTCATTTCTTCGGTAATAATCTATCTATCAAATACATGTCCAATCAATAATCAGTATCTCACTCATATTAAATCTCATGCTCAATGACCAATATATCAAATGTGTTATATCTTCCAATCATAATATATCTATCGATCAAATATTAATCTGTTAATATAATCTAATCTCTCATCTATAATCTATTTCTCAACATTTCCTCAATCTCTTAATCAACAATTTATATTTTAAATAATAATCAATTATATAATAATCATCACAATTATCACAACTATGGATATTAAAGTAGTGTTACTCACCTGGTAAGTCGACAGGCTTATTCCAGTCTCAGCTTTACTCTTCTACTAACTATCAGCTCGTCACACGGTAACACCTACACGGTCTCGTAACTCAGCCCGTATCTCACGTATATCGGTATAACTCTACCGGTATAATATCACGTAAATGACTCTCGGGCATCATCTCTGCTCAAATGTGTCAAAAATCCCCCAAATGACACCAAAAATGCACATATTTATAATCTGTGTTGGTCGCGTCATGACCATATAGGTGTCACGTCGTGACAAACGGTTAAACCCCGGTTTTGACACGTGTCTCGTCGACTCATCACATTTCACGCCGTGACAACCATAATTTCATGTCATGATGTTCAAAGGTTGACCTTTGACTCGACTTCCGTTGACTCTCTCATAATAGCATCTTACTTTCATCTCAACTTCAAATAGCCATAACTTTCTCATACGGACTCCGTTTTTGATGATCTTTATATCCACGAAATCCTCTCAACGTGATCTATAACATTATTTAATTATTTGTTGCTAAATATCATTTCTAAAAATAAATCATTTCAAGGCTTTATCTTATTTACTAAACTCATAATATCTATATTTCGTAAAATAACATCTGTTACGAAAACCGGGTGTTACAATACTTCACCCCTTCAAAAGATTCCGTCCTCAGAATCTCTTGTAATCTCGTGCCACTAATCTAGGGTAAGCTGCCTCTTCTCACATCATATATCTCATTTCATTCTCTCACTTTACTCTTATCTCATCTAATCTCACTCTTATTCTCATATGATCTCAGGTTTTCTCATCTTATCTTATACTCATTCAAGGCTCATATGTTATTCATCTCATCTCTTTACTCCTTTACAAATTTTCATCAAAATTATTATACAACTCTTATGTCTCATATCCTCTGTAAGTTTAAACAACTTACATAGTTTCTCTTATATCTAGACACTTCATGTGTCTTTAATTTATATTTCTTACATCTATCTCTTCACTAGTAATCGACTATAATTGGTAGGGAAAAAGGTCCCGACAATTACAAATCGATACTTTTTTTTACAAACATCCTTCTCTAATAGCAAGATCGATCAATGTTTCTACTAATATTATTCTCTTGATTAGTAACATTTCACGCATCATAACTCTTAATCATCTATCATGTAGCACTTATTTTACGAATTATTCTCAAGTTACAAATGTAACTATTTCATTCAAAAATCTATGGATCAATCATATTAATTACTCGGATCAGTATCAATTACCTAGATTATTCCAATGCACTAATCCATCACTATGATTAATACATATCACTCAAATCAATCGCTCAGATCAATCACTCTGATCAGTATCAATTGATGAAATTGCTTATTGTATGCATCATAATTGTACATAATGTCGGATCCAATAGATAGTCGAATAATTGATTCCACCCTAAGCCCATAACCAAACAAGGAACAATAAATAAGACCAAATCAATTATTCTCGGGCTATAAATCCCCATCATGGTTAATCTACCCAGATATTCATAAATTACTTAAATAATAATTTATCACTCAAATCAATCTAATTAATTACCTAGATCATTTACTCATATCACTTAGATCAATATTACTCATTCAAATCAATTACTAAAATTGCTCGGATCAATAACTCAGATTAACTAGATCAATCACGCGGATCACTTAGATCGATTACTAAGGTCACTCATCTCAATAGATCAATCAATCTGTCACTCATATTAATTGAATCAATTACTCAACTCAATTTAATACTCAGATTAACCAGATCATTTACTCACATCAATCAGATCAATTAAATCAATGACTTATATTGACATTCATTTCTCATACCAATCATTAAGATTACTCTAATCAATCACTCTATCGCTCACTCTAATTAAATCAATCACTTGAATCAATCTTAATTGTTTAGGTCAATCTCTCAGATCAGTATCAATCTCTCAATTTAATCACTCAGATTGCTTAAAACGATCATTCATATTAATTACTCTAATTGATATTAATCACTCTAATAAAAAATTAATTGCTCAGATTAGTCACTCAAATCTACTGATTAACTACTCTAATCATCATTGATTTCTTTGATCAATCACTTGGATCACTCACCTAGTTTAATCAAGTCAATCACTTGAATCAATTGGATCAATCGCTCATATTAATATTTTTCACTCAAATCAATTTCTTGAATCACTCAGATCAATTACTCGGATCAATATCATTTACTCAAATAAATAACTTAAGTTGATCATAATATATCTCATATTAGGATTAGGTCTCGTCACCTCTCAGAGACTCAATCACAAAATATCGTCTACATGTAAGTCAAATCGTCTACATGTATGTCAAATCATCTACATGATATAATCATGTAAGTCTATGATTTTAATCAAAAATCTTATTTTGTAAGGTCCAATCACCTCTCATGGATCTTTGTGTAAATCATATGATCTCGAGTAAAAGTCTTCATTTCTCAAATCCTGTTGCATATATATTCTTTCTCTCTTTCTCTTGATCTCTCTCTCCTTCTCTTTTCGTCTCTTTCTACCTCTATCCTAACTCAATCATCACCCCTCTCTCTCATGAGTCTCAAATATTCTATCAAAAGTTTTCTACATCTTTATCTCCTTCTTAATATTAATCTTGATCACATTATTTCGTTTTAAGAGTAATACTATCACTCCGTCTCACACTCTCATACTCTATCTAATCTCATGCTCTAACATCTTTTTTTTAGAATAATTATTTAGTTATCTCAAAATTCCTTAGGTATCAATTTATTTATCTAACTCGTACTCACCAGATCAAATAAATTATCATACCTATATATCACATAATTAAATCGGACCGATTATCATAATTATCGCAACTCTCTCTGCAATGCTCTGCCACATTATTTTGTTTTTTTATAAAATAAATATAAATATAAATATAAATATTTGCCTCAAGGTTCTCTAATGTCAAATAGCCAATTAATTCATAATCATTAAATCAAATCAATTTATCTAACACATTTAACAAATCAATCGAGTGTCATCTCTACTCTTAAGGTTTAAGTTTAGGAATCTACTATAAGAACCTAATTCACTTAAACCTCAGCTTTGATACCAACTTGTAACGCCCAAATTTTTCTAGCAAGGTACACCCAAGTTTATTAAAAATCATTTAAAAGTTTTACAAATAATCTTAGTGTACAATGGTATTCTAGCATATAAGAAGTTATCACAAGGATCGTGCTGGCAGCAAGCACAAGATCGAATAAATCATAAATCAAACAAATAACGTAACTCATATATATTCCACATAATTGTCATATATGTAATCATTTCATCAAAAGATTCATTTCTTCGGTAATAATCTATCTATCAAATACTTGTCCAATCAATAATCAGTATCTCACTCATATTAAATCTCATGCTCAATGACCAATATATCAAATGTGTTATATCTTCCAATCATAATATATCTATCGATCAAATATTAATCTGTTAATATAATCTAATCTCTCATCTATATTCTATTTCTCAACATTTCCTCAATCTCTCAATCAACAATTTATATTCTAAATAATAATCAATTATATAATAATCATCACAATTATCACAACTATTGATATTACATTAGTGTTACTCACCTGGTAAGTCGACAAGCTTATTCCAGTCTCAGCTTTACTCTTCTACTATCTATCAACTCGTCACACGGTGACACCTCCACGGTCTCGTAACTTGTGACAACACGGAGCCGGCATCTTGTATACCTAGTCAACTCAACCAATGTTAAACTCCTTGGCAGCACACCACACCATTTCTCTCAAGCTTCTTCAACCGTGAACCCTCCAAAGCTTCAAAAACGTGAGTAATCCATCCTTTAGCTTGTAGAACTTGAAAGACCACTCCATCTAAGCCTTAAATCATCAAGTCCCATCGTGTTCTTCATCCTTTAAAGGAGTACAGTTGCACACCCTCAAGAGGTTGGCCGCACACTCCTAAAAGACCCTCCAAAGTGAGAGTTTGACCCCCATCTTCAAGTTGGACATGACCCTAGCCTTATTGCATCTTAAAGTCGACATTTTGGGCATATGCATGAAGGGTGTACGGCCACACACCCCTGTGTACGGCCGCACACACACCCTAGGGCCGCAAACCCACTTGCACCACAACTAAGCATGGACCTAGAACACTTCATGAATGCTAGTGTGAACCTTGAAAACACCTCAAAGACACCTTCCATCATGAAGTGTACGGCCGCACACCCATGGCCGCACACACCTTTAAGGTGGCCATACACCCTCCTTACTCAATCCTACAAGGTTCTAACACTTAGTGCAAGTAGTTCCAAGTCCCTAGAGTGGTTCCCCATCATATCTAGTAGCGAAATACCTTCATTTGACTCCTTTATGTGTCATTACATGGTAATTAGGATCAAATCGTGTTCAAGGTTTCACTTGACACTCAGCCTCCGTGTCGATCCTTCAATCAAACCACTTGTTCGAGGTGAGTTCATACCCCTACGCTTTTCCGAGTTTTTCATGTTTTCAGGGGGGGAATACAAGCAAAAGCACAAGTAATCTTGGGCTCAAAATATATTATTTTGTTTAAGATAATTATATTTTCAATATACTTTGAACATGGAAAATAGTTTTACCAAATGGGTTAAGAAATCAACTCGCAGAAACAATTTTCAAAACTAAGGCAATGAACTTATGAACCATGAAGTAAAAGATATCATTTTATAAAGGATTCATGTTAATTACAAAAAGGGTTTTCAGCATTATTACTTGTAAATTTGTTAGTCTAAGTTGGAGACACGTCCTTGGTACCACTCACCACCGAAACAGAGTGTAGGAATAGCACTTATGACCAGAATCTCTTGTAGGGAGAGCGTGACTGTTGTGTATAGATCTATACGGGACTGACTATCCCGCACCTTGCTGTTAGCTACAGTAGGACCGACAGGTCTACGGGTGACAAAGTCATAAAAGATACTGGTGCCCGATTCGCGCCATATCAAGTCAAAGTATGGTTATAAAACTCACAATGTAGATAACAACGATTTACTTACGTAATAATGGATCGAGTGAACTAACCTCAGAGTAATAACCAATTGATTACTAGAAGGTATTAATAATACCTTCAGGATTTAGTTCACCACGTTTTTTTTATTAGTTTTATTTATGTAACAAGGCTAATATACCCCACTGGGAGTAACCAGGGTTTTTCAAAAGAAACTACGCTTTAACAATATAAGTATGGAAGATACTTGTACTCTTCATTTTAGAACGGATAATCATTAACCTACTTTTAGGGAAAATATAGGATTTTCCCAGGATAACACGGCATTTTACAAACTAATGGTTTATCATTTAACTAACGGACATTCATGTTCCTTCCATGACTCCTGGGATTGTGCATATCTAGTACGAACCGGGAAGTCATGGAAGGAATGGGTTTTAAACTATACTTTTCATAAGGAAATATGGGATTTTCTTGAGGAACACTTTTCAAAAGGATCAAAGAACATTTTCCACCAAAACTAAATGCTTATGAACTCACCAGCTTTATGCTGATATTCTTTCAAAACTGCTTATATTCTCAGGGAATTAGTAGACAGGTACTTCCAGGAGTTTGGAGAAGTCGAAGCGTTAGAGTCACGTCCTTCTATTTTACTTTTGATATGAACAAAACTATGTATTAAGTCAATGTAAACCTTTTTCATATATGTATTCAATGTTTGGTTGTGTTTACTATGATTGCTATGATACAATTGTTGTGATACTACACATGACGTCCTCCGCCCCAAAACGTTTCCGCTGTTCCGGTTTTGGGGTGTGACATAACTCAGCCCGTATCTCACGTATATCGGTATAACTCTACTGGTATAATATCATGTAAACGACTCCCGGGCAACATCTCTGCTCAGATGTGTCAAAAATCCCCCAAATGACACAAAAAACACACATATTTATAATCTGTGTTGGTCACGTCGTGACCATATAGGTGTCACGTCGTGACAAACGGCTAAACCCTGGTTCGACCACGTGTCTCGTCGACTCATCACATTTCACGTCGTGACAACCATAATTTCACGTCGTGATGGTCAAAGGTTGACCTTTGACCCGACTTCCGTTAACTTTCTCATAATAGCATCCTACTTTCATCTCAACTTTAAATAGCCATAACTTTCTCATACGGACTCCGTTTTTGATGATCTTTATATCCACAAAATCCTCTCAACGAACTTTATAACATTATTTAATTATCTTTTGATAAATATCTTTTCTAAAAATAAATCAACTCAAGGCTTTATCTCATTTACTCAACTCATAATATATATATTTCGTAAAATAACACATGTTATGAAAATCGGGTGTTACAAGCTGTGGACTATCTTCATAAGCAACGAAGATTGCTCATTATTTTGGATAAACCTTAGTTGTCTAATTAGAGAATTAAAATAAGACTATTTGTTGTGATATGTAACCCAATCTTAACACCGTCTCGTGGTTCCGTCTGGGTTAAGCCATGTAATCCCAACAATAAAGAAGCACCGTCAGTCGACGCCCGAGAGGTGATCCCGGGACGAAGCTCCGACGGTCTAGTTAGTATGAGTGTCTCTATCGATATATGGAGAATTAGTGATTAACGTTTTGAATAGAAGGAGGCGATTCCTTCCTCTGGAGGAGAAGGATTCCATTTATACCTGCTATTTTTGAGCATGATCCTAACAACATCCTTTGTCCCGTCTAGGCCGACAGGACGTGGAGGAGTCCCATTGATGGATTGTGCACCACTAGAGGTTGTATGCTATTGGTGCAGAGAAGGTAGAGAACAACGCTCTGAGTGGTACACTTTTCGCTCTGGGAAGTGACCAACTATGTTTTGGTTTATTATCAACCAAAGATTATCATTTGGAATTGGACCTGGGTGCGAGAGCGTCAAGTACCAAGATCCTAATGTGAGACCACATGTAACGTCCCAAAATCAAAATAAAACTTTTCATTTTTAATTAAAGAGAAATCATTGTTTTTAATCAAACCCAAGTCATAAGAAACCAATATCAAGTATAAATATTCTAAAATCAATGTATCATAACATCTCCAAAACATGTCACCGAAGGATGTGTACAATCACGCCTTTGCTTTCCCCCGATCATCTGAAGTACCTGATACATAACAATTAAACCGTAAGCCAAAGCTTATTGAGTTCCCTAAAATACCACCACACAAACATATAACAACATGCATACTGGGTCCATAACCATCGGGCCGGATTACCCCTGAGCCCATAACATGAGTTTGGATTGCCTTTCTGGCCTACAACTCATGTCTGGATTGCTCCCGAGCCCACAACATAAGTCTAGCTTTCCTTTCTGGCCCACTACTAATGTTTAGCTTGCTCTCGGGTTTGTTGGCTTCCGTATAGAGCAGTATTGCCTTAACCCAACCGTACTATGTCAACATATGCAAAAGATAGAAAAATAACCAACAAATAGATAATCATGCAGATCTAACAGATCACTACATCATAGCAACATCCTATATATCAGAATACATAACTGAATGGACCGACATTGGTGCCTTCGACCCACAAGTACAGTGAAGAAACTCACATCACAGTTTGAAAATATAGCAAAAAAGAACGCCGCTCCAAATGCCAACTCTACATGTCACCTAAACAACAAATAGTGACCTAAACTCAAACGACAACTAAAAAAAAAACCTGAAATGCCCCTAGGTTAAACTTGGTAAAGCCTCGGGTCAAAGGTCAAATTCAGAAAGTCAAAACTTCAAGGAATAGTCAAGTAGACTGAGTACGCCCCGCGTACTCAGTTACTACACTGGGCGTAGTCACGACCTAAGAAAACATCACGACTTCAGCCCGGTACGTGCAACGTACCATTTGATACGCCTGACGTACTCCGCATAGACCAACCCTTTATCATTAAGTGCATATTTCTTAATGACCTTTCATCCAATTTCAGATCTAGACTGTAACACTCAGGTTAGGTGCACATTATTATTATTATTGAGTTAAACGTTTTCAATTTTGGCCCTTATCATGACATGAGGAATGCTTGTCACGTCGTGAGGAGTAATTTGGATGCGGTCATTACTTTGAGCCTCACGACGTGAGAAATCCGATGCTCACGGCGTGAGAGCAATCTGAGGATCAAAAACCCTGATTTTCGGTATTTAAAGGAAAGAGGGGGCTAGGGTTGTTCACCATCTGCCTCTCTCACACTCTAAGCCCCACAGAACCCTGATATTTATCATCCTTGAAGTTCTTAGCCATTTTGGTGCCATTTCTAGCTTGAAGAAGGAGAGAATAAGAGGAAAGGAGTAATCTAGTGGTGGAGTGGACAAAGTAGCAACATTATCATCACCTTTTCTTGCTGTTGGACCTTTATAAGTATCAAAGATCCAAACTTTATTACATTTCATGGGTAGATCTAGGATTTTGTCCATTTTTCTTTATGTTTAGCATGCTTGAGTGAAGTAAATCCGTAAAGTTATCAACTTTATGGATTCTAAGAGTTACTTGATCATCATATTGTTCAGATCTGGAAGTTGATGAGGTATAAGAGGCATGCATGAGAATTTGAAGCGTATTTCTTCACTTTTGACTTAGAACGGGTTGGATCATGCATGATGCAAGCATGGACACAAAGGAAACATCTTTATGGACATTAGGAGTCCCCTTTAACTTCTGGATGAGATGGATTCGAGGAAATAATGAAATAAGGACTCAAAATGGAAACTTTTAGCTTCAGACGGTGCTCACAACGTGATACACAAGATCTCACGACGTGAGATTTGAATAAACCCTGTTTTCTATTAAGATCATTGGAGCTCACGACGTGAAAGTGGGTGCCCACGTCGTGATGTTAGTTCAGATGATTTCTTTGATTGAGTTGGCTAGGTTGGGTCGAGTCGAGTTGGAACCAGACCGAGTAGACTATCACGACGTGACCAAGGTCTGGTTAGTTGAAAGGTCTGGTTTGGCATTTAGGGCTATTGACTTTAACCCGGATTTTGACTAAGTTTGACCTAAGGGTATTTTGGGTATTTTGGATTGTGTTTGAGAATTGGTCACTTTTGATAGATAGTTGAAAGGTAGAGCTAAGATTCGGAGCCGAGACCTTATCAGCTATCGTTCAGACTGTGAGGTGAGTTCCTTACTGTTCTTGTGGGTCGAAGGCACCGACCCTTTAGTTATGTATCCTGGTATATAAGATGTTGCCATAAAACAGTGATCTGTAAATCTGTCTGCTAGTCTATTAACTGGTTATATGATTATCTATTGCTGGATATATGTTATTTGTTATGTATATGTCAACATTGTATGGTGGGGTTGAGACTGTACTGCTTTGTGCTGTAAGTCAACAGACCGGGGCATTCCAACCGAAAGGTTGTGGGCCAGGGCATTCCAAACGGAAGATTGTGGGCCAGGGCATTCCAACCGGAAGGTTGTGGGGCGGGGGTAATCTAACCAGGAGGTTGTGAACCCGTTATGTATTGGGCAATCCAACCGAAAGGTTATGGGCCGGGGCATTCCAACCGAAAGGTTTTGGGCCATGGGTAATCCAAATAGGAGGTTGTGGATCTATTATCTATTTGATTATATGTTTGTGTGGTGGTACTTTGGAGGAAACTCACTAAGCTTTGGCTTACAATTTTAGTTTATGGTTTCAGGTACTTACGAGGATCGTGGGAAGGCGAAGGCGTGATCGTACACAGCTTCCTGTCTTATGTATTTGGGTCTTGGGGAAAACTCTGATTTGAAATAACACTTTTGAAACAATGACTATTTTGTAAACAATGTTGATGAATGGTTGATTTTGAAAATATTAATTTATTGTGATTTTTGGAGTGTTACAAGTTGGTATCATAGCCTTGGTTTGAGAGAATTGGATGAGCATTCGTGTGAATCCAGACTCAAACTAGCGAACTGCAAAAGTATTTAAACTGATTTTTCAAAAATTGTTTTTAAAAGTAAACCAGGAAGGATGCGATGTGTACGATCAGCCAGAGCAAGAAAGTATACCCCAAATTACGCACACTGTTATTTTCTATTATGTTTATGATAGAACAACATGTTAGTAATAGGCTAGGGATCTTCAGTAATTGCATGATAGAATTGCCTGATAATTGATGTCTGATAGCCTAGGGCTTCTTTCTTGTATGGAATTGACATCATTACTGTAGTGGATTAGTGTATGCATCATAGTTGTACATAACTAAGATTCTATAGCCTGAGAATATTTGGTTTAGCCTTATTTCCTGTTCTTATTTGATGAAGGGCTTAGGGTAGAATCAGGTATTCGTCTGTCTATAGGATCCAATATTATGTATGATTAGCATACACGAGTGTTTCAGGGTCGTTGGAAGTTTCATGGATGAGTTATGTGGGGTCAGCCGGCCAGTTGAGGAATTTTTAGCCTTTCTCTAGGAAGTGACAATAGGATATATGTGTATTCTAGTATGTGCTGTTAGGGTTGTTGTGATGATCTTCTGAGACAAATATAGGTAGGTGCGAAAGGTAGTATGGGCTTGTACTACTGGAAGCGCATGACCCATACGCGTAATAGGGAAGTTACAACCCCTAGGGTTTTGTTGTTTGGAATAGCTCATGTGGAATGAAATGCGCCGTGTCTGATATTTTCTAGTTTATTTTTTAGTATGGTGGTTACGAGGAGATTCGAGTCGGGAGCTGGATCGAGTGGCCAGGATAGGCCAGGGATGACTGAGGACCAGGTTAGGGAGATGATTCATGCTGAAGTTGTTTCTATTGTCCGGGGGCAGATACCGAAGTTGTTTGGGTCTATCAAGACCGCCATGGTGTATTTCTTTGATGGCCAATACACTGCACTTTCTGAGGCTGCTGCTGCAGCTGCAACTACTGTGACCGTTGCTGTTGCAGGGATTGGCGCGGGGAGATCCTTCCAGTACCAGGACTTCGACAATAAAATGCCCCTAGTGTTTGATGGGGCTTAGGATCCGATTATTGCTATGAGGTGGCTGTCAGATGTTGAGGGATGTTTCTTTACTTTCTTCGGCCCAGCTGACCAAAAGGTCAAGTTCGCTCTAAACCTTCTTCGGTCTGGAGCGAAGGAATGGTGGAGATTGGTGACTAGCTCGTACACTCCGAAGCAGAGGGTTGCTGTGTCTTGGGAGCAGTTTTCTGAGATGTTCCACTCGAGATATGTTCCATTGTTGGAACGGGAGAGGTTAGCTCAGGAGTATTTAGATCCGATACACGGGACTGAGTCGGTGATTGAGATCACCAAGATGTTTACGAATAGAGCTATGTTTTGTCCTGAGTTTGCTATTTCTGAGCAAGATCAATTGACCGAGAACAAGATGTGTGATGTGCGCGATCGGCCGAGCTCAAGTAAGTTTTCCCCAAGATACCCATACATGTTCTGTTATGATATGATATGATTATGAGAACTGCATGCTAGATTAGGGCTACAGGATCTAGGAAGGATGCCTTATATGCCTACTGTATATGTGTGAGAACTGCATGCTAGATTAGGGCTAAGGATCTAGGAAGATGCCTGATATGCCTGTTATATGTGTTTTTGAGCTGCAAGATGTTACCGACTAGTCAGTTATATGATAGCTTGGATTGGGTTACTCAATGCCCGAATGTTGTTGCTTTGTGCTTCGGGAGTCCTAGTTATCTTTAGCTAACTAGTAAATGAATACGTTAAGTTACTTATTGCGAGGACGAAATAATTTCAGAAGGTTAGGTCTAGCCCTACTGCGCAACTCTTGTTTGAGTCCAACCGTTGTGGGGTAGGACCTTTCATTCGAAGAATTATCTGGTCTTAGTAATATGTAATGGTATTCGCAAGCTAGTTAGGTAAAGGTAGCAGGGGTTCCTTATGCAGCTGATGGCGGAGAGTAGATCGGAGAGTTACCCTAGGGTAAGCCTAGGATGAGATTAGCAAAGAGTGCAATAGTAGTAGAAGGGACTTGGTGAAGTCGAAGAAATCCTTGAGGAAAGTACGAATAGATGTTGAAGGTAGTATGGGCCAGTACTACTGAAAACAGAGGATCCGTACTCGAGTCAAGGAGGGCCGAGATAGAACCAGGAAACTTGTAGAGTGTATAAGACCTCCCGAGGTTTATGTATGGTTCTGACGATTATGTGTTATATTTCAGAATGGTGATGATCAAATGTCATGGAGGGGGAGGTTCAGGATCAGGATCCGGTTCAGGATCGGGCTCGGGGGCAGGTTCCGAGCCAGTGGACGAGGGACTACGCGAGTTAATCGCGTCTGAGATCACGAGAGGTATTCTTGAGTCGACCCCGGTGATTTTCGGGTCGATCAAGGAAGGGATCATTGAGTTGATGGAGGATCGCCTCAGGGCATTCAGGAGCGATATGGCATTCAGTCGGTCAGGATCACGCACCCTGTCCTTCAAGGACTTCAGGATCAGTGGTGCGCCGGATTTTCATGGGGCTAAGGACCCCATCGCAGCCAGGAGATGGATTGCAGACATTGAGTCTGTACAGCTGACGAGCTTCTGCCCTAAGGGGTCGAAGGTGCGATATGCCGCAGGTTGTTTGAGAGACCGGGCCAGGGATTGGTGGGAGTCGGTTGGTGACTCGTTGGGAGCCTCGGCGATTGAGGTTATGACTTGGTCGGACTTTGTGACCAGGTTCAGGTCCGAGTTTGCGCCAGCTGTGGAGCTTCAGCAGCTGGCCAGGGAGTTTCTTGACATGAGGCAGACGACTGAGTCAGTGGCGGAGATTACCGCCAAGTTCCGGGAGAGGGCATTGTTGGTGCCCCAGTATGCGGGAGACGAGAAGATGCGGAAAACCCGTTATCATGATATGTTGAGGGCAGACATCCGTGAGCATGTCAGCTTCTCAGCGTGCCCGACCCTGGATTCCATGATTGTCAGGGCGAGGGAGAGGGAGATAGATTTGGAGCACCTTAGGAAGAGGAAGGCGGAGGAGGGACAGGTTGCTGGGGCTTCGGGGAAGAAGCCCAAAGGATTCGACTCTAGGTCGAAGGGCCAGCAGGGTCGGGGCCGCTGTGGGAAATGCGGCAGATCACATGAGGGGGTTTGCCGCACTGGGCCGGGATCAGGCTGCTATAAGTGCGGCAAGACTGGGCACTTTGGTAGGGATTGTACTGCCCCTGCCCCCACCTTTCAGACATCATACCTGATTTGCTTTCATTTCAATCAGAAGGGCCATAAAAAGGCCAATTGCCCTCAGTTGACAGCAGCAGCGCCAGTGAAGGCGCCAACTCCAGCGACCCTGCGGATCACCGATGGTCGGCAGGGCAAGACAGAGGCTCCGGTGGTGAGGAGTCGGGCCTTCCAGTTGACTACCGAGGAGGCACGCGCCGCACCCGATGTGGTGACGGGTATGATTTCTTCTCCCTAGCTTTTATTTTATGTGTTTATGATATTAATGTGCCATGTGATATGTCTTGTTTAGGATCGTTTCATGTGAACGGTATCCCAGTTCAGGTGCTACCCGATCATTTGTCTCTCTTGTGCTTAGCAAGAGGTTCCCTGAGTCTTCGGGCATGTTGGATTACCCCCTAGAGGTCGAGATTGCAGACGATCGATCCGTGCGAGCATCAGAGGTTTTCAGGGACTGTGTTTTGAGGTTGTTCGAGGAGCGTTATTTGGTGGACTTGGTTCCCATTCCGTTGCGTGGGAACAAGGTGATTATAGGCATTGATTGGTTGAGCCCCAACGGGGCAGTGATCGACTGCGCGCAGCAGTTGGTTCGGATCAGGACCCCGAGTGGGGGAGAGCTGGTGATTCAGGGCGAGAGGCCACACCGCAGACCAGCACTATATTCAGCAGCGAGGGCCAGGTGCTACCTTCACAAGGGTTGCGCTGGGTATGTCGCCTATGTTATGGATACCCGAGAGAAGGGTAAGACGACGATGACAGGTGTCCCGGTGGTGCGAGATTACGCGGACGTATTCCCAGAGGAGCTGCCTGGGATACCTCCGGAGCGACAGGTGGAGTTCATGATCGACCTAGTCCCTGGTGCGGCTCCGATAGCCAAGGCACCATATCGGTTGGCTCCTCCCGAGATGCAGGAGTTATCTACACAGCTGCAGGAGCTGTTAGACAAGGGATTTATCAGGCCGAGTAGTTCGCCTTGGGGAACCCCGATCCTGTTTGTCAAGAAGAAGGACGGGTCGCATCGCATGTGCATAGATTACCGGGAGCTGAACAAGGTAACGGTGAAGAACCATTACCCACTCCCGAGGATAGATGACTTGTTCGACCAGCTTCAGGGAGCATCTTGGTTTTCCAAGATAGACTTGCGGTCAGGCTACCATCAGATGAGGGTCAAGGATGAGGATATACAGAAGACTGCTTTCCGGACTCGCTATGGTCACTACGAGTTCATGGTGATGCCCTTCGGGCTCACCAATGCTCCTGCCGCGTTCATGGACCTCATGAACCGCGTGTGCAGACCGATGCTAAATCCGTCTGTGATAGTTTTCATTGATGACATCTTGGTTTACTCCAAGACGCAGGAGAAGCATGAGGAGCATATGCGAGAGGTTTTGGATACCTTAAGGAGGGAGAGCTTGTATGCCAATTTCTCCAAGTGCGAGTTCTAGTTACGCGAGGTGCAGTTTCTTGGGCACCTTGTCAACCAGAACGGGATATTGGTTGACCCGGCCAAGGTGGAGGCCGTGATGAGATGGGAGGTTCTGAAGTCTCCATCTGAGATTCGGTGTTTCCTCGGATTGGCAGGCTATTATCGGAGATTCATTCAGGACTTCTCCAAGATAGTCGTTCCTTTGACCCGGCTGACAAAGAAAGCCGTTGTTTTTCGTCGGGGGCCTGAGCAGCAGGCGGTGTTTGAGACATTGAGACAGAGACTATGCATCCATTTCAGGTTTGGGCGCAGTTTTGATGCAGAGAGGGCATGTCATCGCCTACGCCTCGAGGCAGATGAAGCCTCACGAGGCGAAGTACCCGACGCATGATTTGTAGTTGGGGGCGGTCGTCTTCGCCCTCAAGATTTGGCGACACTACCTCTATGGGGTCCATTGTACTATCTACACGGACCACAAAAGTTTGAGGTACCTCATGGATCAGCCGAATCTGAACATGAGGCAGTGGCGGTGGTTAGACGTGGTGAAGGATTACGACTGTGAGATCCTTTACCACCTGAGGAAGGCCAATGTCGTGGCCGATGCGCTTAGCCGTAAGGCAGCGCCGATCAGGGACATCTGCATGAGGATGACCATGGTGACTCCGCTTTTGGAGCAGATCCGAGAGGCCCAGCTGGAGGCCATGAAGGAGGAACATCGGAAGAGCGAGCGTATTGTGGGTCAGGTTTCCTCCTTCGACTACGACAGCCGAAGGTTATTGAATCTACATCATAGGGTATGGGTTCCCTATCATGGGGGTGTGCGTCAGGTTCTGATGGAGGAGGCGCACAAATCTCGATTCTCGATTCATCCCGGAGCGACGAAGATGTACAGAGATCTTCGACCCGGTTACTGGTGGCCCTGCATGAAGCGGGATGTCGCCTGGTACGTGGAGCGGTGCTTGAACTGCAGGAAGGTCAAGGCCGAGCACCAGAGGCCACACGACAAGATGCAGCCGTTAGACATTCCCATGTGGAAATGGGAAGATATTACTATGGATTTCATCACCAAGCTTCCCAGGACTGCATGGGGAGTGGATTCGATTTGGGTCATCGTGGATCGGTTGACCAAGAGTGCCCACTTTATACCGATCCAGGAGAGCATCTCGGCCGAGAATTTGGCCGATATATACATCCGAGAGGTAGTAGCTCGGAACGGAGTGCTAGTTTCGGTGATTTCGGACCGAGACGTGCGGTTTACTTCCAGGTTGTGGAAGAAGTTTCACGACGAGTTGGGTACTCGTATGCACTTCAGTACATCGTTCCACCCGCAGACGGATGGTCAGAGTGAGCGGACCATCCATACTTTGGAGGATATGCTGCGGGCATGCGTTCTAGACTTCGGTGGTAGCTGGGATACCTATCTTCCATTAGTTGAGTTCTCCTACAACAACAGCTATCACGCGAGTATCGATCGTCCTCCCTTTGAGATGTTGTACGGGAGGAAGTGCAGGACCCCGATATGTTGGGGTGAAGTCGGACAGAGGGTCATGGGGAGCACCGAAGTGGTGCTCAAGACGACAGAGAGGATTCATCAGGTTAGGAGTAGGCTTCAGACTGCTCAGAGTCCGCAGAAAAGTTACCCCGACAAGCGCCGATCATACCTGGAGTTCCAGGTCGGGGATATGGTCCTCCTGAAGGTGTCGCCTTGGAAAGGCGTCATTCGATTCAGGAAGCGGGGCAAGTTGGACCCCAGGTATATTGGACCTTTCAGGGTTATCGCCCGGGTGGGCAAGGTCGCGTATAGACTGGACCTGCCAGCCGAACTCAGCCAGATTCATAGCACATTTCACGTCTCCCAGTTACGGAAGTGTCTGGTGGATGACTCGGCAGTGGTGCCCTTGGAGGATATTCAGGTGGATGACAACCTGAATTACATCGAGCGGCCAGTAGTGATCCTCGACAGGAAGTCGAAGGACCTGAGGAACAAGAGGGTGGAGCTGGTGAAGGTGAAATGGTAGCACCGCAAGGGATCAGAATGGACTTGGGAGCCGGAGGAAGAGATGAGGGAGCACTACCCCGAGCTTTTTCCAGATTCAGCAGCAGACTTCGAGGACGAAGTCTAAAATAAGTAGGGGAGATTTGTAGCACCCGATTCCTAGTACGTATTTAATTTCAAGAAATATTGCAATCTACTCTAGGACTCGGCGAGTTGGTGGCCCAACTCGTCGAGTAGACTCGACTTTTTATCGGGGGTTTAAGTGACCTACTCGACGAGTCGGAAGACCGACTCGACGAGTAGGAGCTGTCTGGAAAAAACCCTAATATTTAGGGTTTGCACCCTATTTAAACACTTTATCTCGTCCCAACCCAGCCTCCATCACCCTCCCAACTCAGAAAAACCCTAGATTGAAACCCTAAACCTTTAGTGAGTGTGTTTGAGCTTTGTGGTGACATTTGTTGTGTGATTGAAGTTTGAGAAGAAGAAAGGAGCTTGGGAGATCAAGAGGAAGCAAGAAGATCCAGAGGTTTTGCTTCATTCTCAGTTCATTCAAGGTAAAAAGCTTGAACCTTGACCATCTATCTCCTAGATATTGTTTGGGGGCTATTTTCTACCTTTTCTAAGCTTTTGAGAGGCTATGCTCAGATTTGCTTGTATATGGGGGTTTGTGCTTCAGATCTGGAACCATTGAGGGTTCCCATGGCATAAAGGTGCCAACTTTATGGCCATAGGAAGCCCATGCATCATATAAACCCCATTTTATAGCCTTTTGAGCCAAAAACCCCATGCATGGACATCAAGTTCATAGCTTTACGTATAAAAGGGACCCTAGGAGGTCAGATCTATGATCGGGTTGCTTTAAGTCCCACTGAAATCGACTGTATAGTTTTGGACAAAGAGGGACTCGGTGAGTCACTTGGGTGACTCGGCGATTCGGGACGCTTTTTCCCCAAAACGTCTTATGGAGATGGTTTTGGTTGAGTGGAAGGAACACTCAGCCTGTTAGGGTTTGTCTTGGACCTGAAAATCATGGGACTCGACGAGTGTACGAATAGACTCGGCGAGTCCAAGGCAATCTCCCAACTTATGAAGATGGACTCGGCGAGTTCAATGGGAACTCGGCGAGTCAAAGACTAAATGTAACATCCGGATTCCCAGCAAAGGAGAAGTGGTTTCCAACAAGAGGAGGTCAAGGGAGTTGAGGATCCAGGGCTTTCAAGTTCAGATCTACACTATTGAGGAGGAGGCTAGGTCGGGACGTTGAGCACGCGAGTTTATCCGACTTCATTGAGGTGAGTCTTCTCACTATACTGTACCTGGAAGGGTACCTATGTGTGACCGGAAGGTCTTGTATGCTATGAGATGTGTGTGCTATATGCGGTTATGTGATATGTATGTGCTATGTATGTTATGTATGATAAGGACCAGAAGGTCAGGATGATATGGACCGGAAGGTCAAGAGGTTACGGACCGGAAGGTAGATACGGGTAGGACCGGAAGGTCTACCGGGATTTGGGGCAAAAGTCACCTGAGACACATGGATCGGAAGATCCTACAGGGTTATGACCTGGAAAGGCGTATGTGTTGTATGTGGTATTTGGGGAACTCACTAAGCATTTATGCTTACAGTTGTTGTGTGATGTGTTTCAGGTACTAGCGAGGATCGCGGGAAGGCACCGGCATGATCCGTACACACTCATAGAGATTATGTTTTGAGATTCTGGGACATGTTTTGTTATGACACAATGGATACATTATGTTTTGTGATTATCGTGTGATTGAAAGTATGATTTAAAAATGAAAAATCGTTTTGAAAATTTACGTTGTTACAAGTTGGTATCAGAGCCTTGGTTTGAGGGATTCGGATGCACCTTCGGGCGTATCTGAACTCAAACTCAGGATTTCGGAAAGTTTTTCATAAAAAGGAACAATTTTTCTAAGAGAGTAAAAGATTTTGAGAAAAGCAGAAGGAAGGAGTGTGTACGATCAGCCAACGCCTGAACGGTGATTTCCCAAAATACCCTTACATTATGTGTTATGAGATATGTTATGATATGATATGCATGCTAGAGTTGGCTAGGTATTCATATTAGGACTAGAGTGGCCTGATTTTGTGATGCCTTAGCCTAGGAAGGATTTTGCTGCTATATGATGCTTGAGAACGAGTAGGTAGCAGTGAGGAACTGATGAGAGGTCTATCGAAGGGTAGCCTATACCAGTGAGATGTAGAGTGCTTGTGATCTGGGATCCAAGGAGGACGACTTAGGGTGAATACTGATGCGGTGTGGACGGTAGTATAGGGCCCGTACTACTGAAGACACCGGAGCAGTGCGCACTCTAAGTAAGAATCCTTAGGATACTAAGGAACAAGTAGGGTTGAGTTATTGAGTGTGAGTATGCTCGAGCAAGTCTCTTATATTATTATGTTGTATTTCAGAGACATCATGGGTGGGACACGGCATAGACCTGAGCCGAGCGGCGTGAGTGACGAGGAGCTTCGTCAGATGATCCACGATGAGGTGGCGGCGGCGATTCGGGCCGAGATTCCGGAGATGTTTGGGTCTATCAAGACCACATTGATTGAGACTTTTGATGAGCGGTACGCAGCAGTGACTGAGGCTGTGGCTGCTGCAGCTACTGTAGCCGTGGCTGCTGCCAGGCCTCAGGGAGGTGACTCGTTGTTGCTTCGAGAGTTCAGCAACACGAAGCCACCAGAGTTTGACGGGACGCAGGATCCGATCGCTGCGATGAGATGGATTTCTGATATCGAGGGATGCTTCTACACGTGTTCATGTCCGGAGCATCTGAGGGTACGGTTCGCGTTGAACCAGCTTCGCTTGGGAGCGAAGGACTGGTGGAAGTTCGTGACGGCGAGCTTCACTCTTGCAGAGATTTCAGTGGTGACATGGGAGAGGTTCACCACCATGTTCAGAGACGAGTATGTTCCCCCAGTGGAGAGGTAACGGTTGGTTTAGGAGTTCTTGACCCTCAAGCAGGGTACTGATTCGGTTACTGTGGTTACCAGGAAGTTTCATGAGAGGGCGATGTTCTGCCCTGAGCAGGTGTCTTCTGAGCAGGCACGCATGAGCCGGTATTTGGGCGTTTTGAGGAGGGATATTCGGGAGTTCGTGTCGAACTCGACTTACCAGACATTTTCTGAGCTCCAGGCAAATGCCCGGAAGAGGGAGATTGAGTTGGAGACTCAGGCCAGGGAGGAGGCCGAGTCTCAGAGGACGGATCGGCGGCCGGCACAGTCTCAGCCGGCAGCCAAGCAGGCAAAGTCCGCTGATACGAGATCTGGAGGCCAGAAGGGCCGCACTTGTGGGAAGTGCGGAAAGGGACATGATGGGGTCTGTCGATCAGGTGCTTGCTACAAATGTGGCAAGGAGGGGCATATCGCCAAGGATTGCCCCAAGGGGTTTATGGTCTGCTTTCATTACAACCAGACTGGCCATCGGAAGGCCGAGTGCCCGCAGTTGCATCAGGGATCAACACAGGGATCTGCACCTGCTGCTAGGGTTACCGAGGTTCGGCCAGCGAAGGCCGAGGCACCGAAGGCTCGCGAGAGAGCTTTCCAGTTGACAGCGGAGGAGGTCCGCGCAGCGCCTGATGTTGTGGTTGGTACTTTTCTTGTGAGTTTTGTACCTGCCTTAGTGTTATTTGACTCGGGTGCGAGTCGATCATTTGTGTCGATATCGTTTAGCCGGCACATCAGTAGCCGACGTGAGGCGTTGAGTCGACCTCTACGAGTTTCCATAGATGACGAGCGAGCGGTGTATGCTACGGATGTGATTCGAGGATGTGTACTCGAGATCTTCGGTGTTGAGTTTCTGATAGATCTAGTCCCGATTGCAATGGGGGACGTATGTGTCATAGTGGGCATGGATTGGTTGAGCCGATTTGGGGCTGTTATAGACTGCAAGCGACAGTTGGTGACGATACAAGACCCTAGTGGGGGAGTACTTACGGTGTACGGCGAGGGTACCCGATGTGGGTCAGCGTTTTGTTCGGCTGCCAGAGCGAGACAGAGTTTACAGCAGGGCTGCAGCGGGTTTGTAGCCTATGTGATGGACACACGAGAGGCCGCTGGAAGGCCAAGTTCGGTGGATGACGTTCCGATAGTGCGTGAGTTCCCGGATGTTTTTCCCGAGGAGTTGCCGGGTGTGCCTCCCGAGAGGCAGGTAGAGTTCCGCATCGATTTGGTTCCGAGGGCAGCGCCTATCGCCAAGGCGCCTTATCGCCTCGCGCCGCCAGAGATGCAGGAGTTATCCTCGCAGCTACAGGAGCTGCTGGGGAAGGGGGTTATTAGACCGAGTAGTTCCCCTTGGGGAGCACCGATCCTTTTTGTCAAGAAAAATGATGGTTCACACCGGATGTGTATTGATTACCGGGAGTTGAACAAGTTGACGGTCAAGAACCGTTACCCATTACCGAGGATCGACGATTTGTTCGATCAGTTGCAGGGAGCGTCTTGGTTCTCCAAGATTGATCTGAGGTCTGGATATCACCAGATGAGAGTGCGTGATGAGGATATCCAGAAGACGGCGTTCATGACTCGTTATGGGCATTACGAGTTCGTGGTGATGCCTTTCGGGCTCACCAATGCACCAGCAGCGTTCATGGATCTCATGAACAGGGTGTGTAGACCGATGTTGGATCGTTCGGTGATCGTGTTCATCGACGATATACTGGTATATTCAAGATCTAGAGAGCAGCACGAGGAGCATCTGAGAGAGATCCTCGGGGTATTGAGGACGGAGAGGCTTTATGCCAAATTCTCCAAGTGCGACTTCTGGTTACGGGAGGTCCAGTTCTTGGGGCATCTCGTCAACCAGAATGGGATTTTGGTCGATCCGGCCAAGATTGAGGCGGTTATGAGGTGGGAAGTGCCGAGATCACCCACCGAGATCAGGAGTTTTCTAGGATTGGCCGGCTACTATCGGAGATTTATCAGAGATTTCTCCAAGACCGTCTTGCCTCTCACCAAGTTGACCCGGAAGGGTGTTGCTTTTTCATGGGGTCCGGAGCAACAGACCTCGTTTGAGACACTTCTCCAGAAGTTACGCGAAGCCCCTGTGTTAGCCCTCCCGGAAGGGATGGAGGATTTTGTGGTGTATTGTGACGCATCGATATCGGGGTTGGGTGCAGTACTTATGCAGAGGGGGTATGTGATAGCGTATGCATCGAGGCAGCTGAAGCCTCATGAGACGAGATATCCCACCCACGATCTGGAGTTGGGGGCAGTGGTGTTCACCCTCAAGATCTGGCGTCACTATTTGTATGGGGTTCGGTGTACCATATACATGGACCACAAGAGCTTGAAGTATTTGATGGATCAGCCCAATTTGAATATGCGTCAGAGGAGATGGTTGGACGTGGTAAAGGATTACGATTGTGAGATCCTGTACCACCCGGGCAAAGCTAATGTTGTAGCTGATGCGCTGAGTCATAGGGCGGAGAGTGCCCCGATTCGAGACACTTGTACGCGATTGACAGTGATGACTCCGGTGTTGGACACCATTCGGGAGGCCCAGGCAGAGGCCGTGAGACCGGAGAACCGCAAGAGAGAGCGGGTGATCGGACAGGTACCTGAGTTTGTTACCGATAGCCGAGGGCTAATGACCTTTCAAGGTCGGATTTGGGTGCCGTATGCAGGCGGGGCACGTACCATTTTGATGGAGGAGGTGCATAGATCAAAATTCTCGATCCATCCCGGGGCCACTAAGATGTATTTGGACCTGAGGAAAGATTATTGGTGGCCCTGTATGAAGAGAGATGTAGCATGGTTTGTTGAGAGGTGCTTGACCTGTCGCAGGGTTAAGGCCGAGCACCAGCGTACGCATGGCAAGTTGCAGCCGCTTGAGGTTCCCCAGTGGAAGTGGGAACAGATTTCCATGGATTTCATCACCAAATTGCGGAGGACCGCGAGGGGTGTCGATGCAATTTGGGTGATCGTCGACCGGCTGACGAAGAGTGCGCATTTCTTGCTATCAGTGAGAGCTCCTTTGCTGAGAGGCTGGCAGAGTTGTATGTGAGGGAGGTGGTATCGCGGCATGGGGTGCCGATCTCGATTGTGTCAGATCGAGATGTACGTTTCACTTCCAGGTTCTGGAAGAAGTTCCACGAGGAGTTGGGCACGAGGCTGCATTTCAGTACCGCCTACCACCCACAGACGGACGGGCAGAGTGAGCGGACGATTCAGACACTCGAGGACATGCTTCGAGCATGTGTGTTGGACTTCGGAGGAAGTTGGGACACGTACTTGTCGTTGGCTGAATTTTCCTACAACAACAGCCACCATTCGAGTATTGGCATGCCTCCCTTCGAGCTGTTATATGGGAGGAGGTGTCGGACTCCCATTTGCTGGGGAGAGGTAGGGCAGCGTGTGATGGGTAGCACTGAGATAGTGCTTCAGATGACAGAGCAGATACAACAGGTTAGACAGAGGTTACTGACGGCTCAGAGTTGCCAGAAGAGTTATGCGGATAGACGACGATCCGAGCTTGAGTTCCAGGTGGGAGACTTCGTACTCCTGAAAGTATCTCCTTGGAAAGGAGTGATCCGATTCAGGAAGAGGGGCAAGCTGGGGCCCCGGTACATCGGTTCGTTCAGGGTGACTGCGAGGGTGGGCATGGTATCTTATCGGTTGGAGCTACCTGAGGAGCTGAGCCAGATTCATGATACCTTTCACGTGTCTCAGTTGAGGAAGTGTATAGCCGACGAATCGGCGGTGGTACCGCTGGAGGACATTCAGGTGGATGCGAGCCTGAATTATGCTGAGAGACCAATCGCGATCTGGGATCGGAAGATCAAGGTTCTGAGGAACAAGGAAGTGTCCCTGGTGCAGGTCCAGTGACAACATCGGAAAGGGTCCGAGCTGACCTGGGAGCCGGAGTTGGAGATGCGGGAGCAGCATCCAGAGTTGTTTGCCGAGCAGGACTTCGAGAGCGAAGTCTGATTCTAGTGGGGGAGAATTGTAACATCCGGATTCCCAGCAAAGGAGAAGTGGTTTCCAACAAGAGGAGGTCAAGGGAGGTGTGGATCCAGGGCTTTCAAGTCCAGATCTACACTATTGAGGAGGAGGCTAGGTCGGGATGTTGAGCACGAGAGTTTATCCGACTTCATTGAGGTGAGTCTTCTCACTATACTGTACCTGGAAGGGTACTTATGTGTGACCGGAAGGTCTTGTATGCTATGAGATGTGTGTGCTATATGCGGTTATGTGATATGTATGTGCTATGTATGTTATGTATGATAAGGACCGGAAGGTCAGGATGATATGGACCGGAAGGTCAAGAGGTTACGGACCGGAAGGTCGATACGGGTAGGACCGGAAGGTCTACCGGGATTCGGGACGAAAGTCCCCTAAGACACATGGATCGGAAGATCCTACAGGGTTATGGCCTGGAAAGGCGTATGTGTTGTATGTGGTATTTGGGGAACTCACTAAGCATTTATGCTTACAGTTGTTGTGTGATGTGTTTCAGGTACTAGCGAGGATCGCGGGAAGGCGCCGGCATGATCCGTACATACTCATAGAGATTATGTTTTGAGATTCTGGGACATGTTTAGTTATGACACAATGGATACATTATGTTTTGTGATTATCGTGTGATTGAAAGTATGATTTAAAAATGAAAAATCATTTTGAAAATTTACGTTGTTACACTGAACATCTTCTTATGGATGAAGATGAACTCGGCGAGTTCAAGAACGAACTCGGCGAGTCGGTTGAAGATTTGTCCAATGTGTTGTTGAAGGCGAACTCGTCGAGCTCTCGCTAGACTCGAAGGGTAGGGACGGGATTAAGACATTTTGTGATTATGGGGACTCGACGAGTTGGCGGGCCAACTCGGCGAGTCGAGTCAACCAGATGTTGACTTTGACCAAAAGTTGACGTTGACCATGGATTTGACTTGGACATTGACTGGGATTAAGTGACCCTTGTAGGGGTTACGAGTATGAGTTGATAACTTAGAAGAGTTGTCGTGTAGGGATTGAGAAGTCGGGGAGATTCGATTTCCACACCGAGATTAGTGCAGACACTACGCGACAGTGAGGTGAGTTATCTTCCAGTAGGAGTAGGTCTACGACCACAATGTCGGCCCACTAGTAGGAGTTGTTTGTTAGATGATTGTCTTTATGATAATTATCTGATGTGGTTATCTGATATGCTTTATGTGCTAGGATGCTATGAAATATATGTTAGTAGTGGTAGGAGTGATATAGCCCTAGTTACCGGTTGAAAGATACCGAAGGGGTAGATAGTACCCATGCATGCCTAGCAGTATGATCATGATATGTTACAATGCGAACAATATGCTTATGATATGTTATCATGTGATAGTGGTAGGGGTGAAATAGTCCCCAGTTACCGGTTGAAAGATACCGAAGGGGAGGTTAGCTCCCGGTTACCGGTTGAAAGATACCGAAGGGGAGGTTAGCTCCCGGTTACCGGTTGAAAGATACCGAAGGGGAGGTTAGCTCCCGGTTACCGGTTGAAAGATACCAAAGGGGAGGTTGGTTCCCGGTTACCGGTTGAAAGATACCGAAGGGGAGCCCAGCACCCAGTTATGCTAGACAGATACCGGTTGAAAGATACCGATGGATAGGCATTATGTGGTATGTGGTATGATGGGGGAACTCACTAAGCTTCGTGCTTACAGCTTTCAGTTTTGTTTCAGGTACCTCCTCAGCGAAGGGGAAAGAGTCGGCGCGGTAGCGGCACATCACACACACGCAGGATTTCCGCATTATGAGATTTCTTGGGATTGTACTCTGACATTGTTACTATTTTTATGATATGATTTTGAGACATGAGAATTATGGATTTATGAAATGAAATGACTCAATTATGTTTCTTATAAATGATTTCTAAATTGTTATATCAAAAATGAAATTTTTGGTCTTGAAATTTGGGATGTTACATTCAGCCTATCTGGAACGTTCTCCGACCCTTCAGCCTGACTGCTATGCCTCTCGGGCCTGCAGTCTATTTGGGACGCCCTGGGTTTCTTGGCCTTTAGTCTACATTGGTCCGCCTCAACCCAACCACACATAAACCATGTCGACATATACATAACAGATAAGCATACATATAACCAGTCAACAGACAATCAGACAGATCTTACAAATCACTAAGCATAACATCATCCTATATACCAGGATACATATCTAACATATCACTACAACATACCAACATGCGATAAACCAGGATAACAATCCAATGGGCCGACCTTGGTTCTTTCGACCCAAAAGTACAATGAGGAAAGCTCACCTTGCAAAAGTACGCCCCACGTACGCACCCTGCTCACAATCCACTTAGAAAAGGTCTTAATCCCTTAAGCCAAAGCGTCTAATACTCAGAACTTGTTCCAAATCATGCCTTAATACGTAAAGTCGTTAACTTCGAGCTTTTGCATGGCTCAAAGGGTCCCAAATCCAAGTTCTAACTTTACAACTTCAACAAAGGAGCTAATACACATGCATAGGTTGATATCATCCATCAAGATTGCATGTTTATGCATTTGAGACGCCTAAAACGTCCATATCTAGGGACCATACTCCTGGATCAAACTCATTCTCATACAGGCAAACCATAGAGACCAAAATGTGCCACAAATGTAACGCCCCATTTCTGGTATGTAATCTAAATAAAGTAAGTTACATTTCTTAAGTGGTACTCGACGAGTCTGTAGCCCAACTCGTCGAGTAGAGACGGGATGTTCACGCATTTTAAGTTGGCTACTCGGCGAGTCCATATGAAGGGACTCGGCGAGTCTGCCTGTCTGGATGAAGCCCTAATTTCAAGGGTTTGTACCCTATATAAACGTCATTATAGCCTCCCACCCCAGCCTCCAGCACCTTTAGAGCATTTCCCCTGTAAACCCTAGCCCCCATTGTTGAGCTTGAGTGTGTTTGTGCTAGTTTGGAGGTTTTGGAAGAGAAAGAAAGAAGGAAGGATCCAAAGGAGAAGAAGAAGATCCAGAGTCTCTTGATCATCAGCCTCACATTCTGGTACTAAAGCTTGTACCTTGCTTGTTATTTCCATTTGATAGTCTTGTATGCTTAGATGTGCTTCTTTTTGGGACTTTTTGGATCCAAACTCGAGATTGGGACTCCTATAAGGAAATGGATCGTAGATCTGAGTATATTTGAGCTGTAGGAGCTCAAAGTAGCTGCCTTTATGCACCCAAGGTCGAGTTCCAAACCTTAAGACCCCATTCTTAGCTTATTTTGATGTTCTAGCCTCATTTCTTCATGCATGCACGTAAAGTTGGAAACTTTACGTGTAAAACCAACCCTAAGAGCCTAGATCTATGATTTGGAAGCACTGAAATCGATTAGAATCGACTTTATAGTAATAGCATGCTTGGGACTCGGCGAGTTGTTCTTCAACTCGGCGAGTTGTTCTTCAGGCTCGACGAGTGTTCATATAACTCGGCGAGTCGGATGAAGTTAGACTCGATTTATGTTTCGAAGAAGAACTCGTCGAGTCTTCGCCAAACTCGACGAGTAGAGGACTAGAACGGATGAAAGGGACTCAACGAGTTGACGGCCCAACTCGGCGAGTCCGGTCAACTGGAAGTTGACTTTGACCAGGAAGTTGACTTTGACCGGGGGTAAAATAGTCATTTCACCCTCAGTTTAGTTATAAGTATTTGATTGAGTATATTTATGGGAATTGTAGCCGGGGAGATACCGGAGCAGCAACAGACAGTTCCCGAGTAGCTTTTTCAGCATCCAACTTACGAGGTGAGTTTCCTTCCAGTAGGAACGGGTCTACGGCCACAATGGCGGCCCTTTTAGTTAGCAGTAGTTCCAGACTTCGGTCTGATGCAGTAGTTCAGTGTGCTTGATGTCTTTGTGATTCAAGCATGTTTTTGTGATATGAGTTCCAGACTTCGGTCTGATGCAGTATGCAGTATATGTGTTTATGCCAGTAGTTATGATTATGCAATGCTATGCTCAGTTTGTTCCGGACTTCGGTCTGATGCCGGGCGGGGCCCGATGAAGTGGGCGGGGCCCAAAGCTAGTTCCGGATTTCGGTCCGATGCCGAGCGGGGCCCGATGCAGTGGGCGAGGCCTAGTATTTGCTTACATGTCATTGTATGGTATGTGGTAGTTTGGGGAACTCACTAAGCTTTGTGCTTACGGTTTCAGTTTTTGGTTTCAGGTACTTCCGCCAGTAAGAGGAAGAGCTCGGGATGATGGCATGGCACACACCACAGCTTCAGTTTTATCCTGGGAGTTTTATTCAGATATTTCGATTTGATTGATACAGTATTTGTTTTGACACAATTACTTGACTTTTGAGTTACTCACTCTATGGTTCTTAGTATGTATGACATTGGATGATGTGATTTTAGTAATATTAAAACAAAAAAATTTTGGGTCGTATTTTGGGATGTTACAAGTTGGGATCAGAGCCTTGGTTTGAGGGATTCAGGCACACTTTCGGGTATGACTGGACTCAAACTAAGGAAACGGTAAAAGATTTTTCAAAAGAAAAATGTTTTCGAAAGAAATTTTTGAAAAAGAAACTTAAAAAGAAAACAGGTTTTGAGAAAAGGAAAAGGGTGTGGTGCATGCGATCAGCCGAGCTCAAATAAGTACTCCCAAATTACCCATACAAGTTTATGTTATGTATATCAGTTCCAGTTTCAGTAGAACAACATGCTAGAATAGGACTAAGGATCTAGGAGGATGCCTTATGTGCCTGCTATATGTGTTTCAGCTTTATGAGAATTGCATGCCAGTATTGAGTAGACAGCAGTAGGATAGCCTGTTTAGGTTATGCCTGATAGTATGAGCTTAGCATTGTATGCTAGTACAGTTTCTTGTTATGAGGATAGATTTGCTTGAGTAGTTTCCTGTGTCCGAATGCTGCTTGCTTCATGCTTTGTAGGACTCGGAGTGATGGGAGTTAACCATTAGGTGAATACGTCATGTCACATGTGATCAGGGTTGAATAATCTCAGAGTGCTGGATTTGGCCCTATTGCGCAGCTCTCGTTTGAGTCTAACCGTTGTAGGGACGAGTCTTTTACTCGAAGGATTATCTGAGCCTCGTCACATGTGATGGTATTCAGGTGATGGCTAATTGGCATTACAAGGAGGCCTTCAGCAGCTGAGGACTGGATTGGGTGGAGTTAGAGATTTCCCTAGGGCAAGCCTAGGATGAGAGTAGCAGAGATCAGTAGCAGTAGAAGTGGCTTGGTGGAGTCGAGGCAGTACTTGAGGAAAGTACGGATAGATGTGGAAGGTAGTATGGGCCCGTACTACTGAAAGCAGAGGATCCGTACTTGAACCAAGGAAAGCTCAGATGAGACCAGGAAACTGGTAGTAGTAGCGATCCCTTGAGATATATCAGTGTTTCTGACGTTTGTCATGATGTGTTTTTAGAATGGTGGTTTTACGCCCTAGACTAGCAGTCGGCAGTTCAGGTGCCGGGGAGGGATCAAGATCAGGCCCGGAGGCCGGGCAGTTGGACGAGCAGACGAGGGAGTTTCTCTCTTCAGAGATTACTCGCACTATACTTGAGCAGACTCCTGTGATCTTCGGTTCGATCAAGGAGGGTATTTTAGAGCTGATGGACGAGAGGTTGAGCACCTTCCGTGCTGAGGTGGCGGCTATGATGGGGTCGCGCATACTCACTTTCAGGGAGTTTCGGGCTTGTGGAGCTCCAGATTATCATGGGGCGCGGGACCCCATAGCGAGTACCAGATGGTTGGCTGATGTTGCCAACGCTTCCCGCACCAGCAGATGTCCCGAGGGGGACAAGATCAGACTAGCATTCTGTCTTCTGAAGGACAGGGCACGAGATTGGTGGGAGGAGGTCGGACATGTCATCGGGGATGACGCAGCGCTTGATGCCATGACTTGGGTTGATTTTACTACCAGGTTCAGAGCCGGGTTTGCACCGGTTATTGAGGTGCAGCAGTTAGCCAGGGAGTTTCAGGATCTCACTCAGACTTCAGAGACAGTGGCGGAGATTACCGCCAAGTTCAGGGAGAGGGCTCTTCTCGTTCCTCAGTATGCAGCTGATGAGGAAATGAAGAAGGCCCGTTATCATGAGATGTTGCTGAGTGATATCCGCCAGTTTGTGAGCCGGTCCAGCTGTAAAACGCTGGATGATATGATTGCGAGGGCTCGTGAGAGAGAGATAGATTTAGAGATGGAGAAGAAGAGGAAGCCAGAGGCAGTATCTGGCACAAGGAGTTCGGGCAAAAAGCCCAAGGTATCGGATCACAGACCTAGAGGACAGCAGAGCCATAGTCGGTGTGGCAAGTGTGGGAGAGTGCACGATGGGGTGTGCAAGGCAGGGAGTCCCGGTTGCTTTAAGTGCGGCCGGACTGGGCATATGAGCAGAGACTGTACAGCTACTACTACCGCCACCGCAGCAGCTGATCTGATTTGCTTCCATTGCAATCAGAGGGGACATAAAAGGTCCCAGTGCCTGAGTTTAGCAGCAGCAAGGAAGGTGGCAGCACCTGCCCCTGCGTCTTTGAGGATTACAGACGGTCGTCAGGGCCGGGGTGAGGTGCCAGTGGCGAAGAGTAGAGCTTTCCAGATGACAGCAGAGGAGGCGCGAGCGACTCCTGATGTGGTGACAGGTATATATTTTCCTTTTATCTCCTTATTGATATTGATCGTTTCTCATGGTTATATGTTTTCATATAGGGTCGTTCTTAGTGAACGGCATTTCAGCTACAGTATTGTTTGACTCGGGGGCTACCCGATCATTTGTGTCTCTTGCGCTTAGCAAGAGGTTTAACAGAGCTCTGGGGGAGCTGGATTGCCCACTAGAGGTTGAGATAGCTGATGACAGGACCGTCAGGGTCGCGAGAGTTCATAGGGCGTGTTCGCTGCAGTTATTCGATGAGCAGTTTTCAGTGGACTTGGTTCCCATTCCCCTACGAGGGAATAAGGTTATAGTGGGTATGGATTGCCTGAGCCCCAATGGGGCAGTGATTGATTGTGAGCTGCAGTTAGTGAGGATTCGCACTCCCAGTGGGGGAGAGTTAGTGATTCAGGGCGAGAGGCCACAGTGCGGACCGATACTGTGTTCAGCAGCGAGAGCGAGGCGCTACGTTCAACAGGGTTGCGCAGGGTAATTCGCCTATGTCATAGATGCCCGGGAGAAGGGTAAGGCGACAGTTGACGATGTGCCAGTAGTACGAGAGTACCCGGACGTATTCCCAGAGGATTTGCCTGGAATACCTCCGGAGAGACAGGTCGAGTTTTCGGATTGACCTGGTTCCGGGTGCGGCTCCGATAGCCAAAGCACCGTATCGGTTGGCTCCTCCAGAGATGCAGGAGTTGTCTACGCAGCTGCAGGAGCTGCTCGACAAGGGTTTCATCAGGCCGAGTAGTTCACCATGGGGAGCCCCAATCCTTTTCGTGAGGAAGAAGGATGGGTCGCACCGTATGTGCATAGATTACCGGGAGTTGAACAAGGTAACGGTGAAGAACCGTTACCCACTTCCGAGGATAGACGACTTGTTTGACCAGCTTCAGGGAGCATCTTGGTTCTCCAAGATTGATCTACGGTCAGGATATCACCAGATGTGGGTCAGGGATGAGGATGTGCAGAAGACCGCTTTTAGGACCCGCTATGGTCATTATGAGTTTGTGGTGATGCCGTTCGGGCTCACCAACGCTCCAGCCGCGTTCATGGATCTCATGAACCGCGTATGCAGACCGATGCTGAATCGGTCTGTGATAGTGTTCATTGATGACATCTTGGTTTATTCCAAGACTCAGGAGCAGCATGAAGAGCACCTGAGAGAGGTGCTAGAGACGCTGAGGAGGGAGAGACTTTTCACGAAGTTCTCCAAGTGCGAATTCTGGTTGCGCGAGGTGCAGTTCCTTGGACACCTCGTCAACCAGAAGGGTATACTAGTGGATCCGGCCAAGATAGAGGCTGTGATGCAGTGGGAGGTCCCGAGATCTCCAACTGAGATTCGGAGCTTCCTAGGATTAACAGGGTACTACAGGAGATTCATTCAGGATTTCTCCAAGATAGCAGTTCCGCTCACCCGACTGACCAAGAAGTCGGTGGTGTTTCGCTGGGGGCCTGAGCAGCAGGCAGCATTTGAGACCCTCAGGCAGAGATTGTGCGAGGCGCCGATTCTCACCCTGCCAGAAGGAGTAGAGGATTTTGTAGTCTACTGTGATGCTTCGATCACAGGTATGGGAGCAGTGTTGATGCAGCGAGGGCATGTGATAGCTTACGCCTCTAGACAGTTGAAGCCTCACAGGGCTAACTATCCGACGCATGAATTAGAGTTGGGGGCAGTAGTGTTTGCCCTCAAGATTTGGAGACATTACCTCTATGGGGTCTGCTGTATCATTTACATGGATCACAAGAGTTTAAGGTACCTCATGGATCAGCCGAGTCTGAACATGAGGCAGCGCCGATGGTTAGATGTGATAAAGGACTACGATTGTGAGATCCTTTATCATCCGGGCAAGGCCAACGTAGTGGCCGACGCCTTGAGCCGCAAGGCGGTAGCCGCCCCAATCAGGGATATTTGTCTGAGGATGACGATGATTACTCCAATGTCGGAGCAGATGAGAGAGGCACAGGTTGAGGGCCTGAAGGAGGAGAGACAGAAGTGTGAGAGGATTGTGGGCCGAGTAGCTTCCTTTGACTATGACAGTCGAGGATTGTTGACCCTTCATGGGAGAGTTTGGGTACCGTACTGGGGAGGAGTACGGCAGGTACTGATGGATGAGGCCCACAAGTCTCGGTTTTCCATCCATCCAGGGGTGACGAAGATGTACAGAGATCTTCGACCCGACTATTGGTGGCCCTGCATGAAGCGGGACGTAGCTTGGTACGTGGAGAAATGCCTGACCTGCAGGAAGGTCAAGGCGGAGCATCAGAGACCCCACGACAAGATGCAGCCGTTAGACATTCCCGTGTGGAAATGGGAGGATATCACCATGGATTTCATCACTAAGCTTCCCAGGACCGCACGTGGAGTTGATTCGATTTGGGTCATAGTGGATCTGCTGACCAAGAGCGTGCATTTCATACCGATTCAGGAGAGTATATCGGCCGAGAAGCTAGCTGATATTTATGTGCGCGAGGTAGTGGCATGACATGGAGTGCCTGTCTCGGTGGTGTCAGACCGAGATGTCCGGTTTACTTCCCGATTTTGGAAGTGGTTTCATGACGAGATGGGTACTCGTCTCCACTTCAGCACCACTTTCCACCCTCAGACGGATGGACAGAGCGAGAGGACGATTCAGACCCTCGAGGACATGCTTCGGGCATGTGTACTAGATTTCGGTGGCAGTTGGGATACGTATCTTCCGTTAGCGGAGTTTTCATATAACAACAGCTACCACTCCAGTATAGACCGACCTCCCTTCGAGATGCTCTACGGGAGGAAGTGCAGGACCCCAATCTGTTGGGGTGAGGTCAGTCAACGAGTCATGGGGAGTACAGCTGTGGTACTCAAGACCACAAAGTTGATCCAACAGGTCCGTAGCAGACTGCAGACTGCGCAGAGTCGGCAGAAGAGTTACGCCTACAGGAGGCATTCGGATTTGGAGTTTCAGGTGGGCGATATGGTCCTCCTGAAGGTATCACCCTGGAAGGGTGTTATCAGGTTCCGAAAGAGGGGCAAGCTGGGCCCCTGGTTCATTGGTCCTTTTAGGGTTTTGGCCCGAGTAGGTCGGGTCGCCTATCGGTTGGATCTTCCAGCAGAGCTTAGCCAGATCCACAACACTTTCCATGTTTCTCAGTTGAGGAAGTGTTTGGTGGACGAGTCAGCGGTTGTACCCTTGGAGGATATTCAGGTTGATAACAGCCTGAATTATATCGAGAGACCAGTTGCGATCTTGGATCGGAAGAAGAAGACCTTGAGGAACAAGGTGGTTCAGTTAGTGAAGGTGCAGTGGCAGCACCGAAAGGGTTCGGAGTGGACATGGGAGACCGAGAAGGAAATGAGGGAGCATTATCCAGAGCTGTTTACAGATTCAGCAGCAGCAGACTTCAAGGACGAAATCTAAGATAAGTGGGGGAGAGTTGTAACGCCCCATTTCTGGTATGTAATCTAAATAAAGTAAGTTTCATTTCTTAAGTGGTACTCGACGAGTATGTAGCCCAACTCGTCGAGTAGAGACGGGATGTTCACGCATTTTAAGTTGGCTACTCGGCGAGTCCATATGAAGGGACTCGGCGAGTCTGCCTGTCTGGATGAAGCCCTAATTTCAAGGGTTTGTACCCTATATAAACGTCATTATAGCCTCCCACCCCAGCCTCCAGCACCTTTAGAGCATTTCCCCTGTAAACCCTAGCCCCCATTGTTGAGCTTGAGTGTGTTTGTGCTAGTTTGGAGGTTTTGGAAGAGAAAGAAAGAAGGAAGGATCCAAAGGAGAAGAAGAAGATCCAGAGTCTCTTGATCATCAGCCTCACATTCTGGTACTAAAGCTTGTACCTTGCTTGTCATTTCCATTTGATAGTCTTGTATGCTTAGATGTGCTTCTTTTTGGGACTTTTTGGATCCAAACTCGAGATTGGGACTCCTATAAGGAAATGGATCGTAGATCTGAGTATATTTGAGCTGTAGGAGCTCAAAGTAGCTGCCTTTATGCACCCAAGGTCGAGTTCCAAACCTTAAGACCCCATTCTTAGCTTATTTTGATGTTCTAGCCTCATTTCTTCATGCATGCACGTAAAGTTGGAAACTTTACATGTAAAACCAACCCTAAGAGCCTAGATCTATGATTTGGAAGCACTGAAATCGATTAGAATCGACTATATAGTAATAGCATGCTTGGGACTCGGCGAGTTGTTCTTCAACTCGGCGAGTTGTTCTTCAGGCTCGACGAGTGTTCATATAACTCGGCGAGTCGGATGAAGTTAGACTCGATTTATGTTTCGAAGAAGAACTCGTCGAGTCCTCGCCAAACTCGACGAGTAGAAGCGAGTAGAGGACTAGAACAGATGAAAGGGACTCGGCGAGTTGACGGCCCAACTCGGATAGTCCGGTCAACTGGAAGTTGACTTTGACCGGGGGTAAAATAGTCATTTCAACCTCAGTTTAGTTATAAGTATTTGATTGAGTATATTTATGGGAATTGTAGCCGGGGAGATACCGGAGCAGCAGCAGACAGTTCCCGAGTAGCTTTTTCAGCGTCCAGCTTACGAGGTGAGTTTCCTTCCAGTAGAAACGGGTCTACGGCCACAATGCCAGCCCGTTTAGTTAGCAGTAGTTCCAGACTTCGGTCTGATGCAGTAGTTCAGTGTGCTTGATGTCTTTGTGATTCAAGCATGTTTTTGTGATATGAGTTCCGGACTTCGGTCCGATGCAGTATGCAGTATATGTGTTTATGCCAGTAGTTATGATTATGCTATGCTATGCTCAGTTAGTTCCGGACTTCGGTCCGATGCCGGGCGGGGCCCGATGTAGTGGGCGGGGACCAAGCTAGTTCCGGACTTCGGTCCGATGCCGGGCGAGGCCCGATGTAGTGGGCGGGGCCCAGGTTAGTTCCGGACTTCGGTCCGATGCCGGGCGGGGCCCGATGAAGTAGGTGGGGCCTAAAGCTAGTTCCGGATTTCGGTCCGATGCCGGGCGGGGCCCGATGCAGTGGGCGGGGCCCAGTATTTGCTTACATGTCATTGTATGGTATGTGGTAGTTTGGGGAACTCACTAAGCTTTGTGCTTACGGTTTCAGTTTTTGGTTTCAGGTACTTCCGCAAGTAAGGGGAAGAGCCCGGGATGATGGCATGGCACACACCACAACTTTAGTTTTATCCTGGGAGTTTTATTCAGATATTTCGATATGATTGATACAGTATTTGTTTTGACACAATTACTTGACTTTTGAGTTAGTCACTCTATGGTTCTTAGTATGTATGACATTGGATGATGTGATTTTAGTAATATTAAAACAAAAAAATTTTGGGTCGTATTTTGGGATGTTACATTAAAACTTCCTGAACTAAAATCCAATTTCCATAAAAGCCCAAACTAACACTTTACCGATATACCCTTTGGCTCCGAAACACAAACCGAACTCCCGGATCATCTAATTTACATTACCCACACCCAAATGGGTCTAAATCTCTTTTCCTCAAAGGCCATAAGCCTGATGATACCTGATCTTCAGTCACTACCCCGCATTAGGAAACGATTCAGAATAGGGCGTTACATGGATACCTTCCCTATCACAAACCATTTTAAAGTCGTGAGAGAACAGATCCCATAAGAACTCTGCATTTAAGCCTGCTCGGACAAGAGAAATCTAGAGATGGGTTACCCTTTATGAAGTTTTCATGCCGGAAGCCCAAAGTGGACAATATTGTGATACGTGTCAGAGGGGGATGTTACACCTTGATGAAATTATAATAAGAACGATACTGTACTGTGAGTCTATATGTCTAAAATTGATGGTCGTCTAGGTGACTGTAATACTATTATTTGAATAATACAAGTCAATGGGGACTAGATGTATGTAACACTATACTTATTGATAGTTATTAGAAAGAGGTGGTAGCCTGGGTGGCTGTAATACCATCAATTAAGGAATGCAAGACAATGACGAACTTGGTGTTTATAACGTTACGTGCATATGATTAGTAAATATATGGCAATCTGGGTGACTGTAATACCATAATTCAAGGAATACAGTTCAATGGTGGACTTAGTGTCTGTAATGCTATACTTCTAGATTTTTTTGAAGAGAATTAGTGGTATGATTGGAGCTATAATTACCACTACGTGGGAATCAGTTGTTAGTGGTATGCTTAGTATTGTAATTACTATTGTATTATCTTTGGTGCAAGTGTTGATTGTAGTTGTATGCTTGGTGCTAGAAATACCAATATACATGAATATTGTTAGTCATGATAATCTTGGTGACTATAATATCTTGGACTAATTTAGTGGTGGTATTGGTGATTGTAACACCACTATATTGAGATTAGTTGTTAGTGGTAGTCTCGGTGACCGTAACACTACAGGGTTATGGTGATGTATAGATTTTTGTATGTTAGCATTATATTATGATAATATCCTTGGTGATTGTAATATTATCATTGGAGAATTATAAGTTAATAGTAGCCTTGGTGGCCAAAATATTATACTCGCGAAAAAATGTTGTAGTGAACGTTTGAATGGTTGTAATGTTAGTAAGATAAATGTTGGTTGGATGAGTTTGCAGTATATGAAGTATTGATTACTACTGAAGAGAGATTAATTGGAACTGATAGTAGCTTGCTCGACTGCAAGTCTATTATGAATAATAAATGGCAAATTTGGTGTTGGTAATGTCGTACGTGTGTATTGAATATTTGGAAGACACATTAGGATTATAGTGTTGAGAATGTAATGATATATATATTTAGTTTTGTAACTAATTTATATCTTTTTGATATGGTTACCCACTAAGTTTATTATAGCTTACCGTTTTGTTATGTGTGCCTTTCAGGTTCATGTAAACTTGTATAAAGAAGTGAAGTTAGTAACGTCCGACTTGGATTCTTACACGTGGTTATTGTAAGATCCTCTTGATAACTATTTGTACTGATTTGTGATACAATTGTACACCGAATTTGGTATGATTCATGTTATAAAAATAAAAGTTTTTGGATGTACTTTGTATTAACAGTCGGAGCGTACAACATACAATGCTAACACAATATCTCTTTTGATTTGTTCATGTACGGAGAATTAAAGGGGATATGGGTAAGGGTGGTGGTGATGGTCCTTAAGTACATACATATAAATGGGTATGGGGAAATGATTTTGTCTCAAAGCGGGTTTTGACACATCGAAGGTGAAAGGGATAGGGAAAGAGAATGGCTTTTATCAAAGATAAATGGGTAGAAATTCAACCATCCTTAGGGTAAAAATCAAAGCTTGTATAGTTGTAACGAGCGAAGGGAAGGGGTGTCTATGGCTTTAATAATAATGATAACAATGACACGAATATAAGTTTATTTTGTTAATATCAATTATCATATCACTAAAAAACACCGAAATAAACTTTGTAACGTGCTTATGTCCACCTCATTTAAAAGAAATCGGCAAAAAAAAGGACTCCAATTCATGTTTTTCTAATGAATTTTACAAAGATTTTTTTAGACAAAATTACATAAATAGTTCATGTTCTTTATAAAAATCACAAGTTCAATCCCTAAATTTATTTTTTGAAACAAATGGTACATATGCTTTAATTTTATGATGTAGTTAGGCCTAACCCATGTAAAATGATTTTTATACCATTTTTTATTTAATATATATGTTTAAACTAATTTTATTTTGAAAAATTAAATAAACCCACTATCCTTTCTTTCTACTTGTGTTGCTCAATCTCACAAACACAAAATACAAACAAAGTAGAAGAAGGCCCCACCCCTCCTTCAATTCCTCCTGTTGATTAGCCCCTCAATCATTAAAACCCACCTATGACAAAACCTAGGGGTGTTTGACTTGTCTTTTTGAGAGACAAAAGTTTTTTTTGGAGAAGATAAAATGTAAAAAATGTTTGGTAAAAACATTTTAAAAACTACTTTTGGATTTTGGATATAAGGAAAATTGACTTTTTGGAAAAGTTAGGAAAACCTGACTTTTTGTAACTTTTCCAAAAAAGACTTTTGCCCCTCAATCATTAAAACCCACCCCCTAGTCGCCGTCGATAAACCCTTACCATTTCTCTCATTCTTCGGTAACTACCCTCAACCCACATCCATGTCTTTCCTTTTCTCCCTTCGATTATGCAATAAATAACTCCCTAAAAGACGAACGAACGCTGATCATCAGAGAAGCCACTGCTCCAGACCTCGTTATTCTTTTTTATTCCTGCTCTAAAACCCGCTCCATATCTCATTATTCTTCTTTGACTTTTACGCAAGGGTTTTCCGGTCAAGGGAGAAATCGAAGAAAGTAATACAAATCAAAAAGAAATTGAAGATGATATGCAGGGGCGATATTGAATAAGATGAACACATAATTGAAAAGTGAAATCGAAAAAGATCAATAAAAGCTACACAATGAGTTTTGATTTGCAGGTTGTTTTTGTTTCGAAGATTGATAACAAACATGAATTTCATGAACCTTCCCTAACCTCAAAGATATGAGATATATTTGGATCATTATTTCTAAAAACCAAAGAAATGAAAACTGTTTGGCTGCCTACTTTTGTTGTTCTTTTGACCCTTTCTTGAGCTCATTCCCTCCCAACCCACCGAACCCACTGCACATCAATTTTTCTCTTTTATTTTTCTTCATCTTTCCCAACCCACAACACACGGAAATCCTATCTTTCTGAACCCACTCAATTAAAAAAAATACAAAACAACTAAGTTTTTTTTTTCAACCCACAAGAAAACTGTATCTTTTCTAACCCACTTAGGGAGGATGGAGTCATTCCTTCTCAACCCACTGAACCCACTGCCACATCACTTTTTCTCTTTTATTTTTCTTCATCTTTCTGAACCCACAACACACGGAAATCCTATCTTTTTGAACCCACTCAACCCACTCAATTAAAAAAAAATACAAAACAATCAAATGTAAAATCTTAATTAGCAATAGAGTTATTGACGGTACCATTCCCGCTTCAACGAGTGGGTTGATTGGTTTCACCAACTCACTTCATCATCTCTCTCTACTTTCTCTTTCTTATTTTCTCTTGTACCATGTGTTTTAAAATTTGTACCTTAGTTGTTTTGTATTTTTTTTAATTGAGTGGGTTGAGTGGGTTCAAAAAGATAGGATTTCCGTGTGTTGTGGGTTCGGAAAGATGAAGAAAAATAAAAGAGAAAAATTGATGTGACAGTGGGTTCGATGGGTTGGGAGGGAACGACTCCCTCCTCCCTTAATATTTAATTTTAAAATTAACACAAAATAATTAAAAATCATACAAAACTAATTTGTAAAATATTTAAAAACTTATAAAACTACTTTTAAAAACAAACAAAATAATTACAGTACAAATATAAATGCATAATGTACAAATGATTATTGCATAATTACGGTATAAAGCCACTCAACCCACTACTCTTAGCCCACTCAAGAAGGGATGGTTCAAGGAATCAAGGTATGGTTCCTTGGAGGTACTGCCGTACCTCCCATAATTCTTCCATTCCAACCCATTCCTGCACTCCATGACTCCCTTGATGTTGGAAAGGCCCATCTTGTATATCACATTATCCTCACCCACTACTATTTCTTTTTGTGTATTTGATCTCATGTTCTCCACATAAACCAACACTAAATTACGGTTTTTTGAATTTTAAAACAAAAGCAGGTAACGAGTTAATTGTATTAAATTTGTTTAAAGTCTGTTTCATAATATCTAGTTTCATATGGTTAATTTTTGGGTTTTGAGTAAATTATATTCTAAAAGCAATAAGAAGAGTATAGCGGTGACATGTGGTATTTTACTATAGTGGTGGTGGTGGACGGTGGAAGAAAAGATAGGAAAAGGGAGGGGTGATTATGATGGGGTTATTGACTTATTTATAATTTAATAATAATAATAATATAAAGATTAATTTAAACTGTAGTTAAATAAAAAAATATATAATGGTATAAAAATCAAGATCAATCAGGAACTGAAACTTTCAGGACCATTCATATAAAAAAAAATTTAGAAACTAATCTGTGAAATTTTCTAAAATATATGAACAATTTATAAAAATTATTTATTTTTTTAATAATAACTTATTCTAAAATCTTCAAGAATATAAAATAAAGGATTTGTTGTGTTTGAACAAAGAGAAATCCAACGGTGGAGAAACAATGGGACACAAAATAATTCACGAATACGTATGCAGAATGGAAGATCTGACAGACATAATAACCACCATCTCCCTTGCCTTTTATTTCGACAATCTTCTTCTACTCTTTGTCTCCAGGCTTTTTCTTTTCTTTTCTTTCTTTCTTTTTTTCCTTTTTTTTTTCTTTCTAATTTTTTTCTTTCACTTTCTCTTGTTTCTTGGTGAAACAAAACCCTAACTTCATTCTCTATCTCCTACATACACACACTATATCTATTTCAATCAGAAGATGATGCAGCAGCAGCAGCATCAGAGGATAAGACAACAACAAGCACTGATGCAGCAATCCCTCTATCACCCAGGTCTCTTAGCCCATCCCCAGGTAATTTCATTTCATCTTTCTCGTTTTCTTGTCTTCTAATTTCAGTTTACGTCTCAAAAGGTGTTGCCTTTCCTTCTGGGTGTCGAATCTACAGACATCGGTCGGATTCTTGTTCCGGTGAAAAAGGTCCAGTCACATGAACATAAAAAAAACTTTATTCCTGCTATTTGCCCTTTTGCGAAACTTGCATCACCAGCTGTGAAAATATCATAATTTGATACATTTAGTATGCTAGCTAGCTGTTTGAACCCGAATCAGTACAGTTTCATTTGAAGTTCTTGTGAATTGAATCGACTTGTTTATTAAAAAAAAGACTATGCACTTTATTACAAAAACACAAAAAGTTAAAAACATAATTTACTTGTATTAAACATCAGATATAATTGGTTCACCAATCACTATCAATCAACAAATAATTTATGGTATCTGCAGATAGAGCCTATCTTGAGTGGAAATTTACCTCCTGGTTTTGATTCAGCTACATGTCGCAGTGTGTGAGCATCTTTCATTTTTCCCCTTTTCAATTCTTATCTTCTGTCAATGATCATTCCAATTTAATTTTGACATTTATAATTATCTGATTCGATATAGGTATGTGGGGAACATCCACCCACAGGTCACAGAACCCCTACTTCAAGAAATTTTTTCAAGCACTGGTGCTCTTGAAGGATGCAAGCTCATTAGAAAAGAGAATGTATGATCGATTCATCAATTTTCCAATTGTTTAATCGTTTATAAAACTCATTTACTTGGATTTCAGTCATCATATGGGTTCGTTGATTACTTTGATCGGCGTTTTGCTGCTCTTGCTATTGTGACACTTAATGGAAGGCATCTGTAAGTAGAAACATCAACAAATCTCTTCTTGACTTATCAATCATTATGAATTGATTATGATAACATATGTTTGCAGGTTTGGGCAGCCTATTAAAGTTAATTGGGCATACGCAAGTAGCCAGAGAGAAGATACATCAGGTTTGTTGTTAACAATTAACATAATGTTAATCTGCAAATTAATTTGGTTCATCATGAGATATTTCATTTTTGTGTTGGTTTTTCAGGCCACTTTAACATATTTGTTGGTGACCTTAGCCCTGAAGTTACTGATGCCACATTGTTTTCTTGCTTCTCTGTGTACACGACATGCTCGTAAGCCAAAGTTTCTTTTTTATTAAACTGAAATCAAAACGTGATAAACAATATTTTTTATTTTCTCTTTTTATGTTGGTAAGTGATGCAAGGGTTATGTGGGATCAGAAAACTGGGCGATCAAGGGGATTTGGATTTGTTTCATTTCGTAACCAACAGGTAAGTAAAATTACTATATTACCCCTCACCCTTGTGTCACCTTAAACGTGCTAACTACCCTTTCTTCTCATTTGTCTTTGACAGGATGCCCAGACTGCAATCAATGATTTGAATGGTGAGGATTTTAAAAGTGTACTGTTGGCTTACTTCATTCATATAAACCTGTTTTATTAAAAATATAACTATTTTGTAACATTTAATGTTTTTTGTAGGAAAGTGGCTTGGAAGTAGGCAAATTCGATGCAACTGGGCAGCAAAAGGTGGTGGATCGGATGACAAACCGAGGTCAGATACCAAAAGTGTTGTTGAGTTGACAAATGGAACATCAGGTGAAAATTCATACACAATATTTCATGATTTTTATAAGCCAAAATATGGATGTTATGTTATCAATTTATCATATTGTTATATGATTATCCATTCTAACATTTTATTTAATGTGCAGATGATGGTCAAGAAAAGACTAATGAAGATGCTCCAGAAAATAATCCTCAGTATACAACTGTCTATGTTGGCAATCTGGCTCCAGAGGTTGGCAATTCTTTTTCATTTCAATTTAGATGGAAATGAATGCATGAATCAAAATAACGAGGACTAAAATTGCAAGGAGAAATCTTTTTGGGACCGAAATTGCAAAAATCAGCTATAATTGGGGATCAAAAATGTAATGTACTCTTTTTCTTTTACTTTAGGTTACGTCAGGTGATCTCCATTGTCATTTCCACGCTCTTGGTGCTGGTGTTATTGAAGATGTCAGAATTCAACGAGACAAAGGTTTTGGTTTCATAAGATACACTTCACACGCTGAAGCAGCTCGTGCTATTCAATTAGGAAATGCCCGATATCTCTATGGCAAGCCACTTAAGGTATATATATATATATATATATTTGTTTTTCTGAAATTACCATAATACCCCCTGTTCGACTTGTGTTCATGGAAAGAAACATCTCGATGGAAATTTATATGAGATCTGATTTCTATCTTTCTGTGAGACACAGTGTTCATGGGGTAGCAAACCCACGCCACCAGGAAGCAGCTCCACCCCTCTGCCACCACCAATGGTGGCCGGAAATATGATGGACGTTACAGCATATGAAAGACAATTGGCTCTTGGTAAAATGGCGGGTCTGATGCAGATGGGTGGTGGTGCTAGCAATGGTGCAGTGTATGATGGTGGTTACCCAGGAATTGGTGCTACACAGGCCCCTATGTATTACCAGTAATAACACAAAGATCAGATAGGACGATGCTCTGTTTTTTGTTTTCAATGGTTTAAGAGATTTTATTAGATTAATGATTGGGATTCTTGTTTTTGCATTTGTTGTATAACCTTTTGAGGATGTATATGGATGGATACATGTAACATTAGTTTTGTGGGTTTTCTTATCTAAACAATGGAATTAGATTTAGTTTTCAGAAATCTTCAACATGGTGATGTTCCAAATTTTTACATATATTTGGAAAATATGATTCGTATGTTGACTAAATTGCAAAAATTCCGGTAGAAAACAACACGTGAGGAGGGCTTGTGGCATTTGAAGGAGTCGAAGATGCATGTGAGCTACAGTGTTTCTCTCGTCTTTCATCCATCCCTATCTGTCTGCTCCTACATTCTGGGCTACAAAAAGCTTTCTCTCCCCTGTTTCAGAAACCATCAATATCATCATCATCATCATGATGCTATTTGAATTATTGGGAACTGTGGAAAACAAAACCAGAGGATTTGGTTTTACCTGTACATGTATATGTCTCTGTCGTTGAGTCTTTTGTTGCATAGATGACATGAACTCAGAAATTCAGAAGGCGTACGCATCTTCATACCATCGTCACCAAACCTTGCAGGTGATATGTCAAAAATGGAGGGTTGTTCTCTGATTTCAATGTGAGCTTTTGTATACGATTTGTCTGGTTTATGATGAGTAACTATTGTATTCTCTTCTTCCAAACTACCCGCTTCATTTCCCATTGGGTTCCGGCATCTGAAATTGGACTTCTTGGCCGGAATATTTTCAAGGGCGGCAAGTATACCAAGTCCGATCCGACCCTGACCCATATCACACTTTATTATGCCTGTAGATGACAGAACTTTGAACTCCAAAGGCGTCGTCGGACTTGTGCCCACCTCCGGATGTTTTCTCTTGTCAGTCATGGCTGTATTACAAGAAGCGAAGAACCCGATTTGCAAAATGTTTATAGGGAGAGGTTGGGAAAATCTACGATGGTGATTGGTGGAGTTGGTGGGGTTAGCCCATTGTATTCGGCATCGACTTCAAATTACTGATGGCTTGATTGTGAGTTCTACTTTTGTTTGTTTGATTAATTGATTCTGTTGTGGAAACCTTTTTTAATTAAAAGGTCAGAATCAGTGGTCGATTTTTTATGTCCAGATGGGATGTATATTGATGATGACCATTGACCGGGTTGCTACTTGCTGGGACGGTGGAAACATAGATTCCGGCGGACACCTGTTAAGGTTTCGGAGGTTAATGGTTGTTAATCAGGGGCCTACGTGGACCCAATCGCATTATTCCGTATTTTGTTTCATAGCGAATCCACTGAAAAGTGTAAACTCGCCAATGGTTTACAAGGAAGAGCTGATTTTTCTTATGCCTAATTTAATTATATATATATTAAAGTTGTGAAGAAAAAAAACAGTAAACGTCGCCTCTTTTGTCCATGTTTCGTCCCTTGAATTACATTTCCGGTCCCTCTATATTGCTTTGTGTGTCACTTCTTTTATATTATTATTAATATATATATATTATCGTTTTCCCCCTGGACAGTACCTGACCAGGGTACTGTTCCTCAGGTGACCACTGTGGTTAGGGTATTACTTCCCGATCCTTCTATCATCTTCCTTTTCTCCAAATCATAGACGTCTCTTTCTTCATCATCTCCCCCTGGTTTTCCGTTGTTAATCTCCCCATGTTCGGTTCTTATTCTCCATTTTCATCCGCCTCAACCCACTACCATGGAACAAAACGTCGATTTCCATAAATCAATTTCTCCTTATGATGCTTCAAATCCATTTGATTAGCATGACAACACCTTCTGGTACAATAATAATGGATGGATCGTTTCTTTTCCAGGTAATGAGTAGATGATTCATTGAAAGTTGAAATTGACCATCAATGAAGATTACCGTTCTTCAATTTAATCTCTTCTTTTCTGATTTTCTTTGCAAATGTTCCTTCTTTGTCGCTGATTTAGAACGAGTTGAAGGTAATGTTTTCTTCTGCTTTGAGGGTATTGGCTATGGTGGTGGGGTTTCTTGGTCTTTGTGTGCGTGAACAGGGGTGAATGTTGAAGATTTATGGAGGTGGTAACATGTGGTTGATATCGACGGTTAGGGGTGGTACTGGGTGGCGGCGAAGATGATGGGTAAACAAATTAGTGAAAATCCATTTGATCTTTTAGTTCATCTATCTATTTTTTCACATATTAATTCTGAAAATGTTCACATGTTGATTTACGGTTTATGATTGCAGTATCCTCTTTTTCGTTTTCTGATTTCGTTGATTTTCGGCCTAAAGACAGGAAACACATAAGAGACGATGGAAAAGGAAACATTTGTTGGAAGAGGATTATGAGAACTGAGACGTCTGTCAAGGTGATTGGTTCATTCGTCACGCAGTGTACAGTGATTTATGTGATTGCAATGGTTTTCTTACTTGATTATTGTTTCAAATTGATGTTCTTCTAAGGGTGATGGACTAAGGTTAAGGTATTAGAGTTGGATTAAGATGGAAGGTTCATAAAATGAGTCAAATTAAATCTCAGAAAATCATTATCATACCCTAAACTGAAATTCCTTAGTTCAAGCATATGAAATATGGAAAATTCGAATTTGAACTGTACAATTTTTCGCTTATTTAATACATGAAAAGCTTTCAATTTAAGTCAACAAGTTAGTAGTTACATATCAAATGTTTTGTCATCGAATATATTCCTTATTCCTAATTATCTTTGTACTTTTGTTACCAATTGTTCTGAGAACCAGATGTTGTTCAGGATTCTTGAGACCCACCCCTGAAGTTTACAGCTTTTTAAATCAACATCAAAGTACTGGAATGAAGATGAGGAGATCTTTTGTTAAATCTTTTGGGCTAATTCGATCTGCTTTTCTACATCACGGAGAGAAAATATCAACCGGGGTTGCAAAAAGATCATATGTAAATAATGGGAATTTCAATACATCATCTTACAATGTGTAAATGTGGACTACCTTCTTATATGTTTTCAAGAATCATTTCTTCTAATGCTGGTAAAGTAAACTATAAATGTCGAAAATTAGAATTTAAAAGTTTAATTTACTCATTGATTATTTGTAAATTTTGAAAATGATTAAAATGTGTTTATAACAGAAGTGAAAAGACCATGGCCTTTTGTGGAGTATGAGCTAAGAATCAAAAAGTCAGGTAATTTAGAAAAGGCTTAGTTATTTTTGAACTAGGGCCTGGACCCCAAAATTTGTTTAATATTCATGACTACTTTTTAAGGGTACATTGTTTTAATATTCAATTTTTTAGTGTACATATACAACATCATATACACAACTAACTTAGATTAATACTAACTAAAGCTGTAGATATGGTGCTGCTCAAGAAAGTCCGACCTATGGTCCCTGAAATGGCAGAATTATATATGAGAGGTGATGCCAGCTTTGATGCTCTGTTCTTATTGAAGAAATTACATTATAACTAATTTAAATCTTTTTTTCAGGTTTGTCAGGACTTTATCGAGGAATCACAAGCTTTATTGGTTTTTCAGCACCTGTTTTTTAGAGGAACTTTGGCCTGATGCAAGAAGAATGCACCAAGATTTGTTGATTGTTGGTGAAATGTCTAAAATACCCTCGAAATGCAATAGAATAATAAGCCACCAGAGACCTTTCAGCTTTAAGCTATATTGTGATGAATGCACAAAAATTATATTGCTAAAGTTTGTGATGATTGTTAAATTTTCATTGTTAAATCTGACTTCCTGTTTTATGTTTTTTTTTTATTTGATGATTTGCAGATTGACAATCCACAAGGAAAGACAGTGATGTTTGCATTTGTTCCACTGCAACGGAGGTGCTGAGGCCGACAGGCATACGTGACGAAGATGGTAGGATGTTTAATTTTTTGTGTTTCATTATATGAGCCCTAATTTCTTTCCTTTTTTGTGATTTTGGAATTGTATAGTACCAATTTACGGAGATTGCTCTTATTGAAGCAAAGAACCCATCTCAGTCATAGAGGTTTCAATTTCATTTTTACAAGTTTGAAACTAACAATACCCGGTTTTGTTGTTTCATGATTGTAGTGATTTTCCTTTTTTTAATTTTTATTTTATTTAGTTTTCTTCATGGTTTGTTGACTGTTTATCTGGTCACTCATTCATTGTTGGCTGGTAATATTTTTCGTTAAAATTACCAATTGGTTTTCAATTTTTGTATCTTCATTATTTGAATTGTTACTTTTATTTGATAATTTATGGATAGGGTATGTGAACATCTTCAATTGACCACATAAGAGTTTATTTTATTTTATTTTATTTTTATTTATTTATTTATTTATTTTGTTTTCTGTTTACAGATAAGAATATTTATTTTTGCAATCATTAATCTACTGCCAACATGGATGCTCTTCTGTTTCTTGAAAAAGAAACAAATGGGTGCAAAATTGGTAAAGATTGTTGGACCATCTGATCAACTTGACATGGTTGGTTACTGGCTTGCAATGAAAGAGGTTGTGAATATGTTCTCTTCACATTCATACTTGATATTTAATATGTTTTTATCATTATTTAGAAATAGGAATATTTTATACAAACGACTATTTCATAACTATTTTAGAAACATGAGTATTTTGTAATCACTCCACTGCACCTACGTAAACAAAAATTGATTATGCAGTCCACCTATTTGTGTAAATGGAAATACCATTATTTTGTTACTAATATATCTCTACTGTCTGGGGGCATTTTTTTTAGGTAGCAAGCTTCAAGAAGGTGAGTATTCTGGTATATATACATTGATTCATACACTGTTCTTTTGAATTTTTCTACAACTTTGCATAGGAATAGAAAATGATAATATTTTCCATTGCACTTTTCGATTTTGACCGACAATACTCAGCTAATTGTTGATGTTATGTAGACATCAAAAGTTCTGGAAGCCACTTATTCTAATGATTAGGTGTGAGCATGGGTGTTGTGTATAGAAAACAACATAGATTTTCTTTCAATTTTAGGCCACATTTGTTACATATAATAGGAAACAACATAATAGGTTGTAATGTTGTCTTAAATTTGTAAAAATGATCATTTTGCCCTTCTTTTATCGTTCTTGTGATATGTGATTTTGAAGGAACTTTGTGCCAAAACTGTTGCTGCCAGAGGATGTGATGCTGTTTGGAAAGCAGAAAAATATGTACAATCAACCAAGGCCGGAAGGTAATTATAATTTGGATCTTTATAGTTTATACTTGGAATTGGTTAAAGTTTTAATGTGTATGATACTGGACAACCCCACTAATAATTACATATATTTATGAACCGATAAAGATATTAAATTGTGATGTTTTCTAGAGGAAGTAGAAATTATTTTGGTGAACTGACTAGAAGCTAAAACAGAGGGAAAATGCTTTGCCGAATAACACATTCTCATTTCATTGTCGTACGTTGTTTATTAGGTTGGTTGCTTATGTTATTTATTTATGTTGCACATGCTTTTGATCTGTTGTTTGGATAACGTTTCTTCCTTGCTTTTGTTATTTAATTGTACTTTAAAAAACTGGAAAATAATTTAGAACAAGATCCATCGGCTTTATAATGATCAAAGTAAATATTTAATCAAGATGTTCTTTATGCATTTATTGTACATTGCATTGTACTTTCTTTTAAAACTAAATATAACAGTGTAATTTGTTTTACTATCATGATTTACCATTGCATTTCTTATTTTAGGCTTTATAGTATGCTAAGAAAGTTGATGGTTGTATTGAACTATTGATGTTCTTTTGGTAGGCACTACCGCCAAGTTTGTTTTATCCGATTCATGGCAAATTACACAGAATAGCAATGTACTTTACTGTCAGGCAATGTACATCGGATAATAGCAATATATGAAACAGATGGACATACAAACGAAACTGACACTTTTCGACTCGCGCAACGCGCGAGAAACCTTTCTAGTTATTATTAAATTAAGATTTTCAAATGCCTTTTCAAATAGGCCCTGTTATATACATCCTAATCTAGTAAACTCTACGCTAATATATATCTTATCAATTAATTATCTCAATAACTTTAATCATTATATTATCATATATAACTAGTTGTAAGACTCGTATACTACGGGTTGATTAAAACAAAATGTTAAATATAAATGATTAAATCAGAAGTTTATTTGAATTTGAAATCTGAAATAAGTGAAAATTATGAGAAAAAATACGAAAAATAAATAAATTAAATTATGTATTTAGTTGTCAGACCAATGTACTAAATTGGGTAATTATAATAAAATGTAAAATACTAAGGTTTAAACTGTATATTTATTTGAAATTGAAATTGAAATTTCAAATTTCAAATTTGAAATTGAAATTGAAATTTCAAATTTCAAATTTGAAATTAAAAGTCATTATGGTAGATCTAATTTGTGGACACTAAATTAATCATATATTGGAAATGAAAAATGAAGTAAATGACAAGTGAAAAATAAATATATCTCAAAATTATGACAAAATGACATGTGGCTAATTGAATGAGAAAAAGACATTTGACAAAAAATCATTATTATTTATTAGAGTAGATAATAATTACTTTATTATTTCTAACTAGTCATTTACATTAGTTTTATCTTTAATATTTATTTTAAATTTAATATTTTCTTTTGTTTTATATAAAAACAAATAATGGTATAAAATTTGATGTTGATTATATAAATTTAATTATAAAAAATATATTTATATTTATTACAGTATTCTTAAAATGGAAATGCAATTAAACTATTGTTATCTTTTGTAATAATAAATTTATCGTTTATATTAATAAAAACCAAAAAAAAAAAAAGGTTTGATATATGATTCAAGGAGACATGGTTTATATATATATGAACCATGGAGACATCGTTTATATATATAAGAAACACCACTTATGGTTGTTTATTATGTTGTGTCTAATTGTTTGCATATGGTTTTACTTGAGGTGTTTATTAATTTTATAAATGTGGATGCTTATGTTTTTTAAGACAAGTCTCAATTTTTGTAAATGACTTGCTCTTGTGTATTGTGTGTGAGTAAATTACTCTGGCTTATCAGTATTTTGATAAAACTGAATTGTCTAATTGGATAATTTGGATCAATTATTTGTTTATAATATTCAGATTTTTGAATTGGTTATTATTTTGAATTGATTTCAATTTATAAAATAAGATTTGAATAGTCTAAGAAAACCGAATAATAACTTATTATCTTAATCTGTAGTTCTTATTAAATGTTTTTGTCAATAAAATATTAATTATAATATATTTTTCTAAGTAGCGTTAGTAAACTTTAATTCATAACTATTTTTTTTAGTTTTTTTATAGAGCCGACTAATAATCAAGTTATATATTTTTTAAAACTGTGTTCCTTTTTAAAAACTGAATTGTAAATCTATTTGTATTATTATCAGATGAGATCAAAACGATCCATCCAAACGAATCTCCTCTTTCATTTTCTTTTATATGCAATAATATATATTAATTAGCACCGTTTAAAATAATTTCTTTTGAGACGGTCAAATGCTAATACATCCTTATAGCCTTCTAGGCCATTAAAAAACACAATCCAACCTTTATCTAATAATTTCTAAGTTTAAAAAAATTGTAGTATTTATGAATAGATGTTCGGATTTTGTTTTAAAAATAGCAAATCAATTAAAACATAGAAAGTAGGGATGTGCTTCGGGTCAGGACCGACCTGAACTAGACCAGACTCGAATAACCCAAAACCCGAATTGGATGCAAAGTTGAAACTGAAACCCAAACCGATTATACTAATACAAGACCGGTTCGATTTGGGTAATATGAGTTTCGGTTCGGCTATTAACCCGAAAGGACCGAAATAACATATACACTATGCTTTTAAACCGAAATGACTCGAATAAGCCAAATAAACCGAGATGACCCGGATAACAAAAATAAGAAAATTCTATATCTAGTTCAAGAAAAAAAATACAGTAAACATTGATGTTTTTTTTGGGTGTTCAATCACAGTAGGAAGCGAGGAGTAGGGGAAGTATTTTATTATTATTATTATTATTATTATTTTTGTAGCAAAGTGGACGATGAATCAAGTGAATCAAACTACTGTGTTCGATCCCAGTAGGAAGCGAGGAGTAGCAAAGCAATATGCTATATATATATATATATATATATATATATATATATATATATATATATATATATATATATATATAAACTTCGATCGGTATTGGGTGCCACCCAATGGGTGGGTACTACAATACGCAAGAGCCAAGAGACATCGATCAAGTGACTATTCAATTTCCGGGTCGGTCCTTTTGCCCGATAAAACCTTTATTCGGGTAATCCGGACCAAATAACCCGAGAATCGAATTGGGCTAAAATAGATACCCGAGAACCGACCCAAATAACTTATTTGGTTCTAATTTGGGTTGTAACACCCAAAAATTTTCAAACTTTTTTGAAGCTATGGTTATAAAATCTTTTTGGGTGTTAACCCACATTTAACAAAAACCGATCCCACAAAACAATTACGATCAAAACATTGGGTGTTACCATTAAGCATCATACAAACGATAACAAACAAATAAGAATTACACCAATAAAATACATAAGGAACTTAACAAGTTCCACACAATTCTGTGACATCCCCAAATTTCACGGCCAGAAAATACGGATTTGTTTATGCTTTGTTTTATAAATCAGAGTAATCTTTTAAAGAAAACGGTTGCGAAATTTGTTCCCAAACAAGATATGATAAAACTTTATCAAAACATTTCTCAAAGAGAATGTACTTTTCATTAAATAATAAAATCTCGGGATGTCATGTTCCGATACAGACCAAAAGCATAAACAGTATAAAATAGACCTTACAACAGTTATTTATAACTACTGATCTATAATCCAAAATCTCTCGTCATGTCAACCAACTTATGCTCTTGTGCCACTACCTGTGATACAAAGAAAAATGAGTGGGTCAGGCTTGGGAGCCTGGTGAGCATATAGGGTTTTCAACCCACAATAATATAATTATTATATTTAATCATCAAACAATCAACCCAATTACCCATCCCCATTATCTTCTTTATTTCTTAAGGTTTTACCCTAAGAATCAATTATCCTTCCTTCATTCATTCCTAAGGATTGACCTAAGGAATTGGCACAAAGTCCATTGCTGCCCGAGGTTCCTATAACAAACACTAACTCCATAGCTGCCAAGGTTCGTCTATACAATACTAAATCCATAGCTACCAAGGTTCATCTATACTGTACTTAATCCATAGCTACCATCGTATTATTATAAGACACTAAATCTATAGCTGCCAGGGTTTTTAGAGTACACCAGTGAACATCAAGTCCACAACACCTACAAGTTGCGAGCTTGCTAGTGTTCCACATGACTGTCTAGAATAGTCTGTGGTTGTCATCCCTACTCTGCTGAATGACGGGGGCCATCGTTTGGGTAAAGGTTTCGCTCATTTTTCACCTGTCACCCTCATCTCATGGTCTATATCATCTTTCGTCTCATCCTCAAACTCATCTTTCCTCACACACCAACTATTTCATCTACCCATGTTCTACCCAACATATTTGTAGATATAAATTATATATATAGTTTAAATCATTTAAAAACCTGTATAAAACATTCATTCAACAACCATCTCAAGTAAACAAACAACGTATAAACACATATCACGTATTTCATAGCAAATACTTCATATCTATGCGGTAGAAGAAAGTAACTACACACTCACTTGTTAAGACGATTGTCGGACAGCACTACGGCTCTCCAAGTAGTAACTCTTCGGTGAAACCGGGATATCTTCACACACCGGGCTTCTCGTGGGCAGAGCTTCGGCTTTGAAACTCTTTTCTCCTCGGGATCTTCGGGGCTTCGAGACTCGCTTCGGGTGTCGGGATGATACCGGGGCTTCGGGGGTACTTTAAGAGGGCTAGAGAGGGTATCGGGAGTGAGAGAGGTTGAGAAATTAGCAACCAAGACCGGCTGCCTTCGATTTCTATTTATAGGGCTGATTTCTCGATTTTCACGTCGTGAACAGTATTTTCACGTCGTGGGCTTGATCGTCACTGCATGCGTCATTGCAAGTTGGGTCTGGCAGACTCCAGGAGGCGTCAGAAGACATTTCACGTTGTGAACACTGATTTCACGTCGTGGTCTCTGACAGTTTTGGGGTTTCGCGCCCCAAACTTCAGAAATTCATAACTTTCGCATACGAACTCCGTTTTCGACGTTCTTTATATCGACGCGAAGGTCAGATTATGTTCTACAACTCTCGTTTAGACTTCGTCGGCTAATTTTGACTTTATTTTTATTATATTTTTATTATATCATTTTTAGTAGGCCGGGACAGGAAAACTCCGTTAGAAAATCATAACTCCTTCGTCTGTCTTTTCACCGTTGGACTACTATCGACGAGATCTTCAATTCTTGTTTAGATTGTTTTGGCTAAATATCGCTCGATCTCATATTCGAACTTCGGGCTGTACACTGCTAAGCCGGAACTTCGAAAAATCATAACTTCCTCATACGAAGTCAGATTTGGGCGTTCTTTTCATGCACACTCTCGGTTTAACGTATTCTACGACTTTAGTTTAGATCACTAAATCCATTTATCGCTCTATCGTAAATTCACTATTTACGTCGCGCTGTGTCGTGCCGGTTCTGTCACGAAACTTCGACATGTCATAACTTATTCGTTATAACTCGGATTTCGGCGTTCTTTATATGTACGAAATCCTTGTAACATATACTACAACTTAGTTAAGATTAATCCTATTAAATAATCTTCCATCAAAAAGTCATTTTTGATGCTTATCGTCTCTAAATTGACTAGCCCGGATCTACAGGCGTTACAAATTCTCTATCTCATAACTTCTACTTCCATCTATCATCTTTCTCCTTGAATATAACCCGAGATACATGACATTAAAAAGAGATACATAAGACAAAAATGTATCGTGAGTTACGTGGGTTTGTGACCCAAAGCAGTGCAAACATTTATATGAAAATCATTTCATTCATAACATAACATAGTTTTAGACCATAAAATATTTTCAAGCATTTTCAAGGTAAACTCTTTTCTTACACATCAAAAATATTATTTCATATCTTATCATTTAATATCTTACCATTTCATGTCTTATCACATCATTTCATTTAGTCTTTTTCCATTTTCATTTTCATTTCCATTTCCAAGACCAATGTAGAAAGAACAAATCAATCCACCAAGACATCATGCTTTCAAAGGCCAAGATGAAATGAACAAAATCAATTCACCAAGGTATCATTTCCTTGGATTTCTATCCAAGTCCAGTGCCGAGGTGAAAAGAACAAATCGATCCACCGAGGTATAATGTTGATCAGATCATCTACTTCGCGAAGGGAAGGTACCACCCCAATAGATTCCTTTAGTGTTTCTTATGAGGTATCATGGCATGGACAGTTTTCATTATTTATTTACTTTCTTTCCTTTTTATTACTTTCCATTTTCTTTTCATTACTTTCCAGTTTTTTGTTAGGTTTTTATTCAAAAATTGTTTCAAAAACATAAACATAGAAACGGAAGACTTTAGATTTGAAAAAAATAAAACTAGTTTTATTCCCACCAAATATCATTTTGCAAGACTTAGAAAGATTAAAACAACCAGAAAAGGAAAGCATTACAACCTTTGAAGACTTTGGTTTCTTTTGGCAATTTGGAAATTTATGAAGATGGCTTTAAGCTCCAAAGAAGAAGCTCTCTAGAAGTACCCACCAACATTTAGCCAACTTGATAAGATGCTAGTCTTCATCTTGTAATAATAACACTCTTAAGCCATTAAGAACAAAACAAAACTTTTGTTCTAAAGGAGAGTTCAAGTAAAGTATCAACTTCTTCCTACTTTGATCTTAACACTTTAAGAGACAAAACTAGAGAGAATATGGAGATGGGAAGGCTAAAATTTCATGGTTTTGGCTTATTAAAGAAAGGAGAAAACTAGTTCTTTTAAGTTCTTACTTTAAGCCTTTATCCCATGGGTCTTAGCACTTTAAGACCCATGCTTTATCAAATCAAATAGCCATGCTTGCTATGAGCATGGTGTGTTGAATAAATTAATAAAAAACAAGTCTTCTTTCTTCTTTATGGTCTCCTTGAATATTTTTTAAAAAGAAGAAGCTAGTTTTTCTATAAAATCTCTTCTAATTTTTGTAACTTATCGAACATATAAATCCATATAAGACAAAACCCCCTTTTGGTCCAAAAAGATGTACATAACATAATAAATCATACCTTATGATATATTATGATATGTTTTGATACTTAACATTTGAAATTAATATTTCCATGAAATAAATAATTTCCAATTATTTACAAGAATTATATTTATTTATCAAGGATCAATTCTTATAAATAATATATTTGCATCAAGTTGTTGTTAGTGTGACCCTTTAAGATCATATATTATCTAGCAATATCATTCCATAATGACTTTTGGGCATATAGATCTTTCAATCTCCCACTTGCACAAGACTCGTCATAGATTGATATAGATAGTGGTGAACGTCTAGCAACATTTCACTGCCCCCAGTAATATATGACTTAGTACCATTCTATCAACATCCAATTCCCAAAAGCTCAAAGCTTCAATTAATGTATAAGGTAATTTTATTAGCTATCCCTCTATTATAGACATCATGTTGAATATGATACTTGGATCACAATCAATCTCATTTGGTGTTCAACTTTAGGTAACGCGTGTTAGATGTCTAGCTCTCAACACATAAGAGAAACAAATCTCATCTTGACTATATAAGCCTCTTGAATAGTTCACACCGTACCTAAAAATGACTTTTATAACTGCTCGGTTAAGGATCAACATTTGACCATATCAAAACACATCACTCCCAACACTTAAGTCCCACTATGTATCTCAGGTGTTAAGGATACAAAGATAGTACCTTTTAATCAAGTATCACTCATAACTGCAATCTGTTAGATGATCTTGATGCGGGTCCATTCAATACTAATTTTCTGACAAGTACCTATGAAACTTGGCTACAACCACTTGACTACTTTCATCCAGTGAAAGTAAACCAATCCAATTCATATTATTCTTACTTCATAATTGCTCCCGCAATTATAATCGACTATGAACTTTTAGAATAAAAAGACTATTCATGGATTAATAATGTTAATATAGAACACAACAAGTATTGATGTGATGATCATATCCCAATATATAACAATTGGTGTCTTAATGTTCCAATATCCAAATACTAAATCCAAATCAAAATCCCATTTCTAGAATAATGAAGTCCTATAGCTGAAGTGTGACCATTCATACTTAGCTCAAAAAGTAGGACATTATTAATGGATCTGACTACATTTAAATTGTGTGAATTCTACGAATACTATCATCTCCATATTTAACTTTACTCTTAGTATAATTAAATATCTCGGAGAATATGATTGGTGTTCTTTCGTGACATAGAGTCTCTTATATTGATTAAGTATACTCACAAAGTCAGAAAGATTTCTATGCAATCCTTGAATGGCAGAAATCAACATAGTTTTTCAATGAACTCATTTATCCAGTCATATTTGATTTCGACTTCTGAAGTAGTAGTGTATACTTATTTAGTAGATCGTGCAAATTTTTTTTCTTGGACCTCATTCCTATAAAACTTACTCTTCATCCCATAATGAAGTCATAATCCAATTATAATTCATAATTATACATATCCGTTTTGAAGTTGGCATCTTATGTAGCTCTTTACATAAAGTTCTTCTTCTAAACTGATTATCTCATGAACATTCTTTTAGTTCTTCTTAAGTACTCTTAGAATGTTCTTATAGTCATCTAGTGAGTTAACCATGTATTCAATTTGTATCTCATGATATGTTCATAACATAATCATATACCCATTCTTGTGCATAATATGACATAAATGATGGATTCATTTCCAAGAAAATATAATATAAATCATTTCATCTAGCTCAAACCTATGTGCTAGGTCCTTTTGAGACATACTCAAAATGGTGTCATGTGACTATGCCAAGAATCCTCCAAAGGAATCTTGTATCTTGACCTCTTTCAAGATATTGTTAATTCATGAAAAAGAATTTAAAACTTTCAACATTCATCTTTATCTATCTCTATAGATTTTACATTCCAAGAATGTATCTTGTCATTCCTAGGTCTTTCATTTTAGTAATACTTTTTGAGTCAAGGTGAAACGATCTTGCATCATCGAAATTTCATTTCAAATGATTAAGTATGTCTCATTAATACAATATAAGTAATATCACTATCCTCCCACTAGTTCTTAGTAAAGACACATGTTCTTTTCATTTTGATATAAAAGCATACCTTGTATCTGATGGGTTTTATACAAACAATCCTATGTGTGCATGCAACCCTAATTGGATCTATGTTTTCACTATAAGACATACAACTTTATGAACACAAAAAGAAACCTGGAATGCTCCTATAATTTTCGAAATCTACATAGGAGAATATAATACATACCTTTTGTTGTTATATAGCAATAACAACTAGTTCCTTGAGTTTCCTTAGCTCTTGAAAGCAAGTACCACAAGTGTAGTACCTCTAATGGATCACAAACACACTTTGGGTGAGAGGATGAATATGAGAGAGAGGAAAGGAGGCAAGAGGCTCCAAAATTCGACCCTAGTAGGGTTTCTCCAAGGGTTGGCCGAATTTTAGTGCCTTAGGGTGCTATTTATACTGAAGGCTAACTAGGGTTTCAAGGTGGAAATCCTAATCCCTTAGCTTAGGGCCTAAGCAAATCCATGGACTCCTTTCCTTAAGCCCTTGGACGAAAACTCCTAGATCCTTCTAGGATTTTCGGCCAAGCCTTAATAAAGGTGATCCAATGGCCCAAAGTCTCAACTATCAAATAATTACAAAACAGCCCCTGTACTTTTAATTAATTCCTTTAATCCCAAAATTAATTCCTAATTAATTTCTGATTAAATACTAATTAATAATATGATTCCAAATTATTATATTAATCATATAATATAATAAATAAATCATATTTATGCCCTAATCAACCTCTCTCCTCAACTGTCATCCTGTCTAGTCACCCGTGTGAAGGCAACCCAAAAGGACCATGCTCACAATCGGGTCAAGTACATACCAAAATAGTTATGGACTTAGACACTAATCCAACAGTCTCCCATTTGGATAAGTCTAATAACTATTTTGCATAACTTCAGAACCTGATCAGCAATCGTAGCTTTCAAAAGCCGCTGTCAACTCTGATCTTATCAGATACGCGTGTCCTTTAGATAAAGGATTATATATTCCTCCATTCTCAAAATATCGTATAGACACAAGACATGAATTTTAATCATTCTCTCTATACTGTTTCCCGACTTCTGATTTATGACGACTGACAACAGACTACAATTGAACACATCAACTTAGTCCCGGCTTGGCCAAGCGCTTAGGGTGTCATCACTAAATCATCGAGGGGCCCACAGATATCGCTTTTATCCAACTTTGGGTAAAAGGAATGGATAAACTTTGACTCAAATGCTTGCTTGCACCTACTAATCGAATCACACACAACAATAAGTTTTATAACACCAAGTTACTGGTGTGTTTACTTATCATCAATGTGCAACTGACCAGCAAATAACAACTCACACGTCTCAGTTTTAAGAATATACAATGTTATCGTCTCACCAATCACTCGTGATAAAACCATGAAGTGATTCAAGTGAGCGTGGGTTTAATCCAATACTTTAATCTTATCAAAGCACTCATAAACTCTGCAGCAAACTTGTGCTATGTCTAAACACTTTAGACAATCTACAGACAAATTCATGACAGTCTTGCTTCATACCTACTTCCAACGTATAACCGACTGTGGAGGTTCGAATAACGCAGTTATTCTGGAAGTCAAAACATGCAAAATGAAACACAACAATAATACTTAATCCTATATGGCCCCAAAACTTTTGAGCGTAAATAAAACACTTTTATTTAAACACCATATTGATTACTCATTATTCATTGTTTACTGTTTCAGAAAATCAACTTATTACTCGAATTACAACCACAATTATCCCATGCTCCAAGCATACACACTTTGGTTTCCTATGGTCCATACTTTGTGAAATAGATCAATTGAAAACTTTTCCAATGAAACTCATTTCACAATCCCCAATCCTTATTATTAGTATAAGAATACCAAATTCTTTCCACTTTTAGAATATGTCAGATTCTAACATTTTATGCAATGATTCTTTCGTAATGTCATAGCACAAAAGTCACCAAGACCCGACTAATGAAATTACAAGGTATTCTATCGGAAATTGTTACAAGACAATTCCATAGACGTGAAGTCTCACATTCAAAGTACATTCCTTTGAACATCCTTCTCGCATAAAAGTTTCTAATCTAGACATATTTCTTAATATCCAACTCCCATTAATGGAAACATTTCCATATTTGCCATATGACAACTCATTCTTAATAGAATCTTATATATTCATAATAATGTCAATATAGTCCATCCAGTACTATACTTCCAACTACTCACAAGCGATAAATCCTCAGTGAACCTCAGATCGTCCTTTGATAGTTGTTTAATTATTTTAGTCAAAACCAGTTCTAGTCCCTTTTCCCTCTTAATGCCCTAGGCATTTGGAAAATTTTAGAATGGTCAAATATTATAGCATATGCAATCGATCCTATACCCGAAGCGTATTGGACACGATGCATAATGTCTCACATAAAGACATGATACTTCATCATCCTTCTGCCATAATATTTGATGTGCCCTGTTCCCACAATTCGAACTATGAAGAGGGATGCCGTAATCATAATCGAATTTTGAGAATGCACTATGTATCCTTGACTAAATTTGTTAACATTTCTCGATCTAAGCTTTAGAATTTTGAAACGAAGTATAATATTCTCTCCCTTAATTATAGCAAAACAACTTTTCAACCCTTGCAACTTTGCAAAATGAATCTTTGTTTTCTATAATTAATATTGCTAACTTGCAATTCTTACCATAATAATCATGCTCCCACTAACATGATGATTATTTCCTTATCAGCATAACACTTATTCTCCCACTAGCTTCGACATGTATTCAGAAAATAGCTGAACTTCCAGAAAACAATGCTTATTGAATTCCTTAAGTTCATATTTCTAATACTTGATGCTTTGATAAGCCTTTATCTAAGCTTCTTAAACTCATACACCTTTGACTTAGAAAGCTCACATGTGTATCTCAGACAAATTCAAAACTTATGTTACTAAGTCCCAAATGTTCAGACTAATTGCCAAATCTCACAATTCGAACTATGAGAAGGGATACCGTAATCATAATCGAATTTGAGAATACAATTTTCACAATTGCTATCTTCTCAAAATCTCTCTTAGTGAAAGCATTTCCTCACAATCATTTTCATGAAGGAGGGAAACCTTATGACACTTAGATTTTATGGTGTATGTGATCCTATCCATGTGAATTTGCCAAAACCAAGGTTTGCGACAAATCCAAACTCATATGGACTGAACTTGTTTAATCTTGATTTCTTGCCTCATGGTAACACGAGTGCCCACCATGTCTTCCAAGTAGTTTAGCAACTCACCCTTAGATATCAATGTACTTTCCATTGATCAAGGTGCTTGCCTTTATGCATACAAATGAGAACTCATAGAACTCACATGCATAATTTGCTCAATTGGAATGGCATAGAAAAAGAGTATGTCATTCACGCTAGGCTATAAACCTCAAGTCGTGTGCTAGTGATGATTACCTAGGTTTATTCTTGATTTGTTCTTGAAATATTTTCAAGACCATTTAAGACTCCCACTGACTCCTTGACATATAAGCTTCTTTTGCCAAGAAACATTTCTTGACAAACAAATATTCAAGAGTTAGTGTAGCTTTTCATCAAGTTTAACACTTCACACAATTGGTTCTAGTTGGTCTTTGTCTTATCCAAGACATCACAACTTACCAATTTCAAATGTGTAAGAATAAGAAAACTTTTCCAAATTCCACATTTGTCGAGTGTTATAAACCTACTTAAGACTTGTCACTCATGTCAGAATCTTGACTCTAAGACTTGATATTGGAACGAAGTATGATTGACTTCTTGATTTAACCATTTCTACAATTCTCGATTCCTCTTCTTAGACATGCAATTGCACTAAGACTCACTTAGAGGATCAATTGAGATATGGTTCTTAATCATTAAGACTTATCATAAAACACAATAAAAGGTACTCTCCCTTCTTCTTAGAATAGAGAAACTTTTATCTTTCTGCCTACTTGATTCTTCTTATTCGTTCTGCTATTGATTGAAACTCTTTCAATCAACTCAGAATTACACCATATTTACTAAACTTTAGTAAATCATGACGAATATTTTTATCACTTTGTGGTGGACTTGATCAACGTACAACCTAGTGTACTCGATCTCCTAGTCCTTCACTTGACACTTTGTCAAAGAATTAGTCTAAATTTCCAAGTATGAAGTTTCTCATTCATCACGCAACCAGGTTGTATGATTCCAAGTTTCTGTCCAATTGAAACTTGGGCGATGAGAATCTTCCTTTATTTGGCAAATCCTCGACATTTCACAAACAACATAATCAAGAATCACATCCAATTCAATCATTGCTAAAATTAGAAATACATAAACATCCATTTTCACATATGCCATTGCAAGGATAAATAAATAGGACGAAATCAAGATTGATTTTATTGCGGAAAAACTTGTCCTTACAATGCAATTCAAATGAAAACTATGTTATTTCAATTTCTAAGCAATCTATTCTAACTCTAAAGTAGTAGCTCAAAAATCTGATCTTCAAGCAATGCGATCGAAATCCATTTCTTCACGATCAGATTCAGCTTACTTCTTCCTTTAAGCTTCCTCTCTTTTCTTCGATCCTACAAAAACATCAAAATGTAATCTTATCACATCATGTATTGAAAATCAAAGAATAGGAACTTATAAAGTTAGTTATTGGATTTTACCTGAAGTAGAGCCATACGTCTTGACTCTCCCATCTCTTAGATCTCTCAGGTAAACAGGGCAGCTTCGTCTCCAATGCCCCTTCTCTTGGCAGTAGACGCAGATGGACTCTTTTGGAATGGCACAAGGAACTATCTCAGAATTTACCTTTTCTGGATTTCCAATGTCACCATTTTCAATGTCCATTGAAGTTTGGGAGTTTGATTTGCCAGACAAATTTGCTCGATCAGCACGCCAAATCATTTTTGATTCAGCAGCTATAAGCAAATAGGTCAAATCAATGAGGGTCACGTCATGGTCCATCATATAGTACTCTCTAACGAACTCACTGTATGATTCAGGAAGTGATTGAAGAACCCAGTCAACAGCCAACATTTCTGAGATATCGACACCCATCATCCTTAACCTATCAATGTGTGACTTCATCTCTAAGATGTGTGCACACACAGGTTTCCCATCTTCGTGTTTACTTGCCAATAGGGCTTGATTGAGCTTGAACTTTTCAAGCCTTTGAACTTGTGGGTTAGGGAGAATAATTGGAGGAGGTGGAGGAAGTGAAGCATGACTCTCATTTCCTTGATCGTATCGTGGAACGTCATCTTCATTTGGAAAGCTTGTTCCAAGGGACTTGGGAAGACCATTGTAAGATTTAGACATCTACAAAACGGGAGAAAATTCAAGTTAGTTGATAAGAATCCTTGATGTAACACCCAAATGAAACATCAAGGCTAGGATCCAACACAACATTCTACAACCTAGAAGAGGGATGTCGTAATCTAGTTGCAGAATATTTGAAGGTAGATAATGACGATTTACCAATTTCCACCATGAAAAACGAAAAAGAATTTAAGTTTTAAATGAATTGAAACTCCTAGATCTTTTGAGATTCATTGAACTTTTCAATGGCATGTTTAATCTCGATTATGCCCTTCTATTTGTGACTGGGATGCCGAGGATCACAAACAAGGTGTGAATAACCATACGAATCACGTGGTGCACCCAATTGCTACTATCACCTAATCAATATGCCGGTTAGCCACACACGCTCCACTAACGTTTGACAAGGGTACGAAATGTAATTCCATGGATTAGCATACAAATTCACATTTTGCCCTAAAGTAACTAAGATTGGGAAATTGTAAAAGCATTTAGTTACTTTGTACTTCATTATACTTATAATGGAAGGTTTCATCTTATCCTACCCGGTCGGCTAACGACCCTCCACTAGTCAAGAGTGCGGTGGGTAAGAGTGGATACCCATTCAATCGCCATTTTATAGGCAATTTCCTTAAACACCCCTTATAGACCAGCTTCGTGAATGAGGCCTACTAACGGTAAGACTGACTCTTTACTCATATATATAATATTAGACTTTTAATCTTACATATATATAGTATATGGTGTATTTTATACTTTTAAAATACTAGGTGGTCTAAATTATACTTTTAATTTAATTAAATTTAAACCAAAACTTTATGGAATTATTAACTATCTTTTAATTATACACTTTAATTAATTAATAAAACCATAAGGGTGTAATTTGAACTTTTCAAAATACTAGGGTTTTAATCATATTTAACTTTTTCAAAAATTAAAACTTTTTAATTTCAAACTCTTAAATATTAAAATATTGATTTAATAATTATCCAAAATTAAACAATTAATTTAAAATTATTAAATCTTGTAGGATTATCTATTAAATTAAACAATTAATATAATCTAATCCCATATCCCCTAATGATTTGAAAATTTATGGAATGGGATAATTCATAAAATGTTTAATTATCTATTTAAGGAAACAATGATAATTACAAGATATGACATTATCCAAATCCCTAAAATTTGGGAATCCTATTTAGGGGATAAGGCAAATTTCGAAATTTTAGGGTTAGACAACCCTAAAATCGAAATCTTGGGGCCAAAGGAAAGGGTTTAGGAAACCCTACCAAAATTTCGAAATCTAGGGTTTAGAAACCCTAATTTCTAAAATCAAGCCTCCAGGGTTTATTAGCCATAAACCCTAATTGTCATATTCATACATTTGTATCAAATCTAATTGAAAACAAAAAACCTAAGGCTCTGATACCACTGATGGGTTTTATACAAACAATCCTATGTGTGCATGCAATCCTAATTGGATCTATGTTTTCACTATAAGACATACAACTTTATGAACACAAAAAGAAACCTGGAATGCTCCTATAATTTTCGAAATCTACATAGGAGAATATAATACATACCTTTTGTTGTTATATAGCAATAACAACTAGTTCCTTGAGTTTCCTTAGCTCTTGAAAGCAAGTACCACAAGTGTAGTACCTCTAATGGCTCACAAACACACTTTGGGTGAGAGGATGAATATGAGAGAGAGGAAAGGAGGCAAGAGGCTCCAAAATTCGACCCTAGTAGGGTTTCTCCAAGGGTTGGCCGAATTTTAGTGCCTTAGGGTGCTATTTATACTTAAGGCTAACTAGGGTTTCAAGGTGGAAACCCTAATCCCTTAGCTTAGGGCCTAAGCAAATCCATGGACTCCTTTCCTTAAGCCCTTGGACGAAAACTCCTAGATCCTTCTAGGATTTTCGGCCAAGCCTTAATAAAGGTGATCCAATGGCCCAAAGTCTCAACTATCAAATAATTACAAAACAGCCCCTGTACTTTTAATTAATTCCTTTAATCCCAAAATTAATTCCTAATTAATTTCTGATTAAATACTAATTAATAATATGATTCCAAATTATTATATTAATCATATAATATAATAAATAAATCATATTTATGCCCTAATCAACCTCTCTCCTCAACTGTCATCCTGTCTAGTCACCCGTGTGAAGGCAACCCAAAAGGACCATGCTCACAATCGGGTCAAGTACATACCAAAATAGTTATGGACTTAGACACTAATCCAACAGTATCTTCATATTAAAATGATTGTACCAACCTTGAGATGTTTTCTTTATATCCACAAGTGGATCTTAAGCATTACATATTTTGTAAGGATACCATGGATTAAGAAAACCTCCAGGCTAAATTATATAGATGTCTTCTAGTAGACGTCTATTATGAAAAACGGTCTTTCCTGAAAGCTATTTACTAGATCTCATATTAATAATATGAAATTATAGTAAATAATATCATTGTTGATCTAATCATAACTACTTGTGAAAAGGTTTGATCATAGTCAACGTCATGAGTATGATAAGGATCATAGTCAATGACATGAGTATGATAAAATCCTTTTATAACAAGCCTTGCTAAATGTGTATGATATCCATGTATGTATTCTTTCTAAAAGAATCTCTTACTCCTTCTAGCCTTGCTAGAAAGAACAAGATTAATCAAGCCCATACTTGATTATTAGACATGGATTACATCTAAATGTTCTTTGACTCTAAGCCATATATCAAATTCAAGATTTGACATAGCTTCTTGGTAGTTGATGGAGTTGCCAGAAACCATCAAGAAGAACTCATCAATAAGAGATTCCATATTTCTTAAGTCAAAGATGATTTCTACAATTAATGTGAACAGTTTGTGTTTTTGAATAGCTATTATTCAAGTTCAACAATTCCTTGTTGAAACTAGTGCCAACAATTGCTACATCATGCTATGGTTCTTGAGTTGCTTCAAGTTCTATGTGTCTCCCACTTGCTTTATTATTAGAAGCTTGCTTTATACTAACTCAACATTCAGAGGAATAAGAAAACTTATTAATGGTGAGTTTGTATATAATAATCTAAATTCCCTTTTGGAATATTCTACATACATGTAATTTGTTGGTGTTAGTATTCAAGATTGTCACACCTTCCTCGGCTGTTGGTGGAAATGTCGAGTGGTGACGATGTTTGCATAGATGACTCAAATCACAGAGTACAAACCATAACTACATTTTTATAAATGATGTTTATTACAAGGAATGAATGAAATCTGTATATTTATCTTCAAGCTGAAGTCCTTCCTTGCATTGATCTTTACTCCATCGTAGGAATACATGCGGTTTTGAAAATGTCAACTTGATGTTGATGAATTCACAGGTTCTTAAATAAACATAGAATAAACTCTTTTTGAAAACGTTTAGGAATTATTACGATAATTATGATCATTTTACTTATATTCCTTATTTCCTATACTTTACTATATTATCTCTTCCAAATTTTTTTGGATCCTGTAACTTACAAGTCTTCCGAATAGAATATTCTATTAATCCTATCCTACTATCTTTATGGGATATTTTACCATTCCTATCTTACTATATTTATAGGATAGTTTACCATTCTTATCTTACCATCTTTGTAGGATATTTTACTGATCCTATCTTATCATTTTTGTAGGATATTTTACCAATTCTTTCTTATTATCGTTGTATTTTAGGATATTCTATTAATCCTAACGTATTTTATTTATTACTTGAAGGCATCCCTCGAGGTAGTTAGATCTCTAAGGTTGTTGTAATGTATTACCATGAGCCCCCATAATCGACGTTATAGACTAACGATTTCCCCGCACGACGATTCATCAGACGTCGAATAGTGTTTGAATAATAAAGAAAATTATCTTGTCAGGATTGTAGCTAGCAATCGTAGGTGGGGGTGTCAAACCCCGTATAGATCTATACATATCTTTCTGGATCTCGCAAGATTAACGATTACAGGTTCGGGGTAGCCGAACTTAATCAGGTTAAGATGAATAATAACAACTCACTAACGCATTAACCTTAGGTATTTTATCTTTTTATCTTTATTTCTTAGTGATTTCCTATAACTATCACAATATAAATCTTTTAATTTATATTTGATAATAAAAACTTATATATATCTCATAATTATCTAGTGTGTGTGTATATATATATATATATATATATATATATATATATATATATATATATATATATATATATATTATTTTGTCATACATATATATACCCTAATTATGGTTAGTTTGAAACATGATATTTGGGCAGAGTAACGATTAGGTACATTGCATATCCCTATAGTTGACCAACATTACTTCTAGGTAATTTGTTTTCCTAGGGAATTGGCCATCATAACATCTAGATAATATCTCCTCGTAGACTGTCGGACATCATAACTATTAGGCATAATATCATACCTTATAACTAGGTATAGTATCTATGGCTAAATTATCTTAAGGTTTCATGCTTTATATAACGATTGATATTTATAGATATAAATATATTTTGATAAACCAGTTTGATAAACATGTATCCCCCCCCCCCCCCCCGTAAAACCTTTAAAATAGTGACATGGGGCTGTGAACTCACCTTAGTAGCGAGATCGGGGATGTCATTGCTATTGCATTCGAAGTGTCGTGCCATGGGGAGAGTTTTCGAGATAGATCAAGAGAGAGAGAGAGAGAGAGAGAGAGAGATTTGGGTGTGAAGAATTTATTCGGTGAGCACCTTTATTTATAGTGCTTTTGCACATGGTGCACTTCGTGCGTGTCGTGGATTCAACTCGTGGCTCCATCCAGATTTTGCCATGTGTTACTGTTCTGATGGTCCACGTCTCTTCAATCTCGACGAATCTGGGTGTCAGACATGCGCGTCGAGCATGGTGCGCACTTGGTGTGCAACTCTAAATATTTTATAAAAATTCATATCTTCCTTATATTAATCTTTTTCTTACTCTCTTTATATATTTGTGTAGTTCTCTACTAGTACTGCAACTTTCCTTAAGGTTGCGTTCTGAAATTCTAACTTTTATTTTTAACTCATATTTTATGTTTTTCGAAAAATCGTATCTTCTTTATATGAACTTCATTTTTGACCTTTTCCCTTTTAAAGTTCTTATCACTCGGAGTACTACGATTTTACTTTTAGTGACGTTATCCATACTCAACCGATTTCCTTATATCATTTTGACGTTAATAGCGTTATTAACGTGATTGATTTTTAGTTTTTATAAAATCATAAATCCTCCCATCGGAGTCAAATTTTTGCGAGGCTTATATCCTTGGGACCTCTTTGTTGTGCACTTTCCAAGTATACGAACCATTATTAATAGGGGTATAACTTTTTGATCACTCATTTTTTATCATATTAATCTTTTTCTTACTTAAAACCCATAGTATATTTGATCATATTTTTCTCGAAATATGAAAAACTCTATTATTATCATTTGTTGATGCTAATATCTAGTGACAGTTGATGACATAAATTTCCTAACTGTCACATTCTCCCCATGTTTTAGGAATTTCATTCTGAAATTTAGACCTTAGGGTAATCTTATTAAGGGAGATCGGTTTCTTACTCGGGGATTGACCATTTTCCTTTTGATTGGGACAATTAAATTTCCTTTTTAGTTCCACTTCTAATTCTTTAACTTTACCATTAGAACCTAACATTTGTCTTTTGAAATCCTATTTGATTTCATCCTTATTTTACACAAATAGGAAACCTAAACCTTTTATTTTAATATTAGTGTGGATTTCTGGAAGGATTTCTATGTTTATTTGTCTATTACTACCTGTACTTAAAAGTAGATCTTTACATCAATAAGTACAAATTTAAGGGTTTCCAATCCCTTTTTAATCATTACATAATCATTTTTATTAGATCTCTTATTCTAACTTACAATAATTTCTTTTTATTGGCCTGGTTGACTTATGCAAATGTTTGCGATGTGTCCTGGTCTTCCACAATTGTTACTCCTAAATTCCTCACATTTGCCCAGATGATGAAGTCCACAACTATTGCATAAGGGGAGTCTTCCCAAGTATCCCCTTGGTGGAGTGGGTGATCTCTCACGAGGCTTGCTTTCCTCTCTTTCCTTCCACAAGGGTTGACTAGATTTTCCCTTGGTCGTTCCTTCCTATTTGTTCTTGAGTTCTTTGGACTTCTTCTTACTCCTTCTTGAGTTTTGGATCATAGTTTCCTTGATACTGAAGGCTAAATATTTAGCTTCCTCATAGAAATTGGCCTGGTGTGATTGCACCTCGATCCTAATATGAGGAGCTAATCCTTGGAGGTATGCATTGATCTTCTAAATCTTCGAGTCGACCAATTCAGGGCATATGCTGACTAGGTACTCGAAGCGTACGGTATAGAAGGACAAACGTGATTCCTTTATGCCAAGATGACTGATTTCCTGTTCTGCTCATGCCACGACTTTTCCAGAACAAAATTCCCTTATCATTTGCTTCTTTAGCTCTTCCCGGGGGGTTGCATAGGCTTCGCCTACGCCTAAAGCCTTGACCTGGATACTCCACCAAATGACAGCTCTTCCCATAAATGTGCATGTTGTGAACTTAACTCTATGTTCATCATCACACTTGCTTTCTATCTCCATTATCCAGTGGATTAAACTATCTACACGTCTGTTGTAACACCCGCGGCTTCGGGGCTAGTCGATTTAGATATACTAATGGGAGTGATGTATAGGCTGGATTTAGTGATGTGTTTAAAGTGGTCTTTCCAAACAATATACTCTGTATACCGAACGGACCCTACCTCCGATATAATCCTACCCGATTGTTCCTTACTTGATAGATATTGATGTAGACATTGGGATTACTGAGGAATCTAGACTATTATTTAAATATTCTCCAGGGTTATGAAACTAGGCTAAATCTTAGTGTTATACATTTAGGTCTTTGAGAGGTGTGAAGGCGAAGCATTTCCCTAACTTTGAGTCACCTACTTCTGTCTGGTGAGTGCATTGTTACTTTCAACTTACACATAGATGCAAGTATTCTAAATGCTTAAATACTATGTGCGATGTCTTGATTTATTTAATATATATGTGCAGCATGATATAGTTATTACTCAATCAAACTATATACTTAATAATATGATTGCATAGTAAAGGGTCGTGTGAAATAATAAAGGAGAGGCTGTGTGAGTAGTGACTGTGATTGGTTAGTGAGAGCTATGTGAAATAATAAGCCATGATTTGTCGTGCCTAACCAAAGTACTATTGTACTGTTGTGCCTGTCGTGTTCATCCAAAGTACTATTGTACTACCGTGCCTGCCGTGTTTGACTAAAAGTATTATTGTACTGTCATACATGTCGTGTTTGTCCAAAATACTATCATATTGTCGTGCCTATTCATCTAGGAAATATAGATAGCTACAGATAAAGGTCCTTAAGAATGATCCCTTGAGATCATCACACTAGGATTAGAAAGTGAGGATGACGGGAATGAGGTAATGAGGAAATTTAAATTTTAGAGATTATATGATTGAAAGAGTATAATATTTTGGGTTGAAAACCCTATGTGCTCACCAGGTTTCACAACCTGACCCACTCAGTTTCCTTGTATCATAGTTAGAGATACAAAGATACTGATAGATAATGTAATTATCTATTGAGGGATTCAAGGAGATGTAGATCTTTATTATATTGAGATTTTTTAAGTCTTCGTTTATGCTTTTGTTTCTTGTATCAGTTATGACATCCCAGGCTATTAAACATATTTTAAAATGTCTTGATTTTTATATTATACCATGTTAAGGATATTTAGGGACCATTTACGCAATAACAGATGTTTTAAATAATCATAAACAAAAAGTTTTAAAAGACCGTGAAATTGGGGATGTCACTGTTGGTATCAGAGCATTAGTTTAAGCGAACTAGTAATTTTTAGGATTACTAGACTTAAACTTAGAATGCTAAGCAATGATTGTGAGATGTGTGTGTCTGTTATATTTTAGGTAGTATGCCTAAATTGACGCAAGCACTTGAATCGTTTAGGAATAAAATGCCTAAACTGCTTCTATCTGCTAAATGATTTGCATGCCTTAGATTGCCTATCCGAGTTGCTATTATTAGGTTTAAGGTCAGTTGCCGACCTAGAATTAAGAAATTTTATGTGCTTAGATTTCTAAATGTTTAATTACGATATTATAACTAACATATAACTTTTTAGAGTGATAAGGATGATTATGCGTCTATCATAAATAAAACATTCCTTATCTTAATATTCTTGTCCCGATACACTGAACGTCTGCTTCGGTGTATAGAACGACATGAAGATCATGAGAAGTGGTAGAGTCGTCAATAACGAAGGAGGTCCAAGACCTTAGAACGTCGGAGCAGGAGCTGCTCAGCTCCCGGTAGATGAAGTTCGATTAATAATGTAGAACATGCTAGATCAACAACGGTGTGAGTTTATGGAACTCCTAATTTAGGGGCTAGCGAATACTTGAGGTAGAGCACCAGTGATCAACGAACCGATAATCGTTGAGAGAGTCAACAATGGACCGGATCCTTCACATACAACAACGGTTCAGGAAAGGAACAATGACTAAGAAAGTCATCAAGGACCACTCCCTCCTCCAGAAGACTCAGAGGTCCGAAGGAATGGTGAACGCACAGGCCACTACAAGTATAAGTACTTCATAACTTGCAAGCCATCATATTTCAATGGAAAGGAAGATCCATTTGGAGTTATGATTTGGATTTCATAGATGATGTTAGCCTTCGTCACTTGCAGTTGCACTGGAAAGTTGCAGACCACCTATGCAGTGAGACAATTCAAGGGAACAGTGTTTCGTTGGTCGAATACGTTTGAAAAAATGATTAGCCCTAACAAGCCACTACAACTAACTTGGAGTGAATTCTTGATCCATTTCAAGAGAAAATTATGCTCAGCTGAAAACATGTTGGAGTTGGAGAATCGGCTCCTAACTTTAAAGAAGGGGAGCATGACTGTAGAAGAATACACCAACGTTTTCACTGACAAGATGGAGTTCACCCTGCGCGTTGTTCCAAACGAACTGACCAAGATTGATAAGTATTCCAATGGGCTACCATGGGAGTAAACTATACCTGTTAAACTGTCACACCCCCGAACCAGAACGGCAGAAACGTCCGGGGGTTGGGTGACTTTATCTTGTAATATCATCACAGTGCATATAATTGAATCAAGATAACATCATCATCACACATACAACAATACAACCGTCATTGTTTACATTAGTGTGTTGGTTTACAAATTACATTCCAAAATAATAAGTGTAAGATAATAACAAAAATACAACAAAATCCATGTGTTCTTGGTGACCAACCCGCTTAACGATTTCATGAGAATACAAGTTATTTTGAAAATGGTCAACATATATAATGTTGGTGAGTTCATAAGCATATTTGTATGAAAAGTTTGTATCACTTGGTAAACACCAGAAAATCCGATATTTTCTGTAAAAATGGTTTGGAAGTTTTGTGTCAAATCTTGTATTAAAGCATGTGTGTTTCTGTTTTTAAAATGTGTAAAGAGAGTATTCAAGTAACACCCTATATTTTCTGTTGTAAGTAGAAGGTAATGTATAATGTAAGTTTCCCAGAAAATCCGATATTTTCTGCTTGTAAAGGTGTTGTGGTCTTAAACCCTAAGACCGTAAAATGGAGTTTGTATAGTATTGTAACTGCAGAAATGTATATGTATTCCGTAAATTTTACAGTGGAGTTAATTTCTTTGTGAGTCGTTATAACCATACTTGATATGACTGATCTTCCTGTCATGACGTTTTTCAGGCTTCGCTTGTTTAAGGTAAGACATTTGTCACCCTAGACTGACCTAGTCTAGCTGTAGCGAACAGCTCAGGTGCGGGGTTGTCAACCCCATATAGATCTATACACAAACTCTCGCTCTCCCTCCAGGAGACTCTGTTATAACTACAGGACTGAAGGTTGTACACTAGGTAGGTACGAATGAAAGAACGTCTCACAAGAACCTTAACTATGTTTACGCGAATATTGTAACACACTATTTAATGTTTTAAATAACGTTTCCGTGTATGTAACTAGGTTACAAGGCCCAATGTGTATACACATGAATGAATGAGGCCCAATAAACATGAAATGAGTACACAAGGTCCGTCGAGCATGTAGATGGGTTAACAAGGCCCAATAAACATGTAAGGAGTATACATGACCTATCAAGCATGTAAATGGGTCACTAAGGTCCAATGACATGTAAGGAAAGTATCATGCCCAATAAGCATGTAAATGAACCACAAAGGCCCAATAACATGAAAATGGGTAACCAAGGCCCAATAAAAGTGAGAATGACGTAATTAGCCCGTGTGTTATTATATTGTTTATTTTAGCACAATTATTTACCAAAATGACATAAAAGGCCCACTTTTTGTAAAAATGACATTTTTGGCCCATTAAGCCGAAAATTTACAATTAAGGCACATTTTTGGTAAAAATGACACTTTAGGCCCATTAAGACCGAAAGTTTACTTTTAAGGGCTTGTTTTGTATAAAAGGACATTTTCAACCCACTTTCAATAGAAATAACGTTTTTGGCCCAAATTTAATATAAATGGCATTTTTAACCCATTTAACCGAAAATTTACATTTTTGGCCCATGTTTGTTTAAAATGACAATTTAATCCATAAAAAGTCAATAATTTCCTTTTTTGGCCCATGAAACCGTGAGTTTCTAAATAAGACCCATTTTTGAAAATTGACATATTTAGCACATTAAAACCGTGAAGGCCCAAATAGAAGCCCATTTGTGAAAATTAACACTTTTGGCCCTTTTAAAACCATGAATATCATAAAGACCCATTTTTATTGAAAAATGACTCTTTTGGTCTTCTCAAAACCGTGAGTTAACATAAGAACCTCACTTTTTGTTCATTTTGTCAAATATGGCCCCTTATATGGTTTTGTTTAGTTTTCTAGTATTCCTTAACATGTTTAATCCTTTCAACTTCATAGTAAATGGCTTATGATGATTTTAGTTTACAAACATCTCCAAACTTTAGTAGATCTCGAGTTTTTATGAAGTTTTAACAAGTTTTCATAGCATAATCACAACATATAACATGAAAACACACATATCATAAATACATAGATCTAACACAAAGCAACTTGTATCCTCCCCCAAAACATAGTAAAAACCGAAAAAGGGGGGGGGGGTATGAACTCATTTGGTTGATGGATCGGTTTTGGTGAGAAGATTGAAGGAGATTTCGGCCTAGCAAGCTCCTTTGAGGAGATCTTCGAACTTATGGAGTTCTAAGAAGCATGGATCATGAAATGGAGTGTTTATGAGTGAAGGACTTATCATAAAATGAAGTTGAACACCTTGATTAGAAAGTAGCTTACCAAGAATGATGATATTTGATGAAGTGTTCTTGAACACACACACAAGCACACACGAAAATTTGGAAGAATGGATGAAATCTTCTTGTGTTTGAGAGGGAAACAATAGAGAATGTTTGAAGAAATTTGAAGTGATGAATGGTGGGGGAATGAAGTCTCGGCCGAAGATATAGAAGAAGGAAGAGAAAGGGTTAGTCTTGGTCATTACATGGAGGATTAGGATGCTAGACTTAGAAACATGTGATACCATTAACATAGATAACCTCTAGATAATAATGAGGTGTCAAGGTTTTTAATTCAAACAATTTCCTTTTTTTTACATACATATGTATATAACCGAGAATGAGAAGGAAATGAGAGAATATGGATCTTGGGCTTGTTCTTGCATTGGCCCATTAGGGATTTTTGATCCATTTGGGCCCACATATGTGTTTACGGCCCAAAAAGAGCAAAGATATGTGTTTTCGGCCCAATGAGGTTCACAATAATGTTTATGGCCCAATAAGGCCCATGGAGAGTTTTGTGGCCTAAAATCAATTACTTAATGAATATGGGTCCAATTAGGGCCCAAATGTGTATTCTTAGCCCAAAATAATTAGGTTGTGGGTTTATTGGCCCATTAGGCCCAATAAATGATTCCTAGCCAAAAAAGATGTTTGAACTGGAAAAATTAGGGTTACAACCCAAAGTAGAGTGAATATAGTGCGTTGAACTAGGTTTAGGGCTTCACGAGTGAGTTTTGATTTGAATAGTTGTTGAAATGAATAACGTGTATAGCATCAATCTTAAAGTTACAAGGTACATCAAGAGTTGATCATACATAGATAGAATTTCCTAGCCAAAAATGCTAGTTGTGACATAAACAATATCCTACTTTCGAGGCAACTGTTAGGGTTGCAAGTGCGGTTGAAATCATGATTAAGGTGAGGGCTGCCGACAAGAATAAAGTCGGAGAAAAGAGGAAATTTGAAGGGTCTTCTGGAAACGAAAACAATAAAGGGAAGAAGAATAAGTTTTCAATGTCTAGCCGCAACAATAATTCTGTAGATAATAGTGAAGCAAATTGATGCAATAAATGCAAGAAGAAGCATGTTGGGCAATGAAAGGGAGAAGTGACCTGCTATAGGTGCGGAAGACCTGGTCACTATTCTGATGAATGAATGTATGATGGAAGGGTGTGTTTCGAGTGTAGGGAAGAAGGGCATGTCATGAAGGACTTCCCAAAGAAAAAAAAGGCTGCAAAGCAGAATATGCCACCAAAACCAAAGGCACGAGCATTCGAGATGATCTTGGATGCAACAGAGGATGGAACAAATGACACTTGAGGAGACCAAGTGAAGGAAGTTGTTTACCCAAAGTTTTGGGCATGATGTGGTAGTTGCACATAGATAGTAACAGGATGTGTAGCCTAATATAAGAGGCTTATGTAAGAATAAATGTTGTAATCATTTTTGAAAGTTGTAAAATTTCTAGTTAAGTTACATTGCCATGTGACACTAAGAAATTATGATTTCAACATAAGGGATTGATTAAGAATAAATTATGGTATAGTGTGCCTTAGATACATGACACTACACGAGGAAGAATTGATACTAAGGATTGGGAAGTGGAATTTTTGTGGAAGATATGCATGGAAGAAACCCTAGTGGAGTTTAGAAAATTCATTGTATATGATTACTTGGACATATCTTTATGTGTTAAATTGCTTTTGTGATATTTAGGAAATAGTAACTTAGGAGCTGCGAGAAAATTCTTGGGATAAGTATGAATAGGTGTGGAAGGTAGTATGGGCCCGTACTACCGGAAGCATAGGATTCGTACTTGAATCAGGATGAGTCACAAGGTTACTAAGGCATTAGTAGTCGAATTCTTTTTGTTCATGTCCGTCATTACCATCGAATCGAGTCTGACTAATCTACGAAGTAAGTTCAATGTAGTGTCCGAATTTGGATTGAAGGAAATTATAAATAAAGCGATCCATAGAAGTATCACGATCGTCGTTAAAATAAAGCATTCTATAGCTAGAAGTGCTACATGCTAGAATATGATTATATCACATTTGAACATGAAGGAAGGTATCGTCTATGTTGGAGTTTGTATCAAAGAGATTTAAGCATAACCATTGCATCATGCGATGTAAGATAATTAGAACATAACCGCTCGGCCTGTTATGGTATTCGAATTAAATACCTTGTCTTAGATTTTGTCTATTCTTGAAGTAGCAGGAGTCTCTGATAAAGATTGAATTTGAAATTAAGAGCAGATGCAAGATTTAGCACCACCATCAGTCAATAAGTCCAAGAGTTATGATTATAACCTAGGATGGAAGGGTAACGTACGAAGTCATCATAAAATCCTTGTTTTGTTGATGACTCCAGGACGTAATCATCTTAAGGGGGAGATAATTGTAACACCCGCAGATTCGGGGTTAGTCGATTTAGATATAATAAGCGCTAAATATGAATTTTGATAGAAAATTATTTAGGATAAATAATCTTAACCAAAGTTAAATTGTATCCGACAAGGATGTCATACAAGTAAAGAACGCCTAAATCTGACTTCGTATAAGGAAGTTATGATTTTTGAAGTTTCAGTGCAGCAGTATACAGCTTAGAAACCGAAATTGGATTTGGTTGATTGTTAGGAAAACAATCTAAATGGATTTTATATCCGTCAATATAAAGACAGTCGATAACGTATATCGAATGAGAGAGTTATGATTTTTATACGGACTTTAACAATCTAAGCTTGTAAAAATATAACTCTAAAAATAATGTGAACATTAGCCGATAGAGTATAAATGGAAGTTGTAGATCTTATCGATTGCTACACGTGTATATAAAATCCATCGAAAATGGAGTTCGTATGAAAAAGATATAAACTTTCTAAGAAATCATAAATTTCCGCATGCACAACAGCATGCGCAACACGCACTGACACTCTACCAGATGCTCGACACGTGTCACCACCCAGAAGTTACCACGTCACCCCTTCCGACCATTTACGCGACGCGCTCTGACAAAATGCACGACATATATATATATATATATATATATATATATATATATATATATATATATATATATATATATATATATATATATATATATATATATATCTTGGCTATAATTACTTGCCTCCGTATATGCTTCCATCCTCACACCCCTACAACTTCTATCTCGAGTTGTCTTTGCACCTTTAGCTCAAATTCCCTTAGTTTTAGGTTCCAGCGAAGCTATGAAGTCCCTGAAGTACCTGACTAGTAGTAGGTATCTAGTAGAAGCTCCAGGTCAGAGTTTTGTCCGCATAACTCTTGGTTTTCGTTAGATTACTCCTCTAAGTCAAGCTACGCTTATTTATTTTAAATGTAACTTTTAATTATAGTCATAGTCGTTATTATGAACCTATAATTAAGATTTATCAGTGATTCTAAGTCATTATACTGATTGATCTACTTACGGGAGTGATGTCTAGGCTGTATTTAATGAGGTGTTTAAAGTGGGCTTTCCAAACAGTATAATACCCTAGCTCCGATATGATCCTACCTGTTTGTTCCTTACTTGATAGATCTTGATGTAGACATTGGGATTAGTGAGGAATCTAGACTGTTATTTAAATAGTCGCCAGGGTTATGAAACTAGGCTAAGACTTAGTGTTATACATTTAGGTCTTTGAAAGGTGTGATGGTGAAGCGCTGCCCTAACTTTGAGTCACCTACTTCTATCAGGTGAGTGCATAGTTACTTTCGACTTACACATAGATGCAAGTATTCTAAATGCTTAGATACTGTGTGTGATGTATTGTTGTGTTTAATATATATATATATATATATATATATATATATATATATATATATATATATATATATGCAACATGTTATAGTTATTACTTAATCAAACTATATACTTAATAATACGATTGGGTAGTAAAGGGTCGTGTGAAATAATAAAGGAAAGGATGTGATTGGGCTGTGTGAGTAGTGGCCGTGATAGGTTAGTGAGAGTTGCATGAAATAATAAGACGTGAATTTCCGTGCCTAACCAAAGTAGTATCGTATTATCGTGCTTGTCGTGTTCGTCCAAAGTACTATTGTACTGCCGTGCCTGTCGTGTTTGACTAATAGTACTATTGTACTGTCGTGCTTGCCTTGTTTTTCTGAAATACTATCATATTGTCGTGCCTATTCATTTAGGAAATATAGATAGTTGCGGACAAAGGTCCTTAAGAATGATCCTTTGAGATTATCATACTAGGATTAGAAAGTGAGGATGACGGGAATGAGGTAATTAGGACATTTAAATGTTGAAGATTATATGATTAAAAAATATAATATTGTGGGATGAAAACCCTATGTGCTCACCAGGTTCCCAACCTGACCCAATTTGTTTCCTTATATCACAGGTAGAGATATAGAGATTGTCACACCCCGAAACCAGAATGGCGGAATCATTCTAGAATGGAGATTATCACAGGTATTTTCAATATTTAATCTTTAATAATTAATATCCTTTTAGTTTCCAAAAACACTAATTATCAAAGTCTAAGATCCAAGTTGCGAAACAGATAAATGGTTAGGTATCATTTATCTCATTCATTTAAATCTAACCAATAGATATTGATTATCAATTATATTTTACTATATAATTCCTAGATTTACGAGATCGCTAAAAACAGATTTACGCCTCGGAACTCTCTTGCTTAGGAGCCCTTTATCACAAAATATTTTCGATCAGATCATCCAATTTAAAAAACTTGTGTAATCGGCCTATAACTTTGTTATATAAATTGCGAAAACTCCCCAACCATAAAAATATAACACTAAGCTGTTAGGTATCCTTTATCGCAATTGTGTATACAAGAGACGTGCGAGTGTTCTTCAAAAAGGATTGCATAGATTTGAGGTTTGTAAGGGGTCTTTGATGTTTTTATAATTCTAATTTTAAAAAATTATTATATCGTGGTTATTGCATGCATCCAGCAAACCATTGTATACTTTAAAAATCTTATTTTATGTAAAATCATATTTTAACAATGTTCTTTTTTTAAAATCCGGTTTTATAAAATTAAGGCGATCAAATTTTAATGGCTAGCATTAAGTTTTACATTTGAGTGCTTTATAACATTTGTAAACCTTTTAATAAACATTCCTTTTATAAAATATGGTTTGGAGTTTGATAAGTTTACAAATCTCTATTTTAAACTTATATCACTTTAATCCCAAAATATTACTGGTTACTAGTCTTAACAATAACGCTTGTTTATTTTTAAAGTTATTTTACCATATTTTGTTAAAAAGGTAATTTCAATAAAACCAAACTAATTCTTGATGTTTATTTATGTTCAAATATTATTTTGTATTTGAAAAACTAATTTATCGACTATATAATTAGAACAATATAAATATAAAACAACACAAACATATATTCATAAACCAACCAACTATTGACATTTTTGTGAGCCATCACAAAATGTCAAGTCCAATCCTAAATGGACATTTAAAGGGACCAAAAATCTTCTAGTAATGTTTTTGTAGAAGCTCCCACTAGAGAAAACACTCATTGCTTGAAAAAGTTGATAAGCTTCTTGAACGTAATAATTCAGTAACATGCAACACTTTTCAGAAAAGGCTGCATAAAAGGTTGCATTAGGTCCAATAGCTCTAAGGGAAGCTGCCAACAACAACACCTTTTGCAACAGTTTGCAGAAAGGTTGCCTTTGCCCCTACACACTTTAAAGTTGCGAAAATTACATTTTGGTCTTCAAAAAATGACTCCATTTTCATTTTTTGTTACATTTGTGTACAAATAAATTATTTCTAAAAACGAATCTATTACTTACAAAAATAAATGACGAAAACTAATCTATTTAATTATTACATACCATATGAATAAATAAATATTACAATAACTTTTTCAACAAATCAACACAAATAACAACACAAAGGTCTTTGGCTAGTTTATGCACATCATACACACATACACACACACACACACACACACACACACATATATATATATATATATATATATATATATATATATATATATATATATAGGGTTAGGTTATTTTGTTTTTTACATTTATTGTATGCTAGAATGCACCAATAGGAATTTAGTAAATTAAATAATTATTTAATTAAATAAATATAGATATTAAATGATTTCCATAATTATATGTATATTAAATGATATCCATAATTATAATTATATGTATATTAAATGTAAACTTGTAGTCATACAAATAACAATTATAAACATTTTAGAAGTTGTCATAGAAAATATGTATGGATTTTTCTTGCAAAGTGAAAATCATCAATATTCTCCAAAAACAAAGATTTAATCATCCGAAAAAATAATCTAACTAATCTTGCAAAAATGGCTCTAATACCAATTGTTGGGTTTTTATTTAAAAATTGTTTCAAAAACATAAACATAGCAACGGAAGACTTTAGATTTGGAAAAAATAAAACTAGTTTTATTCCCACCAAAAGATCATTTTGCAAGACTTAGAAAGATTAAAACAATCATAGAAGGAAATCATTACAAACTTTGAAGACTTTGGTTCCTTTTGGCAATTAGGAAGTTGATGAAGATGACTTTAAGCTCCAAGGAAGAAGCTCTCTAGAACTATCCACCAACATTTAGCCAACTTGATAAGATGCTAGTCTTCATCTTGTAATAATAACACTCTTAAGCCTTTAAGAACAAAACAAAGCTTTTATTCTAAAGGAGGGTTCAAGTAAAGTATCAACTTCTTCCTACTTTGATCTTAAAACTTTAAGAGACAAAACTAGAGAGAATATGAAGATTGGAAGACTAAAATTTCATGATTTTGGATTATCAAATAAGGGAGAAAACTAGTTTTTTAAGCTCTTACTTTAAACATTTATCTCATGGGTCTTAGCACTTTAAGACCCATGCTTTATCAAACCAAGTAGCCATGCTTTCTAGAGCATGGTGTGTTGAATAAATTAATCAAAACCAAGTCTTATTTCTTCTTTATGGTCTCCTTGAATATTTTTTAAAAAGAAGAAGCTAGTTTTTCTATAAAATCTCTTCTAATTTTTGTAACTTATCGAACATATAAATCCATATAAGACAAAACCCCCTTTTGGTCCAAAAAGATGTACATGACATAATAAATCATGCCTTATGATATATTATGATATGTTTTGATAATTAACATTTGAAATTAATATTTCCATGAAATATATAATTTCCAATTAATTACAAGAATTATATTTATTTATCAATGATCAAATTCTTATAAATAATATATATGCATCAAGTTGTTGTTAGTGTGACCCTTTAGGATCATATATTATCTAGCAATATCATTTTCCATTTACAAGACCAAGGTAGAAAGAAAAAATCAATCCACCAAGGCATCATGCTTTCAAAGGCCAAGGTGAAAAGAACAAAATCAATTCACCAAGGTATCATTCCCTTGGATTTCTATCTAAGTCCAATGCCGAGGTGAAAAGAACAACTCGATCCACCAAGGTATAATGCTGATCATGTCATCTACCTCGTGAAGGGAAGGTACCACCCCAATAGATTCCTCTAGTGTCTCTTATGAGATATCATGGCCCGGACAGTTTTTATTATCTATTTATTTTCTTTCCTTTTTATTACTTTCCAATTTCTTTTCATTACTTTCAATTTCTTGTCATTACTTTCTAGGCTTTACACATTTCATTCGTTCGCTTAAAATACTCATTTCCAAAATTAAAACATATATATTTCAAAACCTTTCAAATACATTATCAAAACATTCGTTCTTCGAAAATGTTCTTTGCTTTAAAAAATATTCTTGCCTTCAGGGTATTCTTTCAAAACATTTAACACTTTCTTTTCAAAACATTTTATATATCAAAGCATTTTCATTATATATAGATATAAAATTTGAACCCCTTTTGTGAACAGTAAAAAGTGGTTCTTTTTCACTTTAGCCCTTGGACTTTTGTTGTTTGTGGGTTTTATCGATTTTTCTCCTGCTCAAATTATATATGCATCCCTGGTCCCAGGTTAAACTGTTCCGGTCCAGATCCACCGCCTATGTCGCCCAATCACTTGCATTTGCTTCCACCACCTTCTTCTACTGCTTTCTTTCCACTGATGCACCGCTTTAAATTCCTGGATAGCTTTACTCATCTTCTAGATTTTTCTTCATCGCTTACTTCCACCGCCTCTCCTTCTCCTTTACCACTGCTACTTTAACTCAAGCAGGGTTGGTTTAATCACTCCACCTACCCTTCTTCAACTAAACAACTTTCCATTTCCAGTACCTTCCACCGTTCCTCTAAACCAACGCTATTCTGTAAGAGACGAATAATCTCCGCCGACTTCTCTATCATAGGAAAAATTCGCCACCGATTTCCTCTCTCCAACGGCCTTTAGAAATCTCCATCGCCGATAGCTTCTCACGCACCGCTGTCGATAGCCTCTCACGAAATGACCCCTGGAACCAGTCGGTCCCCCTTTCTCTCAGCCTCCACCACCACCACCACCTTCGTACCACACAACTACACCGTCTCACCCCATGTTCATTTTTCTTCCTTTTTTCTGCTTTCTTTTGAAATCGACAATATTGATACCAATTTCATGGTTATCAGTGTCGTTGGTGATGATGCCTTTTGTTTAATTTGGTTATGCGTTGATTGATGTTAATAATCCATGTTCATCTAGATTTCTCAGATATGTCTTGATTTGATTAGTCTTATGCCTTATATTTCTTAGGAACGAAAGTCTTGATGATGACCAACCCAGTCAAAGTTAATAGAAGGATAGAAATCAAATGCTTAGAATAATCAAAGAATAGAAATCAGATTGTAGGCAAGTTGTTTGATCAAATTCATGACAGGGATTAATTTTTTCACTGATCAATTACATGTTTTAAGTTTTAAGTTTTGAATTTTGATGTTGGTTGCTTCTTAGTTTCTTCCGATTCGGAGTACCATATTTTAATCCCGTAAGGTTTATCTCTTTTACTCTTGTCTTTTTCTTGAATCGATTCGTACGATACAGTAAATAACACATGGCCCCTTTTTTTCTTCTTCTAATCGATTGTTTTGTAACATGGTTTTTTTGCTGGATGGTGTAGGTTCGATTTTTTAATATGGATTCAGTTAGTTTGATAATATTATTGTGACTTAAATATGTTTTCCGCAGTTTGTCGTAATTTTGGAGACACAAGTTTCAGCTCAATCTTAGGTACACTTCTTATTTCTTCCTTCACATTTGTTCTGATTTCCTTATTTAGAACAATGTCAATTCGCAAGTATATAGTTCATATACATATTACCTCCATTGAAATGCATTGTTCAAATTTTGGTTTCTTAAGTTGATTTCGTTTATTGGCTATGCTAAATAGTATGATATCGGTTGTTACTTGGAAAGAACAACAACATTCACATCTATTTCTATCTATTTCAGGGGGTTTCATTTGTTATCCATATCTACAATGCATCCAAATAGATTAATGCAACCACTTCACCAATTAATTTCTCTCTCTCTCTCTCTCTCTTTTTGTAAATTTTAGGCCGACTTATAAAAAAGACACGATGTTTTTGTATTATGATTTTTATTTATTCATATGATGCAGATCAAACCACTGAAGCTTTTAAAGAAGTTGCAATAATTAGTCATCCTTCAATTGGTGGATATGCATTTAGATTAACTACTTCATCAGTCACTCTTCAGGTACATATCCTTTAATCAGATAGAGACAAGGTGACTATTTTTAGAATTCTTTTTGAAAAAATAGAAGTTTTGCGAAAAAAATAGAAGTTTTGCAGATTAGCTTCTTCATTTAAAGCATCTTGTCATTAATTTTTTATTTCCTTAGAGTAACAAGCCACTCAGGCCACAAGGATAAAATAATAGAAAATTAAAAGAATAGCAAAGTTGTTGGTGCTTATTGTCATTGCTGACTTGGTTTTTTTTTTTTTTTTATTGCCATTGCGGATTTCATTTGCTTATATGTGCCATATAGTGTATTGCCTATTTTTTTATTCTTTATGATAACATGGATCTTTGGTTGCGGGATATTTTGGACCTTTCAATGCAAAGTTATCATTCATTACTAGATGCTGTAATACGGTAAGATAAAGGTCCGATTCTGATTCAAACTGTCGTACTGATTAGGTATGAAGGATAAACAAGTAAAAAGTTTTTTTTTAATTACATTGAGGCTTGGGAGAGATGACTAAGTGGGCATGTTTAACTGATTAAACATAAGAATAAGTTCTAACTTTATTGATATTCAAGAAGTAGCAATGAATGTTGGTGAAAGAGGAACTATGTTAATGTAAACGGTTAATGGTGAGAAATTCCACAATATCTGTTTCCTATCTATATATCTCCAAAATCTCCATCATAGCTTCATTATAAGCAGCTTCTTCTTTATCTTCAAAACCATCGTTGCTATTCATAAGACCATCATATTCACCCTCGAGATCTTTCATCTTCATAAGAACATCAGTTCTGCCCCAAAGATCCTTTGTCTCCATTAAAAAAAACAGTTATCCCCTTCATAATATAACCAGAAACCGTCAATTTCAAAACAGGAATGTAGCACTGATTCACGTGGTGGCAAGTTGATCGAAAGGCAACATTGATATGAATAACCTTTTTGCAGAAGTTGATAGAGTAGCTTTTTTTTTTTGTCTTTTGCAGAAAAAGAAGCGAGCTTCAATTTAAGGTTAAGAATGTAGCCTTCTCCCTAATGACAAATGGGCAACCAGTTATTATTTAAGTTTTCTTTATTTTACTACCCTTTAACGAAAAAAAATTAATATTACTTTTTTTTTTTGTTAATGAAGGTTGAAATAAGCACAATGCTTATGTAAACTGTTCAATATATTAAATTTTTCCAACTCCAAATCAAGGTTAGTAAACAAAAACAAAAAAAAAATGAAATTATTTGTTTCATATCATGAATAGAGATTGAAGATTAAATTTATTGATATTCTGTTGTTGCAGCTTTCTCTTGCCTACAACTGTATGTACATTGGACTTTGTATAATACATGATTTGGTGATTATGTATTACCTTTTTTTATTCATTTTTTTAATCCAAAACCAGATATGCTTCTATGTTTAACCTTTATGGTTATTTTTCGTGAACACGATACCTTGAATGCTTATGGGCATGAGCTTTTTATAGACTTCCTCATACTTTTTGTTTCTTTGAAATCATCATTAAAAAACTTTCGCTAATTTGTTGCAAACAGAGTTTTGAGCATTTCTAGTTTTAAAGAGGGTGAGACGAGAAGATTTTGGGTCTGATTGATTCTGGGAAAGTGGAGCCTTCAATGAAAATTGCTATAACTTTCAATCTCTTTTCATTTTATAGACTTAACTTCTACTTTAACTTTTGAATTCAATATTAGTTTTGATACTCACATTTTATATGAATTTGAGTTCATATAATAAAAATCATTTTTCCATGTACCCCAAAGTGGTAAAATGCCAACATGTACTTACCTGAATAACAAGAAGGCTAGCTAGTCCTCTTTTAGTTCCTTTCATTAAAGCAACACTATAAAATACCACACATATATGAAGTACTTGAAAGTAAAATAAAATAACCACAATGCCCCTAAAGGATTCCATTACTAAATTTTATTGATTTAAGTTATTCCTTATGTAAAAATATGAATGTAGGCGAAAACAATGCGTAAATCCGAGCCCGTATGCAAAATTTAGAAGAAAATGAGTGACAAATCCTCAAGAGGGACACGGGCCGTGTTGATTTACGCTTAAATAATACGGGTCGTGTTCACATGGCTGCATACTTTTCTTAATCCGTATTTTCTCAAAATAACACTCTACTTTGCATAACTCTTGGGACACCATTTCCAATTCACTTTGCACCAGTTGTATAGGTTCTCACATATGATTAGGAGGTGTTTTATCATCTTAAAACATTCCACTTAGTCAATTAAGTGATCATTGACCAGTGAGAACATAATGATCCTTAAGTGTTTAAAAGAAGGGTAAACTAGTCCATTTTGCACTTGAACATTCTAAAGTCCACAAAACTTGTTCCCAACTTATTGAACACTCAAGTGAATGTTTTTGAGTACATAAAACCACAACCAAGCTAATTGTAAATACCCAATCTAACTATGGAATCCTCAATTCCATTCAATTTTCCCAAATTTCCCTTACAGCCAATAACTCCATATATTAATCTAGGAATCAATAAACACTATATGTTTTGAATTCAAATAATTACAAGAGTATCCATTCATGATTATGAACTTCCTTTACCCATCAACTGCTTAAATACAAAGGATTCCATTGGTTTCATCATATTGTCCCCAAATCCAATTCAATCCAAGCTTTTTCATGATTCTACCATCATGGATGTGTTTAACTATTCCAATTGGATTGATCATCATCAAACATCATCTAGGTCATTGAACCCATTCCAATTTAACATATATACATGAAATCCCCAATTTGAATTTCTAGGGTTCATGATGGTTTTCACCCAAATTCTCAAATCCATCAATGGGATGATTGCATTGAGATTAAGATTATCAAAATAACTTAAGAAAGGATAGAAACCAAAACCCTAATCAATGAATCATACTAATTTCCACATTGGGGTTTTCCCCAAACCTTGAATTCAAAATTTAGAGGTAGAAGAGAAGAGGTCATACCTAGCAAGCTTTTGATTCCTCTTTCATGTGTATGAATGCTCAAAACTTGCCTTGTATTAAACCCTAGGAGGCAAAGAGGTGAAAATCGCCATTAGAGAGGGTTTTGGAGCTCAAAGTCGTTCTTCCTCCATAGGGAAGAGTAGGTGCATCTTATTTCCCACTTTTTCATATATGGTCCCTCTAATTCATGCATTTTGTCGATTTTTACCGTTACACCATTTATTTTTAAATTTGACTAAAAGATTGACATAACAAGTCCTCTTCCATCCATTATATAACTTTGGTAGTCCTTTCCAATAACTAAGTCAACCCTTTGGTCAACACACATTATCGGTTTGACACTTTTGGCCCTTTAACATTTTAAATGTTATTATTTTCTCTTCTAGCTTTCCAAACTTCATACCACTAAGGATATGATTAATACTTGATGATTTATTTATATAAATAAATTTTCATTTATTACTTTATTAGTTTAAGAACATAGTCTTAAGTTTTAGGATGTTACATGGGTTGGTCCGGTCCGGGTTTTGGTTTTGGTTCAAGTACTCGGTCCAAATACACATCCCTAATAGAAAGTAAATTAACACAGTTAAATACATACAACCTTTAAATTGATTTATTAATATATATATATATATATATATATATATATATATATATATATATATATTTTAGTGAAAGGATACAAAAATGATGTAATATGACTTTTTGTACAACGAAAAGGATATAAAATAAAAATACAATGTAAAAAAGTCATGTAATAATATTGATAGTGTTATAAAATATTTCAAAAAACAGGATAAATTGTAGAGTAAAGAAAGACATGAGAGTGTAGAGAACTTTTATTCCAATACTTGTGATAAAATCATCAACTTTCTAATACATATGGCTCACTATTTATACAACCAAAATAAGATGAAAGATGAATGAACATTATGATGGTGCATTATTACACTCATAAAACACATTGAAATGGTTGTTACTAATGCTAAATAATGATAGAGAGTTATGAGAGAAATGAGGAATCCAATGGTCATTCATAAACTAATATTTTATAAGACTCCCCCTTGAATGACTATTGTATCATGCCTCGTTAAAACCTTAATAGGTAAAACCTCATGGGAAAAAACCCTTTATTAAGGAAAAAGAGTACATGATTAATAATAGATATTGGAAAGAATTGCCTCGTTAAAAACCTTGCCAAGAAAACCCAGTGGGAAAAACATAGATAAAGAAAAGAGTACAATATGTTTCCAACTCCCCCTGATCAACACATCACTCAATTTCCTTGAAGCACCGCATAGAAATGTTTTGTATCATATTTTCAAATTTGGATGTAGCAAGTGATTTAATGAAAAAATCGGGCAAGTTGTTACTTGACTGGATTTTCTGGATGTTGATGCCACACTCTTTTTGAAGATCATGAGTGAAAAAGAACTTAGGTGATATATGCTTGGTTATGTCTCCTTTGATAAATCCTTCCTGTAGTAGGGCTATGCAAGCCGTATTATATTTATATAGTATGGTTGGAACATCCCTGTTAGAAGTTAGACCATAATTCTTGCGAATGTGTTTATTTAAATTTCTTAACCAAATACATTCATGGCTTGCCTCATGAATTGCTATAATCTCTACATGGTTAGAAGAAGCAACAACTAAAGTTTGTGTAACAGAATGTCAAGAAATTTTCTTACCTCCATGAGTGAATAAATAACTTGTTTGAGATCGAGCTTTGTGTGGATTAGATAAATATCCAGCATCTGCATAACCAATTAACTTCACATTTGATGAATTTGATTAGTATAAACTCATATCCATTGTACCTCGAAGATACCAAAGAATGTGTTTGACTCCATTCCAGTGTCTTCTTGTTAGACAAGAACTATATCTTGCTAATAAGTTTAAGGCAAAAGATATACAAGGTCTTGTATTATTAGCAAGATACATTAGTGCACTAATAATACTAAGATATGGTACTTCGGAACCAAGAAGTTTTTCGTGCTTTTCAGAAGGCCGAAATTGGTCCTTTTTGGCATCTAAGTGCCTTACCCATGTAAAAACCTCTTAAGCACATTTTATAGATAATTAGATTAATGTACAAAAACTCCATTTTTTTGGTGTGTTCAATTTGAAGACCCAAACAAAATTTCGTTTTACCAAGATCTTTCATTTTAAAATTTTCTTTCAGAAAAGAAGTAACCTTTTGCGACTCTCTAGGAGTTCCAATAATGTTCATATCATTTACTTAAACAACAATTATGAAATTTTTTGATCCAGATCTTTTTATGAATACACATGGGCTTATAGGATCATTTTTGTCGCCCTTTTTCAACAAAAATGTACTTAAGCAATTGTACTACATATGACCAAATTGTTTCAATCCATACAAAGATTTATTTAATTTTACCGAATATACTTATCGAGATTAAAAAGTTTGTGCTTCTGACACCTTAAACCCTTATGGGATTTTCATATAAATATCATTCTCAAGTGAACCATATAAATAGGCGGTAACTAAATCCATTAGACGTATCTCCAGTTTTTCATGTGTTGCCATACTTATTAGATAACATAATGTAATTGCATTAACAATAGGAGAGTATGTTTCTTTACAATTAATTTTGGGCCTTTGGGTAAAATCTTGTACAACGAGTCTTGCTTTATATCTCACAACTTCATTTTTCTAATTTCTTTTATGCATAAATACCATTTGTGTCGTATTGCTCTTACCCCGTTTGGTGTATGGACTACAGGTCCAAAAAGTTTTCATTAAGTAGGAGAATTAAGCTCTTTATTTATCACATCTTTCTATTTTGGCTAATCTTTTCCATTCCTACATTCCTCCATAGATTTAGGTTCAAGATCCTCATTTTCTTCATAATCCTGTGTGCAACATGATATACAACATTATCATCGACGTCTGTCTTATTTCGGTTTCATCTTATTGATATCTCTTCATTTTCATTTTTTTCAGATACCTTAGTTTCTTTTGTTGTGTCATTGGGCTCTTCTAGAGCTTCACTAATAGTTTCAAGAGATTTTGTTTTCTCTTTTGGATCATTAATTATATTTGTTCCTTTTCGTTTTCGAGGATTTTTATCTTTGGAACCGGCCCGTCTTCCACGCTTCAGGCGTGCCTTAGATTCATTTATAGTTGTATTTTTTCCTTCTGGGATATCAATTCTAATTGGAACATTTATAGCTGGTACATGAGACTTTGTTACTCTCTTAGGGTCAGTAAATGCATTTGACAGTTGATTTGCTACATTTTGTAAATTAATTATCTTTTTTTATTTCAAGTTCACATTGACTTTCATTTCAAGAGATTTTATTTTCCTGCTTCTTTATTTCTCCCCATAATGTTGGAAAATATGATTCATAAAAATAATAATCATCAAATATAATTGTAAATAAATCTCTAGTTGATGGTTTTAAATATTTTACTGTAGATGGAGATTCATATCCAACATAAATTCTCATACTTCTTTGAGGTGGTGAAATGGGTACATAAATTGCACATCTAAACGCCCTTAGATGGAAATATTCGATTCCTGACCCCAAACCAGCTGGATAGGGGAGAACTGATGATAACTAGTTGGCCAGATGCATAAAAGTGATGTTGCATGTAAAATTGCATGCCACATGTCGATGTAGGAAGTTTAGAATGCATTAGTAATGATCTCGCAATTAATTGAAGGTGTTTAATTAATGCATAAGTTAGACCATTTTGCGTATGAACATGTGTAACAGGATGTTCAATCCAATCGACATGCAATAATCATTAATAGCTTGCGATGAAAATTTTGCAACATTGTCAAGTCGAATTTTCTTAATTGAGTAATCGGGGAAATGTGCCCTTAGGCTGATTATTTATGCAAGTAATCTTGCAAAAGCGAGATTACGACTAGACAATAAGAACACATGTGACAATCTAGTGTACGCATCAATTAAAAGCATAAAATATCTAAATGGTCTACATTGTGGATGAATTGGTCGACATATATCCCCTTGATTTTTTTTCTAAGAACTAGGACTTCAATACCCAACTTTGTTCAATGATGGAAGAGAAATTAATTTTCCTTAAGAGTATGTAGCACAAGACAACTCATTACCTTGAAAAATCTTCTAGTTTTTCAAGGAATGACCACTTGAAGTTTTAGTTATTCTACGCATCATAAATGACCATGATGGCCCAACCGGTCATGCCAAACTTTGAAGGTGTTATCATACATTTTATTTTCAATAGCATGGGATTCAGTCATTCTAATATTTTTATAATACAATCCGGAGGACCATACGGGTAATTTTTTGCCGACATCATTTTCGTAATATTGAAATAATCTTTATTACCATCATTAGTTGTTTTAACATGATATCCGTGACACCGGATATCCTTAAAGCACAACAAATTTATTGGTTATTTGGATGAAAATAATGCATCACCAATTGTAATTATTGTCCCTTATGGTAATACTATATTCGCTCTTCAAGAGCCTTCAATCATTTTTTGCACTACCCGTTATTGTATTAACATTTGCTTTTCCAATCGATAAGAAAGCAAAATAATTTTCCTTATTATAAATGTTATGTGTTGTTGCACTATCTGCAAAACATATATCTTCCTCATTCTCTTATGAATATCCATATTTCGCTTCAATAAATAAATAAATAAATAAATAATAAGAAACATTTGACATAGAGAAATAAAGTCATATTTTATTTCTTTGAAAAGATTGTGATGACATCATTTCTCATGAAACGACTATGACTGAAAACCATAAGAAATGACATGAAACAAAACTATTATATATTATTTTTCCATCACCATCCATAGCACCACTTGTCCTGTAACGTCCCAAAAATCAAGACTAAAAATTTCGATTTTTAATTTAATAAAAACATTATTCAAAACAACATCATAGAAATCATGGTGAATCAAAGTGTATCAATAAACATCCAAGTACATCAGACTAATATAAAATGCGGAACGATGTGGTGTGTGCACTGTAATCATCCCAGGCTCTTCCCCTTCGAACCAGAAGTACCTGAAACGTAAACCGAAAACCGTAAGCACAAAGCTTAATGAGTTCCCCAAAATACCACATACCATACATATCAAACATACAATGGGCCTCGCTCGTCATCCGGCCCCGCCCAGCATCGAGCCTCGCTCGGAACAGATCTGTTAGTCATCAGGCTCCGCCTGGCATCAGGCCCAACCCGATATACATATAAACATATAATCATGTACACACATGCAATAATCAGAAAGATAAATAGCATACATGATAGTCATCGGGCCCCGCCAGGTATACATATCAATATCATACATGCAAGAGTCACACAGACAACTAGCATCCTAATGGTAATAAACCATGGGCCGACATTGGTGCCTTCGACCCGCTAAACACAGTGAGGAAACTCGCCTTTAGCTGCTGAATCTCTCAAATAAATCTCGGTTTGCTAGTTTGGAAAATTCCCGCGCTAACATCATCATATAATATCCAATTAATAATCGGATCTCCACCCATAATCAAGAATCTAAGTTACTTGTCCAATATCCAGGGTAAAAGACCATTTTACCCCTTTTCTTACTTGGCCCAAAGCTAAGGCCCAACCCATTTGCTCAAAAGGCCCAAATTCCTTAATGACATCCCAAGGCCCGATAAGGCCTAACTTCCAAATTGGGCCCAAAAATCATCATGGACCTAATCCCAAGAAAGTCCATAGTATATCCACAACCCAAAGTCAGAAGTTCAATGGCCCAACAAGGCCCAAACCCTAAAAGCCCAAAATATTGCCCAAACCCGAGGAAGTCAACCCAAAAGTCAAACAGCTGAGTACGCTAGGCGTATTCAGACTTACGGTTGGTGTACTCCTTCCGGGGCCAGTACACTCAGCGTACGAGCTGGGTACGCCCTGCATACTCCCCTGATCACCAATCCAATCCATTAAGCACTTATTCGGTTAAGCCAACATGCCAAACTCTTAGAACTGATTCTAGAAGGTGACTTAGCATGTAAAGTTGGCATTTACACCCATGCATGACTTAATGGGATCCAACACTCAAAAGGAAGGTTAATAAGAACCTTAACACTTGCATGGACCAATATCTTTCATAAAGATTACATTTTTATGGACAAAGGACCTCAATGGAGCTAAGATCTAACATCCATGGCTTATGGAGTAGATCATAAGCTCAACTTTAGCTCAAAAAACCCAAAAGTTCATAAATAACACCCTAAGTTGGATCTAACATAAAGAATCATCAAGATGGGAGTTTTTTTTTACCTTAAATGAATTCTTAAGATGAAGATGACCCTGAATCTACAAGCTCAAGCCACTCCCAAGCAACCTCCAAGTGTTCTTCTACTTCTTCTTCTTCACTAAAACACCACCAAATCTCACTTTCAAGCTCAAAAGTCACCAAAAGCACTTAGAGCTTCGATATTAGGGCACAGAGTGATCGAGACTGATCAACTGAATGTCCAAAGGTGGTATAAGTTGCTTAAATATGGTGCAAACCCTAAAAATTAGGGTTTGACCTTGCATCATGTACGCCATGCGTACTCCACGTACGCCCCATGCACGTGTATGAATCTCGCATCCATAAAAGAGTTAGTACGCTAAGTGAACTCATAGAGTACGCCCCGCGTACTAGCTAGGGACCAAAAAGATAAAGATTTTGCATTAAGGGCTAAAAGGGAAACATACCAAATTACGAGTGTTACAATTCTCCCCCACTTGAGTCAAACTTCATCCTCGAAGTCCGCTGCCCCAAATAACTCTTGGTAATGCTCCCTCATATCGCCCTTCGGCTCCCACGTCCATTCTGAACCATTGCAGAGCTGCCAATGAACTTTCACCAACTCAACAACCTTGTTCCTTAAGGTTTTCTCCTTCCTGTCAATAATCACCGCCTGTCTCTCAATATAACTCAGACGATTATCTACCTAAATATCCTCCAATGGAACCACCACAGAATCATCCACTAAACATTTTTGCAACTGAGAGACGTGGAACGTGTTATAGATCCGACTAAGCTCCTCGGGAAGTTCCAAGCGATAAGCAACCCAGCCCACCCGAGCCAAAACCCTGCAAGGACCATTGAAACTGGGGCCAACTTGCCCCTCTTCTTGAATCGGATGACACCTTTAGGAGAACCATATCCCCAACTTGGAACTCTAGATCTGATCGACGCTTGTCGGCATAGCTCTTCTGCCGACTCTGAGCTGTCTGGAGTCTACCCCGAACCTGTTGAATCAACTCAGTAGTCTTGAGTACCACCTCGGTACTCCCCATGACTCGCTGACCAACCTCACCCCAACATATTATTGTCCTGCATTTCCTCCCATAGAGCATCTAAAAAAGAGGTCGATCAATATTGGCGTGATAACTGTTGTTATACGGAAATTACGCCAGCGGAAGATACGTATCCTAAATCCCATCGAAATCCAATACACATGCTCGGAGAATATCCTCCAAGGTCTGAATAGTCCGCTCGCTCTATCCATCAGTTTGTGGGTGGAGGGCCGTGCTGAAATGCAAGCGAGTACCTAACCCGTTGTGGAACCTCTTCAAAAATATGGAAGTAAACCGGACGTCCCCGTCAGAAACCACAGAAACCAACACCTCATGTCGTGCCATGACCTCCCTGATGTATATCACAGCCAACTTCTCCGCAGAGATACTCTCCTGAATCGAAATAAGATGCGCGCTCTTGGCCAATTGATCCACGATGACCCAAATTGAATCCACTCCGCACGAAGTCAGAGGAAATTTCGTAATGAAATCCATGGTAATCTCCTCTCATTTCCAAACGGGGATGTCTAACGGTTGCATCTTCCCGTGAGGCCGCTGATGCTCGGACTTGACTTTCCTGCAAGTCAAGCATCTCTCCACATATCAAGCTACATCCCTCTTCATACAGGGTCACCAATAATCAGGAAAAAGATCTCTATACATCTTTGTCGCCCCGGGATGAATGGAGAATCTCGATTTGTGTGCCTCCTCCATCAGAACCTGATGCACACCTCCCCAATACGGAAGCCACACTCTCTAATGGAGAGTCAATAACCCTCGGTTATCATAATCAAAGGAAGCCACCTGACCCACTATGCGCTCACTATTTCGATGCTCTTCCTTCATAGCCTCAACCTGAGCCTCGCAAATCTGCTCTAAAAGTGGAGGAATCACGGTCATCCTCAAACAAATATCCTTGATCAGATCCGAGACCGCCTTGCGGCTAAGAGCATCGGCCACTACATTGGCCTTCCCCAGATGGTAAAGGATCTCATAATCATAATCCTTCACCACATCCAACCACTGACGCTGCCTCATGTTCAGATTCGGCTGATCCATCAAATACCCAGGCTCTTGTGATCCGTGTAAATAGTAGAGCGGACCCCATAGAGGTAATGTAGCCAAATATTAAGAGGGAAAAAGCACAACCCCTACCTCTAAATCATGCGTCGGATAATTCGCCTCATGAGGCTTCAACTGCCTCGAAGCGTAAGAAATCACGCGACCCCTCTGAATCAGAACTACACCTAGACCCGTGATCGATGCATCAGAATAAACCAGTAAATTCTAGACACCCTCTGGAAGGGTCAAAATCAGGTCATCATACAATCTCTGTCTTAGGGTCTCAAAAGCTACATGCTGCTCAGGCCCCCAGCGAAAAGTGATCATCTTCTTCGTCAACCTAGTTAGAGGAACCGCTATCTTGGAGAAATCATGAATGAACCTCCGATTATAACCTGCCAATCCAAGGAAACTTCGAATCTCAGATGGAGACCTCGGAACCTCCCCCTCATCACGGCCTCAACCTTGGTCGGATCGACCAGAATACCGTTCTGGTTAACAAGGTGCCACAGATCCTGCACCTCGCGCAACCAGAAATCACACTTGGAGCTCTTCACATACAACCTCTCCCTCCGCAGAGTCTCCAATACCTTCCTCAAATGCTCATGCAGCTCGGATTTAAGTATTTGAGATATTGAAACTGATTTGGCATATTTGGTTATTTAGGGAAGCATTTTTAGGGTTAATCATTTTATGATTCCCTACTGTGCCTTTACAGTAGAAGTTCTTAATTGAGCTCTTCTAAGGAATTGGTTTTATATTAAGGCATTAGATTTATATTTATGGTATATCTTTATTGTTCCCTATAAATAATCATTAGGTTAGATTTTGAGGAAGACTTTTTACCAGATTAAGGTTTTCTCTATACATTCATTTCATAATCAATATACACAAAAACCTTTATCAGATTACTTGCATACGATGGTGATTGATTCTTGATCTTGATATTCCGTATTCGTCGTCTCGGATTTATTCCTATCAAGTGGTATCAAAGCAGGTTCTTGTAGATCTCAACGATTATTGCAAGAATCGATGTTGTTTATGGCGATATTTTATCATGAATCTCACCTTGTTCTTCAAGTTTTGTAAGTTTTCTGAAAAGAAAAAGTCTAATACCTCGTTTTATTGCAAAATCTTGTTCAGATCTATTATCTTCTACTCATTCTTTCATCTAATTTGTTCTTGATTCGTGTTTTGGAAGAGAAATACAAGAATAATTTCATTTTTATTCTCATATTTATGTTCAGATCTGTTTTCTCTCTCTAGAAATCTTGTCAGATCTATTTTCTCTCTCTTCAAATTTTATTTCTGGTGGAAGATATGATGAACTCTTCAGTTTCAAAGTTGTTATCTTCGATTAAAGAACTAGGAATGAAAGTTACAGATCCGGAATTTAAACTTTCAAATACAGATCGTTGGTATCTTATTTGTGGTCCAATAAAACATTCGCAAAGTGTCTTTGATTGGTATAATCTCTTAGTAGATGGAGAGATTAATAAAGATGCATATTTGAAAAATACAGAAAAACATATTATGAAATTTTTAGATGAAAATGAGCTTGTGTTGGAATAATTTCGTTTTATCAAAACTCATTTGAACCGGAAAAAAGAAGAATAATTGGAGAAAGAAAGAAAAAGAAAAGAAAATGTTGTTTAAAAAGATGTTCTTGGTGTTCTTGGTGAAGTTCATAATGTTCCTCATGTTTCTGAAGAAAAAGTGACTCCAGATGTTCTTGTCGAGGGGGAGTCTAGTGTTTCAAGTTTTTCAGAAGCTTCACAATCCGAATCTAGTTGTTCTGAAGAAGAATCTCAAAGCAAATATTCGGAAATCATGAAAGTAAAGACATTTTGTTCTATTGGAACTCAAACAGATGATTTTTTGTGTTATGATGATGTTTTTTAAGGAATGATTCCTTACAGAAAGCCAATACTTTAAGATGTTCAGATTTACCAAACTCCAAAAGTTTGTGTGTCAAAGTCTTCTAATGTTCAGATTCAGAATGGTGAAAAGGTTGTTCAGATCCACAATTCGTTTCTGAAGCCTAGAAATAAGAAAAGGAAGAAGAAGAAAAAGAACAAGAGTAAAATGAAGAAGATTTGGATGCCCAAGGTACAAGTACCTAATGCATGTGAAAAGGTTCAGAAAGCTGAAGTCAAGAATGTTCAAAGGAAATTCCATTCACATTTTTCTTCAGATGAATATGTTAAAAGTTGGAGGAAAGAGAAAAGAAAATTTGGTTGGTTTAATGATTTTTTTGGAAACTTTTGTCTTCCAACTGAAAGACGGGTATTATTTTCAGAAGATGATAGATTCTCTTCAAATAAATGGGTGTGCAAGAAACCAACTTCATTCTTGAATCTTAAATGGGTACCAAAAGTGTCTTGAAAAGTTTTGTCTTTTATCTTAAAAAAATACGAAAAAGGGGACAAAAGCTGATGAAATTTGAGTAAAAAATGAGAAATTTTGTTGAAGAAATCAATTTTTATTGATTTTTAATTGTTGGAAATGACAAAAGTTGAAAAAGTTGAAAAAGTGGGTGAAAAATGACATTTTCTGCAAAAAGAAAGCTGTCATCTGACACTTTTCAGCAAAAAGAGTACAAGCCGTCAGTTCACTGCAAACAGGGGGGTCAGATTCGGAACTTTGAAGGAATAAAGTGTTAAATTCGCAATTAGAGACAATAATGTGTCACTTTCAGAACTCTGGGTAAAAACCGCAAGTTTATTCTAACATTAAGGGTTCTTTTCGCAAATGTAAAATCACAATTAGATTTTATCGTCTCCGACAGTTCAATGTCGATGTTGATGCGAAGATCACTGCTCACTCGGCAAGGATTCGTAGCTCTTGGAGTTGTCTTGCATGGCTTGGCTAAGAAGAAAACGAGATTCGCGGGTTACTTATCGATCTGCCAAGGTTCGCAAGACACTGTTCACACTTCACAGTGCGAACGTTCGCTAATCTGCTGAGCTCTCGCAACGAATCTCATATTTCTGAGCTCTCGCAACGAACCTTGCAATCTAATGCGAACCTTTGTATTTCACTATTCATCTATGAAGAGATTCGGAGTTGTACTTTCGCATGTCCTAAGATTCGCATTTCACACATTCGTTTGTTGATTATGATTCGTAATCGGAGGTCATCTACTTGGAGTTCTGAAAATGTTCGGATCAATTGGAGTCGTTCGGGGTTCTGAAGATGTGTTCGTCTATGAAATTCTTATCCGATTAGCAAACAGAGTGACTCACAACTACAACACTTTCGAAGTTTATGCATTCAGATGTTGCAATCGATTCGCAACCATGTTTAGAGTTTCTGTCTGTTCAGAATCGTATCTCACATCATCATCAGAATTCATCAAGATCGCAATGTCATTTGGTTCTTGGCTGTTAAAATCGGATTTAAGAGGAATTGAAAATCAAAAATCCGATTTCAATCGAAATTGAAGATCCAATCGGAATTAGATATTGAGTTCGTCATAGAAATTGCCCATCAATCTCGCAGATCACATGTTCGTAACTATCACTACTTTCGCAATTGATTGCAAGGATTTCACAATCGAGTTTTCGTTGTCTTTCATTGCTATATTCATGAAGATCGGAATTAGCGACCATTTAATCAGATGCATTGATCGGTTCTTTTCTGAATTTTCTTTATGATTTTGACTTTCAAAAGTCAAAGATGGAGTTCAGTGGTCACAATGACGACGATGGTTATATTTTTCATATCCTGTCCCCGAAGTTTGTTTGCCTTGACAGATTTATTCCCAACAAGTGACGCTGCATTGTTCTTCTAATTTAACGAGGAAAAAGATAATATTTTCTGTTGTAACGCCCGTAGATCCGAGATAGTCAATTTAGAGATAATAGGGGTCGAAAACGACTTTTTGACAAAAGATTATTTAGAATAAATAATCTTAACCAAGTTGTAGAACACGTCTCATGGGTTCCGTACATATAAAGAACGTTGAAATCCGAGTTATAACAAAGAAGTTATGGTCTGTCGAAGTTTTACGGCAAAACTGGCACGACACCGGGAGACGTAAATAGTGAATTTACGATGGAGGACTTTTTAGCCTTATAAATCTAAGCAAAAGTTGTAGTATACGTTAAACCGAGAACATACAAAAAAAGAATGCCCAAATCTGACTTCGTATGAGGAAGTTATGACTTTTCTAAGATTTGACATAGCAGTGCACGGCCCGAAACTCGAATTTTAGATCGAGCGGTTTTTGGCCTACGCGAACTAAATGAGAATTGAAGATCTCATTAATAGGAACTCAACGGTAAAAAGACAGACGAAAACAGAGTCCGTATGTAGAAGTTATGAATTTTACGCGGACATTTAACAGTATAATCTCCTCGTACTGTTAAATTTAAGATCGGTCGAGAATTAGCCGACGGATTCAAAATGAAAGTTGTAGATCTTATTTTTACCTACGCGTGGATATAAAGAACGTCAAAAACGGAGGTCGTATGTGAAAGTTACGGATTTTAGAAGTCAGAAGTTTGCTGTGCGAAAATGGGTGATGTGGCACAATCTTGGCCATTGCTTTCTCCCCAAGTTTTGCCACTAGATGGTGACATGTGGCACCAAGTTCAACCATTTTCACCCTATAAATAGAACCTCTCCCACCCTCATTTTCTTCACACATTTCCCGTTCTTTCTTCTCTTTACTCTCTCTCTAGAACCTCTCTCTAGCCCCGAAACCCCCCGAAAAGCCTAGGGAACCTCCCTAGCACGAGGCGGAAGCCCCGGAGTGCTCGACGGCTCCGAGAAGAAGAGATTTTCGGCTCGGTAACGCTGCTCCAAGCAAAGCCCGATTTTCTATAAAACCCGCTGTAAGTGAGCTATGCCTACGCTATTTTTAATATAGCTTTTATTTAATTATAGTAACGTTATTAGGAACCTATAATAAATACTTGGGCTATTATTATGGGTTATATAAGTATTGTTTAATGCTTATATAATAGTAATAATAGCTAGACTATTAATTAGTCTCGGCGAATAATAAACTAAACTCTAGTGGTAATAATACTAGGTTTCGTCGAAGGAAATTATTTTTAAGAAGCGAAGCGCTGTCTGAGTTCGGAATCACCACCTTTTCAAGTGAGTGCATGGTCCCTTTCATCTTACACATAGATATGAAATATTTAATAAAATTACATGCTATGTGTGCATATTGTCTGAATACTTGCTGTCTATGCTGGGTGAAATATTTTTATACACGTTTTAAATGATTTAAATTGTATATGTATTTTACATCTACAAAACGTGTTGGGTAAAACATGGGTAGATGTAATAGTTGCTGTGTGACCAAATAAAATAATGAGAGGCCTCGATATAAATGTTACTGATGATCCAGTCATCTAGCAGAGTATAGATGACGACCACAGACTATTCTAGACAGTCCAGTGGAATGCTAGCAGGCTCGCAACCTGTAGGTGTTTATTTGAACTGTATGCTCACCAGCAGTACTCCATCCCCCACATGGTTGCCTTATTTGACATGAATTGCTGAGGAACCCCCGAAGCATGTGTTGTCACCCCGATGAAAGTCCTTAGACTAGGTCCCTTGTGTTAGATGTTTTAGGGACGTAAAGTGATGATAACGGGAACGGGTAATCGGGTTTGTTTGGTTTGATAAAGTTAATAAACTTATTTATTGTGGGTTGAAAACCCTATGTACTCACCAGGTTTCCCAACCTGACCCACTCAGTTTATTTATATCACAGGTGTTGATATGAAGTCACATTACACTGAGAGATTAAGGAGACATAAATCACTAGTGATAATGAATGTAAGTTCTGTTTATGCTTATGTTTTTGTATTGACGATGACATCCCAAATGTTTTAAAATGAATAAAAATACTTTTCTTCGGAAATGCTTTGATAACGTATTTATCATGTTTTACTGGAAACAAATTCCGCAACATTTTTATTAAAAGAGGTACTCTGATTTTTATAAAGCATAAACAAAATCGGTCTTTTCTGGCCGTGAAAATGGAGATGTCACATCTGTTCCAATCCCCAACGATTTGGCATCTTGACAGATTTCACCCCAGATTCCATTTTTTACAATTTCATGGATTTTTACCATTTTAACCCCTTCTTACCAAAATATTTTCACTTCTTATCCTTTTCTTTGGTCTTATTCTTTTTAAACCCTTCTAAATAATTGCTTCTTATTCTCTTCTTTTGTCTAAATTTAAAAATCGAAAAATACAAAATTATTTTTTGTTATTTTTTCGGTTTTAATTTTTGAAGAATTGGGTATATTCTAAAAGAGATTTATTTCATCAAATCTGACGGGTTTTGAAGATTGTTGGTGATTCTTCTTAACTTTTCGGATTCTCTCCATTGCATTTGTTGAAGATTCAAGGAGGAGTGATGATTATTCAAGGGGGAGTTCGTATTTGGAATATTATTTTTATTTCTCTCGCTTTGAAGACACCATGTACTGATGAGTCTCACAATTTAGGGGAGAAATGCCAAGAAGATCGAAAATCGTGATCTTCATCAGTTTCAACATCTAGGGGGAGTTGTTAAGTATTTGAGATATTGAAACTGATTTGACATATTTGGTTATTTAGGGAAGCCTTTTTAGGGTTAATCATTTATGATTCCCTACGGTGCCTTTACAGTAGCAGTTCTTAATCGAGCTCTTCTAAGGCATTGGTTTTATATTAAGGCATTAGGTTTTTATTTATGGTATATCCTTATTGTTCCCTAAATTAGGTTAGATTTTGAGGAAGGCTTTTTACCAGATTAAGGTTTTCTCTGTACGTTCATGTCATAATCAATATACACAAAAACCTTTATCAGATTACTTGCATATGATGGTGATTGATTATTGATTGTTCTTGATATTCCGTATTCGTCGTCTCAGATTTATTCCTAACAAATACAATCATAGACCGATCCAACATCGGCCTCCATACGCGGTTCATGAGGTCCATTAATGCGGCTGGAGCATTGGTGAGCCCAAAGGGCATCACCACGAACACGTAATGACCATAACAATTCCGGAAGACTGTCTTATGCACATCCTCCTCTCTGACCCTCATCTGATGATAACCCGAACGCAGATCAATCTTGGAAAACCAAGATGTACCCTGAAGCTGGTCAAACAAATCATCAATCCTCAGGAGTGGATAACGGTTCTTCACCGTTAGCTTATTCAGCTCCCAGTAGTCAATACACATCCGATGAGACCCATCCTTCTTCTTCACAAACAAGATCGGTTCTCCCCATGGCGAACTGCTCGGTCGAATAAACCCCTTTGTATAACAGCTTCTGCAGCTGTTTAGAAAACTCCTGCATCTCTGGAGGAGCTAACCGATACGATGCTTTGGCTATCGGAGCTACATCCAGAACCAAGTCAATCCTAAACTCCACCTGCCTCTCCGGAGGCACCCCAAGAAAATCCTCCAGGAACTCATCTGGGTATTCCCAAACAACCGACACATCCTCCATAGTCGCCTTACCCTTATCCCGGGTATCCATAACATAGGCGACATATCCGGAACAACCCTGATGAAGATAACGTCTGGCCCTAGCTGCTGAACATAGAATCAACCCATACTAGGCTCTCTCTCCTTGCACCACTAACTCTCCCCCACTTGGGGTCCGGATACATACCAACTGATGCTCACAATCAATCACCGCCCCATTGGGGCTTAACCAGTCAATCCCTACAATAACCTCGTTCCCACGCAAAGGAATGGGGACCAAATCAATTGGATACTGCTCGCTGAACATCTCAAGAATGCAACCCCGATGAACCCTCGATACCCAGACAGATCGATCATCCGTAATCTCAACCTCTAAAGGACAATCCAGTTCCCCCGGAGCTCCAACAAATCTCTTACTAAGCGTAAGCCATACAAAAGATTGGGTAGCCCCCGAATCAAACAATATCAATCAGAGATACTATTCATGAGGAACGATCCTAAAATAATACACACAAATATAAGCAGGCAATTCAATATAAATAAAGAGATAAGGAGAAGATACATACCCATCACCACATTTTGTTCCGCGCGAGCCTCCTCAGCCGTCAGCTGAAAAGCCCTGCTCCTCACCATAGACGCTTCCGTCTTGCCCTGGCGGCCATCAGTAATCCGTAGAGTCGCTGGAGCGGGTGCTACCACTGGTCCTGCTGTCGCTAAACTTGGAAAATGGGCCTTATTGTGGCCCCTCTGATTGCAATGGAAGCAAATCAGATCAGATAATGGGGTGGTGGTGGTAGTAGTAGCAGTGCAATCCCTGCTAATATGACCCGTCCGACCGTACTTAAAGCAGCCAAAACCACCCACCCTGCACGCCCCGTCGTGCGTCTTGCCGCATTTTCCACAGTGGCTCCGGCCCTGCTGCCCTCTCGATCTCGAATCAAATACCTTGGGCCTCTTGCCCGAACTCCTTGAAACCCGAGCTTGATCCAACTTCCTCTTCCTCTCAATTTCTAGATCAATATCCCTTGCTTTGGCTCTCGCAATCATATCCTCCAGTGTCATGCAACTGGATCGGCTCATAAATTCTCAGAATATCACTCCTCAACATCTCATGGTATCTCGCCTTCTGCATCTCTTCATCCGCCACATACTGCGAAACCAACAACGCCCTCTCGTGGAACATAGAGATGATCTCAGCCACCGTCTCAGTAGTCTGGCGAAGGTCCTAGAACTCCCTCGCCAACTGTTTCACCTTAGTCATCGGTACAAACTTAGCTCGAACTCTAGTCACAAAGTCATCCCATGTCATCGAATCAACCGCCACATCACCTACGGAGCGCCCAACCTCCTCCCACCAATCTCGAGCTCTGTCTTTCAGAAGATAGGAAGCAAGTCTGACCTTTGCCCCCATCGAGACAACTGCTAGTGCGGAAGGTGTTAGCGACTGTTAGATTAGGTGTCTAAGCCCATAACTATAATTGGTATAAACTTGAATTGATAGTAGCACAGTCCTTTTGGGTTGCCTTCAAACCTGACAGTTGAATAAGATGACTTTCAGAGAGAGAAGAATGATTTATTAATTTATTACTCTGTTAATAAATTAATTAGAAATCAAAATAAATGACTTATTAATGTATTATGGAAATAATATATTAATTATAAATCATATTGTTTAATTAATATTTAATCAGAAATTAATTTGGAATTAATTTTGGGGTTAAAGGAATTAATTAAAAATGCAAGGACTAAAGGTGACAATGCTCAATAGTTGAGCATTGAGCGATTCTAGAACCTCTCTAAAGAGGGGGGAACAAAATCTAGAGTGTCTCTAGGGTTTCTTGGGCTCTAAGGGTGTCTTGGATGCCTTAGGGAGGAAGTTAAGGGATTAGGGTTATCTTATATATACATGCCCTATCCAATACCTTCCTAACACCTATATAAACTCTCATTAGGGTTGAATTTCGTGAATGACTCCTCTAAGATGCTAAGGGCCGAAATTCTTCTATATCTTTCTCTCTCTCTCTCTCTCTAGTTTTCATTGGTTGCTAGGTTTGTTTGTGAACCATTAGAGGCACGACACTTGTGGCGCTTGCTACCAAAGGTCTTTCAAGAAAGGATTCAAGATTGTATACAATAACAATCTTAATGGTATGTATCATAACCCTAGTTTATTATTAATTTCAAAAATTACATATGCCTCCTAGGGTTTCTAGTTTTGTGTTCAATGCTTATATTGAAGGGGTTTGAGCATTCTAACACTCCTAAGGTGTACATGAAACCCTAGAAACCTTGGATCTATGTTTTACTAAGATACATGCAAATTTGAGTTTCCAAGGTTCTTAACCTAACTAGCATGACATGGGGAACTTTGAAACATAAAAGCTAGTAGGAGAACATACCTTTCTTGTTGCTTGGATTCCTTGAGAACTTTGTGAGCCTAGCACATCAAGTGTGATGCCTCAAATGTTTCACACAACACCACAACTCTTGGAATAACTTTGAGAGAAGTCCACACTCACTCAAAATCGGCTAGCCCTCTTGTTCTACACATAGTACCGATTTTGGTAGCCCATGGGGTCCTTTTATAGTTGTGTCACAAGTAGGGTTACAACATGTAAACCCTAATTGACATGGCTTTTCATATTCCATGATCCATGGGTTTTAGCCTCCATGGAGCATCCATGGAGCACCCTATGGATTTAGCCCAATCCAATAAACCATGGATCATTAGCCCACTATAAAAGAATGGATGATTTACACAATCAACCCTATATATTTAATTAGTCTCCTTTTGATCACCAAATTAATTCTAAATTAATTCTTGATCAAAACTAATTAAATAATATTATTAATATATTAGAACTTATAATATATTTATAAACCATAAGTGTCCTTTCTCTCATTTAGTCTATCCAAATGTTGCAATGTCATGCAACCCAAATGGACCATGCCAACCGGGTCAAGTACATTCCAGAAATAGTTATAAACTTAGACACCTAATCCAACAGTCTCCCACTTGGATAAGTCTAATAACTATAACTGCAAGAATGACTTCAGGAACCGATCAGCAATCGTAGCTCTTTCAAAGTCTCGAGGAACTGAGATGATGTTGATACGCCATTTAAGATAAGTGATCATATAATCCTCTGTTCTAGATATCAGCCGGACAAATACATGGACCAATGTCGTACTTATTGTCCAACAGTTTGTTTCCCGATTTCCGATTTGTTTGACATAGAACTTAATCGAACACATCAATTTAGTTCTGACTGGGCATGGTACATAGGTCACAACAAAATCATCGAGGGTCCCAGATATAGCTTCTAATCCAAGAAGGAACAGATAAACTTTGACTCATATGCTTGTTCTACTACTTGTTGAATTATACACAAAGGCACGTTTTATAACATTGAGTTACCAATGCGTTTTTGTACAATCAATGTATAACCAACTCATAGTCAACAACTCATATCTCTAGGTTTGAAGACTTATATGATATTACCGTCTCACGATCACTCGAGATAAATTCCATGAAGTGATACAAGTGAGCGTGGGTTGAATCCAATACTCAAAACTTATGAGCACTCATGAATGTTGTAGCAACTCTTGCTATGTCCAACACTTTAGACATCTACAAACCAACATCATGACAGTCTTGCATTAATACCTGCTTCCAACGTATTATCGACTGTGGATGGTTTGAATAACTTAGTCATTCGGGAAGAATGACCTAGTTATTCTGGAAGTCAAAACATGCAAAGTGAAACACAAGAATAATCGAATCCAATATGGTCTCAGAACTTATGAATATAAATAGAACACCTTTTATTTATCACCATATTGATTACACATTATTCATTGCATAATGTTTCAAATCATCAACTTTATACTTGAATCAAAACAATAGTCATGCCATGCTTCTAAGCATGTACACTATATTTATCAAAACTATAGTTATGCCATACACCAAGTATGCACACTATGTTTTTTCTATGATCCTTACTTTGTGGAATAGATCAATTGAACATGATTCCAGTGATTCTCATTTCACAATCGCAAATCCTCATCGTAAATGTAAGAATTCCAAATTCCTGCCATTTAGCGAAATCTGTTAGATTCTAAACTTATATGCATTAATCCTCTCGTAATGACTAAGCACAAAGTCATAAAGACTTGTCACCATACATTACAGAGTATTCCAATGGAGATCATTCCATGGAACCGAAGTCTCAAATTCAAAGTACAATGCTTTGAACATCCTTCTTGCATTAAGTTTCCTAATCTTACACAGATCTAATGAATAACTTCTACCTATGGGAACATTTCCACATTCCCATTTTGACTATCACTTCTGAACAAGAGTTGCCTCTTTTTAGAATATGTCAATATGGTCCTCTCCAAAAATTTACACCATACTTCCAACTGTCCCTGAGCAACCAATCTTTGGTAAACCTTAGATTGTCCTCAATAATTGCTTAATCACTTTAGTCATATCCAGTTCTAGTACTTTTTCCCTCTTAATGCCATATGCATTTGGAAGAATTTAGAACAGATGAATATTATAGCACATGCAATCGATCCAATATCCGAAGCATATGGGACACGATTCATGATGTCTCACATAAAGACATGATACTAGACCAGTCTTTTGCTATAGTATTTCTATTTCTATTTGCCATGTTCTCATAATTCAGATTATGAAAAGGGATGCCGTAATCACAATCGACTTTTAGAACGCAAATCATAAAAAGACAATTAACGACAATATAGTTATGGGTTAATGTCAGTGTTGTCCTATAAACTTTAGGTTTAAATCCTACTTAACTTTCAAAATTGATGAAAAAAACCATTTGGAAAATGTGAAGAGGTCAACCGTTATTGATATGTAAGTATAAGCAAGATGCTAAATTGTAGGTGGAGGCATTTTGGAGGTATGCGTAAGTTGTTGGATTCTATAAGGATGCACTTTAGAAGAGCAATAACATGGTTTTTGTGGGGTGTTGTAAGACCATAAATTTAGAGAAAATTGACATTTAGTCAAATATTGACCAAAATGGAAAAAAATGGTCAATTATGAGAAAAAGATGAGAATATGAAGTCGTGAATTCATGAAAATGACCAATAAGAGTTGAAGTCACTTAAAATAGGTTAGATGACTAAGTTCAAGAGAAAGAATGCATGAGAAGATGCATTTTTGGTCAAAAGGGTAAAATATAAATTTTGTGGTTTTTGAGCTAACTTTGTGACTTACTAGAATAATACTTGTATTAATTCAGAGATATAGGACTTAATATAAGTGTATAGTATGTTCCCACCTTCACGTGGATATAAAGATCATAGAAAACGGGTAAAAAACGAAGAAGTTATGCGCGTTAGAAGTTGAGACAAAAATGTCACAAAGTTGGAATGGAATTAGCCAAAGGAGCTGCTATCAAGCAGTTACCTCGACGCGGTGGGTAGAACACCACGACGCGGCGAGACCTGGTCATAAGAAAGAAAGTCAACAAACTTTGCCTCACGGTGCGGTATATGGGTGCCACAACACGGTGGTCAAAGTAGGATGCTAGTGGAGGAAGAGCATTACGGCGTGTCAAGCAGATCGCCACAACGCGATGGCTGAAGTGGTGAGCATTAATCGAGGTCAACCGATTATCACATTATGGTAAACGAATAACTGCGGCGCGGTTACACATCAGAGTTAAAAGCTGTTAAGTCTTCACTCTCGCCAAAAACACCCCCAAAAGTCTTTGGAGCTAAGCTCCGACGATTTCGAGGAAGGGAGATAAACAAGATGTGATTATGTATAGTGAGATAACTCACCTAAGCTAACCAACATAAACTCAACAACAAAACTCAACAACAAAATCGCTAACACAAGCTACCTAAAACCAAACCGGAACTAGTCCTTAGCTAAATACTTAATTTTGGTCTAGTTTATGAAAAAGTCTTAAATTTTATTTTGGTCTAGTTTATGAAAAAGTCCAAATTACCAGATAAAATATTCAAATTAGCCATTTTTAGTGGTAAACTATTTTTACCCGATTACCTCGAGAAAAGGCCTCATTATTTTTGCATAGTTTATGAAAAGTCTCATTTTTTTTACTTCAACTCTTTTACTATTTCACTCTTAATTCAAGTTCAAGTTATGAATATGTTTAAACGTAATTAAACTCCAAAAAACTAAGGATCAAAGTCCTTTATAACCAATTATTCCACAAAACAACAACGTTAACATCATTTAGAACTTATCAACGTCTATATAATCTATTTTCCACACAAATTTCTGTTAAAGAATCATAAAGAATTCAAATTATTTGTTAAACATCTTATTACAATCTACCTAAAAGTAGGTTAAAAGAAAATCAACTGTTATGTTCATATAAAAAACCATTAACTGATGACAAACCAATTAATACAATAATAAGTTATGTGAGACTATACAAACTATAAAGAAGAGCATGAGTTTTATCCTTAAAATCTTAAGTATATATGAACAATTCCTCCATGGATCAATTACTTCACATGTTAATAAATTTAAATTTTGAAACTTCAAAACACCAAAAACGTAACAACCGAATCTGATCCCAACTATTTAGATAATGCTCTTTAACATCGATTTTTCTTCAACAATGCTTTTTAAACAATCTTGATCCCAATAACAACAAGATGTGATCCCAAATTACTTCAACTTAAACTCACCTACCAAAAGATTAAAAGCAAAATGAGATTGACTTTTAATAGGGAGAGAAATAAGAATCAAATGAAGTTAATTTTGGATCGAGGATTGAAATCAAGAAAAAAAAATATGAACCGATCAAGTATTTCAACACGATAATCCAGAAAATTGAAAAAAAAATCACAAATTGAATTGAAATTTACAATCAAGATTAAAAAAATATCATAAGTCTAGATTCAATAAGAAAACATGAAAGAAGTGAGCCAATTTGATGTTGAAACTAAAATAACCAAATAACAAAATTAATTTGATTTAGGGTCTGAAATTGGACTTTGATGAATAGTAAAAAATCAAAAGATTGGGCTAAATAAAAAGAAAATGAAACAGATCAAAAGAATTAGCATGATTAACCATTGAGGTTGAATAGTGATTTTCATATCCAATCCAAAACAAAATACTAGGAACGACATATCAATAATAAGAACACAATTCCAAGAAAAATTCGAGTGTTACGGAAAACTACAATGTTATTTTTCATTTAAATCATAGAAATAGTCCTGAAAATATAACAAAGAAAATAGTCATAGAAAATAGTCCTGAAAATATAACAAATGGTTAGCACCATGTAATCGTTTAGAACCATGAAATTTTCATACTTTTTGTGAAAAAAATAAAAAAGCTAAAATAAAATAAAAATTTAAAACTTTTTTATAATCTAGGTGAGACTTTTCTGAAGCTAGCTGGATAAAAAAATTATTGTTAGAAAGCTGATTTGTATTTTTTATTGATAATCATGACTTTTTTTTATTAAAAAAATAAACTTTAGAACTTTTTAAAAAACATGACCAAGTAATGTTTTAGAGATTTTCCTATTTTTTGTACCCAAATAATTAATTTTTTCTAATTTACAAATCTCGATTTTATTTTTAAAAAACATGACCAAGTAATGTTTTAGAGATTTTCCTATTTTTTGTACCCAAATAATTAATTTTTTCTAATTTACAAATCTCGATTTTATTTTTGTATTATGAATTTGATTCCTTCTTTTTCTTTACTTTTTATTTGTTACAACTAATTAACTTTTCTACTTACAATTTTATATCAATTTTAATTTTTTATTATAAATTTGATTCAAAACTTTTTTACTAATTTCCTTTTTCTTTTCTTTTTTGTATTTTTAATTTAGTTTTGTATTTCTAACAATTTATTACAAATTCTTATATATTTTACAGTTTTATTTTTATGAAATTGTTTTTACAATTTTTCTACAGCTTTGTTTTTATTCTTTCCTTCTTACAATACAAAACATGTTTGTTTTTAAATATTTATTTTTACAAACCAAAATTATAATCTTATATATAATTAAATCTAAGACTACTATATTATATCTTACCAGATAGACTTTTTCACATTTCGTGCAGAATAATACGTGCGATTATTACATAAACATCAATATTTTCAAAATCATAAATTAAAAAGAGATATATACACTAAAGTCCCAATATTTTCATCGATTTGATAAGAAAGTCCTAAACTTTATTTTTTTTTTTACAGTAAAGTCCTAATTGACGATTTGACACAAAAGTCCTAAACTTTTTTTTTGACAAAAAAATCCTAATTACCGGCTAACCGGATAAAAAAGGTAAAAGTGTCAAAAACTGCCGGTAATTTGGACTTTACTGTCTGTCGAAAAAATAAAGTTTAGGACTTTCTTGTCAAATCGATGAAAATAGTGGGACTTTAGTGTATATATCCCAATTAAAAATTATAAAAGATGACTAACGTCTAAAGATGACTAACGTCTAAAGATAAATGATATAACCCATATATCATCAAATTTAATAGCCCAACAGACGCTGGCCGGTCCAAGTCTTGACAACTAAAACAAATAGTGAAAAATATTGAAATATGAAACTAAACTGAATTTAGAATATGATTTAAAATCTAGTTTGATACCAAAAATTAATTTGTAATCTTTTTAATCGAGAACCAAGTTCAGTATGACAAGCAAAAAACGTTTTTCCCAACTTGACAACAATCGAGCTCTAATATACCTGAGATGTAAATAATATCAATAACAAAAGAATGAACTAATTAAGATCATTATTAATTTTATCATATCATCACATTAGTTTTTATCGTGTTTAACAAATCAAAACAACTTGTAAATAATTTAATTTAATTCTTTTTCATACCTACCTATCTATCCTCCTGTAATCAACAAAACTTACCCTTCTTCAATACGCCCACAAACGCTGCGTCTCAAAGACCACGTTCTCATCATCTCCTCCTCCATCACCACTACCACCACCAACACCACCACCACCGTCCTCCGCCGGGAAATAACTCCGATACTCTCTAAATATATTACTTTCCGGGTCTTCCTGATACCCCGTTTTGGGATTGCCGACTTGGGTCAACGAGGAAGAATCCGTCGACAAGCCACGAGCATGCCGGGAAGCTGCCACCTGTATCTGGGACGGAGAGAGATCTGCGGTGACGGGGATGTCCGGTGGATGGGCGGGGAAATTAATCAACGCAGACGGACCACGTAAACAGAAAAGGGCGGCGTCATAAGCCCTGGCGGCCTCCTCCGCCGTGTCATAAGACCCCAACCATATTCTATCACGACTGTTGGGTTGACGGACTTCTGCAACCCATTTCCCCCATTTTCTCATCCTCACACCCTTGTAACGCCTCTCCTTTTTCTCCGATCTACCACCGCCACCACTACCAGTAGGCCTCACCATTTCAATACTGCAAATACTATCAATCAATCTACGTACATGTATATATATACACACACACGTGTGTATTATGTATACATATGAAGACGTGGTGTAGATTATAAACGCCACGTACGATTCAAGTTGTGCCAACGGAGACGAGGGCCACCTTCAGCCGCAACGTAACACATATGCATGAAGACGCGTGTATTGACATAAAGGTGGTGTACGTGGAAAAACTCGGTTACGTGGACTGTAGCTGAAGTCATACTTTGGGAAAGAAAGAAGATTAGAATCAACTTCACCAAATTTGCACACGTTTAACCATCACCCTTTCAATCACATTATATTCGCGAAATTGCAACAAAGTTTCGATTCATGTTAAATATTATGTAAAATTGGGACATGCAATAGAGTTATAGAGTGATCAATTCTATTTATAGCAAAAAAGAACAGTGTTTGGAATTATTGGTTGGTCAACTAACAAGAAAGAACATTAGAATCAACTTCACTATATCTACATACGTTTTGCCATCACCCTTTCAATCACAATATTATATTCGCGAAATTAAAGATCAAGTTTCGATTCCTGTTAATGTTTTGTAAAATTCAGACAAAAGTGAAATGGGTACATCGAGTCTATTCGTAGCAAAAAGGAAAAGTGCTTCGAATTATTGAAAGGTCGATTAAATAAAAAGATTGTCTTCAAGAAAAATTAAACAATTATAATAGCTATCAGTGGATCTTATATCATCCATCCCAGCACATCAACATATTATGCTAAATTCCTACTACAAAAAGGCTTATAGACGTGATTAAATCAATTAAATAACTCGGTTTTGAACCGGGTCACATGGTTGATGAGTTCTATACAAATAAAACCCGGTTTCAAAACCGGTACCTATCAGTCTGGAAAAATGCTATCAAGTAATCAAACCCATATTTTTAGCATGACAAAGACCACCCAACAGAAGGGAAAATTTAAAACAAACCAAATTAGAGATTTAATAAAGCAATTGATCACTGACGATTTCAGTTTGTACTTTGTATATCTTTTTGGCTTGATAAATTAAACATGAAAGTGTGCACACTAATTAATCCATTAAGCATGTCACATATAAAATTTAGATACGAATGAGTTTTCTGAATTAGTGTGCACACTAATTAATCCATTAAACAAGACCGGACCACATTAGGAAATTAGGTCATGGTTCTACCACACAAACAAAACCGGGTCATTTAAGACGAAAAGAGCCTGGTTCCAATCCTCAAAACCAGGTCATATAACGATTAAATTGAAATTGGCACAATCAATGAACCGGGTCATATAAAGAAAGCTAATTTTTTTTTTTTACTTTTTTTCTCTTGTGAAAAATAACTATTAGACTTAATTACATCAAAAATTACACTATTTTACAATTAACCACCAACACAAGTATGCAAAAAGTGAGACTTTGCATCTAAAACACATATTCAATGCAAAGAGTATGCAATGATGAACAAGTTATGTCAATATAGTCATGCTAAATAACCAACAATATAGTCATCGATATAAACATGTTTAAGTATCACAAAAACTCCTCGTATCTTACTACATAAACCTTAAATAAAATTTTTCAAAAAAGAAATTGTTATCACATCACATTGGGATTGTCGCATAATCAAGCATAGCAACTAAAAATAGGATGCTATAAAGATTAATAACATTTTAAAACTGTGTGAATTTAACAAACAACTATTAAACTAAAAGTAGGATGTTATAAAGATTAATAACTAACCTTATATTCACTTTTAGGCAACAACATCATTCATATAATTATTAAGAAATTCTCTTGTTCACGTAGCAATAGTCATAACCAACGCCTTTTCCTTTAAGAGAGTTTTTTTTTTCATTCTACAAGGTACCAAACTAAATCAAATACTATAAAATTAAAACTAATGAATGACAAAACAACTAGTTTCTTACTATAGACGGATTGAAAAAAAATTATTTAATAAGTACTTTTATTCGGTAATCCATATTGTATGATTTTCACAAAATCAAACATTTATTCCATTACATAGTGTTCACTCAGCTCACTCTCCGATACACCAACTTGGTTGCACTAAAATTGTGATATAAAATAAGCATAAATAAGACAAATGAAACTATAGCATGTAATAGTTTGATAAGTAATAAGATAAATTACCTCAGCGAGTAGCCATTCAATTGAGTTGATGTGTTTTTTTTCATACCTAGCAAAAGCCTTAAAAATAAACAAACAATTGAGTTATGTTTAAGTTTATAGAAAGAATGTTATTTTCATGCCATATATAAAAAATTCTTACATGTCCACAAGTTTGAGTAAGTAGCAGGTGTCGACAGGATTTTGCACAGGCTTCATCAGTGAATCCAAAATATATACGACGTGATTTCAGGGCAAATAATGAATACTTGTAATGTTTAGAAATTTTAGTATAAATGAACAAATCTATTTGTTTTTTCTACAAACGATAATATTCTTCATAAGTAAATAAAAAAGTAAAGGATAATGAAGATGTACCTTAGTGAGAAAAATTACAATTCTCGACCCTTGAATCATAGTGCCAAATGCATCTTGTAGGATACCAACTTCATTTGATATCACAGGAACACGATTACCTTTAAATATTGCATTTATCTAGTCTATCAAAATCTTCAAGTGATCCCGTCAGTGTTATTTTTTTTGCAGAACTATAAAATACAGCAGATAAGAGCAACTAACTAAATTATTTTCATGAATCTATACATACATATATACTTCCACGAATTTCCACTTTTTTCCTTCAAGCTTCTTGTTCTGAGGTATTTTCATTTAAATCGACATTAGTACATGGTTCCATGAATATCTATATACATATATACATCCACGAATTTCCAATATTTAACTAAAATCTAGGCACTTGAGCATCGATCCATGATAAGATGTGAAGAAATGAAGCAAATATTATTCATAAATACATGTTATGGAGGAAGCTGTCTGTGAAGATGAAAACTTTTATAAAAATTTTAGCATGCAAAAAGAGTTGGGAGATGATTGATTGTTAATCAATGATATTTTATGTATCTGGATGTGTGTCCCTTGTACCAGCCTTGCTTCTTGTTGCCTCATAGGTGCCTTTATACTAATATGTTGACTAAAATTTCCTAAAAATAATTGAAAAGCAAGAATGATAACCAAGGTTGTAGAACTCGCTACTCGGTACTTGTTTGGCCGACTGTCGAGTAACGAGTACTCGTGAGTACTCGGATCGGTAATTCATGTACAAATATTTTTAGGGAAATTATATATGTCACAATCATAAGTTAACATCATAAGTTGATTGAAATATATAACAAAATTAGATACATGTGAATACACAAAAACTGAAAAACACACAATGGTCTCACGTTGTGAATAATTACTGAAAATTTAAGATATATATGTAGTAATAATCACATGTGCATGTGTTAAATAATAATTCATTAAGTATATTATACATATTAATCACTGAGTTGGTTGAATTTTACCACATTGCTCGCTTCAGTAAGGGGCCGATCGGGGAGTATTCAGATTGTATAGTTCGCCTTGGTAAGGGGCTGAGTAGGGAGTACTCGGCCGAGTAATCGGCCAACTCGATGAGTTTTACAACACTGATGATAACAAAAACAAAGAAGATGTTGACTGTACATGAATCATGTCGTATAATGTTACTTACTAGATATATGGGTTGTCATAAATGTTTATTACTAAATATATAACTGAGTAATGATATTTGATTGTTTTGCACCAAATATTCTGTAATACAAATTAAAATAGGGTAACTGCAAAAGGAAGCTATAATAATGTAACGTTCCAAAAATTATGAGGTTAAAATTTCTTTTTTAATTCAACCAAAACACCAATTATCTTTTATTCAAACATTAAAAGTGCAACATAATAAAACAATCATCGGAGTACAATCCCAAAATCATCATATTGTGAAAACATGGGTGGATGCGCAACGATCAAGCCAAGCCCTTCCCTTTCGAACTGGAAGTACTTGAAACCATAACCATAAAAACCATGAGCACAAAGCTTAGTGAGTTCCCGAAAATACCACATACCAAACATACAATAGATAATGCTATGTGCAAACCATAGTTTTAGCATTATGCCACGAGCTGTATCATGGTCTTTCCTTGCCAGGCCGGGGGCCAAAACCCTGGGTCTTACAGACAAGTGCCAAGAGCCACCTCCTGGTCTTCCATGCAAGTATCACAAAGACAACTAGCATACTATCTATATATAACTATCTACATATCTGCTAGGGTCCGATCCCTGGTCTTGCATACAATTTGCCAGGAGCCGCCTTCGGGTCTTTCATACAAATGCCAAGGGCCACCTCTGGTCTTCCTATAATACATAAGCCAATGGGCCGACATTGGTTCCTTCGAACCATCGTATAGTGACGAGACTCACCTCAAGCTGTTGAATATATCAAATAAAAGCTCAGACTGCTGATCCGGAAAATCCCCGCACTAGCATCACAAAATAATACCCAATTAATAATTAGTCCACAACCCAAAGCTGGAATCCTAGTCCGATTGTCCAATACTCAGGTTAAAAGTCCATTTTACCCTTTCCTCACTTGGCCCAAAATACGAGGCCCAAACCACTAGCACCAAAAAGCCCAAAATCACATCTCACGTCGTGACCAGTCCTTGGTCACCTTGGGAGAGCTCACTCGATCTGATCCCAACTCATCACGGCTCAACCTAGCCAAATCAGTCAAGGAATGACACCTGAGCTGACCTCATGATGTGGGCAACCTTTGCTCACGTTGTGATCCCCAATAACCTCATCAGAAAGGAGATCAACCGCTTTTCACGTCGTGGTACCTTGTGTCTCACGTCGTGAGAACAGTCTGAGGCCAAAAATCTAACCTTTAAGTCCTTAATCCATTAATCCTTGAACCCTAACATTCCAAAAGGTCTTATAACCTCTTAATACACTAGAAAGTCGATGCTTTTAAGATATATATGTCCAATACATGTCTAGATCTCATTTAGGTCCAAAGCTGAAGAAAAAGGCATCCAACTTTCATGCAAGGTTCCAAAACTCAACCATTCTCTAGATCTGAACTCTACGACATCCTAAGGCGCTCATAACCCATAAAGTTGCCAACTTTATGGTTTCTATTCATTCAAACATGCACATCCAAGAAGAAAAGCGGGACCAAACTTAGATCTAGCCTTATATAACCATAAAGGTAGGAGCTTTATCCAAGAAAAGCTCCAAAACCACCAAAGATCAAGCAAGGATGGGCATTAGGGTTTTTATGAGGTGAAAGAGGGGTTGAGGATGATAAGAAACCCTAAAATAAGGTTAGAGATGCTTAAAAACAAAAGAAACCCTAAAAGATCATGGGGTTGGGCTGCATCGCTCCTCACGTCGTAATCTCTTATTGCTCACGTCGTAAACTCAGTCTCGAACAAAATCTTCATGCAAACCATCTCACGTTGTGAGCCTCTATGTCTCACGTCGTGAGGCTCCTTTTCTCCAAAACTCAACCTTTTGACTCCTTAAAAACCCAATTCGATTCGTACAGGAAAACGGGTGTTACAACCCTCCCCCACTTAAATTGGATTTCATCCTCGAAATCATTACTTACTATCTTCCAACCATGCTAGACAACTTGAACACTTCTTCCACAATCCTGATACGGAATGAGGAAAAAACTCAATCATACAACAACATTCCAAAACTGCAACCGAACCCAACCATAGCAGGGCTCTCAAATCGTTATGACGAACGGATCCTTACCCCACTAGCGCTAACCACTGGAGGATAACCATTACCACTATGCCCGAAATCCGAGATCCTAAAACCCTGTCTGACTCCACGACAGACAGCCCACTCTGAATCACTGTCAATTCAAGTCCACTTCAATCATAACACTTCCAACCCTTGATTATCTTGTTGTTTCCACTGGAAAAAAGAATCCCTAACCATTTACTGCTGCCGGAAAATTTTCACTTGGAAAAAGGCTTAGATAAACCTTTGAGTAAAAGACTTATCCCTACAACGGTTAGACTAAAACGAGAGTTGCATAGTAAGGCCAAATCAATTACTCTAAGATTATTTAACCCATGCAAAAAGTAACCTAACATACACTTAATAACAAGGCAACTCCCAACACGAGTCCCAAACACTAGTACCACCTCAGGCTAATCTTGTTGCCCTATAATTAAATTCTAGATGCAGTCGAGACCTCCCTGGTCCCTTACTTGACTACTAATTAACCAATATATCGGATTTCAAACTGGTTGCTGAGACAAATAGTCCCACACCATCGCACCACACGACTTCCGAATGAAGGTCTTATCTGGTAAGAGTTGTCCTAGCTTGCTTGTCATAATGGCTCCAATAGCCCTCCTGATCCAACCAAACATAACCAACCATCAACCTGATGCAACCAATTTCCTCCTGCTATAAATGAAGGCTACATGCCCAACTGTAGTCTTATATCACAGTCAGCCTGATACGACTCACAACCTCCCTTCATTCCACGAATGTTTTGGCCTTCCTTCAGACTCACGACCTGTCCTGTAATGGACTAATCCTACCTAGAGGAAACTACGAGCCAAATCTTAGATTTACCATGCTCTCATAGCTACTCAAGAACCAGGTGAATGCTACGAGCCACCCCACAGTCTTACAACACTATCACACTACCTGCCAACTTAGTGAATGCTACGGCCACCCCCCGCGGTCTTACATTACTTCAACCACTACTTTCCATTCTAGTGAATGCTATGGACACCCCACCGTCTTATAACACTTCTATACTGCCATGGTCACTGCCCATGGTCCTGCCGCTCATCTACCATTCCAACCATAATCATCCTGAGTCGAACCTGCGTCCGACGGTATCCCAAATAGGTGTTTGGGTTATGCTTCGAACCCCAAAGCCTTCATCAGACAGGAACAGGAAAATAGGCTCTAACACAAACCTCAACCTGGATCCAACCACATACACTCCATGCGTCACTACTGATGTGCAATGAAACCCGAATATCCATTCTTGTGCAATCCCTTATACCAAACGATTTCCCCCCACTTGGATTCGACTGCGCTCTTCCAATCCGCAAAATTTGATGGATTTCCAACCCATCTTGCAACCTTACTATTCAAACTGTCGATAACATGGACCTACAAGAACTAGCATTCCATTATTGGCCAATCTTAGCGATCACACACACACACTCTAAAATAAGATGAATCCTTACTGAAATCTCATCGAGCTTTACCATGTCAAATACTTCCTGTTGACCTCACTACAAGTCCTTGGCGACTAATCGGGTGAAGAAGAAAAACATCTCGAATATCGCAACGGGTACCCAACCGATTCCACGACCTACTTGCACTTAGAACAATTCCCCGACGAACCTGCATCTGACCACAACACGAACATATGAACTTGGAAACTACCAATCTTACATCCACGATCAACCCATTCCTTATTGCCCCCAAACCATGAGGAACCCCTACATATCCAGCATCTGAACCCGACATGCCCACCTCGCAAATTCTTGAATTTTTGGCTGAACTACCAAAGATCGAATTGACTGCCGATCTATTCTCACTTTAAGCTTGTGATGGCCGATGCCCCCCATATCGAAATCCAATTCTAGCTCACCCAAACATCCCCAAAACACGACCCTCGACATGCAAAATGGAATATGAAGATTCTCAAAATAAAAAGTCTGGACTATCATGAAGAAAACTATAATCCCAAGCGGAGACTTAGATACACCCACATAGCATCTCATACATAAACATATAATCATAAAGATAATTAATAAGAGCATGAAAGAAAAGAATGCAATACGCACCTGCGACATCAACTGATGGAACTCAGATTCCCTCGACCTATGTCTACGATGCTCGAATCCTCAGCACAGGAACCTCCACTCTTCCCTCGCGACCATCAGTAATCCTCAAAGTGGCTGGAGCAGGTTCCCTCACCGCTCCTCTCATCAACTCCAGACAGTCGGCCTTCTTGTGGCCCACTTGGTTGCAGTGAAAACATAACAGACTCGTCCCCTAAGGACAATCTCTGCTGACATGACCAACCCTGCCACACTTGTAGCAACTCATACCTCTAGATCGACAAAACCCATTGTGCTGCTTCCCGCACGTGCTGTACTGACTCCGACCATGCTGTCCCCTCAACCGTTGGTCTGAAGTCTTGGGTCTCTTCGCATGACCCCCATCTGTCTGCACCTGCTCTGGCCTCCTCTTCCCCAGGTGCTCCAAATCAATCTCCCGTTCCCGGGCTCTAGCAATCATATCATTCAGGTTCGTGCACCCTGACATACTGAAAAACTACCTGGTGTCATCCCTCAACATATCATGATACCTTACCTTCTTCATTCCTCATCTGCTGTGTTAGAACAAAGTTCTATTAGGATCGATAGATTCTATGCAGGAAAACAATTAAGAACGTAATTATGAACACAAGAATGGTTTTAAATATGTCGTATGATTAAAACTTCAACACCTCAGAAGAGCTCGATTAAGAACTTCGACTGTAGAGGTGCTTAGGGTTACAAAACAATAATTAATGATAATCACGATCGTATCTAATGCATACATGCATGCATTATTTATAGTCTAACCCTACTAGATAATCACAGATGGACAGGCCCAATACGGATACAAAACACAAGCCCATGACGCAACATAATAAGACCCAACAATCTCCCCCTTTGCGTCAATGGAGCCGAAAGCTCACTCCGGTTGAGCTGCAGAAGACTTCTTGATTGTCTTGAACACCTTCGGTATGATGGCCAATAGATGATGACGAAACGTAATGTACCACCGAAGCATGTCCGTGAAGTTCTTCTTATCTGCTTCTGAGTTTTGCTTGCACCGATGGATAATATTGATAATGTGCTCCAAGCAGTCAGTTGAAAACAAATGTTTATCAACAAGAGCGAACAGAAAACGATTGGCTTCGCCTCTTGTGAACATCACAGTAAGATGTGTAGAATCGATTTGGCCCATCTTCATTTTGTTCACATCTCCTGGTTTCGGTGTTGGCTTGACAGTCGGTTTCTTGTTCATCACTTTCCTTATCTCCTGATCCATAGCATCAACCTCATGGATGTAAGAGGCCAACATCCTCTTCAAATGATCCAGTATCGGCTCATATTCTTTCAGATTGGTGAGCAAAATGTTAAACAATAGGATCCAGTCATGAGGATTTAAATTCGGAAGGTCTGCCAGGGAAATAATTGACACCAAGTTTGCTGATCCTCGTGTGATTTTGAAATTAACATTTATGAACTTCCCAGCAGGCGAAGGTTTTAGTACCTTGACAGTAACTATCTTCTGTGCGCTCCATGTCAAGTACTGCGGTTGACCATACTTCAGATAAAAGTCGATAAGCTCACGATCAACTTTTGGATGAGGGAAAGGAACTTCAACAGTCGAATCAAAACAATGAAACGTGAATGCCTTTCATGTTATTGGCATGTCGAACTGTGAGTCCTTAGAATTGTCACAATCAAACGAAGCGACAGGTTCCAACCAGTAGACGCTTGGAAACTCTATTGCCTCATTGGTAAGTGTTTCTTTTGTCCAGAGGGGAAACAAGGCCTTCTTGCAGTTTAAGGCTTCTTCTTCTTCCTTGTTCCTCCTTTCCCTTTCCTCAGCTTCCCTCGCAACCCTCAAGGTTTCATCCAACTCTCTGTCCCTCTTCTTTCGTTTAAGGGCCTCAGCAATAGTCGCTTCTTCTTCGTCATCACTGTCATCATCAATCCCCTTCTTCTTAGCTTGAGAACCAGAACCCGAAGCTTCATTACCCTTCGGTTCGGTTGTAACTTTGACTTTCGGTTGAGCAGATTCGGTTTCGGTTTTCACAGTAACCTTCGATTGAGCACCTTCTCCCCCTTGTTTTGGAGGTATGAATCTCTCCGAAACACCCTTCATCTCATGTAACATTGCAAGGGCAGGAAGAAGTTTTAATGTCAGATGATTTCTGATAGTGAGAGTAAGGATAGGATCATGAGCACCAAGAAGATTGGTAAGCATATCCTTGACATCCCCAGCACAGCTTCAAAAAACAGCTCTTTCAGTCTTCAACAAAGAAATTTCCTTTTCAGCTTGAGCGAGCTGCACCTTCTGAACTTCAATTGTTGAGGCTTGGCGTGCAAGATCTTCCTTTAGAGCACTCTCCTTTGCTAAATCAGCGTGAAGAGATTCAAGCCGAGAATTCACAAAACTGATAAGTGAAGTGTTCTCTGCTTGTATTGAAGAACGAACAGCTCAAACTTTGTTTGCTCCTCTTGAAGGGACTTGGATAAGGAATCCACAGAGGCATTCACCTTAGCTGCATTGGTATCAGCATGCCCTTTGAGTGACTCAAGAAAGATCTGAGTACTGTGAACAATTTCTACAACGTCAGTAGTGGCCTTCTTGCAAGAAGAAGTAGACTCGTTAACAGCCTTCGTGGATTTGTCAATGGACTCAGTGTATTGCTCAAGAGCAGTGTCCATAAAAGCTTTGAGCACAACATCATTGTATGACTTGTTGGCATCAAGCAATTTATCAAGTTTCTCATCAATGCTCTGCAATTGTTGGTGTGTGACCGGAGCTTCATCATCATCATCTGTAGGAAGCCTATAGGGACTGTAGTAGGTCGAATCAAACTCATCATTAGCACCACCGAGAGTGGCACCGGAATTGGTTGAAGGTGAGGGTGAAAGTGGTTTGGAAGTAACTGGAGGTTCGGTTTCAGTAGTCGCCCCCGTATCAGATACATTGACTCTTACTGTCGGTTCTAGGATAGTAGTGGAAGTTGATTGGGAAATAATAGGAGGTGGTAAGGGAGTTGTAGAAATAGGAATGGAAGTAACTGGTGGTGGTGGTGGTAGAGAAGTTGTTGTTTGAGATGTGGCAGGTGGTGGAATAGGAGCAACCAAAATAGGAACTGTCTGTTTCGGTGATGGAGGTGGTGTTGGAAGTTTTTCATGAAGAGGTTCGGTTGGAGTGGGGGATCGGGGAGGGGTGTTACCTCTCGGTGATTCATGATGAATTTCCTCTTCTTCATCCTCCTCATCGTTTTCTGAACTGGAAGGAGAGGGACTCTTGGATTTCTTCGCCATCTTCTTAATCTTCTTTGGCTTAGAAGAATCCCCTTTCTCAGACTTTCGCTTCCTTGACTTAGCAGACTTAGACTTATCATCCTCGGTTGTCCCTTTCTTGGTAGTAGCCCTTTTTCCCCGGTTTCCAGGCTTCTCCACAGCATCCAAGACAGCCTGCTGTTCAGGAGATAAGACTCTCGGTTCCTTGGGAGGAATCTTGCGATAATCAGCCATGACCTTACTCGCGGCTGAGACACACCTGTACATTGTCTCATGTATAGAGCCATTGTGAGGGAACTTTGTAGGATCAGAAAGGATGATTTTCTTGGTGTGAAACGTAGCCACATACGCGACTAGGGCATCCTTCATTACCGGAATCTGCAAAGAATCAATCGCCCTTCGTGTAATAAGAGTCCAGAATCGACCACACGAAATTTCAGAGTGCCTCGTTGAAGTGTTGAGGCTTTGCACCACTTGTGACCAGATAATCGACCCACAGTCGAGATTTATACCATTGTAAAGACCGTATAGAAGGGTCAGAAAACCCTTGCTGGTACCATCAGACCCATCACTCCTCTCCGCCAAACTCTTGATGAGAAGAGTAAGCAATCCATTCCATTGGGGCGGTAAGCATGACTTCTTGACCTTCGTAACCGTGGTAAGCACATCAGTGTAGCCCATCTCGTAGAGCATCGAGAACAGTTGAGTAGTGGTGATGAAGTCCGGTGAGATCACAGACGAGTCCACAACAAGGTGCAGTAGTGAACAAAATCTCCCTTTTGAAATCGAAGCCTTGTGAGAGAAGATTTGGAAGTAGATCCTTTCCTTGTTATTGTCATATGAAGCAGTAGTGTAAACCTGCGATAGGAGTGACATTGGTACGGATTCCACCTGTGTTAGGGCTAGAACCAGAGGTGAATACTTCAAACACTCAACCACTTGTAGCATATACGAATCGTACAGAAAAGGGTTGAGTTCAAGGATCATGTTCTGGTTTGGCTTGATCGAGAGCAATGTGGACGAAGCAGTTTGATCGTGAGCCGATGAAGAAGTCGCCATTGTTGAGTTAAGGAAGAAGATGAACAGTTGTAAATCGCCGTGTATATAGAGAGAGTTTATTGCAGGTAAAAGAGACAAATGTAATTAGAAACCCTTTATATACCGTTGCCAGGAGAGAGAATGAATCGTCATGATAATGATGAGATCACTGAAGCGTCGCCTGAAAAAGCGCGATGTGACAGGGTGGTTTCTCCCAGGTATACGTTAGCACGCGTGGGTTTAGGGACCGTTCAAATTCACGCGCCCAAAAGCTTATCCTCAATTTGTCGTTTGAAATTCAGCTTCGTTCCAAAATTTAGGATAACCCCTGTTGCTCCAAAAGATAAACAAAAATCGAACCAACAGCAACCAGAATGTTGGAAAATAAAAAATTTTCGTGCAATAGGGTGACAAAAGATAAAGAAATAAAGCAAAATGTGTATTGGATGTGAGTGATGTCTATTAGAAGACATAAAGCAGATGATTCCGGGCAAGAATCGCTTCCTTCAAAGTCAAGAGAGACTTGAAGTGCTTGCGTGGTTTCCCGAGAAAATACGATCAAGTGTTTGTAGAGAAACATCGAAAGGCTTCTTTTAATTTATAGGCTAAGGGTAGCTTATCTTCAACCGAACATCGATTCTTAACATAAGACCGAACGTTGGAAGAAGTACTTGTGAGACCATTTTGGTCTGTTGAACAGGTAGGTTGGATATAATTTATAGTGACTTAAGATGTGATAGAAATCTCAAAAACAAAAACAAACTGGATCTTTTTGGGAAGAAAAGCCTTAGTGTTAGACAATTTTATAAAAGACCACTCAAAAAATAAAATGAGATTTTATTAGGTAACAAGTAAGATTTTGAATATAATGATTCACCGTCAATTCATTGTAGGTGTTGATTTTTGGGTTTCACTCAGCACGTGGTGTACGTATCTAAGATCACAAACACATATTTTGTGCAACCATAAACCTCAGTGGTAAAGACCGAGAGTCTCAAGGGTTACAATGGTGAACCGAAAGTTGATGGAGAATGTAAGGAGGATGGTTAAAGAACCGAAAGTACCTCTGCTATATTAACATGACAAAGCAGAAAACTCTTAACTCGTTTGAGAAGAGTAAGGTAGCTCTGGACTTGAGTTGATTTTAACAGCCTGATTGGGAAGAAACGATAGGTATAGATCGAATCATTAAGGCCTTGCTCTTAGTCGTAGAGGCTTCGGTCAACATGCAACATCATGCTTCTAGGGACCCTTAACTAGTTCAGATGGAAATAATCATACGTGCCTTAGCTCCAAATTCTGTTGTACTGGTATACTTGGGACCTAATTAAAAGAACAAGCAAACAAACACACCACACAAACAAAACAAACAAACAAACCAAACAAAAAAAAAATAATGTTCGAGAAAAATATTTTTGAAGTTTTGAGATTTTCTGAAAAATAATAAAAACAGAAAAAGAAAATATTTTTTTGGATTTTTGAAGTTTTCTGAAAAATAATAAAAACAGAAAGACAGAAATAAAGTAGCACAAAACACTCTTAAAAAATAAGAAAAATAGAGTTAAAAGAATAAACAAAATGTACAACCGAAACCTTATCTTAAAAGAATGAAGCGAAATAAGCCGAGCGTTCGGTTCATTTCGGTTCCTTAAAATTCCAGAGCCGAAATAGACCGAGCGTTCGGTTCATTTTGTTCCCGAAAATTATGGAGCCGAAATAGACCGATCGTTCGGTTCATTTCGGTTCCCGAAAAATCCGGAACCAAAATAGACCGAGCGTTCACTCTATTTCGCTTGTCTAATTTTTAGTGAGAGATTTGAGGATTTGGTACTGACTCTGCTTCCATCATTCCCAAGCCTTGTAAAATTTTATTGAAACTCGCTTCAGGTAAGGCTTTAGTGAATATGTCAGCCAGTTGATCAGAGGACCGAACGAAATGTACTTCCACGTTCCCATCTTCTACATGGTCCTTGATGAAATGATATCTAAGTGCAATATGCTTAGTCTTTGAGTGTTGCACTGGATTGTGACATATTCTTATCGCACTTTCTGAGTCACAATAGAGAGGAATCTTCTTCATACTCAGCCCATAATCTCTTAGTTGACTTTGAATCCATATTACTTGAGAAGTACAAGATGCTGCAACTATATACTCAGCTTCGGCTGTTGAAAGTGACACACAGGTTTGCTTCTTAGACTGCCAGCTAACAAGTTTACCGTCAAGGAATTGGCATCCACCTGTAGTGCTCTTTCGGTCCAGACCACATCCTCCAAGATCAGCATCAGAAAAAGCTTGAATAAAGAATCCAGATCTAGCAGGGTACCAGAGACTGAGAGATGAGGTTCGCTTCAGGTAACGGAAAATATTTTTCACTGCCACCATGTGAGGTTCTCTTGGATTAGCTTGAAACCTGGCACAATAACAAACAGAAAACATAATGTCCGGTCTACTAGCTGTTAGATACATAAGGGACCCTATCATTTGTTGATATAGTGTTATGTCAACAACAAGTTTTTCCAGAGAAGGTGTTAATTTAGTGCCAAATGCCATAGGAACCTTCACTTTCGAATTTCCCGTCATACCAAATTTTGCCAGCAAGTTCTTTGTGTAGGCCTCCTGGTTGATAAATATACCTTCTGGTCCCTGTCTAATATTCAAACCAAGGAAAAAATTAATCGGACCCATTGTGCTCATTTTAAATTTAGTCTCCATCAACTTCCTGAATTCAGCCGTTAAGCTAGGATTCGTGGAGCCGAAGATGATGTCATCGACATAAATCTGAACTATCATTAGATGTTCGTCTTCTTTCTTTCGGAAGAAGGTTGGGTCAACCGAACCTTTCTTAAACTTCGACATTTTCAGAAAGCGAGTTAAAGTTTCATACCAGGCCCTTGGTGCTTGCTTCAAACCATATACAGCTTTATCCAGCACATAGCAATGATCAGGGAACTTCTCGTTCACAAACCCGGGAGGTTGCTCAATATACACTGTTTCTTCTAGTTCTCCATTCAAGAAAGCGCATTTTACATCCATTTGGAAAACTTCGAAGTTTTTATGAGCAACATATGCCAGAAAAATTCTAACTGATTCCAACCTTGCTACTGGAGCGAAGGTTTCCTCATAATCTATCCCTTCCTCTTGGAAATATCCTTTTACTACCAACCGAGCCTTGTTTCTAATGACGTTCCCCTCTTTGTCCAATTTATTCCTGAAGACCCATTTCAAGCCAACCACTGAAGCATCCTTTGGTGTGGGAATCAGCCTCCAAACTCGATTGCGTTCGAACTCATGGAGCTCATCTTGCATTGCTTGTACCCAATCAGAATGATCAAGTGCATCATTAACTGTTTTCGGTTCGACTTTGGAGACAAACGAATTAAACATACAGAATTCAACTTTAGAGAATAATGCAGTTTGTTTCGCTTTCAATTGAGAACGAGTGAGAACTTTCTCAGATGATTCACCAATGATTTGTGCTTTGGGATGATCCTTGGTCCATTTCACTAAAGGAGGATAATTTGGGTCATAGACTGGATCCAACTCTGCATTTACTTCCTCTTCAAGTTCTGATTGATCACCTTCGTCAGTTGTATTCTCTTTCTCCCCCTCGACTGGCGAAGTGTAACCTGTGTCAGGATCAGAGTTTTCATTCTCTGTGGGAGTCGGATTCTCCCCCTCGATTGGACTATTATTGGGTGGGTTTGGAGTTGTATGCTCCCCCTCGCCTGGACCTTTATGAGTTGGGGATGGAATTGGATTCTCCCCCTCGAAAGACATTTCGGTTGTCTTTGGTGCTGATGAACTCTCCCCCTTGAACATTGAGCTGTTGTTTGGAGAGTCAGTGGAGGGTTGACCACCTGTCGGTTTAGGAGGTTCACTTTCCATTTCTTTGGCAGCTTCATCTATGAGATTTTTGAGATTGTCAATTTTGTTGTCTGCTGCTTTCGCTTCTGAGTGTGCTGCTTTCTCTGGTTCATCAAATAGCCGAATGTACTCTTCAAACAAGTTGGATATTGGAACCGAGACTTGTCCTGATTCAGGAAATATTTCCCCTAAGGCACTTTCGTTCCTTTGAACTTTCTTCATGTAATTATTGTCAAAGGTTACGTAATATGTTTCTTCAATTCGTTTGGAGCGTTTGTTCAAAACTCTGTATGCTTTTGAAGTGAGTGAATAACCAAGAAAAATTCCCTCATCTGCTTTGACGTCAAACTTGTTTCGGTTCTCTTTTGAATTAAAGATGAAACACCTAGAACAGAACACGTGGAAAAATTTGACGTTAGGCTTTCGATTGTTCAAGATCTCATATGGAGTGATTGAGAATCTTTTGTTGAGCAAGGATCGGTTCTGAGTGTAACACGCGGTTGCAACTGCATCAGCCCAGAAGTACAGTGGAAGAGAAGCGAAGCTTAGCATGGTTCTGGCTGCTTCACATAAAGAACGGTTTCGTCTTTCAACAATCCCATTCTGTTGTGGAGTATAAGGGGCCAAGAAGTTGTGAGATATCTCCTTGTCAGCCAGAAAATCCTCAAAATCTTTATCCTTGAATTCCAGCCCATTATCGCTTCTGATATTCCTCACCATCTTTCGCAGCTGCACTTCCACTTGCTTGATGAACATCTTCAGCTTGGGAGTTGCATCTGATTTCTGTTTAAGAAAGAAAACCTAGGTGAAGCGTGACAAATCATCTACTATGACAAGAATTAACTTACTACCACCGAAGCTTTCGATAGCCGAAGGTCCACATAAGTCAATGTGCAGAAGTTCAAGAGCTTCAACAATCTTTGTATTGATTCGTGTAGGATGGCTCTTTCTGCTTTGTTTGCCCATCTCACACGCTGCACATAGATGTTCCTTATCAAATTTGAGAAGAGGAAGGCCTCGAACATGATCACCAAGCACCAACTTATTAATGTCTTTGAAGTTCAGGTGCGATAGACGTCGATGCCACAACCAGCTTTCATCAGTGTTCGCCTTTGATAGCAGACATATTGCTGGTTTTCCTCGAATTGGGTTGAGATTTAAAGGATACATCTCTCCCTTTCGTTCAGACTTCAACAAAACCTTTTTAGATTGCTTTTCAATTATTTCTGAGCCCTCATCATCAAATGAAACCTTCAAACCTGTTCCTACAACTAATTGTGACACACTGATGAGGTTATGCTGCAATCCTTCCACATACGCTACTTTTCGAATCGAGAAGTCTTCATTGGTTATCATTCCATATCCTTTGATTGTGCCATATGAGTTATTGCCATACTTTACACATCCACCATCCTTTAGGGACCGAAACTCCCTCAGCTCTTCCTTCCTTCCTGTCATGTGACGCGAGCAGCCACTGTCTATATACCATTCATCATCGAACTGCTCGTCACGTATCACCTGCAAATTCAAGCAGATTTAGGAACCCAAAGTTTCTTGGGTCCTGGTGAGTCTTTCACAGAGAAAGGAATTGCAGTAGAAATATCAACCAAATAATTTCTTTTTATTAAAGTGGATTGATCTTTTATTTTGATGGTGTACACCTTGATTTTAGTTTTATCTTGTTTGATTTTTGGTGTATTCGATGGTGTGTTGTTAGATGGTTTTGGTGTTTTCTTTTGAATCCTAGGGTTAGCTGACTTTTTCTTATCATTGAAATTAGAATCAGAATCAAGCTTTCCCTTTCCTTTGATGTGCTTCACTGAATTTGATTTGCTTTGGGAGTTGGAAGGACCGAAACTTGACTTTCGGTTCTGACCGAAAGTAGACGTTTGGTTGTTAGCCTTGACGTTTGGACCGAAACTAGACGTTCGGTTCTGCGCGCGAGTTTTGGAACCGAAAGTAGATGTTCGGTTATGAGATTTGGCATAGTAGGAATTTGGACTGAAATTTTCTTTTCCTTTTAGCTTTTACTTTCCTTTGTCAATTGATTCTTTCTTAGGAGGTACGTAGTTGGGATCTTGAGATTGCCAATGACGTTTTCGCTCATTCAGATTTTTCATGTATCTTTGATTTCTTTGGCGTTTCTGTTCAGCTAACTCCTTCTGAGATTTGTGGATATTGAAGCTAGCCTTTGGCTTCTCCTTTTGAGTTTCGGTTGTCTTAGTTGGAACAATCGGTTCTTTCATTGGTTCTTCAAGGATTTCTTTTGTTCCACTTGTGCTTGGTTTGTCGAAGATGGATTGTACCTTTTTGATCAGCCGATCACAGTCGTTGATCTTCTCGCTCACGGGCTTGGCTGAGATTTCTATGAGGGGTTTCTCATTCTCGGTTTCGCTCTTCATAAACTCAGAGCAATCAACTACGTCTTCTACTGAGATTTCGCTCATCTCACTTTCCTCATCAAATTCAGACGTATTTTCTAAGTTCATTTTATTTTCTGAAATTAATTTGGCGTTAGACGAGTCAAATGATTGAATAGTTTCGGATTTTATTTTTAACCTATCATTTTCATCTAAAAGATTTTTGAGCATACATTTATGTTCCTTAGAGTCAATAAAGGTCTCTATCTTGTCCAGTCCAATTTTGTAAGCGATGGATGTCTCTTCTGAGGACACTATTGATTCACACTCAGCAATGACCTCATCCTCTTTAAATTCAAGGAAGGGTAAGATCATCTTATGAATCTTTTTCCCTATCTCACAACTTAAATGCAATTGAGCAATATTAGTATATAAGCACTTAGCAATTAAACAAAAAACATTCCTTTGTTTTAAAAACTTTAAATTGACTCGTTGTAAATAAATACTTTCATCCCTAGCCCTATTTAACTCCGCCTCCTTCAGCTCAATCCACATCCTTCTCTCCTCACTTTTTGAAGACACCCTGCTGAGTTGGTCAGTTAGGTTAGAATTCGCTAAGCGAGTTTGCATGAGACTATCACTTAAGTTAGAAAATTTAAATTTTAAGTCATTTAATTCTTCTTCATAATCTGTTACCGGAACTTTAAGTGATTCAAAGATGGATTGTACCTTTTTGATCAGCCGATCACAGTCGTTGATCTTCTCGCTCACGGGTTGGCTGCAAAGCACTTGTCCTCAATTAGGTTCGGTTCCTTACTGGCACTTTCGGTTGATCCACCTGCTGTGACCATCAAACATCTTCCAGCCGAACCTGCTTCCTTTGCCACATAAGCTCTTCCATGAGTTGGCTTTCTCACCTCTTCATCCTCAGAATCGGTTGACCAAACTTCAACTTCACCGAACTCATCTTCATCTCCATTCTCCTGCACAATCAATGCATTCATAGAACTGTTAGTTGCCTTCTTTTTCTTGATCTCTTCCAACTTGCGCATGTAGTACGCCTCATCGTCTTTACCATCTCTTTTCTCAGCCATTTTCCTCAGCATGCAATCTTTGGCAAAGTGGTTCTTGCCGTGACAGTAATTGCAGTCGAACCCAGAGTCTCCTGTAAGCTTGCTCTCCTTCTTGTCTTCATACTTTTGAGAAGAATTCTTCGCTTCATCCTTCACCTTCTCAGAACTGTAACTTCCCTGCCAGTTTCGGTTCTTATTGACGGGAAATTTTCTTTGTGCAAACTTCTTTGGATTGGTGACCATCATAGCATATTCTTCGCTTGTAAGGTCACACTCAGACATATCCGACTCCTCTTCCTCTTCTGCAATACTTTTTCCTTTTGAGACAAGGGCCAACGATCCCACACCCGAAACTACTTTCGCCTCCTTGGTTACCACGTTCTCATGGGACTTAAGTATTCCCACAAGTTTCGCTAGTGAGTAAGATTTAAACTGTTCATGTGCTTTCACTATTGAAACCACAGCCATCTATTTTGGTCTCAGACCGTTCATGAAGGTTACCTTCTGCTCGATCAACTTTCTTTCTATTCCGTGCTTGATCATTTTACTTAAGAGATGATTGAACCGATCGAAAGTTTGTATCAGTTTTTCTTCTGGTTTCAGTTCGAAAACTCCAAATTCTGAGAGCAGCAAGGTTTGAATAGAGTGTTCTAGATCTTCATCGGTTGAGTAAAGTTCTTTCAACCTATCCCAGATTTCTTTGGCCGTTGTGCATGAACCAACTAACCGAAAAGTGTCAGATTGCAAGGCGAATCTGATCATTCTCATGGCCTTCACATTACACAACAACTTGTCCTTCTCATCTTGTGGCATCTTGTCTACGTCCGCCACCAGCTTGTTATACTCTTTTTGGGTCTTAACAGTCGTGTTCGTTACAGAATGAACAAACGGCCCAAGCGTGATGGCTTCCCAGATGAGATAACCATTATCTTCAGATCCGACCACATAATCTTCAAAGTGATGCGCCCATACTTCATAGTCTTGAGTGTAAAGAATGGGAATCCTGGTAGTGGATCCAATGCTGTTGGAGATGTTGATGGGATTTGTTTGAGAATCTTCGTGAGACATGGTGAGCCGCTAGAATCAGACCTGTAAACTTGAGATTAGGGTTTTATCAGAAACAGAGTTACCGTCGACAGGAAGAAGACGGCTTCTATTTATTCGATAAAAGCGGAAACCCTAAAGAATTCTTAACACAGAAGGAATGTGTATTGATCACACAGTCTCCTGCTCTGATACCACTTGTTAGAACAAAGTTCTATTAGGATCGATAGATTCTATGCAGACAAACAATTAAGAACGTAATTATGAACACAAGAATGGCTTTAAATATGTCGTATGATTAAAACTTCAACACCTCAGAAGAGCTCGATTAAGAACTTCGACTGTAGAGGTGCTTAGGGTTACAAAACAATAATTAATGATAATCACGATCGTATCTAATGCATACATGCATGCATTATTTATAGTCTGACCCTACTAGATAATCACAGATGGACAGGCCCAATCTGGATACAAAACACAAGCCCATGACGCAACATAATAAAACCCAACAATCACGATCGTATCTAATGCATACATGCATGCATTATTTATAGTCTAGTCCTACTAGATAATCACATATGGACAGGCCCAATCCGGATACAAAACACAAGCCCATGACGCAACATAATAAGACCCAACACGCTGCATACTGCGGAACCAACAAAGACCTTTCTCAGAACTTGGAAGTAATCTTTGCCACAGTCTCTGTAGTCTGGCGAAGGTCCTGAAACTCCTTCGCCAACTGTTATACCTCAATAGTTGGTGAAAAATCGACCCTAAACCGAGTCACAAACTCATCCCAAGTCATCGTCTCCAGGGCTTCACCTCCTAAGGCGAAGTCTACCTCCTCCCACCAATCTCGAGCTTTGTCTTTCAAAAGACAGGAAGCAAATCTGACCTTCGACTCCTCGGGGTAGAAACTCGTCCGGAAAGCGTTCTCCATATCCACCAGCCACCTTCTACTAGAAATAGGGTCCTTATCCCCAAAGAACTCTAGAGATCCATAAACACAGAACTTGCAGAAGGAAAGAATGTGAGCTCCTACAATCGTCATAACCTGAGTACGGAATGCACCTAGACGCTCATTCAAAATCTCCATAATCCCCTCCTTGACCGTTCCGAAGATCACTGGAGTCTGCTCCAAAATACCGCGGGTAATCTCCGACGAGATGAACTCCCACATCCACTCATCAATCGACTCAGTGCCTGCACCAGATCCTGAACCAGATCCCGAACTAGATCTTGAACCTCCTTCATGCGTGCTCAACACCATTCTGAAAAGCAAACATGCAAATGATCAAAACATACCCAAGAATCCTCAACCCATAGGCTTCTTAGATTCTACGTGACTCTCCTTGATTCGAGTATGGATCATGTGCTTTCAGTAGTACGGGCCAAATACTACCTTCCACACCTATCCATACTTTCCTCAAGAATCATCACGCATCCTCTAAGTCACCTTCTCAAACCGATACTCCAGATACCCGCTAAGCAACGCAACCAATCCACTACAACACATCCTAGGCTCTCCTAGGTTCTCGACCTCACCCTGCCATCAGTTTCTGAAGAACTACCGATAATGTCAGTTAACTACTTCATGAATACAATCACATGTAATAAAGCTTAGACAATTCTTCGAGTAAAAGACTCATCCCTAAAACGATTAGATTCAAACAAGAGCTGTGCAGTAGGGTCAAATCCGTCACTCTAAGATTATATAACCTATGCAACATGTGACTTAACATATTCACTTAATATTTAACTCACATCATCAAGATTCCCACAAAGCACAAAGCAAGCAGCATTCGTGCAGTAACACTCCAAGCCACAGAATAACCAAAGAACATCCAAGCTCACATACTACAACTCATGCTAGGAACTTCCACTCTCACTGTCGGTTGCCTTATGCATGCAAATTATACACAATACATGATCAAATAGACTGTCGAATAAAAGACTCTACCCTAGGACCACTTCCAAATGAAGAACCAAATCAGTCATTCTAAGGCTATATGATCCTAACCGCATATAAATTTTAAAGCATAAACTTAGCAATTACTTATACCAATACAGATTTCCAAATCTAGCATGCAATTCCATAAGTTCAAACAATCAAGCATATAAAGGCATCTCTCCTAGCATTAAATCCTGAGCATATCCTTAGCCCTAATCTAGTATGCAATTCTCATAGCATATAATCATAAAAAACATGTATGGGTATTCTAGGAATCACTTACTTGAGCTCGGCTGATTGAATGCAACACCCCTTTCTTTTATTAGAAAATCCTTTATTAAAACATTTTTTTTATGAAAATTTTACCAAACCCTCAGTTTGAGTTCAGACACAACCGAGAGTATGCCCGAATCCCTCAAACCAAGGCTCTTATACCAACTTGTAACGTCCCAAAAATTATGAGGTAAAAATTTTATTTTTAATTCAACCAAAACACCAATTATATTTTATTCAAACATTCAAAGTGTAACATAATAAAATAGTCATCAGAGTACAATCCCAAAATCATCATATTGTAGAAACATGGGTGGATGCGCTGCGATCAAGTCGGGTCCTTCCCTTTCGAACCGGAAGTACCTGAAACCATAACCATAAAAACCATAAGCACAAAGCTTAGTGAGTTCCCCAAAATACCACATACCATACATACAATAGAGAATGCTATGTGCCAACCATAGTCTTGCCATTATGCCACGAGCCGTATCATGGTTTTTCTTCGCCAGGCCGGGGGCCAAAACCCTGGGTCTTACAGACAAGTACCAAGAGCCACCTCTTAGTCTTCCATGCAAGTATCACAAAGACAACTAGCATACTATCTATATATAAGTATCTACCTATCTGCCAGGCACTGATCCCTGGTCTTGCATACAATTTTCCAGGAGCCGTCTCCGGGTCTTTCATACAAATGACATGGGCAAACCCACGTCTTCCTATAATACATAGGCCATTGGGCCGTTATTGGTGCCTTCATGTAACGACCCAAATCACGACACAATTTTTTTAAAATAGATAAATTACTAATACAGACTGTCTACACAAAACCAGAGTAACCAATATTTAGCAAAACATCAATTAACCAGAGTAATTCACAATATGCGAAAACATGTGGTGTGTGCTATGCAATCATCTCGAACTCTTCTATTTGAAAACCGGAGTACTTGAAACATAAACTGAAAACCATAAGCACAAAGCTTAGTGAGTTTCCCCAAAATACCATACCACATACAATGACAGACTATCACACACATACATATAGGTGCCATGGGCTCCCCCATGGTCTTTATTTGTTATGCCATGGGCTCCTGCCATGGTCTTTACCTGGAATGCCATGGACTTTCCCTTTGATTTTCTGACATCCGATTGCCGCTGGCTCCCCCCAGGGTCTTCCATGCAAGTATCACAGAGACAACTAACATACCACATGACACATAATGGGTCGTCATTGGTGCCTTAAACCCATGGATATAGTGAGAATACTCACCTTGCACTGCAGAAGCTCAGTGAAAGAATCCCTAGCTGCTGCCCTGACGGCTTCCCGAACTATCAATACCAACAATACACCCAATAAGCATTTGTGCTCCAATCCATAACCAGAACTCCATACCTGGGGTAAAAGTTCCATTTTACCACCAACCTAGCCTTGTCCAAATCCATGACCCAAACTACAATCTGAAAGGCCCAAAGGCCCACTAATCAACCAATGGCCCAATTTTCCAAATTGGGCCCAAACTCCTTACATAGCCCTGCCTTAAGGCCTAACCATTATTTCTAGTCCAAACACTTTGTATCCCGATGGCCCATTAATAACTCAATCCCAAAATACTAGAAACTACTAGATTCATCAAAGCCCACTAATGGCCCAATTTTCCAAATTGGGCCCAACCCCATACGAGCCTGATACTAAGCCTATAATTCCCTTAATTATAAGTCAAAGTCAACGGTACGTGTTGACCCAACTTGCCGAGTTGTCCTTCAACTCGTCGAGTTTCTCCATTAATTGCACAGACCGGGAAAACTCGCATCAACTCGCCGAGTTCTCCTAATGAACTCGCCGAGCTGGCCAGGAATCAAACAGCTTACTACATTAAGCCCTTTCCATCGAATTTAGTAGATTCCAATCTCATATCTCTTCCCAAATGATGACTAGAAAGGGTAAAGTTTCCAACTCTAACCTTAAAAACCACTACAATGAACCCGAACCTGAATCCTTGACTTAATAGAGTGAGGCTTAACCCATTAAGCCCTTAAACTCTCAAAACATAGACCCAAAACACAGATCTAGCATCCCAAGGCTGGATTATCATGTAAAGTCTCCAACTTTACGTCCATGAATGCAAGAAAGGAACCCTAGAGTCCAAAATGGCTTAATAAAGGACTTAATGCATGGATGGGACTTAGGACTTAGCAAAGCTTTCAACTTTATGCCAAGAGATGTCATAAAAGGGTCAGATCTAACATAATAACCCCTGGAACCCTTAACCTTTTGGACAACCCAGCCATACACCCAAAAATCAAGCTAAAACATCCCACAAAGAGATCTAGAAGATAACAACACAAGGTTTCAACTTTATACCTTAAAAGGACTGCAACAAATGGAGAGTTTTTGGATCCAAATCCTTTATTCCAAACTAAGCACCTTGAAGGATAATACACGAAATTAGGGTTTTCTGGACAAGGAGGCTGGTAAGGAGGCCAGCCAAGGGAGTCAAGGTCTTTAAATAGGGTGCAAAACCCTAAAATTAGGGTTTTCTCAAACAGCGTCCAACTCGTCGAGTTCCCTTCACCAACTCGACGAGTTGGTCCTTAAAAACACGCGCCGCAAAAACTTCCAACATGTCGAGTTTATGCCATAATCTCGACGATTTGGCCCCTAAAAAGGGAATTTATTTCCATAATTGACCTTCTAGATTCCGGATGTTACAACCCTCCCCCACTTAAATTAGATTCGTCCTCGAAATCGCTCCTTATTAACACTCATATCAAAACAACCAACCTGATGATCATAAACGAAAATTCTGCGCACAAAATAATCTTCCCAAGGCAACTGAAATCAACCCTAGCAGAACGAACCTTAAACCCTCGTAGAAAAACCACCTTTACCTCTTCTCATACCCGCAATCTCAAATTGATCTGATTTCCTGACAGCTCACCCCCTTTGAACCACTATCAAACTAATTCCATAACAAGACCAGACTAGACAAAAGGGCACTGATATTTCCACTGCTTATTTTCATCCATCCACAGACTTTATTAATAACTGACAATTATACCCTTTACTTAATTGTATAGTGTATTTTAATTTAATTATTCCTAGGCTTTTTAGGAGCTGGGTTGTTTCAGTTTTCAAACCAAGACGCAACCCACAACATGTTCATGAGGCTCAAATCTTTCTCCTTTTCGCTGCAATCTATAGAATTCACCTGGAATGTAGTGACCAACAACTATGATTCACATTTTCCCTTCCGAAACTATGTTGGTTCCACCGGTGATCAATCGGTTTAATATTTCTGGTAAACACTAGCAGATCCGGCGGCAACGAACCAGTTCGTAGATCCCTCTTTTTCTCTGATTTGGATTTTCCGGCAGTAGTTCCCTTTTCGCTGATTTCTCAGATTCATTACCATTACCCCGGTGTAGAAGTAACCTGAATGTGCGTGACATTTTCGAGTTGGACCAGAAGTTGTCTGTGAAGGACTTTATTTTCGGAGCCCTGATGATGCGATTGTGTCAAGGTAGATAACACGCCTAACACACTCGAGAAGTATATTACCCAAATAATTTAGGGCGTAGTTCAACGGTCACTGCATTCTGGTGACACACATAGGGCCGAAGATTGTTGAAGATTGTTGCATCAAATTAAGGAGAAAAATGGAAGAACGAGGATTGTAAGGAAGAAGAAGAAGTGTTAGGCTTAAAAATAATTAAATTTCTAAATACACTTTATATTTAATAAAGGGTATAATTGTCAAATAACTAACAAGTTATGTGGATGAATAAAAACAATCAGTGGAAGAATCACCTCCCTAGACAAAGTACTCTCAGTCCAGATTATCTTAATGCTTTTAAAAGGGAAAAAATCACCGATCATAAACGGCCACAAAACAATTATACTCGATAGAAGGCTCAAATAATCCCCAAGTAAAAGATTTATCCCTGCAACGGTTAGACTCAGACGAGAGCCCCACTATAGAGTCAGATCAACCACTCTGAGATTATTTAATCCCCTGCAAGTGGCTTAACATTTCCCCATCAACCAGTTACTTCACACACACATGAAACCCAAATCAAAAATACTCCCCGAAACGTTGATACTGCCCGAAACACTGATACTGCCTGAAACAACATGCTACCTCCACAAATAATACCATCCGAAGACACAACATAATGGCTCGATCTGTCATCATACTAAACCCATTCCTTACTCTTGAACCCTGCGATTGATGCCTTTGGCATAAAGATACCCCAAATTCTTATTCCCCTGAAGCAAAAACCATGGTCAAAACATTCGCGATACCTATCTCGAGGTTTTACCCAAAACCGATTTGATACCCCGCTCATAATCCAAAAAATACGGATCTGTACATGCATATAACACCACAACCTTCTAATCACCAACCCCTTTACCTAACCGATAAATAGGTATTCCCAAACTATCTCCGAGACTTCCAATCTCGCACCTGGTCCAACCACCAGGTTCCCAAGAGTCCAACAACAAGGCTACCCATAATAAACCCCTATGCATCATACACTGATTATCCACATGATCCTGTAACATAAGATCCAAATCCTTGACCCAACGGTCTCTACTAGTTCCAAACTAAATTTCCATAATCACCCGGGCTCGCCCACGGACCCCAAAGGTCCTCAATCCTAAAACAGAGAATAATTCCCTGACAACCCTGGCCGGCATGCCCAAGGCACGAACCGATTCCCATTCCATCCTCGTGACCATCACAACGTCACACCTCCCGAGCCGAATCCCGTAACCCATCAGGAGTTCGGGTCACGCCTACAAATTCCCACTGCCTACTATGCATAACCAAGGCGATGCCGACCGGCGATTGGGAGTTTCCTGAACTCCCACCAACATAATCCTAGGTCTAAACAACCACTTATTTATCCCCCACTAGGACTCGACGATCCTCTTTCACCTCTTAAACCTTATGGATCCCTGATCCATCTCCCCCAAATAGCATGGACCGCCTATACCCTGTGCTGAACAATACTAACGCTTCATTGCTAGCCAAACACAATGATCACCCAATTTCCTAAAGAATACTCTTTGAAATCTTAACCAATTAGATAATCCAAATCACCCCCATGATACCCTTTACTGAAGAAATCCGAGAACAATTACAGATTTGTCACGATCTTACCGTTGCCTAGGAACCGGTGAATGCAACGGGCTATCCCGCAATCTTACGACACTCTCACCCCAACTGATTACTAGTGAATGCCACGGCTCCCCATAGTCTTACAACACTTTCACCTCACCAAAATCGCAACCCAATGCCTTATCCCTAATCTATCAATTTGAACACACCCAGAGTCGAGCACACACTCGACCGAACACCCAAGCAGAACTCATCTCATGAATGGAACCCCAACCTGGTTCCCCAAAGCCTGCTATCAAGCACCAAGAGGACACGATTCAAATGTTGGGATGTCTCCCAAACTACCAACTCACACGACCCTCAAACCAAACGACCACTTGGGCTGCCTTCCTCCCCGACGGGGATGCGAAATTCATCCTAGTTTCATAACCGCTCCTGCTCCTGAATACCAGAAAGATTCTCCCCCACCTTGATTCGATTAAGTTCTCACGGCACACGAGAATTGAAGGATTCCAAACCCTTCTTAACCTCTAACGATATGCTGACAACCCATGCTTACCAATGCTAGTGCTCCATCACTAACCATCCCAAAAGACTACACAATCCCTGACGATCCGCTGAACACTTCCCGAATCCCGACAACACTAATGATCCCAAATACTTAAAATGATACAATACCCAACACTTGAAACCCTTAGCACTGATGCCTAAACAAAAACCCCAACAATAGACCACTGAATCTTGACGATAAACCCTCCACACAATGCCCCGAAACCGATCTCGACTACAACTCAAAATACAACCGGACACTTGGATCCTGCTATAAGAGAGATGACCCTTCAATATCTCACTAATAGTTCACAAAATGCAAAAGACATACCACAATTCTCGAAGACATAACTCACAATATCAGGGAATTAGACCAAATATATCGCTTACCCCAACCAATAAAACACTCTAAGCACATAATTACTGATAGCAACCGAAGAACACAAAAGACAACATACCCGTAATATCACTTGCTGACATGGTCCATCTTGCTACACTTGTAGCAACCCATACTCCTGGAATGACAAAATCCATCGTGCAGTTTCCTGCACGTGTAGAACTGACTCCGACCCTTCTGGCCTCTCAAATGCTGATCAGAAACCTTGGGTCTCACCCTAGAACCCTCCAACCTACACCTGAGCTGATCCCCCTCTTCCCGAGGTGCTCCAAATTGATATTCCTCTCTCGGGCTTGAGAAATCATATCATTCAGGGTCCCGCACCCTGAAATACTCACAAACTCCATGATGTCATCCCGCAACATAACATCAACAACATCATCACCCGACTCACTACCGACCGCTTCCCATCAATCTCGTGTCCTGTCCTTCAATAGGGAGGAAACATATCTGACCTTCGCCTCCGCGTGGCAGAAACTTGTCCTGAACGCGTTAGCCATATCCGCTAACTAAATCCTATTTACAATGAGGTCCATCTCCCCATGGAACATAGGAGCTCCACAAGCACGGAATTCACGGAAAGAAAGAGTGCGAGCTCCAATGATAGACATAACCTCAGCATGGAATGCTCCCAAACGTTCATCTAAGATCTCCAAAAATCCTTCCTTGACTAAACCAAACATCACATGAGTCTTTTCTAAACCATTGCGGGTAGTCTCCGACGAGATGAATTCCCCCGCATCTACTCGCTAATCGGCTCAGTACCCTTACCTGAGCTGGAACCAGAACCTCAACCTCCTTCCTGAAAGTTCACCGCCGAACAGAAATACAATCATGCAGAAGATAAAAACATACTCAAGAATCCTCTTCCCCAAGCTTCTTAGATTCTCCAAGACCTTCCTCGATTCGAGTATGGATCCTGTGCTTTCAGTAGTACGAGCCCAATACTACCTTCCACACCTATCAATACTTTCCTCAAGGATCATCCCAAATCCTATAAGTCGCTTACTCCACTGATGCACTAATTATTCGCTAAACAGCAACACAAAACCCACCGAAGCACCTCCTAGGCTCCCCCTAGGTTCCTGACCTCACCCTGCCATCAGCTGTTGAAGAACTCTTCATAATGCCAGTCATTCACCTCATGAATACCGTCATATTCACTTAGTAGCTGACTCCCATCATCCAAGAGTTCCACAAAGCACAAAGAAAGCAACATTCGTGCAGTAACACTCCAATCTATAGAATTATCATAGATCCTTCACCCCACACACTACCACTGATGCAAGAAATTCCACCCTTACTGCCGGCTGCCTTATGCATGCAAATTATACACAGAACAGGATCAAATAGACTGTCTAATAATAGACTCTACCCCAGAACCACAACCAGACAAGGAACAGGAAATAAGGCCAAATCATTTATTCTAGGGCTATAAGATCTTAACCGTATACAATTTTTAAAGCATACACTTAGCAGTTACTGATACCAATAGATATTCCCATTACAACATAACATTCAATACTCTCAAGACTACTAAGCATCACACATATCAATCCAATCTATCACTGACTAATCAGCTCTAGCATGCAAGTCTACCAGCTCATACAATACACATACAAAGGCCTCTCTCCTAGCATTCTATCATGCAAAAACTAAGCATATCCTTGGACCTAACTAGCATGCGATTCACCGATTCATAAATCAAATCATAACAGATAACATTTATGGCTATTTCGGGAAAACTTACTTGAGCTCGACTGATTGGATGCACCACACCCTTCTGTTATTTTAGAAAACTCTTTTCTTAAAAATACTTTTCTTTTGAAAACTTTACCAAATCTTCAGTTTGAGTTTAGATGCACTCGAGAGTATGTCCGAATCCCTCAAACGAAGGCTCTGATACCAACTTGTAACGACCCAAAATCACGACACAAATTTTTTTGTTTTTAAATAAATAAATTACTAATACGAATTGTCTACACAAAACCAGAGTAACCAATATTTAGAAAAACATCAATTAACCAGAGTAATTCACAATATGCAGAAACATGTGGTGTGTGCTCTGTAATCATCCCGAACTCTTCCATTTGAAAACCGGAGTACTTGAAACATAAACTGAAAACCGTAAGCACAAAGCTTAGTAAGTTTGCCCAAAATACCATACCACATACAATCATACACTATCACACACATACATATAGGTTCCATGGGATCCCCCCATGGTATTTATCTATTATGCCATGGGCTCCCTCCATGGTCTTTACCTGGAATGGCATGTGCTTTCCCCCTCATGGTCTGAAATTCGATTTCCGCGGTGTAATCTGCTCCCACTTCCATTTAGGGATTTCAAGTTGTTGCAATAAACCTGAAGGTTTCTGGTATTCTACCTTGACTTTGGCACAAGTAAGGCACTTGCCCACAAAGGTAGCACTTTCGGCCTTCATGTTTGGCCACCAGTATAGTTTCTTGAGGTCTAGGTACATCTTGTCTGAACCTGGATGAATGGAGTATCGGGTTTTGTGTGCTTCATTCATGAATACGTCTCTGTAACCACCAAACTTTGGTGTCCAGATCCGGTTCATGAAACAAAAGACTCCATCATCCCTAACTCTGAAGTTTTTATCCATTCCTCTCGAGGTTTCACCTGTCACGTTTTCAGGTTTTAAGGCCTCAAGTTGAGCCTCTCTGATTGTATGGACATATGTGAATGGATTGTCATGGTCAACGTCTTTACTCGGCGTCCCGAGTATTCTTTTCTGCTAAGGGCGTCAGCTACTACGTTAGCTTTACCAGGGTGATAAAGTATCTCACAATCGTAGTCGTTCAGTAGCTCCACCCATCGTCGTTGTCTCATGTTCAGTTCTTTCTGATTGAAGATATGCTGGAGACTTTTATGTTCCGTGAATATTGTGCACTTCGTGCCATATAAGTAATGTCTCCAGATCTTCAGAGCAAATACTACTGCTCCTAGTTCAAGGTCATGAGTTGTATAATTGACTTCATGTGTCTTTAGCTGTCTTGAGGCATAGGATATAACCTTTCCTATTTGCATAAGAACACATCCAAGTCCTTGATTAGAAGCATCACAATACACTACGAAATCCTCTGTCCCTTCAGGAAGAGACAAGATTGGTGCACTACACAAAGCTCGCTTCAGTGTTTGGAACGCTGTTTCTTGTTTTTCTTCCCAGCTAAAAGTTACACCTTTTTGCGTCAGGGTGGTAAGAGGTTTAGCTATTCGAGATAAATTCTAGATGAATTTGCGATAATAGCCAGCAAGACCTAAGAATTGACGGATTTCTGTAGGTGTTTTGGGTGCTGACTAGTTTTCAATTGCCTTTATTTTGGATGGGTCGACATGTATTCCTTCAGAACTGACCATGTGACCTAGGAATTCAACCTTTCTGATCCAAAATTCACACTTTGAAAACTTCGCATAGAGTTTCTCTGTTCTAAGACTTTGCAAAACTTGACGAAGATGTTGGTCATGATCCTCTTCACTTCTTGAGTAGATAAGGATATCGTCGATAAAGACTATGACGAATTTGTCCAAAAAGGGAGGACACACTCTGTTCATTAAATCCATGAACACAGCAGGTGCATTCGTCAATCCGAATGACATCAATACGAACTCATAATGACCATAACGAGTTCTGAATGCGGTTTTGGGAATGTCATTCTCCAAAATCCTTAACTGGTGATACATGGATCTTAAGTCTATTTTGAAGAAGTAGCTCGCACCTTGAAGTTGGTCGAACAGATCGTCAATGCGAGGCAAAGGGTATCGATTTTTAATGGTGAGTTTATTCAGCTCGCGATAGTCAATGCACATACGGAATGATCCATCCTTCTTCTTCACGAACAAAACCGGTGCTCCCTAGGGTGAGAAGCTTGGTCTTATGAAACCTTTGCTAAGGAGTTCGTTAAGCTGGCTGGATAATTCCTGCATTTCAGAAGGTGCAAGACGATAGGGGGATTTGGCTACAGGGGTAGCCCCAGGGATTAAGTCGATTCTGAATTCAACTTGTCGTTCAGGAGGCACTCCTGGAAGATCATCAGGAAAAATGTCGGGAAAGTTGCAGACCTCAGGAATGCTCGCGATATCTTTCACTTCTTGCTTTTTGTCTACCACGTGAGCTAAGAAAGCACAGTACTCTTTGCGAAGGTACTTATGTGCCTTGATGCAAGAAATAATTTGGAGGTTCGTTCCGGGTTTGTCGCCGTAAATAACAAGAGTTTCGTTAGCTGGCAAGTTCAGACGAATGGCTCTTTCATAGCATAGGATGTCAGCATGGTTAGGACACAACCAATCCATACCTATTATGACGTCGAAACTTTTGATAGAGACCATCATAAGGTCTATTGGGAACGAAAAGTTATTCAAGGTAAGAGTACATCCTATGTATATATCATTGGTGGATTCGGATTTTCCGTTAGCCATTTCGAATGTGAATGTTTCTTTTAATGGTTGGGAGTTTTGATTTAACAAGTGTTTCAAATTATGGCTCACAAAGCTCTTCTCAGCACCACAATCAAATAGAATGCATGCATATGTGTTATTGAGAAGGAACGTACCCGTGACTACAGCTGGGTTTGCCACTGCTTCTTCATGACCCAATGCTAAAATTCTACCAACTCCACCGGCATTTCCAGCCTTAGGACAATCCTTTTTGAAATGTCCCACTTCACCACAATTGTAGCAACCTTGACCTACTCCAGCAGCAGGTACTTGGTTAAGTGGTTGGGGTGGTGCTCTACAGAATCGGGCAGTATGCCCTTTTCTGTTGCAGTTACGACACTGCATTTCCCTGCAATTTCCATTATGGTGAAAATTGCACTTGTTGCACTTGGGGAGATTACCAGCATAAGGCTTAGCTGGTGCTGGGTTAACAGGAACAACAACAGGTACAGTAGCATCATTAACTGTAACTAGCTGTTGCTTCTTTGAGGAATCCTGTGAGAACTTTCCCTTCCTCTTCTTCCTACCCTTCTTCTTGCTGTTGTTGTTGTTGTCATTGTTGTTGTTGTTGTTGTTGTTTCCCTTCGGTTGTTCTGGTACAGCAACCACTGAGTTTTGACGGGCTCCGTGGTCGATAAGAGATTGTGCCAGCTCTTTGGCACTGTTAAAAGTAACAGGCCTCGAAGCTAAAACGCTTGACTAAATTTGGGGCGACAGTCCCCAAATATATTTCTCAATCTTCTTGCTCTCCAGAGCAACCATATCCGGGCAAAGAATTGCCAGATCACAGAATCTACTAGTATAGGTTGATATATCAGAACCAACCATTGAGAGACCCCATAGCTCCTCCTCAAGTTTCTGAACTTCTCCTCGCGGACAGTATTCCCGCATAAGCATGGATTTGAAGTTATCCCAGCTTATCGAATTAGCCACTACCAGAGTAAGTGACTTAACATGGCCATTCCACCACGTTAAAGCCCTTTCTGAAAAGGTACAAGTAGCGAACTTGACCTTGCTGCTTTCAGGACAGGAGTAGATTTCGAAAATTGCTTCTGTCTTTTCTATCCACTGTCTTAATGCCATAACTCCTCCAGTTCCATTAAAGGTCCTGGGTTTGGCATTGGAAAAATCTTTATAAGTGCACTCTCGCGAGTGCCCATGACTCTCGCCATGGTTAGAAGGATTTGCACCGGCTCCTGACCCACTAGCACCAGGAGTATTAATATGAGACATGGCAGCAGCTACAGCCGCCGTGACCGCCGCTTGGAACATAGCGGGGTCGAACTGAGGAGGTGGTGGCGGAGGTGGCACCGACGCTTCATTAACAATGTTACGTCTTGGATTTCTATGAGGAGGCATCTTTTTCTATAAAAGTCAAAAGATACAAAGATGGTAAGATATCAAGAGTGAATATGAATTTTGATATCTCTGAACTAAAACATATAGTTCAACATGAATCTTGTAATGAATTGGAAATAGAAGTCTACGACAAGTACAACTTGTAACAGAATGATATAAAATTGAATGGTTATTTTTCAAAGACTATGAAATGCATGTCAATTGAATTGGCATATTGATCACATAAAGTCTGGAAAACTTAGACCTTAAACAGGTCTACAACACACCAAATTCTGGGAAAACATTGACATCATACAGACCTACCGAATTTTAAATTTTCGTGGTCTTACTGAAAAACATGAAAAATAACACTAGAACCTATCCGTAGACTTATCTATAACCAAAAGAGTAAATAGGAAACGAGTAGAGTATCTTCTACTGGCGACGGGTATCTCTTGAATGAAACCTCAACTCAGCCAGTTGACGCTCCATAGCAAGCAGATGTCTTTCATATACTGTCAGACGTGCTCGTAGCTCTATAACTTCAGCTCGAGTTTCAGCTAACTCTTGTAGTAGAGACTCATTGTCTCTTTCAACTCTCTCACGAGCATCTTTCAGCCGACGAATGCAGACAATATTGACTCCTGCATTGGCGTCAACTTCTGCGATTCGGTTGAGGGCTGTCCTACCCTGAACCTCATTACGAGCAACTCTGCGGACCAGAATAGGCATGATTCTGTCCGCTGAGCCTCCCTCGCTCAGGTTATAGAAGCTTCGGTCTCCATTGTATGGCATTGGTTGACCCTGTTCTTGGCTCCATGTCTCTAAACTTTCCACCCACAGAGGCATCGGGCCTTGAAAAGCCGGACAACGGTTAGGATTTTGGGCTACTGGTGGTGGATTATAGGCTTCTGATTCGGAATCATTGTCTTCAGGAAAATTTTCTGCAAAATCATCGTCTAAGGGAATTTCGTGATTTTCTTCTGGTTCTACACCTTGATCTTGACCGGGGAAGTACGGGTCTTCGGGTAAGTGAAATCCAGCCATTGTTATCTAAGCAAGAATAAGGATAAGAGATATAGAATATAGTTAGTAACGATTGATTAGGGATACAAGTTTCTACAAAAGAGACCTACAGTTAACAAGTAATGTATTATGTATGACTTGTTCTAGGTATTTCTATAACTATAAAGTGTATACTAATTATATATAACTTGGGTATAACCGACCTTCGATTAAATGACCCGACTCTAAATCCACAACCAAACAAGGAACAGGAAATGAAGCTAAATCACATATTCTAAGTCTATATAACTTTAATTATATATACACTTAAAGGTGGGAGCCTTGTCTACAGTATTTTTTTTTGGCTGTTCACTCTTTTGCTACCAAAAGTTTAGATTTTTGCCACCAAGGTTTTCTGTTTTTATTGTTTTGACACTTTATTTTTTTTATTTGTGTCCTTATTTTAATTGCTTCACCGCCTCTGTTCTTGATTTAGACGAACCGGCCAACACTTCTACTGTTCCACCGCCTTTTGTATCCAATCACATAAACCTTCCCACAACTTCTTTTTCCTTCTTACTAAAACGCCATTCATACCCTTTTCCTTCCACCGTCTCTCTATAGCGAGCATCGGTCAACTTTCTTCCGCTCGACCTTTTCGTCACCGCTTCCGCCTGTTGTTTCCGATCAGAAGTCTTCATGACAACCACCGACGCCGGTCACTACTTTGTGTTCTACATCCACCGAGCATCCAAAATCAATATATATACAAAAAAGGCTTCAACTTGGCGCTAAACAAAAAGAAAGATGAGAAAAAACAGTAGTAGAAGGGACGATATTGGAATCTTCACGCTCATCGGTATCGATCGGACCTTTCAACGGTAACAGTGGTTTGTTTTATGCTTCCGTTCTGTTATAAGTGCCATATTTTCATATTTAAGTCGAATCTTCCGTTCTCCGCTTGCACCTTCTGTTGGTTTAAGACGAATCATCCTTGATTTTCTTTATAGTTTTCAATTTCTTGTCGGTTAAAATCCAGTTTGAAATTTTGAGTTCGGTTTTTTAACTACCCGAAGCTTCCTTTTTTTGCACAGGTTTGAAATTAATGTTTAAGGAAGCCTCATATTTAGTAAAGGTATGTTTTTTCACAAGTTGATTATGTTGTTCATAATTGCACCTAACCTGTTTGATGAAATGCCTCGATGAGGCATAGGGTTTTATTTTGAGAAACAAGAACCTTCGAAAGCATTGATGGTATTTTTTTTGTGATTCTTCTTTAGTATTTAAGGAGATAAACAATTTGTTGATGTGATTGAGAAGAATATGGATCGAGACTACTTTATGACACCACAAGACGCTAAAGAGTTTGGTTTCATTGATGAAGTCGTTGATGAAAGACCATTAACTTTGGTAACTGGTGGTATTAGAAGTGAAGGAAAAGGAAAAGTTTCAGAGTACAATCTGAATGTGAGAAATCCCTCTTTTGCCCTCCTTGCATGCTTTTAATCTCACAATTTTTCTGTTAAAATAATGATATGCTCTGAATGTTATTAGCTGTTGGTCTTTGATGCGTAAAAATGTGTTCTTTGCAATATATATTTTTTTCTTTAGATTTCAAATTACTAGGGTATTGGGTTATGGATGAATAGTTGAAATGCAACATTTGCTCATAGTTTGATATATTGAATGATGAAAAAACGTTCAGTCTTTTGTAAGAAATAGTGGGATCAAAACGGAAATAAGTAACACGGGTTTACTCATATGGTTAAATGAGTTGGATGTTAAAATGGTTCCAAAGCTTTAACATTGACATAATTATAGGTATTATGCTTTTAGGGAATTAGAAAAGGTTTTCAGGTTTCAAGCTGTGGCCTTGCCCATATTTAGTCAGATTTGATATCAAATTGTATCACATTCTTATGCTAATGGCATTTGATTTTGTCAATAGAGGTTATTGGCTGTAAGTTTGATTGAAGTCAGTCCCCATTAGTTACATTTAGTAATTGTGGAAAGAAACTATGAATTTGAACTTTGTAGGCCTATCTCCATGAATTATATTGTTTGGAATAATCAACAACCTGCATTATTGTGAACTACTCTTCACTTTAACCAAATTATTTTTTATTATGATTTTAATACTTTAGATTGCAAAATCTATATCCAAACGGCCCCTGATATCACATAACGTAACTTATGTTTAATTACCTTGAATACGCAGGGGTTCTTGATTTCTTTATGTTGCTGTGTGGTGACACGAACAAAAAAAGGAGTGCAGCGCCTCTACCTTTCAATTTTATTTGTCGGCTGCTTCAAATCGACTCTTGCTTTCTCTCTGACAGGGGTTTCTTTGTGCCTTCCCTTCACCTCCGTTGACGTCGTTTTCCAAGCCGAGTCCGGATAATCAACATCATCCGTAGGTCGAAGTTATGAAAGAATAATTGTCGGATACAAAAGGCGTTCGAGAGAAAGGGAAGACGATGGAGGAGGCGGAAAAGAAGCTCGAGGCAGAAGGGGTTATAATCATTCCGTTTGGTAAAAAGTCAACATGAAACCAGTCAACAAAACTTTAATTTCATCTTTTCTATCTTTTGATTTCTTTCTTTAGTTTCCTTTTAGTTGCAATTTTCAACGGCTCTTTCATTTCCGATTCTTGCAGTTTTCGATGGCTGCTTCAATTGGTTTTCTCAAGGTAAACCTAAACTTTTAATTTATTTATAGTATGTTTTCTTTTGGTTTAAAGGAGGCAAATCTGTAACATTTACTTTATGTATTTTTGCAATAAATTTAATTGGTTTGTTCTATTATGTTATAATTCATTGTTCCAAATGGATATATGGGAAGTGTTGAAGAGTGTATGAAATACAAACACTTTTTTGTTGTCAACCTAATAAAGATGTTGGCATTAATTTATTAGAGTTCAACTTTCGTCTGATTTTGTGATCAGGCAGACAGATTGAAGTTACATGTTTATTTTCTTAACTAATAAAGTTTTTTATGTTTACTTAATTGAAATTGGAATTTAGTTTCATTTTTTGGCTGTTTGAATGCAGATTACTACAAAACTGAAACCAATTCGAACAAGAGAAAGGTTGGTTTGTTCATGTTTTAAGGAATCTGAGAAAGAAAGGTCTTTATTGATGAAGACTTTGAGATCAAAAATGGTAAATTTTACACCTCCATTAGTTACTTGGTTTGTTTTGTTACACTGTATTTTTTATTGTCCCTTTGTTGACTGAGATAATAAGATCTTCCAGCTGCTATCTTGGCTTTTTCAAGACAAAGTGGTCTCTTTTGTTGGTTCAAAGTATGAAAATTTTCTGTAAGTTTTGCTAAGATATAATTTATTTTAGATTTTCATTTATATTTAATTTTTATGTGTATTACGTGCTTTACAACGATAGATTTTATGATTTTCTCATTGCCAAAGGTACAAGAACTTGGAAAATAAAACTAGCAAATTGAGAAAAGAATTTGAGAATTTACAGACACTTTTTTCATAAAGCATGCAAACGGAATTGTACACACAGGTGATTATTAGGTTATTATCAGGTGCTAACATTATGTATATAATATATGTATAATTTTTCCATTTTCAAAGGTTATTACTGATTTCATAAGTATAATTATGAGTTACAATGTTGGAGTCCTCTTCTTCCTTTTAACTATAGGGTTGTTATGGATTTTAATTAGAGAAGGTGCTGGAGTTTTGCTATTGGAAGAACTTGACCATGCTAAGGTACAATTGTTTTTGCTTGATGGTTACATGACCTAACAAGAATAGATATTTTGGGGAGTTTATTTCCTACTTAAATTCACCATTTTCCCCCTAAAACCGCATTGGTTCACACTTTATGTCCCTACAATGTTGCATCTACGTAAAATGAGAGCTTTGCCCCTAAAATCATCTTTGGTAACCCTTTGTCCATGAGTGTTAAAATTCATGTAAAATGGCTATTTTGCCTTTAAAATCACCTTTCATAAGGCTTTAAGTCACTGACATGTTATATCGAAGGAGCATCAGAATTGCATTTGTATATTTTTTTTTTGTGGGTGTGTGAACTTTTTGGTCTTAAATTTGGTTTGGACATACAAGACCCCTGTAATACTGACCTATATTCTTATGGGGTTACTTATACATATACTCCTGCCTAAACCTCTCTCAATCTTAGGGCTTGTGACCTTTTAAACCCAAATTGTTGTTAATGTTAATTTTATTATACATTATTTGTTAACAGAGTTTTAGATGAAGAGGATAGATAGCTATAAAATAAAATCAGAAATACATGAATAAATAATTTTAACTTTGGGTGCTTTTGTCATCAATGGTATTCAGGGAACATAAACGGCTGAAAGCCTTCCTTTGGTTTCTATATTACTTTGACCTGGATGAAGCTGACTTGATTGAACGATTTATTTCTTAACTGAAACATTTTTCATGTATATCGTATGTCTTGTATTGTATTGTGTTGTAAAAAGTAAAATCATCTCATTTTTGTTGCATTTTATGGTGTCATGTGACAAAACTGCTACCACAAAGTATCAGGCTGACCAGAGTAACAATTTGAGAAGGCATGGAGACGAAAAAGACCTGAATGCATGGCAGTTACATGCGGAATCTATGTTGCATGCATGACAACTTAACAGTTTGTGTTAAATACTTAATCAATAACATTGTTTACAATGGAATACCCTTTAACCCCCGCAACGCGGGGGGAAACTTTCCTAGTTATATATAATTGTAATATACCCTTAATGGTTATAGTTCTACCCTTAATGGTTCTATTGTTTTCAGAATAATCCGATCATTACGACTCTAGAGTACCACACTCTTACTCAACCGGTAACCCTACCAGTTCTTTCTCAAAATAAGATGTTTAAATAGGGTACCAAGTCCGAATTTAAGGTTTTCCCAAAACCTGACCAACTCACCGAGTCAGTCCTCTGACTCGTCGAGCAGGTCACTTAATTCGCGATCCAAGTCGCGCTCCTACTCGTCGAGTCACCCTATTTACTCGACAAGTCACTTCCTTATTTTGAGGTCTTTTCTTTCCTTTCTAGGCCTTCTAAATTCGGGGTGTTACATATGGACTAATTATTAATTGGGTATTATTTGGTGATGCAAGTGCGGGGATTTTTTGGATCAGCGGTCCAAGCTTTTATCTGAGATATTCAGCAGGTTGAGGTGAGTCTCCTCACTGTACGATGGGTCGAAGTGTAACATTCGGAATGTAGAAGGTCAATTATGGAAATAAATTCCTTTTTAGGGGCCAACTCGTCGATTTTATGGCATAAACTTGACGTTTTGGAAGCTTTTGGGGCGCGTGTTTTTAAGGACCAACTCGTCGAGTTGGTGAAGGGAACTCGACGAGTTGGACGCTATTTAAGAAAACCCTAATTTTAGGGTTTTTCACTCTATTTAAAGACCTTGACTCCCTTGGCTGGCCTCCTTACCAGCCTCCTTGTCCAGAAAACCCTAATTTCGTGTATTATCCTTCAAGGTTGAGTGTGTGAGCTTGTGGTGAGCTTGGAGAGTTGGTTTTTTGTGTTCTTTGGAAGGAGTTTAAAGATTGAAGGTGCTTAGATTGGAAGGAAGGCTTTGGATCCAGAAGCTCTCCATTCGTTGCAGTCCTTTTGAGGTATAAAGTCGAAACCTTATGTTATTATCTTCTAGATCTCTTTGTGGGATGTTTTAGCTTGATTTTTGGGTGTATGGTTGGGTTGTCCAAAAGGTTAAGGGTTCCAGGGGTTACTATGTTAAATATAACCCTTTTATGACCTCTCTTGGCATAAAGTTGCAAGCTTTGATAAGTCCTAAGTCCCATCCGTGCATTAAGTCCTTTATTAAGCCATTTTGGGCTCTAGGGTTCCTTTCTTGCATGCATGGACGTAAAGTTGGAAACTTTACTTGATAATCCAGCCTTGGGATGTCAGATCTGTGTTTTGGGTCTATGTTTTGAGAGTTTAACGGCTTAATGGGTTAAGCCTCACTCTATTAAGTCAAGGATTCGGGTTGGGGTTCATTGTAGTGGTTTTTAAGGGTAAAGTTGGAAACTTTACCCTTCTAGTCATCATTTAGGAAGAGATCTGAGATTGGAAGCTTCTAGATTCGATGGAAACGGCTTAATGCAGTAAGTTGTTTGATTCCTGGCCAACTCGGCGAGTTTATTAGGAGAACTCGGCGAGTTGATACGAGTTTTCTCGATCTATGCAATTAATGGAGAAACTCGATGAGTTGAAGGAAAACTGGGCGAGTTGGGTCGAATCGGACAGTTAACTTTGACTTCTGACTTATAATTAAGGGAATTATGGGCTTAGTATAAGGCCCGTATGGGGTTGGGCCCAATTTGGAAAATTGGGCCATTAGTGGGCATTGATGGATCTAGTAGTTTCTGGTATTTTGGGCTTGAGTTATTAATGGGCCATCGGGATACAAAGTGTCTGGACTAGAAATAATGGTTGGGCGTTAAGACAGGGCCATGTAAGGATTTTGGGCCCAATTTGGAAAATTGGGCCATTGATTGATTAGTGGGCCTTTGGGCCTTTCAGATTGTAGTTGGGGTCATGGATTTGGACAAGGCTAGGCTGGGGGTAAAATGGTCCTTTTTCCCCAGGTATGGAGTTCTGGTTATGCATTGGAGCCCAAATGCGTATTGGGTGTATTGTTGGTATTGATAGTTCGGGAAGCCGTCAGGGTAGCAGCTAGGGATTCTTTCACCGAGCTTCTGCAGTGCAAGGTGAGTCTTCTCACTATATCCATGGGTCGAAGGCACCAATGCCGGCCCATTATGTGTTATGTGGTATGTTAGTTGTCTCTGTGATACTTTCATGGAAGACCCCGGGGGGAGCCCGCGTGTCACACCCCCAAACCAGACGGCGGAAACGTCTGGGGGTGGAGGACTTCATTTGTAGTATCACAACACATGCATTATAGTAATCAGAGTACAAACACCCATTGTATTTAAAAAGTATAAGTATTTACATGTGTTTCATCATTGTATACTGAAACTAAATAGTTGTACAAAAGAAGAAGACAAGACATAAATAGCTCCATCTTCTCAAAAGCTCGGGGTGTACCTGTCTATTGGTTCCGGGAGAATACAAGTAATTTGAAAGGAGAGTATCAACATAAAGTTGAGTGAGTGCATAAGTATTTATATTTGAATGAATGTTTTCTGTTTCTTGAATATGAAAATTGTTCCAGAAAATCCTATATTTTCTGCTGTATATAAAAAGTAGTTTTAATTACATAAAACTGTTCTATTTGTAAAAAAATGTTCTGTATTTTTAATCCTTTTGTAAACTTGTATCTGAGAGTGTGTCTGGTTTCATCAACTGTTATTGTAAACTGTAATGTAATACTGTAAACTGTATCTTGTAAACTAGTATTTTGAAAATGTACTTAAGTTTAGTTAATTATACACTAACGTATTATTAATATCTTTTATATGAGTTATTATGACCATACTGACTAGATGGCCTGACCCAACGCTATGAGTGCGCTGAAAACATGTTGTTAACAATTTGTCACTCACAGGCATGTATGTCTGACTGTAGCTAGTAGTCCGAGTGCGGGATTTTCAATCCCAATATAGATCTATACACACATTGTTTCGATCCCCGGCTGAAGATTCTGGTTATAATGTCAGGGCTTTACTATATTGTTTAAATGAATTAAACAACCTGTACTACTTGTCTCATAAAAGTATATAAACGTTACTTGTATAATATTTATGAAAACCCGATCATTCTGAAATAAAAGATTGATAGTATGTTCTTGAATTACTATTCTTAGTATATATCTGAAAGAATGTATACCCTTGAATAGTTTTTGAATCAAACCTTTGTTCTTGTAAAACAATGTACTTTAGTATATTTGAATCATGAATTAATGTTCTGTGAACCATAAATTATACCTATTATAATTTATATGTACTTTCTGTATTGATAACGAGTATTCATGAATGTAACCCCTTGCTCAACATGTTACAAAGGGTAATTGTACTTAATGAACTAACTTTTATACTTGTATACATATACAAATATATATAAGTAAAATTTAAATGACACTCGGACAAATAATTGATACTTGTAATCCAACATCCAGACAAGGAAAAGGAATCAAAGTGGGTTATCAGTACTAAGCCTTTTAAATCTTATTTATATAAATATATGTATACTAGTATGATTTTTGGGGAAAAATATAAGTTTATAAAAACATTTAAAAGAAGATTGATATTTTGAAATCCATTTCGATGACTTGATGTCATTTTGAAACTATCATTTAAAACCATTTGATTTGATAATAACCGAATTCCATTTGATAAGATATTTGAAAATCACTTGTTTATAACACAAAAACTTTGTGTTAGACTTTGAAATCCATTTTGATGACTTGATGTCATTTTGAAACTATCATTTAAAACCATTTGATTTGATAATAACCGAATTCCATTTGATAAGATATTTGAAAATCACTTGTTTATAACACAAAAACTTTGTGTTAGACTTGTATCCCCCCCCCCCCCCCTTAAACAGTAAAAATACGGGGGTATGAACTCACCTGTTGTAAGTTATTCAAATGTAAGATTGGTGTAGGATGCTAAGTGTCAAGTGAAGTCTTGAATACAACGGATCCTATTAAGCATATAATGATACATATATGGATATAATTAGTGTATATAACAGCTAATTATGATAGGAAACCACTTTAGGGACTAGAAAACACTTGAATTTAAGTGTTACAATCACATGTGATTGTTCTAAAGGGGTTTACGGCCACACAAGGTGTTCACGGCCATGGCGTTTACGGCCACACATGGTGTTCACGACCATGGAGTTTACGGCCAATGATGTTCACGGCCTAAGAAGATATTGAGTTTACGGCCAAGGGAGATGCTCATGGCCGTAAACTCTTATGTTCTTGGGAAATGGTTGTTTTCAAGGGTGTATGTTATGAGCTTCTATAGAATAACTAGTATACGGAAGGATACTTACATTTTGAAGCTTGAATGAGGTGTTCACGGTCTAAAGTACTAGTGTGTGTTCTTGAAGATCTAAGCAAAAGAGATGATTTCATGGATGAATTCATAGGGTTTCACTAGATTAAGCAAGGTATCAACTAATAAAATAGGAGAAACACATACTTATTTGAAGATCAAGGTGTAAATCTTGATGATAGTTGAGAGAGAATTGGATTTCTTGAGGTAAAAGTGTGAGAAATGGTGAAAATGAAGGAAATCTATATATATGTGTGAGGGTTTACGGCCGAGGGGTTTATGGTCCGAAGTCGGCAATTCGTTTACGGCCGAAGCCTTGTTTACCTTACGGTCCGAGGAGTGTACGACCGTAAACTCTTTGCGGCCCGAAGTGTTTGCGGTCCGAGGCAATGAACAGTATGCGAAGTTTCTCGGTATTCAAACTTTAGAAGATATATTGCGTGCTTGCGTGATAGACTTTGGTAAGGCATGAGATACTCATTTACCCCTTGTCGAATTCTCTTACAATAATAGTTATCACACTAGCATAAAAGCTGCTCCTTTCGAAGCTCTCTATGGCCGCAAGTGCAGATCACCTCTGTGATGGGCTGAAGTGGGTGACATGCAGCTAGCTAGAAGCCAAATTCCTGAAAGAACTCTCACTGGTCCGAAAATCATTCGCGAAACCACAGAGAAAATCGTACAAATCCGGGAGCGACTTAAAGCTTCCAGAGATAGATAGAAAAGCTACGCCGACAAAAGAAGAAAACCTTTGGAGTTCCACGTTGGTGACCGCGTCATGTTGAAGGTCTCACCCTGGAAGGACATGATACACTTTGGAAAGCGTGGCAAGTTGAATCCAAGGTACATAGGACCATTTGAGATTCTCGCTAGAATCGGTCCGGTAGCTTACAAACTCCGACTACCTCAAGAACTAAGTAACATACATCCTGTTTTCCACGTCTCAAACTTGAAAAAGTGTATGTCCGACGAGACTCTTGTTATCCCACTCGGCGAAATCGAGATCGACGAGAGCCTCAACTTCATGGAAGAACCAGTAGAAATTATGGACTGAGAGGTCAAGCAAACAGAGGAAAGCCGTATTCCTATAGTGAAGGTTCGCTGGAATGCCAAGCGGGGACCTGAATTCACTTGGGAACACGAGGATCAAATGAAACTAAAATATCCTCGTCTTTTCGCTTAGTTATTTGTATTTGCTTAATTGCTTAAACTTTAATTGCGGGACAAAATTCTCTCTAACGGGGGGAATAATGTAACATCCCGTTATTTTCTGTTTGAAAAGTCAACTCTAGTCAACCAAAGTAAAACAAAAGTCAACTAAAGTCCTTTTTATTGATTGGGTTTTATTTAGGTTATGATAATAACCTTTATTTGCTAAAATCCTTATAATATCCATAGTTGAATTTGGAAGGAAAAATGTTTGAATACCAAGAAACTTCGCATACTGTTCATTACCTCGGACCGCAAACACTTCGGGACGCAAAGAGTTTACGGCCGTACACTCCTCGGGCCGTAAACTCCTCGCAGTCGTAAACGAGGCTTTGGCCGTAAACGACTTGCCGACTTCGGACCGTAAACCCCTCGGCCGTAAACCCTCGCACATATATATAGATTTCCTTCATTTTTCACCATTTCTCACACTTTTACCTCAAGAAATCCAATTCTCTCTCAACTATCATCAAGATTTACACCTTGATCTTCAAATAAGTAAGTGTTTCTTCTATTTTATTAGTTGATACCTTGCTTAATCCAGTGAAACCATATGAATTCATCCATGAAATCATCTCTTTTGCTTAGATCTTCAAGAACACACACTAGTACTTTAGACCGTGAACACCTCATTCAAGCTTCAAAATGTAAGTATCCTTCCGTATACTAGTTATTCTATAGAAGCTCATAACATACACCCTTGAAAAAAACCATTTCCCAAGAACATAAGAGTTTACGGCCATGAGCATCTCCCTTGGCCGTAAACTCAAGATCTTCTTAGGCCGTGAACATCATTGGCCGTAAACTCCATGGCCGTGAACACCTTGTGTGGCCATAAACTCCATGGCCGTGAACACCTTGTGTGGCCGTAAACCCCTTTAGAACAATCACCTGTGATTGTAACACTTAAATTCAAGTGTTTTCTAGTCCCTAAAGTGGTTTCCTATCATAATTAGTTGTTATATACACTAATTATATCCATATATGTATCATTATATGCTGAATAGGATCCGTTGTGTACAAGACTTCACTTGACACTTAGCATCCTACACCAATCTTACATTTGAATAACTTACAACAGGTGAGTTCATACCCCCGCATTTTCATGGTTTTTACTGTTTAAGGGGGGGGGGGAATACAAGTCTAACACAAAGTTTTTGTGTTATAAACAAGTGATTTTCAAATATCTTATCAAATGGAATTCGGTTATTATCAAATCAAATGGTTTTAAATGGTAGTTTCAAAATGACATCAAGTCATCGAAATGGATTTCAAAATATCAATCTTCTTTTAAATGTTTTTATAAACTTATATTTTTCCCCAAAAATCATACTAGTATACATATATTTGTATAAATAAGATTTAAAAGGCTTAGTACTGATAACCCACTTTGATTCCTTTTCCTTGTCTGGATGTTGGATTACAAGTATCAGTTATTTGTCCGAGTGTCATTTAAATTTTACTTATATATATTTGTATATGTATACAAGTATAAAAGTTAGTTCATTAAGTACAATTACCCTTTGTAACATGTTGAGCAAGGGGTTACATTCATGAATACTCGTTATCAATACAGAAAGTACATATAAATTATAATAGGTATAATTTATGATTCACAGAACATTAATTCATGATTCAAATATACTAAAGTACATTGTTTTACAAGAACAAAGGTTTGATTCAAAAACTATTCAAGGGTATACATTCTGTCAGATATATACTAAGAATAGTAATTCAAGAACATACTATCAATCTTTTATTTCAGAATGATCGGGTTTTCATAAATATTATACAAGTAACGTTTATATACTTTTATGAGACAAGTAGTACAGGTTGTTTAATTCATTTAAACAATATAGTAAAGCCCTGACATTATAACCAGAATCTCCAGCCGGGGATCGAAACAATGTGTGTATAGATCTATATTGGGATTGAAAATCCCGCACTCGGACTACTAGCTACAGTCAGACATACATGCCTGTGAGTGACAAATTGTTAACAACATGTTTTCAGCGCACTCATAGCGTTAGGTCAGGCCATCTAGTCAGTATGGTCATAATAACTCATATAAAAGATATTAATAATACGTTAGTGTATAATTAACTAAACTTAAGTACATTTTCAAAATACTAGTTTACAAGATACAGTTTACAGTATTACATTACAGTTTACAATAACAGTTGATGAAACCAGACACACTCTCAGATACAAGTTTACAAAAGGATTAAAAATACAGAACATTTTTTTACAAATAGAACAGTTTTATGTAATTAAAACTACTTTTTATATACAACAGAAAATATAGGATTTTCTGGAACAATTTTCATATTCAAGAAACAGAAAACATTCATTCAAATATAAATACTTATGCACTCACTCAACTTTATGTTGATACTCTCTTTTCAAATTACTTGTATTCTCAGGGAACCAATAGACATGTACACCCCGAGCTTTTGAGAAGATGGAACTATTTATGTCTTGTCTTCTTCTTTTGTACAACTATTTAGTTTCAGTATACAATGATGAAACACATGTAAATACTTATACTTTTTAAATACAATGGGTGTTTGTACTCTGATTACTATAATGCATATGTTGTGATACTACAAATGAAGTCCTCCACCCCCGGACGTTTCCGCCGTCTGGTTTGGGGGTGTGACACGCGGGCTCCCCCCGGGGTCTTCCATGAAAGTATCACAGAGACAACTAACATACCACATAACACATAATGGGTCGGCATTGGTGCCTTCGACCCATGGATATAGTGAGAAGACTCACCTTGCACGGCAGAAGCTCGGTGAAAGAATCCCTAGCTGCTACCCTGACGGCTTCCCGAACTATTAATACCAACAATACACCCAATACGCATTTGGGCTCCAATGCATAACCAGAACTCCATACCTGGGGAAAAAGGACCATTTTACCCCCAACCTAGCCTTGTCCAAATCCATGACCCAAACTACAATCTGAAAGGCCCAAAGGCCCACTAATCAACCAATGGCCCAATTTTCCAAATTGGGCCCAAAATCCTTACATGCCCCTGCCTTAACGCCCAACCATTATTACTAGTCCAGACACTTTGTATCCCGATGGCCCATTAATAACTCAAGCCCAAAATACCAGAAACTACTAGATCCATCAATGCCCACTAATGGCCCAATTTTCCAAATTGGGCCCAACCCCATACGGGCCTTATACTAAGCCCATAATTCCCTTAATTATAAGTCAGAAGTCAAAGTTAACTGTCCGATTCGACCCAACTCGCCGAGTTTTCCTTCAACTCATCGAGTTTCTCCATTAATTGCATAGATCGGGAAAACTCGTATCAACTCGCCGAGTTCTCCTAATGAACTCACCGAGTTGGCCAGGAATCAAACAGCTTACTGCATTAAGCCATTTCCATCGAATCTAGAAGCTTCCAATCTCAGATCTCTTCCTAAATGATGACTAGAAGGGTAAAGTTTCCAACTTTACCCTTAAAAACCACTACAATGAACCCCAACCCGAATCCTTGACTTAATAGAGTGAGGCTTAACCCATTAAGCCGTTAAACTCTCAAAACATAGACCCAAAACACAGATCTGGCATCCCAAGGCTGGATTATCACGTAAAGTTTGCAACTTTAGGTCCACGCATGCAAGAAAGGAACCCTAGAGCCCAAAATGGCTTAATAAAGGACTTAATGCATGGATGGGACTTAGGACTTATCAAAGCTTGAAACTTTATGCCAAGAGAGGTCATAAAAGGGTTAGATTTAACATAGTAACCCCTGGAACCCTTAACCTTTTGGACAACCCAACCATATACCTCAAAAGGACTGCAACGAATGGAGAGTTTCTGGATCCAAAGCCTTCCTTCCAATCTAAGCACCTTCAATCTTCAAACTCCTTCCAAAGAACACAAAAAACCAACTCTCCAAGCTCACCACAAGCTCACACACTCAACGTTGAATGATAATACACGAAATTAGGGTTTTCTGGACAAGGAGGCTGGTAAGGAGGCCAGCCAAGGGAGTCAAGGTCTTTAAATAAGGTGAAAAACCCTAAAATTAGGGTTTTCTCAAATAGCGTCCAACTCGTTGAGTTCCCTTCACCAACTCGACGAGTTGGCCCCTAAAAAGGGAATTTATTTCCATAATTGACCTTCTACATTCCGAATGTTACACTTCGACCCATCGTACAGTGAGGAGACTCACCTCAACCTGCTGAATATCTCAGATAAAAGCTTGGACCGCTGATCCGAAAAATCCCCGCACTTGCATCACCAAATAATACCCAATTAATAATTAGTCCATATGTAACACCCCGAATTTAGAAGACCTAGAAATGAAAGAAAAGACCTCAAAATAAGGAAGTGACTCATCGAGTAAGTGGGGTGACTCGACGAGTAGGAGCGCGACTTGGATCGCGAATTAAGTGACCTACTCGACGAGTCAGAGGACTGACTCGGCGAGTTGGTCAGGTTTTGGGAAAACCTTAAATTCGGACTTGGTACCCTATTTAAGCATCTTATTTTGAGAAAGAACTGGTAGGGTTACCGGTTGAGTAAGAGTGTTGTACTCTAGAGTCGTAATGATCGGATTATTCTGAAGATGATATTTTCAAGGATTGGACCAAATGGGCGAAGTGCGTAACTAGTGGTAAGGTTGTAGGCGGATTGTAAGGTAGTTGACCGTGGTGAACTTCGAGGATGAAGTCTAGTTTAAGTGGGGGAGAGTTGTAACACCCCGAATTTAGAAGACCTAGAAAGGAAAGAAAAGACCTCAAAATAAGGAAGTGACTCGTCGAGTAGCTGGGGTGACTCGACGAGTAGGAGTGCGACTTGGATCGCGAATTAAGTGACCTACTCGACGAGTCAGAGGACTGACTCAGCGAGTTGGTCAGGTTTTGGGAAAACCCTAAATTCGGACTTGGTACCCTATTTAAGCATCTCATTCTCATTTCCACAGCCTCATCTTCAGCCACCAGACCCCAAACCCTCACCCACGAAACCCTAGTGCATCTTGTGAGTGTTTGAGCCACCTTTGTGTGATTTGTGTACTCTTGAAGAGGAAGAAGGAGAGGAAGGAAGTTGGAGGTACAAGGAGGAGGAAGTAGATCCAGAAGATACACTCCATTAGCTGAAATTCTTGGTAATCAAATCTTCATCTTGGCTTTTCGTTTATTTGATCTCTTTATAGTCCCTTTTATGAAGTTTTTGGTCCAAGAATGATTACTTGTGGGATTTGGACGTCCCCAAGCAAGATCCTTTTAGATCTGAGAGTGTTTAGGGTAGTTAAGGCATAAAGGTGGAAACTTTATGCCATTAGAACTCCCCATGCAATGTTTAAGAGGTTGTTTTGGCCTTTTGAGCAAAACGGTCCATGCTTGGATGTAAAGGCAGTAGCTTTGCATGTTATTTCGACCCAAGAAGGTTAGATCTGGGTCTTTGATGCTTTGTGCTTGACTGAAATCGTCTGAATAGAATTGGATATAGATGGACTCGGCGAGTCACTCGTGGGACTCGGCGAGTCAGGCTGTTTCTTGACCCAAAACCCTTCTGTTAGAAGGTGTGAGTTGAGTTAGTAAGGGACTCAGCCAGTCTGGGTTCATAGTGGACCTGGAGATCATCGTACTCGACGAGTTCAAGGAGGAACTCGGCGAGTCCAAGGCAATCTCCTTAATTTATGAAGGTGGACTCGGGGAGTTCAAAGGAGAACTCGGCGAGTCAGATGAAGGAGGGTCCCGATGTGTTGAAGGTGCACTCGACGAGTTCACGGAGAACTGGACGAGTAGGATCGAAGTCCAGAGTTTTGTGTGGATTGTGGGACTCGACGAGTTGGTGGGGCAACTCGGCGAGTTGAGTCAACTCGGAGCGTTGACTTTGACCCATGACTTTGACCAAGTTTAACTTTTGAGAGTATTGTGTTCTAAATGTTATTTTGGGTAATGATAGTTCGGGAAGCCGAAGGATCAGCAGTTCAGAAGTTGTCGGGTGGCAGTCAGAAGTTTTCAGCTAGTCTTCAGCAGTGCGAGGTGAGTCTCCTCACTGTGTGCATGGGTCTACGGCCACAATGCCGGCCCATTATGTTTATGTTTATGGTTATGTATAGAAGGAAGACCCGGGGGTTAGCCCTAGGCAATTATTGTTATATGTTCCGGGTTACGAACTGATGCCGGGCGAGGCCCGAGGAATGATAGGATGCTAGAGGCCTTTGTGATTCTCGCATGTGTCAGTACGACAGGTTCCGGACCGAGGGTCCGATGTCGGGGTAATCCCGAAGTATGATAGATAATAGTATGTCACCGGGCAGGGGGTCCGATGTCTTGGCAATCCCGATGAAGATTCTTATGTTATATGTTAGATTATACTTGTTGTCTACGTGATACTTGTATGTGCCCGGTAGGGAGGTGAGTGTGGGCGAGGTCCCGTATTTCATCACTAGCTGAGTATGGATGGGGTTCCATATCTCGGTATTAGCAGAGTAGGGGCGAGGCCCATGATAGGAAGGATGTGAGTGTGGGCGGGGGCCGTACCTCACTACTAGTAGGAGTATGGACGGGGTTCTACTACTTCAGTAGCAGACCAGGGGCGGGGCCCAAGTTAGGCGAGGCCTTAGATCAGGGTGCAGTTGGAGTATGTTTATGTATGTTCTAATATGTTATTTGATTGTATGTATGCGTGTAGCGGGCGAGGCCCGGAGCCAGGCGGGGCCTAAGGGAGACATATCTGTATACCGAGTGGGGCCCGATGCCGGGTGGGGCCCGATGCAGCGGGCGGGGGCCCAGTATGTGGTTATGTATTCATGGTTATGCGTATATGGTATGCGGTAGGTTGGCGAACTCACTAAGCTTCGTGCTTACGGTTTCCAGTTTTGGTTTCAGGTACTTCCGGTAGCGGAGGGAAGAGCTCGGGATGATCGCATGGCACACACCAAGAAGTTTAGCCTGGGATGTTTACTCTGATAAAATAAACAAGTGTTTTGAAATGATACTCTGATTTGTTATATAACCCTTTAGTTATGGTTGAAACGATTTAGTACTTATGGTTTAGTAATGTTTTAAAAAGAAATTTTCGGTCATGATTTTTGGGACGTTACAATTTGGTATCAGAGCCTTGTTTCGAGGGATTCGGGCACACTCTCGGGTGTGACTGAACTAAAACTGAGGGCTTGGTAAGGAAATTCTGAAAGGAAAATCGTTTTTATATAAAAAAAAGCGAACTCTTTAAAAAGAAAAAGGATTTCTGTGACAACCCGAAACTTCTACCTGGTACATCTAGTCAGTAAATCTAAGTTAAACTCGTTTCTGTTAACTTCTAGCACTGATTAAGGGTTCATTTAAGTGTTCTAAGCTGTGGGTACAGTCAAGGTTGAAGTTAGGAATGAGTCAACAAGGTGTATAGTAGCAAAACCGGGCCATACACCCCTTTTGGAGGAGTGTGCGGCCGTACACATGGGTGTACGGCCATACACACCCCTCATGGCCACACACCCACCCCTATATAAAGGGTAGACCCCTTTCCCTTCATTCCTTTCACTCCTTGGCAGCACACTATTCATTTTCTCTCAAGATTCTTCAACCGCAAACCCTCGCAAGGCTTCAAAAACGTGAGTAACCCATCCCTTAGCTTATTGTGCTTGAAGAGCCTCTTGATCTAAGCCTTTATTCATCATGTCCCGTCATGTTCTTCATCTCTTTGAAGGAGTGCGGCCGCACACCCACATAAGGTGGCCTCACACTCCTAAAAGTCCCTCCAAAGTGAGAGTTGGACATCCATCCTCGAGTTAGACAATGACCATAGCGTTGATGCACCTTAGAATTGGCGTTCTGGACACAAACATGTAGGGTGTACGACCGCACACGCCTGTGTACGGCCGCACACACCCTTGTGCGGCAGCACACTCATGTGTGAGGTAGCACACTCCCTTGTGCGGCAGCACACTCATGTGTGTGCGGCCACACACACACACCCTAGAACCACAAACCCATTTCTAAGGCCCTAAACTTGTACCACAACTTAGTATGGACCTAGAGCACTTCATGGATGCAAGTATGGACCTTGAAAACATCTCAAAAGCATCTTCCATAATGAGTGTTCAGCCGCACACCCATTGGGCCGCACACCCATGGCCGTACACACCTTTAAGGTGGCCATACACTTCCCTCATGCAACCCTTTAAGGTTCTAGCACTTAGTGTAAGTGGTCTGAAGTTTTTACAGTGGTTCTCCATCACATTTAGTAGAGAAATACCTTCATTTGACTCATTTATGTGTCATTACATGTTAATTAGGATCGAATCGTGTTCAAGGCTTCATTTGAACATCCGACATCCCGTATCGATCTTTTATTCAAATCGGCCGAGGTGAGTTCATACCCCTACATTTTCCGTGATTTTAATGTTTTCAGGGGGGGAATACAAGCCAAACTCAAAGTATTTTATTAAGTTTTAAACTTATTAATACAGTCCAACGATTTCCACATTTAATAACATACTCGGATATTTTATCCCTTTTGTAATATGTTGAGCATAAGGGAAATTGTTATTTTGGAAATCTAACTTCATGGCTTTCAGAAAGGTTTTACAAATCATTTTTGATATCAACTCAAATAAACTATAATGGGTATAGTTTGGGATAACCCTCTAGACAGTTTCTACCAAATCAGATTTCATGGATGAATATATATAAGCTATGACAGATTTAGTTTATGTTATATGTTTTCTCAGGAGTATAAAGTACATTTATTCAAGGATAATTATAGTTTTATACTGTTTCTCGCTAGTAAACTAGATTATACAAAATTGTGAGGCTCTACTTCAATACTGTACCCTTAGGTGTACAGGGTTAAATCCTATCTCAGTATAACCAGAGTCTCCTGGAGGGAGAGCGTGAGATTTGTGAATAGATCTATTCGGGACTGACAATCCCACACCTGAACTGCTAGCTACAGTGAGGCAGGCATGCCTGAGGTGAACAAATGTCATTTAGCTTAAACGCCTGAAGAACGTTATAAAGGTCTCTAGGTCATATCAAGTATGGTTATACGACTCGCAAAAAAGTATAATCTAACTTTGGTTTACGTACTCTACTCTTCATTGTTTTATTTTGAGTAATAAAACTACTTTAATATATGTACTGATAGTAATCAGGGATTTCTAAACGTGCATCTCTACCTCTAGGACGGATAACCTGTTTTTAGGGAAACTATGAGATTTTCCCAGGATAACACCGGCATTTCTAAAAACTGATGGTTTATTTTCTACTAATAGATATTCATATTCATTCCATGACTCCCTGGATTGTGCGTACCTGTATGAACCCGGAAGTCATGGAAGGAATGGGTTTCAAACATGCTTTTCTTAAGAAAATATGGGATTTTCTTGCGGGACACTTTTCAAAAGAATCAAAGAACATTTTCCACCAAAACTAAATGCTTATGCAGTCACCAGCTTTATGCTGATATTCTTTCAAAACTGCTTGTATTCTCAGGGGATTAGTAGACAGGTACTTCTAGGATTTTGGAGAAGTCGGCGCGTTAGTGTCACGTTGTAACATCCCAAAAATCATGACCAAAAATTTCTTTTAAAACATTACCAAAACATAGCATTAAGTCATTCAAACATACAAATAGGGGTTATATGACAAATCAGAGTATCTTTTCCAAAACACTTATTCATTTTATCAGAGTAAACATCCCAGGCTAAACTTCTTGGTGTGTGCCATACGATCATCCCGAGCTCTTCATTCCGCTATCGGAAATACCTGAAACCAAAACTGAAAACCGTAAACACGAAACTTAGTGAGTTCCCCAACCTACCACATCCCATACATATCTATTGTTCCATACTTGCCATACATAATTCTGAGCACATAACCTCATACTGGGCCCCCGCCCGCTGCATTGGGCCTCGCCCACCATCGGACCCCGTCCGTCATCAGGCCCCGCCTGGCATCAGGTCCCACCTGGCATCGAGCCCCGCTCGATATACAGATCTGTTTCCTTTAGGCCCCGCTTGTCTCTGGGCCTCGCCCGCCATACACATACATACGATTAAATAACATACATAAACATGCATAAGCATTTCCTAACCATTCCCTGCTCTAAGGCCTCGCCAAACTTGGGCCCTGCCCCTAGTCTGCTACTGAAGTAGTGGAACCCCGTCCACACCCCTACTGTTAGTGAGATACGGGCCCTCGTCCACACTCACATCCTTCCTATCACGGGCCTCGCCCCTTCTATGCTAATATCGAGATATGGAACCCCATCCATACTCAGCTAGTGATGAGATACGGGACCTCTCCCACACTCACCTCCTTACCAGGCACATACGAGTATCACGAAGACAACAAGTATAACCTAACGCACTACATAATAATCTTCCTCGGGAATACCCCGACATCGGACCCCCGGCCCGGAAACATACTATTATCCAACATACTTCAGGCTTACCCCGACATCGGACCCTCGGTCCGGATCCTATCATACCGACACATGCAAGAATCACAAAGACCTTTAGCATCCTAACATTCCTCGGGCCTCGCCCGACATCAGGTCGTAACCCGGAACATATATCAATAAGTGCCTAGGGCTAACCCTCGGGTCTTCCTTCTATACATAAGCATAAATATGAACATGAACATAATGGGCCGGCATTGTGGCCGTAGACCCATGCACACAGTGAGGAGACTCACCTCGCACTGCTGAAAACTCGCTGAACACTTCTGACTGCTAACCGGCAACTTTTGAACCGCTGACCCTTCGGCTTCCTAAACTATCAATACCCAAAATAAAATTTAGACCACAATAAACCAAAAGTCAACCCTGGTCAAACTTGGTCAAAGTCAACATCCAGTTGACCTGACTCGCCGAGTTGGTCTACCCACTCATCGAGTCCATACACTTCCAATCCCAAAACAACCACGACTCCACTCGTCGAGCCTTACGAGAACTCGACGGGTTCTCCTTCAACCATGCCACTGGGACCATCTTCAACCGACTCGTCGAGTTCACCATTGAACTCGTCGAGTTCATCATCTACATATGAATGTCTCTAGTCTGTGACTCGCCGGGTGTATGAACAACTCGTCGAGTCCATCTTCATAACTAAGAAGATTGCCTTAGACTCGCCGAGTTCTTCCTTGAAATCGTCGAGTACGATGAACTTCATAACCATTATGGACTCAGACTGGCTGAGTCCCTTTCTAATCTCAACTCATACCCTTAACAGAAGGGTTTTGGGGCAATAACTGGCCTGACTCGCCGAGTGCCACAACTGACTCGCCGAGTCTCTCCATGTCCAACACTATTCAGACGATATCAGACAAGCTCAAGGCATCCAAGACCCGGATCTAGCCTCCTAGGGTCGGGATATCACACAAAGCTGCTACCTTTGCACCCTTGCATGGCCCTTTTTGCTCAAAAGGCCATAATAACCACTTAAACTTTGCATGGGGAGTTCTATTTGCATAAATCTTCCACCTTTATGCCTTTACTACTCAAGACACTCCTAGATATGAAAGGATCTGGCTTGGGGACGTCCACCTACCACAAGAAATCACCCTTGGTCCATAAACTTCATAAAAAGGAACATAAGGAGATCTAACAAACTAGAAGTCAAGGAAGGAACTTGATTACCAAAATGAGCAGGAAATGGAGTGAATCTTTTGGATCTACTCCTTCCTCCTTGAACCTCCAACTTTCTTCTTGTTCTTCCAAGCTTCAAGAATGCTCCAAAACTCTCAAAATGACTCACAACTCAAGGGAGGCTCTAGGGTTTTCGTTCTGGACTTGAGAGAGTATCAAGGGGGCTGATGAAGGCTATAATGTTCCTTAAATAGGGTACAAGGCCCGCATTTAGGGTTTTCCCCAAACCTAGCCAACTCGCCGAGTCTGTCTTCTGACTCGTCGAGTAGGCCACTAAACCCGCGACCAAATCGCGCTCGTACTCGTCGAGTCACCCATCTACTCGACGAGTCACTTCCTCATTTGAGGTTTTCTTCTCTTTTCCGGCCTTCTGACTTCAGGGTGTTACAACTCTCCCCCACTTAAACTAGACTTCTTCCTCGAAGTCCGCCACGGTCAACTACCTTACCATCCGGTTACCACTTTACCACTAGATACACATTCCGCCTATCCGATCCAATCCTTGAAGATGTCATCTTCAGAACAACCCGATCATTACTACCTTTGAGTACAACACCTTTACCCAATTGGTAGCCCTACCGGTACTCCCAGTGCGCTTACACTGATACACAAGGGGTTCACCCCTTTTCCTTGCACTGCCACTGGCCTTTCCAAGGCAACTTCCTATAAGCAACGATCTTTCCGATCTCCATCAATAACAAATATCATGCTGAAACCGCAATCCTGGCCACTCTCAGTGCCGACTATAATACCAGCACTCACGAAATATCCCCTCATATGATGCTCCAATACTGAAAACTCCACCCAGCGTGTGAATTCAGACCATCCTCCGAGATTATCTGATTCCGCAGTGAGCAACTTAGCATTACCCGATCTGCTCACTGCCTTCTGCACCAAACACCTTATCATCAATCCTGCCTGAATTCCTGCCGACTCCCATCCGCCTTCCGGATGAACCGAGACCACCCTGGTCCCAACCGATCCACCGTTACCCGAAATACCGGTCCCCCACTGGTCATCGAATACGAGAACATTCCCTCAGTCGCTCCCAGCAACTCATGAAGATACCGCGACTACCTGAACTGCTCTACCAACCCAGTCACTCTGGCTCTAGAAGATCTAGGATCCCCGATCCCCTACCTTACCCTAAGGTCTCTACCAGGTCCCACCTGTTGCTAAAAGAACACGGGCCTCGCCCACGGGTCCCACCCATCTATACTTTGGAGTGGCCTCTCCCACAGGTCTCACCTATCCAGGGCTATGCAGACCCACTCCCCTTCTGACCTAAACTAGCTAAACTTTCCTGATTCTTATCATGCTAACTCGGAGATACGGGCCCCCCCGCCCACACTCCGCGAACTAGGAGATACAGGCCCCCGCCCACACTCCGCTAATTAAGCTGCTAATGAATGCTACGGCTTACCTGCAGTCTTACATCACTTACCTCTCTGAATCGCTGCTGGGGAATGCTGCGACTACCCCACAACCTTATAGCCCGACTAAACTCACATCTGCCGAAGGCTCCCTGATCTGGTTTCTCCGAACCAGCCATCAACTACTTGCGAAGACGCGAACTCAAGGTTGGGAAGTTTCCACCAACTTCCAACCTAACTGCTCCTCAATCCAAACAGCCACTTGGGCTGCTTCCTTCCTTACCAAGACTGCGAAACCACTTCAGTATTGAATTTACTTCTGTCGCTGGCCCCCACATGAGTGGCTCTCCCCCACTTCGATTCGTCTAGCTCCTCACAGCTCACAGCTTGAGAGAATTACCAATTCTCCCTACCATCCTCTGGCCACTCCTGCTGAAAAACCGAGCTCACCACAGCTGGGCATCTAACCGATCTATCCCCTAACGACACCTTCCCGAACTAGCGAGACACTACCGAGCCCCACACATGCATGCTACAGTTACTGCATCCAAAGTAACCTGCTCCAAAGGAGGCGACCTCCTATTATCATTCTAAAATCCAAGGTATGCAGATGGCATATAACTCAATCACAAGCAGGCCACAAAATTCTGAAATATCATTATCAATACCGATGCAGAACCATAACAATAAGATCATAACATAAGCTGATAGGGAAATGAAAGAAGATATGTACCTGATGCATCGGGCTGCTCACACCTCATCTGAAACCAACTAATACGCCATGCTCCTCGCTGCAGGCGCCTCCGCCCAGCCCTGACGGCCGTCGGTGATTCTCAAGGTTACAGGGGCAGGTGCTATCACCTGTCCTGCTGAATGCAAACTCGGACATTGGGCCTTCTTGTGGCCCCTCTGACTACAACGGAAACATATCAGGTCCGATCCCTGGGTGGTGGTAGAAGTACAATCCCTGCTGAAATGACCAGTCTGGCCGCACTTGAAGCAGCCCGAATCACCACCACTGTCACTCCTACACGCGCCCTCGTGCGTCCTGCCACACTTGCCACAGCGGCCCCAGTCTTGAGGACCTCTCAATCTGGAATCTGATGCCTTGGGCTTCTTGCCCGATCCCATGGATACCTGAACCTCTGCCAACTTTCTCTTCCTTTCTGTCTCAAGATCGATCTCTCTTTCTCTGGCCCGAGTGATCATGTCTTCCAGCGTCTTGGAGCTGGACCGACTCACAAACTGGCTGATATCACTCCTCAACATCTCGTGGTACCGAGCCTTCTTCATCTCCTCGTCCACCACATACTGTGGAACCAGAAGGGCTCTCTCCCTGAATTTGGCGGTGATCTCCGCCACTGTCTCTGTAGTTTGTCTCAAATCCTGAAACTCCCGGGCTAACTGCTGCACCTCAATCACCGGTGCAAACTAGGCCTTGAACCTGGCCGAGAAATCGCTCCATGTCATCACGTCCAAAGCGGCATCATCCCCGATAGCATGACCAACCTCCTCCCACCAATCCCGTGCTCTGTCCTTCAGAAGACAGGAGGCGAGTCAAACCTTGTCCCCCTCAGGACACCGACTAGAACGAAAAGCGTTGGCGACATTAGCCAACCATCTGCCACTAGCAATGGGGTCCCTAGCCCCATGGTAGTCTGGAGCTCCACAAGCTCTGAACTCCCGGAATGTCAATGTACGCGCTCCCAACAAGGACATCATCTCTGTGCAGAAGGCTCCAAGCCTCTCATCCAAAATCTCCAGGATGCCCTCATTGACCGTGCCAAAGATCACAAGAGTCTGGTCTAGAATACTGCGCGTAACCTCCGCTGATACAAACTCCCTCATCCGCTCCTCGAGCTGCTCAGTCCCTGAACCCGAGCCTGACCCCTCTCTGACACCTGACCCATCCACTGGTCCATCTTGCAATGTCGCCATACTGAAAACATGCCATAACAATCATCAAAATACACATCACTGCCGAGGGATCACACACACTCTACAAGTTTCCTGGTTTCATCTCGGCCCCTCTTAAATCGAGTACGAATCCTCTGCTTTCAGTAGTACGGGCCCATACTACCTTCCAAATCTATCCGTACTTTCCTCAAGAGTTACCTTAACTCCACCAAGTCCCTTTCACTGCCACCGCAGCTCCTAGCACTAAACTCATCCTAGGCCTACCCTAGGGAAATCTCTGACCCAAACCAGTCCTCAACTGCTGAAAGATTCCCAGTAATATCAACTAGCTACCTCATGACTATAGCCACATGCAACAGAGATCAGATAATCCTTCGAGTAATAGACCCATCTCTAGAACGGTTGGACTCAGACGAGAGCTGCGCAATAGGGTCAAATCTATCACTCTGAGATTATCCAGCCTGTGCCACATGCGACCTAGCATATTCACTTAATAGCTAGCTCACATTACTAAGAGTCCCACAAAGCACAAAGCAAGCAGCATTCAGACAAAAGGGGAATCTAACCAGAACATAATCAAGCAATTCTATTCAAATAACAAGAATCTGCACTAGCATGTGTGAGAACAAGATCTATGCGCAGGGACAAGGTTTGAGAACTCAAACCTTGAGTGAATGCTTGAGATCAATGTCTGCTTGATAATGAATGTTCAAGTCGAGACTGGAAAGACCAGTCAAGTCGTAGATAATCAGTTCAACATATGATCAAGACATTAATTAAGAACAGGAGGATAATGATCAAGGTAACTTCAATTAGTGAAGAACAAGAAGAATGTTTTTAATGTGATAAGAGTAAATGCCAAAAGTAAGAGAAAGATCCATCTTAACTTGTATTGAATGCTCCTATATATATATATATATATATATATATATATATATATATATATATATATATATATATATAGGAGAGAATGTTACAGTGAATTAACCCAAGTGAATACATAGGACCGGACAAAAGATACAAGTCTGACATTCTGATTGTCCTAAATCAACTTTAAACTAAGTCCTATGAAACGTTACATCACAATACAAGACAAAAGTAATAAATGCACAAGAGACAAGACAACTTCATTCCGGACAAGTAATGTTCCGGAGATGAAGGTTTGGTCCGGATCAGCATACATTCCGGACTCCAGGATCATCTCCGGAATATGTTCCTCTTCAAAATACTTCACTCCTATTCTCCAGCTCCGGACAGGTTCCGGATCACATCTTCCTTCGGAACCAACAGCCTTCGGAATATGTACTTAGGATTGCTAGAGGTTCACTTTCAGGTTCCAATAATCTCCTGCTAAGTGAACTTAGCAATCCATCAAGCTTAGTTCATTTCTTCCTTGATGAAGGTGTATGCTTGGAACAACCATTCACGCACCGCAATGTACCAAGTCAGTTGACTTACAAACTTTGCCTTAACCTGTTCCGGAGCATCAAACTTGGACGCCCGGTATATGAACTTCTGCAGAGGTTTGGTAGGAACCAGGTGTTTGTCAAGGACTCGGAAGAAGTCCTTCTTGTTTGTTCTTCTGGTGGTGTAGACAAACCCTAGAACCAGTTCTTCGATCGGACCATCTGCAAGAATTTCAGCTTCCGGAAGAACAAAGTCTATTTTAGCAACAAATTGTTCTGTTCCGTAGAGGTGAGCAAGTTCGTAATCACAGTGGCAGAACTCAGCAACATAGTCTTTGAGGAAGCTGAGAGCTGCGTGATAGGCACCCATACTGATGTCATCCTTTTGATTTTCTCTGAAGTAAGCAGCAAGAGTAAGGATGTCGTTCGGATTCATTGAAGGAAAATCCGCATCAGTAACAGTCTTGGGAGTTGGTTTGTTCCGGAGGAGATGGAAACAGAACAGAGGACAATTCAGCTCAAATTTTACCAAAATTTTTCTTCCAAAGCCATGAACTTTGGTGATCCTCTTTCTTGTCCATACCTCCTTGAAGGGTTGAGCATTCTTGTCGTAAAAGGTTTTGAGCCTTTCACGTTCTGTCCGGATGATCACTTCCGGATTGTCGTTTGGATGGAGCGGAGCAAACTTCGTGTAGAATTTGCTGAAAGGAGAGAGAGGAAGATCCAGTTGATCAGTGTCATTTAAGGGAAGGTCATAGTAGAGAGTTGGGATGATATCCTTGGCTTGAAGGATGCCTTCTCGACACAGAGGAGAGATGCCACGCATCGGACCAGGATGATCTTTTAACGCTTGAATCAGGATGCTGTCCTCCAGTGCCTGGTGAATTTCTTCCTCAGACCATCTAAATTTTTGTTTGAGGGGAGGTACGGAGTGAAAGGCTTGTTGTTCGGAAGTCATCGGTTTTTTCCCTTTATCTCTCTGAAGAGCGTCAATAACCATCTTCATATTCTCGTCAATGACGAATTCCGGAGTAGGAGTTGGAAGCGGTTCTTCCGGAATGTCATCTGGAGTACGGAGAGGAGAGCCTTGATCAATTGGGGCTATTTTTGGTTCTGGAATAGGAGTAGGAGGCATCATAGAGGGAGTGGTTCGGAAGGCTTGAGCTGTAAGGAAGGATTTTGCCTTAGCCATTTTGACGGTCATTTCAAAAGCGTCTGGAAGAGAGGATGGCTAGGAGACAGCGGACCAAATCCTCTTTTGTTCTTCTAATAAAACCTTCGCAGCAGTCAGCTTTAGAGCTTGAAGACCAAGAATCCCTTTGGGAGCTTCATCCGGAATGTAAATTTCATAATCTTCATCTCCTTCGTTTCCTTCAGTGATTCCCAGGATTCCGGAGACAAATTGAACATCTTCTTCTTCGGAATCGAGGTCCTCATCCCTGAGTGTGAATTCCGAGGCTGGCTTCCATCTCCTGCTTGGGCCTTCTCCCCCTCTTGCAACGGTGACTCTTGAAACCGGTGCAAGCGACAAGTCCTCCTTGATATCATCAAGTTTGGAGAACACCTTCTGAAGACCGGTGGAGAGTTGAAGAGTAAGAGTGTCATAGGCTTCAAAAGTGGGAGCTAGTTCGGAGAGATGCTTGAATGTGCTGCTAAGGATTTCAATCATCTCATCAAATTTCCTGTTCGGAACATCCACAATGTTCCAAGTTGAGCGTAGGAGTTTGATGAGGACTTGTTGAATGATCAGATTCATCTCATCCTTCTTCCGGATCTCCTTCTCTAATCGTTGAATTTGTTTCTCATGACGAACATGAGTCTGCTTGATTAGGTCGTTGGTAGCAGACACAAAATCGTCATGAACCTTGAGCATGGAGGAGATGGTGTTGAGATAATTGTCGACAAGAGCATCATACTTGGAATCAAGTTGCTCAACAGTGTGTTTCAGCCGGATGGAAATTAGCTGGTCAAGTTGGGCTTCTCTCTCTGCTACTGATGGTCCGGACTGTTGGGAGAGAGACTGAAGAATGGCATCAAGTTTTGAATCAAGTCCGGAGACTTTTTGATCCAGTTTCAAATTCAGCTCTGTTACGGATGTCTCTACAGATGACACTTTAGCCATAGTGTCTGAGACATTGTTGTGGATCTCAAGTAAGGCAAATGGGTCAACATGTTCACCAGCTGAGGATTCAGAATCAGAATCTGAGTGTTGCGGAGGAGGTTGGTGAGCATCCGGATTGGAGGAGGGACCCGGTTTGGCAGCATCATTGTCTTCTTGAAGATTTGAGTTGGAGCCGTCGCCCGGAGTGGTAGTGGAGGAGGATCCGAAGTCAAAGGCAGACTTGGATACGGATGCTTTGGATTGATAGTGAATGGAGGTCATGAGATGAGCATCCGGAACTGTTGTTGCTTCTTCCTCCAACATAACTTCTTCCGAGATTTCTTCTTCCGGATCAGTGTGGAAGATGCTTTAATGAATGACGATTGGGGGTAGTTCGGAAGTGAGTTCTTTGATGGCATAATCGTCAGAGGGATGGACATAGGGCATATTGCTTTGGATAGCCCGGTTCCTCATGGAGATGAGAGTGGATTCAACTTGAGCACGAGTCAGGTCCGGACGCCTTGATGCAGCCCTGTTCACATAATCTTCCCACAAAGGATCATTAGAATTTGGTCGTCCTGTACGCCTTCCGGGTATCAGACCAGTTGTGGCATCGGAAGTTGGAGAGACTGCTCCACCTTCCGGATGCTTGGATTCCGGAACAACGGTTCCGGAGTGTGTGCGTGTGGAAGAGATAATGGGAATATTGAATGTGACACGTGGGTGTGTTCCAGGGGGCTGCAAGGAACTTTGTTCAACACCGACATCACCCTTTTGGGAGGGTGAGGGTGGAATATGTGTAGACTCCCCGTGAGTGTGTGCTTGTGGTGATGAAACATTGAGGGGTACCTCAGATGAGTGGGCAGGAGGGGTGTGCGGACAGCCAGAATCAGCCGGAATGTCATGGGTGCCCTCCTGTTGAGAGGGGGTACTGACTTTGGATTTCTTTTTGGCCTTAGGTTTGGTGGGTGAGGCCTTTCGTTTGGCTGGTTTCTTAACTTTGGGTCCGGACTTAGTGTGAGTGGCCTCTTCCGGAGTAGGCTCAACTGAGACCGGGGCAGACTGTGTTGGGTCGAACACAACCGAGGTCTCAATATGGTGTTTCAAAAAGGGAAATCTGGAAGGAATGAGGTCCAACATATTGTCCAGAAGTCGTCTGACCGGACCAAAAGATGATTGGTCCGGAATTCTGTAGGTCTTAACAAGTTTGAAAGATACACATACCTCCGGAGGAATGGTGCTCACTGGAATGGGGATGTTAAGTTCCTTGAAGATCTGTTCAATCGTCAGGGCCCAAAATCTAGGGCTTGAAATCTCGTTCGGTTTCCTCTTGATGGGAAATTTGCAAAAGTCTTGCCATAATACTTCCGGAAGGTCTACAACGTTGTTGCGTCCAGAATAGATGCTGAATACCACATTCAGCTAGTCTTTGCTTAGGGTATCAGTACCGTCGTGCTTGCCCGATAGTCCACAGATGATAAAATGCATAAGGACGGTCCAGAGCCCTGAAACTGCAGTTTTCTTGAAATCTTTTGCCCTATAGTCTTGATTGTACCCGATGAAGTTGAGAAACGTCTGGAACTCTTCAGCAGTTGGTTCCACTACTTTGAAACCAGCAGGATTTGGTGAAATTCCAATGGCCTTGAGAAAGGTTGCTTTGTAGACGGGAATGGTGCGATCATCGATAATGGAGGTTAACAGAACATCATCTTCAAGTTTGATGCTAGTGAATGCACGATGAAGATGAGGAAGAGGGAGTGGAGGATCGGGGATTTTGGTAAGTGGAGTGGAGAGAGGATGATGTGCAAGAAACTCAATCATTATCCTGATTGATTCATCGTAGTCGAGGGGATTCAAGGAAAACAGTTAGGTAGTGTCCCTAAGAAAGGGTTCTTGATCTGTAGATGATGATGATCCCTTCGATCCTTTGGATGATTTCTTCCTGGCTATGGATTTCTTGGGAGTTGGAGCAGTTGAAGCTTGGTTCTTGGAGGACTCCATTGATGAAGATGAAGAAATCTTGAAGAACACGAAGAACTGTGAGGGTTTTTGGGAGGTTTGAGAGTTGAGAGATCGTAAAGAGGTAAAGGTAAATGCGAAAAAGTATTTATAGGTAGGGAAAGACGGGTCGGGTCGAAAAAAAGGTAATGATGAGGATCCGAGATCCATCGGGTCGCATTTAATGTTAGGAAATTGAGATTAGACAGGTGAGGTGAAAGGGCAAGGCAATTGGTCTAAAAGAGGAGAATGTAAACGTCAATTCGATTTCCATTTTAGAGGGCGTGCAATCGTGTCACACAAATCGAGGAAGATTGGATAAGGATCTTCCCAAAAAGTAACCGTTGAAAAAAAAAATGTTTCACCTTATTACCTCTTGGTATTCCGGATGAATTGTTCCGGACAGGGTTTCCGGAGCAATTTGAAAATTCCGGAGCATTTTGAGAATTCCGGAGCCCTTTGAATTTCCGGAGCAAATTTGAAATTCCGGAGCACTTTGAATTTCCGGAGCAAATTTGAAATTCCGGAGCAAATTGAAAATTCCGGAGCAAATTGAAAATTCCGGAGCAAATTTAAAATTCCGGATCATTTTTGAAAATTTCGGAGCAAGTTTAAAATTCTGGAGCAAATTGAAAAATCTGGAGCAAATTTAAAATTCCGGAGCAAATTGAAAATTCCGGAGCAAATTTAAAATTCCGGATCATATTTGAAAATTTCAGAGCAAATTTGAAATTCCGGAGCAAATTGAAAATTCCTTTCTGGAGTGGATTTCCGGAATTCCTTTATTGAGTGAGTTCCGAAATGGTGATCCGGATGATGGTTGATCTTGATAGTCGTGATGAAGAGAATGAACTGTACAACTTAAAAAACTCAAGGGATGATTACCAAAAAAAGACAGGTAAAAGGATCCTATGTATTTAGAGGGAAAATAGTTCCGAAGCAAAAATAATTGAGTTCGGAGCATATTTTTCTTCTGAATACTTCTATCAAAGACAACATGTCTCCTGAAAGAATTGAGGATCAGGCATCATCATACCCATTTTGTTCAGAAAACCATTAAATTTGGTTTCATCTAATGCCTTAGTAAAGACATCAGCAATTTCATCGTCAGATAGAACAAAGATAAGTTCGATGTTACCATTTAGAACATAATCTTTAATAAAGTGATACCGAATGTCAATGTGCTTCGTCATGGAGTGCTGAATTGGATTGTAAGAGATTGCAATGGCACTCTGAGAATCACAGTAGATAGGAATGCGTTGAAATCGGTAACCATAATCCAAGAGTTGAGATTTCATCCAGAGAACTTGAGAGGTACAGCTGGCAGCAACAATGTATTCAGCTTCAGCTGTAGAGAAAGCAATGCAGTTCTGTTTCTTGGATGACCAGCTGACTAAATGACCACCTAAGAATTGACATCCTCCTGATGTACTTTTCCTATCGAGTTGAAGACCACCATAGTTTGAATCAGAGTAAGCTTGCAGAAGGAAACTTTCATTTGCTGGATACCAGATTCCGAGGTTCTTTGTACCTTTGAGGTACCGGAATATTTGTTTCACAGCCAAAAGATGAGACATCTTCGAATTGACTTGAAATCTGGCACATAAGCATGTTGAGAACATAATGTCCGGACGACTTGCAGTGAGATAGAGTAAGGATCCAATCATTCCATGATACTTCTTTTCATCTACTGAAACACCCGAAGGGTCGGCAAAGATTTTGTGACCGAAGCCTATAGGTACCTTGGCTGAGGCACAGGTGTCCATAGAGTATTTCTTGAGAAGCTCAGAAATGTACTTCTCTTGGTGAATGAAAATGCCTTTGTTAGTCTGTTTGACTTAAAGGCCAAGAAAGAAGCTTAATTCTCGATTCATGCTCATTTGGAATCGACTGACCATAAGTTTGGCAAAATCAGCAACCATAGATGAATCCGTAGATCCAAAAATGATGTCGTCCACATAAATTTGTACCAACATGAGATGCTTTCCATTTGATCTTCGGAATAGGGTGGGGTCAAGTATACCTCTTTGAAAACCTGAGCGTTTGAGAAAATCGGTGAGTGTCTCGTACCAAGCCCGAGGAGCTTGCTTGAGTCCGTAGACAGCCTTTCGAAGTTTATAACAGTAGTTCGGAAAGGAAAGATTAATAAATCTGGGGGGCTGTTGAAGGTATACTTCAGTGTCAAGTTCACCATTAAGAAAAGCACTCTTAACATCCATTTGATAAACTTTGAAGCCTTTGTGGGCAGCATAAGCAAGAAAGATTCTGATAGCTTCAAGTCGTGCAACAAGAGCAAAAGTCTCGGTGTAGTCAAGACCTTCAATTTGAGTAAAACCTTTAGCTACCAATCTTGCCTTATTTCGGATGATAACTTCTGCATCGTCTAGCTTGTTGCGAAATACCCATCTTGTACCAACAATAGGGTGATGTTGACGAGGAGGTACGAGAGTCCAGACTTCATTTCGATCAAATTCTGCCAGTTCTTCTTGCATGGCTGTAATCCACTCAGCATGCTCTAATGCTTCCTTGATGGATTTGGGTTCAACCATGGATATGAATGCTGAAAAATGGCATTCATTTTGGATGTTGGTAGCTGAGCGAGTTTGTACACCAACATTCAGATTGCCTATCACTTGGTTCGGAGGATGATCCTTCGTCCAAACGTGCAATCGAGGGAGTTCTTGTGCAGCAGAAGATTCTACATCAACAGTAGAATTGATTTTCTCCCCCTGAGTGATTTGAATATTGGGATGGTGCTCCCCCTGAACTTCTGAGCCAGAGAGGTTGACATCATCATCAGAAGGAAACTCAAAGAAATTTTCGTTTTCATCAATGTTGAGAGGATTTGAGTCATCGAAATCAGCAGCTGCATCTTGGAAGCCATCCACATTTGATTCAAGAGAGGGATTTGCATTATTGTTCTCCCCCTCAACCTGAGAAGGTTGAAATGGTTCAGAATCAAATGGAGGCAGGCTCGGAAGTGGACCGGAGAGGTTGTGAGAAACTGGGGCTTCCGAAGGAGGAATTGGAATCAGATATGGTCGTGATCGAGATTCGGAATCAAGAGCTATTTCGGAAGGACCAAAGAGGGTTTCAAAGTCAACATTGAGAATGGTTTGAGGGTTCGGACATCCTGGCGGAGGAGCAACAGACTCCATGATGTGAGTTGTGACATGAGTGGGGCCAGAATTCCTTACAAAGTTGTCATCAAAGGTAATATCAAAGCTTTCTTCCAGAACATGAGTTATTCGGTTGAGAACTCTGTAAGCCTTTGATTTGGAAGAGTACCCAAGAAAGATAGCTTCATCAGCTTTAGGTTGGAACTTTATGAGCTGATCACTGTTGTTTTTGATGAAGCATCTGCATCCGAAGACATGTAGGAAGGAAATCGTTGGCTTTCGACTATTCATTGCTTCGTATGGTGTCATGTTGAGACGTCGATTGATGATACTTCGATTTTGAGTGAAACAAGCAGTGGATACAACTTCAGCCCAAAGATAGAGTGGTAGGTTTACATAGTTCAGCATTGAACGAGAGGCTTCAACAAGTGTTCTATTACGTCTTTCAACTACACCATTTTGTTGTGGATTGTAGGGAGCTGAGAAGTTGTGATCGATTCCTTTTTCTGTGAGAAACTTCTCAATGGTGGAATTAACAAATTCCGAACCATTATCACTTCGGATTCGTCTGACCGGGAGTTTGATAAGAACTTCTATTCCTTTGATAAAATTGATGAGCTCAGAGGCTGTTTCGGATTTCAGCCTTAGGAAGAAGACCCAGGTGAACCTTGTAAAATCATCAGCAATTACAATAATGTATTTCTTATGATGAAGACTTTCTACAGTGGATGGTCCACAGAGATCAATATGTAGAAGTTCCAATGGATCCGAGATGGAATTTTCTATGATAACAGGATGACCCTTCTTTGATTGCTTACCACACTCACATGCAGCACATAAATGATCATTTTCGAACTTGAGAAGAGGTAAACCTCTTACCATTTCACCTGATACAAGATCATTCATGTACCGAAAGTTCAGATGTGCGAGCCTTCGGTGCCATAACCAACTGACGTCAGGAACAGCTTTGGAGAGAAGGCAGAGTTGCGGTTTGCCAATGATCATATTGATGTCAAGTGGGTACATTTTTTGTTGCGAAGAGACTTTATCAAACATTCTTTTCGGTCTTCAATCATCACATAGCTATATTTTTTGCAAAATTCCACACGTCGGTTTGAGTCAGTGAGCTGAGCAACACTTATCAAATTATGTTTCAAGTCAGCTACATAAGCAACATGTGAAATAGAGAAGTTTCCATTGGTGAGAGTTCCATAACCACAAATTTGAGAATTGAAGCTGTTGCCATACGTCACGTAACCATCATTTGGAGAAAGCTTTAAATCTCGCAGAAAATCCTTCTGCCCCGTCATGTGCATGGAGCAAGCACTATCAATATACCATATTGTTTCTTGCTCCGAAGCACAAAGTGCCTGCAAAGTTAGTGAGTAATGGAGCTTTTAGGCTCCGAGTTAGACTTTGGGACGTAGGCATGGACTTTGGACTTTGATTGTGACTTTGGAACAACTACGTGTTTCTTGGTGAGATTACTTGAGTTCTTTGGAAACAGACAAAATGCTAATGTCTTTTCATCTATCCAGTAGTCATATTCAACTACTTGTGGGTTCGGAGCTGACTTCTTCGGAACTGTGGTATCCGAAGGATTGACACTTTTTGTTGTCTCCGAGACAGGTGTTTTGTTAACAGATGTTTTGATTTTCCACACAAGATTTTTGTTTGAAGATTTTGAAACAGTAGTTTTTGAACTTGTGGATTTGTTTGATGACACATTGTTCTTTGAAATTTTCGGTTTAAAAATTGTGCCATCAGATTTTGCAATAAAGACAGATAAAACATTTCGAGGTGCCGGCGAAGTATTTCGGATGGTTTTGACATTGACATTAACATGAGCTTGAGGTTATTTGGAGTTAAGGACTTCCTTTGGTTCCGAACGATCAGGGAGTTCGGAAGGTCTTTTTAGGATTCTTGTGGGGACAAACGAATTTTGACTATGGTTTTGACACAAGGACTTCCTTGTGTTGTTCTGAGATGAGTTTGGTTTAGAGTTAGCAAGGAACCTGGAATTTTGTCTAGTCTTAATTTCCTTTTTGTAAGCATTTCTAGCTTCTACCTTGGGATCTACAACATCTTTTCTATTCAACATTGGCTTTCTCTTAGGATGAGGAGAGGATCCAGAAGTTTGTCCTTTGGATGGATTTGTAAACTTAGGAGTAATGGGAACCAATTTGGTTTTTGAAAGAACTACGGAGTCCGATTCACATGAATCAGAGGACACATTGCTTGAGACTTCAACTTTATCATCTAAAGATGCCCATATAAATTCCGAGGCATCGACTTCAGTTGTTTCCGGAATAATTTCCTCAATCACACAGTTGTTGACGTGATTGCTTTTAGGAACATGGTCTACACAATTTGGAAGACTATAATGATATTCCGTGGTCCGATTCAGGTCCACGTTTATCAGAGGCGGAAGAGGCGTGGAATCAGGACATTTGACAACTATTGGTTGGAACTCAGGAATTAGGGACTCAAAAGATCTTTTAGCCTCTGGAAGGGGTGACAATGGAGAAACAAGAGTGTCCGAATGTTTAATGTTCGGAACCTCTCCCATGAATGTCAAATTTTGTAATTCCTTCAGGGGACTAACAATTGGTTTCGGAAACTCACTTCCGAGACCAGGAGCTTTGGATCATGGATGACGAAAATTATGAGTCATCCGAATGTCAGCTTCAAGCATGTCTACAGAGTTATGCAAAGCATCTATTTTGGCATTAAGATGTTTGTTATCAGAAATCAAAATATTCCGTTCAGAGTAAGTGATTTCACATTTATCTTTCAAAATGATACATTCATCTTTTGACATTACAAGTTCATGCTCTAGAGACTCGATTTTCAATTTCTTATCCTCAAAACGTAATCTAAGACGACTTAGTTCACAGTCTTTCTTCTCACTGGCTTCTATGGCAGACTCATAGGCTTTATAGATGGTGTTCATATCTGTTTGGATCTGGGTCAGATAAGGTTCACATAAAGTCAAATCAAAATTATTATCAGAGATCATGGATTTTACCTGCTGAGCAATGCTTCGACCTGGTGGATCGTTAGTGGCCATGTAGCAGTAGTGAGGTTCAACAACATCATCTTCATCTTCGGATCCAGAAGACCAATAACCTTCATCACATTCAACCGTTTGTCTTGCCATCAAACACATGTTTCTTCCAGTCACTAAATCATCATCATCTCTGGATGACCAATATCCTTCGACATCTCTTGAAACGGTAGTGACAAATCCTTTCTCACTTTCAGCCATTTCTTGTGCTCTTCGGACATAATAAGCCGAGTCCTTGACTTTTGGTTTTTGTGGAGCATCAGCTAGACAGTCTTTGGCAAAGTGGTTTGCATGACCACATTTATGACACAAGATCTTTGGTTTGTCTGATTTGGAATTTTGAGAAGATTCCGGAGCGGAGTTTGGTTTAGTGAGATTGGGCTTATACGCAGGAGGATTTTCAAAGGTCTGTTTCGGTTCCGGAGAGGAATATGGTTGAGGATGGGTTTGGTGAGGAGCACTGAATCTGTTTTGGTATGGCTTGTAAGAGGGATTGAAAGGTCGTTTGTATTTCATTGAGAGTAAGGCAAATTCTTGTTGGAAACGGAGTTCAGAATCTAAGATTTCGGAATCATCGTTAGGATAGATGTGTGTGGGTAAAGAAGTTAAGGATGACTGAGTTAATAGAACAGTGGGTTTGTAAGGTTCCGGAGCAGGTGGGTTCGGAATGGTTGATTCAAAAGAACTGACTAGAGCAAGTGGTCCTCCGGAAAGTTCTCTTATGGTTTGAGCAACGTTTGATTCATGTCCTTGAAGCTCATCAAAATTTTGATAGAGTTTCAATTTTTTTAAGGAACCATTGCTTTGAAGACAGGACTTTACATTTCCCCATCCTTTACCAAGACTGTTAATAAACTTGAGATTGTACTCGAGAGGAGTTCGAACAATCCCATAAGCAGTCATGTTGTTGAAAACGATTCAATATAGGTTGGAGGCTGAGGCTACGGATTCACCTGGAGTAGTAGTGAAGGTGTCAAAGTCATTGACAACCGAGGTGAGGCGTTTGTCCTTCATATTTTTCGCAACCTTCAATCAGATCCTGAAGAGTGTCCCAAATTTCTTTGGTTGATTTGCATAGCTTGATGTGCTCAAAGAGTAATGGAGGAACACCAAACACCATTTCAGAGAAGGCAACTTGATCAGCATGCAGCTTCTCAATATCATCCGCAGTTAGAGGGGCTGGACGAACTTCATCCTCTCGCATGAGCTGAGAAGCTGCATCTCTTACAACTGTTCTTACAGGAACATGAGGGCCTTCTTTGACGGATCTCCAGATTTGTTCACCTTTCTCTTTGGCTAGTAAAAACCTTTCCATTCTAACTTTCCAATGATCATATTCTTCCACAACTAGCAATGGGGCACGTGTAGGGCCACCCACACTATTTGCGATTTGCATTGAAATCATTTGTTGAGGATTTGAAGCAGCCATTGAAGTCAAGATATCTTCAAGCTTAAGTGGTATATAGAAGAACTTTTATCCTTAACACATAAATGGTTGAAATACCAAGGTAAATTCAAACCAACTATAATCTGATCTTATGGATTCAAAGGACAACCACTCGAGCTCTGATACCAATTGTGAGAACAAGATCTATGCGCAGGGACAAGGTTTGAGAACTCAAACCTTGAGTGAAAGCTTAAGATCAATTTCTGCTTGATAATGAATGTTCAAGTCGAGACTGGAAAGACCAGTCAAGTCTTAGATAATCAGTTCAACAAATGATTAAGACATTAATTAAGAACAGGAGGATAATGATCAAGGTAACGTCAATTAGTGAAGAACAAGAAGAATGTTTTTAATGTGATAAGAGTAAATGCCAAAAGTAAGAGAAAGATCCATCTTAACTTGTATTGAATGCTCCTATATATATAGGAGAGAATGTTACAGTGAATTAACCAAGTGAATACATAGGACCGGACAAAAGATACAAGTCTGACATTCTGATTGTCCTAAATCAACTTTAAACTAAGTCCTATGAAACGTTACATCACAATACAAGACAAAAGTAATAAATGCACAAGAGACAAGACAACTTCATTCCGGACAAGTAATGTTCCGGAGATGAAGGTTTGGTCCGGATCAGCATACATTCCGGACTCCAGGATCAGCTCCGGAATGTGTTCCTCTTCAAAATACTTCACTCATATTCTCCAGCTCCGGACAGTTTCCGGATCACATCTTCCTTCGGAACCAACAGCCTTCGGAATATGTACTTAGGATTGCTAGAGGTTCACTTTCAGGTTCCAACAGCATGCGATGCTAAGCTCATATAATCAGGCATAACCTAAACAGGCTATCCTACCACTGTCTAACCAATACTAGCATATACCTCAATAAGCACATATAACAAGCACATAAGGCATCCTCCTAGATCCTTAGCCCTTAATCTAGCATGCTGATCACATAATCATAACATAACATAATTTGGGAGAACTTACTTGAGCTCGGCTGATTGCATGTACCACACCCTTTTCTCTTTTCAAAGTTCTCATTCCTTTTTCGAAATCCTTTTTCTTTTCAAAATTCTTATTCCTTTTTCAAAATCCTTTTTCTTTTCAAAGTCCTTTTTATAAAAATGATTCTCTTTTGAAAATTTCCTTACCAAGCCCTCAGTTTGAGTTCAGTCACACCTGAGAGTGTGCCCGAATCCCTCAAACCAAGGCTCTGATATCAACTTGTAACATCCTAAAAATCATGACCAAAAATTTCTTTTAAAACATTACCAATCCATAACATTAAGTCATTCAAACATACAAAAAGGGGTTATATGACAAATCAGAGTATCTTTTCCAAAACACTTATTCATTTTATCAGAGTAAACATCCCAGGCTAAACTTCTTGGTGTGTGCCATGCGATCATCCCGAGCTCTTCATTCCGCTATCGGAAATACCTGAAACCAAAATTGAAAACCGTAAGCACGAAGCTTAGTGAGTTCCCCAACCTACCACATACCATACATATCTACTGTTCCATACTTGCCATACATAATTCTGAGCACATAACCACATACTGGGCCCCCGCCCGCTGCATTGGGCCTCGCCAACCATCGGACCCAGTCCGTCATCAGGCCCCGCCTGGCATCAGGTCCCACCTGGCATCGAGCCCCGCTTGGTATACAGATCTGTTTCCTTTAGGCCCCGCCTGTCTCCGGGCCTCGCCCGCCATACACATACATACGATTAAATAACATACTGAAACATACATAAGCATTTCCTAACCATTCCCTGCTCTAAGGCCTTGCCTAACTTGGTCCCCGCCCCTGGTCTGCTACTGAAGTAGTGGAACCCCGTTCACACCCCTACTGGTAGTGAGATATGGGCCCTCGCCCACACTCACATCCTTCCTATCACGAGCCTCGCCCCTGCTCTTCTAATATCGAGATACGGAACCCCATCCATACTCAGCTAGTGATGAGATACGAGACCTCTCCCACACTCACCTCCTTACCAGGCACATACGAGTATCACGAAGACAACAAGTATAACCTAACACACTACATAAGAATCTTCCTCGGGAATACCCCGACATCGGACCCCCGGCCCGTAAACATACTATTATCCAACGTACTTTGGGCTTACCCCGACATCGGACCCTCGGTCCGAATCCTATCATACCGACACATGCAAGAATCACAAAGACCTCTAGCATCCTAACATTCCTCAGGACTCGCCCGACATCAGGTCATAACCCGGAACATATATCAATAAGTGCCTAGGGCTAACCCCCGGGTCTTCCTTCTATACATAAGCATAAATATGAACATGAACATAATGGGCCGGCATTGTGGCCGTAGACCCATGCACACAGTGAGGAGACTCACCTCGCACTGCTGAAAACTCGCTGAACACTTCTGACTGCTAACCGACAACTTCTGAACCGCTGACCCTTCGGCTTCCCAAACTATCAATACCCAAAATAACATTTAGACCACAATAAACCAAAAGCCAACCCTGGTCAAACTTGTTCAAAGTCAACGGTCAAAGTCAACATCCAGTTGACCTGACTCGCCGAGTTGGTTTACCCACTCGTCGAGTCCATACTCTTCCAATCCCAAAACAACCCCGACTCTACTCGTCGAGCCTTGCGAGAACTCGACGGGTTCTCCTTCAACCATGCCACTGGGACCATCTTCAACCGACTCGTCGAGTTCACCATTGAACTCGTCGAGTTCATCATCCACATATGAATGTCTCTAGTCTGTGACTCGCCGAGTGTATGAACAACTCGTCGAGTCCATCTTCATAACTAAGAAGATTGCCTTAGACTCACCGAGTTCTTCCTTGAACTCGTCGAGTACGATGAACTTCATAACCATTATGGACTCAGACTGGCTGAGTCCCTTTCTAATCTCAACTCATACCCTTAACAGAAGGGTTTTGGGGCAATAACTGGCCTGACTCGCCGAGTGCCACAACTAACTCGTCGAGTCTCTCCATGTCCAACACTATTCAGATGATTTTAGACAAGCTCAAGGCATCCAAGACCCAGATCTGGCCTCCTAGGGTCGGGATATCACACAAAGCTGCTACCTTTGCACCCTTGCATGGCCCTTTTTGCTCAAAAGGCCATAATAACCACTTAAACTTTGCATGGGGAGTTCTATTGGCTTAAAGCTTCCACCTTTATGCCTTTACTACTCAAGACACTCCTAGATCTGAAAGGATCTGGCTTGGGCCTCCAACTTTCTTCTTGTTCCTCCAAGCTTCAAGAATGCTCCAAAACTCTCAAAATGACTCACAACTCAAGGGAGGCTCTAGGGTTTTCGTTCTGGACTTGAGAGAGTATCAAGGGGGCTGATGAAGGCTATAATGTTCCTTAAATAGGGTACAAGGCCCGCATTTACAGTTTTCCCCAAACCTGGCCAACTCGCCGAGTCCGTCTTCTGACTCGTCGAGTAGGCCACTAAACCCGCGACCAAATCGCGCTCCTACTCGTCGAGTCACCCATCTACTCGACGAGTCACTTCCTTATTTGAGGTTTTCTTCTCTTTTCTGGCCTTCTGAATTCAGGGTGTTAAACACGTCTTTCCATTTTACTTTTGATTTGAACAAAACTATGTATTAAGTCAATGTAAACCTTTTTCATATATGTATTCAATGTTTGGTTATGTTTACAATGCTTGCTATGATACAACGGTTGTGATACTACGCATGACGTCAACCACCCCCGAACATTTCCGCCGTTCCGGTTTGGGGGTGTGACAGATTGGTATCAGAGCCCTTGTTTATAGCGAACTAAGTATACCGAACCTTACATGGTATACAACTATAAATACTAAGGGGCCTAAGTGCTCTAAACTAAAAGTATACTTCCAAATATAAGTATTTTTATAAAAAGTATACAAGTATACCTAAGTACCTAAATTCGTGTCATAAGTAGAACAAAACAAAAGTATTTGGATGTTAGACATTGCGGTTAAATTGGGCAGTTATGTAATCATGTCTAGGGTCAATATAGCCTAATCAACTATATTCATTCGAGTCATGACCAACATGTGCTTGGGAGTGACTGTGGTGTTGCAACAAGCCTAAAACTTACCTAGATACCAGAAGAGTTCTAGAACCAACCGTAAGGGTTAAAATACTATAGGAGTATTTTAGGATGCTATAATAACGAATCGAAAATTTACCCAAGAATCCATCCCTCTACAATCAATCATGTAACTATAATACATTGGAAGTATTATTAGATTCGATGCCTATTAACTATCCCTTTACCCCTATCTCGCATAGATAGCATGGCCGGATTCCATCTCCCTGGCGACCCGTACTTTCCCAACCAAGGAGATGACGGATGGCTCGAGCCAATGCCAGAAGAGAACCATGAGATTTCTTTGAACGATGACTTCGCCGAACCATTTCCTGAAGAGACTGACTCAGAACCCGAAGTAGAGAATCTGCCTCAAGTAGCCCCGATACCAAATCCTAACCCCCGACTTGAGTTCGAAGGCCCAACGCCTATGTGGGTCGGAAGCCTGGATAGATGGAGTCACGAACAAGGCCAACCCGGCCCGTACGATGGGGATCTCCGCTTCTACAATGTGAACGAGGGAGGCTCTGCAGACAGAGCCCTTCCAATCATAGTCCGCCGAGTGGCCCGCAACGTTGAACTAAACGTGGCAGCCATTCAGCGAACTATGGAGCTTGAGGCAGACTCGGATGCCAACACAAACCGCATTCGTAATCTTGAAGTTGCTCATGGGAGAACTATGAGGGATAATGAAGCTCTGCAACAAGAGCTAGCTACCACTCGAGTTGAAGTCATAGAGCTCCAAGTGCGCCAGACAGTATACAAGAGCCGCCTGCTTGACATAGAGCGCCAGTTGGCTAACTTAAGGATCTATCCGAGGAGTGCCCGTCGCCGATAGGAGAATACTCTACTCATCCTTCCTCTTTGGTGTAAGGAATAACTTTCATATTTATGTTCTAAGTAGCTCTTTTCCGTAAACATCTCTGTCTTTCTTGTTGCCAAGATGTCCTCTGTATTAGTATGATTTAGACCTACTTTTAGGTCGAGGTTTCCAAAATATATGTAATCTCAGTTTCAATATTAGTGGCAACAAGCATTTATCAGTTGAAGATTTTCATTGTCAAAAGTATACCTTAGATCGGTAGCATGCAAATTAAGCAACTTTATCAAAGTCCTGTCACCGTCTCGTCCTCAAAGCATGTCATAGGAAGTACTCTTATCTTAAGAATGATCATTCCTTTTACCCATCAATTTCATATCACTCTCCATAAAAAACTACGATGTCATAATCAGCATGAGATGGTTGAGCCCCAAATCGTGTTGATGTCCCTTACATTCGAAAGGTCGACTCGTCTCAATCTTTCCCTCTGACGAAGTCCTCACTGGTTATAGTGATAAATTTGTTCGAACCTTCGTATCATTTCATGCGCCAAGGCCCAGAAGTATCTGCGAAAGGGATGCCCTGCATTCGTGGCTCATGTTGTAGATGAGACCCAAGAAGTTAAAGACCTCGAGAGCATCTCCGAAGCCTGCAACTTTCCTGATGCCTACCCCGGAGACACTCCAGGGAACTCCTTCTGAGTGTCAAGTTGAATCTCGTATCGACTTGATCCCCGGAACTACCCTTATAGTTAAATCTCCATATCGTTTAGAGCCGACGAAAATGTGAGAGTATTCAGCCAGTGCAATGAGCTGAGCAACAAGGAGTTCGTAAGTTTATTGTAGGTGAACTTTATTGTGTTCGAATATTTTCTATTCTTGCTAGGGCCACATCATGGGGATGTGGGTCGAATCAATGAGAGCCAGATAGCAAAACGGGAAATAATAATGCATAGATAAACATTTAGGATACATCCAGAGGCAACCATCGTTGCTCACAAGCTTCTTTTCTTGACATGTAGCAGATCATGCCTCCGAAGAAACGTAACCAGCCCACCGGTAAGACGCCAATCCTCCAGATGGACTCAGCTACGTTCCAAGCTACTATTATAGCAGCCGTAGCAGCCGTCCTAGCTGTTCTTAATGCTAACAACCTAAATGTGGGTGGAAGTGTCAATGGCAATCCAAATCTTGGTGATAACCAATTTCAACAACAAGTGCCCACTAGGAAGGACACACCTGATTTCCGACCTAACATCCTGAAACGAAAGTTTGAGAATGAGAGGGGGAGTTATTCAACCCAAGGACCTGCTGAAAGGCAACAAACTGGGGCATTTAACACCCCAGCCAACCCTGCTATTCCAACACCAACCACACCCTACCTTGGAAACCTCCCGCACTACAGCAAATGTAGCTACCATCATTATGGAGTCTGCCGAGTGCCGCATTACACTAGATGCAACAGGAAGGGACACACCGCCCACAGCTGTAGGACCCCAGTCGAGTTCATCACTCCGACTACCAAAGTTGGGGCTATTCCAACATGTCACCTCTGTGGCAGTGTCAGACATTTCCAAAGAGACTGCCCAACAGAGAAGAACAACGGGGGAGCAGGAGGAGTCTGACCTCAGAGAATGAGGAAACATCAAAGAACCCTGCTATTTTTTGGTTTGTTTTCGAAAACCCCAATAATTGATCATAATCGTGATTACTTCCTCGTCCAAATTGAATCACAATGTTCTTATAAGATCTAAAGCCCTAATGAGTAAATCATGATAGCTTAGTGAATATGGTAGGTTCAGTTGTAGTTATACCTGGCTTGTGTACACCAAACGATCATAGAGAGATCTAGTAAGAACCATTTCATAAAAGTTCATAGTTTCAAAACATCAGGACCCTCGTGTTAGTAGTACCTGTTAACTTCGAGTCAAACACAGAAAACACCAGAGACATCCATCCAGGGGCATCAATGTTCTAACAAAACAATCCTTTGAAACCAACTTAACGCGCGATTCTACGACATCATCCTGTCTAGTTCGACTGAGCCTATATATACCAAACCCTTTTGTCTTAAATCGCTCGATCGCAAAACTCTCGTCGCTCGTAACAACAAACTAGATGCGAACTTCGAAACATTCATCTCTCTTCGAAACCCGAAGGTATTCATGCGAAGAGTATGAATCAGAACCAGCGGATGCAATAGTGAAGATCCGCTGAAACATCTGGCGAGAGCCCGAATACAAGAAGGAGAGACTCACCTGTGTCTACCTTCAAGAAGTAATCCGTTTTCACGGGGATACCGAACGAGAACCTGAATTCACTTGGGAGCACGAGAATCCAAGGAAACAGAAGTACCCCCATCATTTCCAAGTCCACGAGTTACATCTTTATTCTTGAATTTTGGGACGACATTCCCTCTAACGGGGGGATGATGTGACAACCCGAAACTTCTACCTGGTACATCTAGTCAGTAAATCTAAGTTAAACTCGTTTCTGTTAACTTCTAGCACTAATTAAGGGTTCATTTAAGTGTTCTAAGCTTGGGTACAATCAAGGTTGAAGTTAGGAATGAGTCAGCAAGCTGTATAGTAGCAAAACCGGGCCATACACCCCTTTTGGAGGAGTGTGCGGCCGCACACATGGGTGTACGGCCGTACACACCCCTCATGGCCACACACCCACCCCTATATAAAGGGCAGACCCCTTTCCCTTCATTCCTTTCACTCCTTGGCAGCACACTACTCCTTTTCTCTCAAGATTCTTCAACCGCAAACCCTCCCAAGGCTCCAAAAACGTGAGTAACCCATCCCTTAGCTTATTATGCTTGAAGAGCCTCTTGATCTAAGCCTTTATTCATCATGTCCCGTCATGTTCTTCATCTCTTTGAAGGAATGCGGCCGCACACCCACATAAGGTGGCCTCACACTCCTATAAGACCCTCCAAAGTGAGAGTTGGACTTCCATCTTCGAGTTAGACAATGACCATAGCCTTGTTGCACCTTAGAATTGGCGTTCTGGACACAAACATGTAGGGTGTACGACCGAACACGCCTGTGTACGGCCGCACACACCCTTGTGCAGCAGCACACTCATGTGTAAGGTAGCACACTCCCTTGTGCGGCATCACACTCATGTGTGTGCGACCACACACACACACCCTAGAACCACAAACCCATTTCTAAGGCCCTAAACTTGTACCACAACTTAGTATGGACCTGGAGCACTTCATGGATGCAAGTATGGACCTTGAAAACATCTCAAAAGCATCTTCCATCATGAGTGTTCAGCCGCACACCCATTGGGCCGCACACCCATGGCCGTACACACTTTTAAGGTGGCCATACACCTCCCTCATGCAACCCTTTAAGGTTCTAGCACTTAGTGTAAGTGGTCCGAAGTTTTTAGAGTGGTTCTCCATCACATTTAGTAGAGAAATACCTTCATTTGACTCCTTTATGTGTCATTACATGTTAATTAGGATCGAATCGTGTTCAAGGCTTCATTTGAACATCCGACATCCCGTATCGATCTTTCATTCAAATCGCCCGAGGTGAGTTCATAGCCCTACATTTTCCGTGATTTTAATGTTTTCAGGAGGGGAATACAAGCCATACTTAAAGTATTTTATTAAGTTTTAAACTTATTAATACAGTCCAACGATTTCCACGTTTAATAACATACTCGGATATTTTATCCCTTTTGTAATATGTTGAGCATAAGGGAAACTGTTATTTTGGAAATCTAACTTCATGGCTTTCAGAAAGGTTTTACAAATCATTTTTGATATCAAATCAAATAAACTATAATGGGTATAGTTTGGGATAACCCTCTAGGCAGTTTCTACCAAATCAGATTTCATGGATGAATATATATAAGCAATGGCAGATTTAGTTTATGTTATATGTTTTCTCAGGAGTATAAAGTACATTTATTCAAGGATAATTATTGTTTTATACTGTTTCTCGCTAGTAAACTAGATTATAAAGAAGTGTGAGGCTCTACTTCAATACTGTACCCTTAGGTGTACAAGGTTGAATCCTATCTCAATATAACCAGAGTCTCCTAGAGGGAGAGCGTGAGATTTGTGAATAGATCTATTCGGGACTGACAATCCCACACCTGAACTGCTAGCTACAGTGAGGCAGGCATGCTTGAGGTGAACAAATGTCATTTAGCTTAAACGCCTGAAGAACGTTATAAAGGTCTCTAGGTCATATCAAGTATGGTTATACGACTCACAAATAAGTATAAACTAACTTTGGTTTACGGACTCTACTCTTCATTGTTTTATTTTGAGTAATAAAACTACTTTCATATATGTACTGATAGTAATCAGGGATTTCTAAACGTGCATCTCTACCTCTAGGACGGATAACCTGTTTTTAGGGAAAATATGGGATATTCCCAGGATAACACCGGCATTTCTAAAAACTGATGGTTTATTTTCTACTAATAGATATTCATATTCATTCCATGACTCCCTGGATTGTGCGTACCTGTATGAACCTGGAAGTCATGGAAGGAATGGGTTTCAAACATGCTTTTCTTTAGAAAATATGGGATTTTCTTGCGGAACACTTTTCAAAAGAATCAAAGAACATTTTCCACCAAAACTAAATGCTTATGAACTCACCAGCTTTATGCTGATATTCTTTCAAAACTGCTTATATTCTCAGGGGATTAGTAGACAGGTACTTCGAGGATTTTGGAGAAGTCGGCGCGTTAGAGTTACGTCTTTCCATTTTACTTTTGATTTGAACAAAACTATGTATTATGTCAATGTAAACCTTTTTCATATATGTATTCAATGTTTGGTTATGTTTACTATGCTTGCTATGATACAACTGTTGTGATACTACGCATGACGTCAACCACCCCCGAACATTTCCGCCGTTCCGGTTTGGGGTGTGCCAATTTCGAAAAAGGAACAAGAACTTTAAAAAGAGAAAAGGGTGTGGTGCATGCAATCAGCCGGGCTCAAGTAAGTTCTCCCAAATTACCCATACAAGTTTAAGTTATGATATGATTATGTGATCAACATGCTAGATTTAGGGATAAGGATCTAGGAGGATGCCTTATATGCTTGTTATATGTGTTTGTTGAACTGCATGCTAGTATTGGTTAGACTGCAGTATGATAGCCTGTTTAGGTTATGCCTGACTATATGAGCTTAGCATCGCATGCTAGTACATATTCTTGATATGTGAATATGATTGCTTGATTATGTTATGGTTATCTTTTCCTTTTGTCTGAATGTTGCTTGCTCCATGCTTTGTGGGACTCTGAGTGATGGGAGTTAGCTATTAGGTGAATACGTTAAGTCACATGTAATCAGGGTGGAATAATCCTAGAGTGCTGGATTTGACCCTATTGCACAGCTCTTGTTTGAGTCCTAACCGTTGTAGGGATGAGTCCCTTACTCGAAGGATTATCCGAGCCTTGTTACATGTGATGGTGTCCAGGTGATGGCTAGTTGGCATTACGAGGAGACCTTCAGCAGCTGAGGACTGGGTTGGGTCGGAGATTTACCTAGGGTAGGCCTAGGATGAGTTTAGTGTTGGGAGCAACAATAGTAGTGAAAGGGACTTGGTGGAGTCGAGGCAACTCTTGAGGAAAGTATGGATAGATGTGGAAGGTAGTATGGGCCCGTACTACTGAAAGCAGAGGATCCGTACTCGATTCAAGAGGGGTCGAGATAAAACCAGGGAACTTGTAGTGTGTGAGAACCCTCAGCAGTGATGTGTATTTTGATGATTGTTATGGCATGTTTTCAGCATGGCGACGTTGCGTGAGAGACCAATGGATGGATCAAGTGTCAGAGAAGAATCAGGCTCAGGTTCATGGACCGAGCAACTCGAGGAGCGGATGAGGGAGTTTGTATCAGCTGAGATTACGCACAGTATTCTAGACCAGACTCATGTGATCTTTGGCACGGTCAAGGAGGGCATACTGGAGATTTTGGATGAGAGGCTCGGAGCCTTCCGCACTGAGATGATGGCCATGATGGGAGTGCGTACATTGACATTTCGGGAGTTCAGAGCTTGTGGAGATCCAGATTACCATGGGGCTAGGGACCCCATTGCTAGCGGCAGATGGTTGGCTGATGTCGCCAATGCTTTTCGTTCTAGCCGGGGTCCCGAGGAGGACAAGGTTCGACTCGCCTCCTGTCTTCTGAAGGACAGAGTGTGGGATTGGTGGGAGGAGGTTGGACATGCTATCAGGAATGATGCCGCGTTGGACGCGATAACATGGAGCGATTTCTCGGCCAGGTTTAAGGCCGAGTTTGCACCGGTGATTGAGGTGTAGCAGTTAGCCCGAGAGTTCCAGGACCTACGACAGACTACAGAGACAGTGGCGGAGATCACCGCCAAGTTCAGGGAGAGAGCCCTTCTGGTTCCGCAGTATGTGGCGGACGAGGAGATGAAGAAGGCTCGGTACCATGAGATGTTGAGGAGCGACATCAGTCAGTTTGTGAGTTGGACCAGCTGCAAGACGCTGGAAGATATGATCGCTCGGGCCAGAGAGAGAGAAAGAGAGAGAGAGAGAGATAGAGATTGATCTTGAGACAGAAAATAAGAGAAAGTTGGCAGAGATTCAGATATCTATGGGATTGGGCAAGAGGCCCAAGACATCAGATTCTAGATTGAGAGGTCCTCATGACCGGGGCCGTTGTGGCAAGTGCGGCAGGACGCACGAGGGTGCGTGTAGGAGTGGCAGCGGTGGTGATTTTGGTTGCTTCAAGTGCGGCCGGATCGGTCATTTTAGCAGGGATTGTACTGCTACCACCACCTAGGGACCTGACCTGATATGTTTCCATTGCAGTCATAGGGGCCACAAGAAGGCCTAATGTCCGAGTTTGCATTCAGCAGGACTGGTGATAGCACCTGCCCCTTCAACCTTGAGGATCACCGACAGCCGTCAGGGCCGGGCGGAGGCGCCTGCAGCGAGGAGCGGGGCGTATCAGTTGATTTCAGAGGAGGCGTGAGCAGCCCGATGTGTCAGGTGCTTATCTTTCATTTCTCTATCAGCTTATGTTATAATGTTATTGTTATGGTTCTGCATTGATATTGGTAATGATATTTCGGAATTTGTGTGGCCTGCTTGTGATGGAGTTATATGCCATCTGCATACCCTGGATTTTAGAATGATAGTTGGAGGTCGTCTCCTTTAGAGCAAGTTACTTAGGATGCAGCGACTGTAGCATGTATGTGTGGGACTCGGTAGTGTCTCGCTAGTTTTCGGGGAAGGTATCGTTTGGGAATTGATCGGTTAGATCACCAGCTATGGTAATCGTGGGTTGACTATAGAGTGGCTGGAGGATGATAGGGAGAACCGAGAATTCTCCCAAGCTGTGAGCTGTGAGCAACTAGTTGAATCGAAGTGGGGGAGAGCCACCCGAGTGGCCAAGGGCAGAAGTAAGTGTAAGACTGGAGTGGGTTCGCAGTCTTGGTGAGGAAGAAAGCAGCTCAAGTGACTGCTTGAAATGAGGAGCCCCGGAAGAGTGAGTTTGGGAACTTTCCAACCTTGAGTTCGTATAAATCGCGATTGGTCGATGACTGGTTTGGGAAACCAGGTCGGAGATCTTCCGGTAAGGTGCAAGTTAGTCAGGATATAAGACTGCGGGATAGCTGCATCATTCCCCAGCAGCGAGTCAGTGAGGGAAGTGTTGTAAGACTTCAGGTAAGCTGTAGCATTCATTAACAACTTGGTTAGAGGAGTGTGAGCGGGGGCCCGTACCTCCTAGTTCACGAAGTGTGGGCGGGGGCCCATATCTCCGATTTAGCATGATAAGAGTTAGGAAAGGATAACAAGTTGAGATTAGAGGAGGAGTGGGCCTGCATAGCTCTGGGTAGGTGAGACCTGTGGGAGAGGCCGCTCCGAAGTATAGTTTGGGTGAGACCCGTGGGCGAGGCCCGTGTACTTATAGCAGCAGATGGGACCTGGTAGAAACCTTAGGGTTAAGGTAGGGGATCGAGGATCCCAAATCTCCTAGAGTCAGAGTGGTAAGGTTGGTAGAGCAGTTCAGGTAGTCGTAGTATCTTCAGAAGTCGCTAAGAGCAACTGAGGGATTGTTCTTGCGTTCGGTAACCGGTGGGGGATCGGTATTTAGGGTAATGGTAGATCAGTTGGGACAAGGGTGGTATCGGTTCGTCCAGAAGGCGGATGAGAGTCAGTAGGATTTCAGGCAGGAGTGATGATAATGGATTTTGTGCGTAGAGCAGTGAGCTGATCAGGAGATGCTAAGTCGCTTACGGCGGAATTAAATAATCTCAGAGTGAATGATTTGACTCTGTTGCGCAGCTCTTGTCTGAGTCTTAACCGTTGCATAGATGAATCCTTACTCGAAGGATTATCTGATTCGCACGCTGGGTGGAGCTCACAGTATTGGAGCATCGAAAGTGAATCATTCAGTGGGTAATGGTGTGACGGCCGGCACGGGAAGTGGCCAGGATGGCAGTTCCAGCAGAAGGTTTATCGTTGATGGAGTTTGGAAAGGTTTGATGCTTTTGGAAAGTCGCCTTGGGAGGGCCGCTGACAACGTAGGGTAAAAGGGTGAACCCATTGTACGTCAAGTGTAAGTGCTCGGAAAGAACTGGTAGGGTTACCGGTTGAGTAAGAGTGTTGTACTCTAGAGTCGTAATGATCGGATTATTCTGAAGATGATATTTTCAAGGATTAGACCAAATGGTCGAAGTGCGTAACTAGTGGTAAGGTTGTAGGCGGATTGTAAGGTAGTTGACCGTGGCGGACTTCGAGGATGAAGTCTAGTTTAAGTGGGGGAGAGTTGTAACACCCCGAATTTAGAAGACCTAGAAAGGAAAGAAAAGACCTCAAAATAAGGAAGTGACTCGTCGAGTAGGTGGGGTGACTCGACGAGTAGGAGTGCGACTTGGATCGCGGATTAAGTGACCTACTCGACGAGTCAGAGGACTGACTCGGCGAGTTGGTCAGGTTTTGGGAAAACCCTAAATTCAGACTTGGTACCCTATTTAAGCATCTCATTCTCATTTCCACGGCCTCATATTCAGCCACCAGACCCCAAACCCTCACCCACGAAACCCTAGTTCATCTTGTGAGTGTTTGAGCCACCTTTGTGTGATTTTTGTACTCTTGAAGAGGAAGAAGGAGAGGAAGGAAGTTGGAGGTTCAAGGAGGACGAAGTAGATCCATAAGATACACTTCATTAGCTGCAATTCTTGGTAATCAAGTCTTCATCTTGGCTTTTCGTTTATTTGATCTCTTTATAGACCCTTTCATGAAGTTTTTGGTCCAAGAATAATTACTTGTGGGATTTGGACGTCCCCAGGCAAGATCCTTTCAGATCTGAGAGTGTTTAGGGTAGTTAAGGCATAAAGGTGGAAACTTTATGCCATTAGAACTCCCCATGCAATGTTTAAGATGTTTTTTGGCCTTTTGAGCAAAAAGGGCCATGCTTGGATGTAAAGGCAGTAGCTTTGCGTGTTATTTCGACCCTAGAAGGTTAGATCTGGGTCCTGTATGCTTTGTGCTTGACTGAAATCGTCTGAATAGAATTGGACATAGATGGACTCGGCGAGTCACTCGTGGGACTCGGCGAGTCAGGCTGTTTCTTGACCCAAAACCCTTCTATTAGAAGGTGTGATTTGAGTTAGTAAGGGACACAGCCAGTCTGGGTTCATAGTGGACCTAAAGATCATCGTACTCAACTAGTTTAAGGAGGAACTTGGCGAGTCCAAGGCAATCTCCTTAATTTATGAAGGTGGTCTCGGCGAGTTCAAAGGAGAACTCGGCGAGTCAGATGAAGGAGGGTCTCGATGTGTTGAAGGTGCACTCGATGAGTTCATGGAGAACTCAACGAGTAGGATCAAAGTTCAGAGTTTTATGTGGATTGTGGGACTCGACGAGTTGGTGGGGCAACTCGGCGATTGGAGTCAACTCGGAGCATTGACTTTGACCAATAACTTTGACCAAGTTTGACTTTTGAGAGTATTGTGGTCTAAATGTTATTTTGGGTATTGATAGTTCGGGAAGCCGAAGGATCAACAGTTCATAAGTTGTCGGGTGGCAGTCAAAAGTGTTCAACTAGTCTTCAGCAGTGCGAGGTGAGTCTCCTCACTGTGTGCATGGGTCTACGGCCACAATGCCAGCCCATTATGTTTATGTTTATGGTTATGTATAGAAGGAAGACCCGGGGGTTAGACCTAGGCAATTATTGTTATATGTTCCGGGTTACGACATGATGCCGGGCGAGACCCGAGGAATGATAGGATGCTAGAGGTCTTTGTGATTCTTGCATATGTCGGTACAATAGGTTTCAGACCGAGGGTCCAATGTCGGGGTAAGCCCGAAGTATGATAGATAATAGTATGTCTCCGGGCAGGGGTCCGATGTCGGGGCAATACCGAGGAAGATTCTTATGTTATATGTTAGATTATACTTGTTGTCTACGTGATACTTGTATGTGTCTGGTAGGGAGGTGAGTGTGGGCGAGGTCCCATATTTCATCACTAGCTGAGTATGGATGGGGTTCCATATCTCGATATTAGCAGAGTAGGGGCGAGGCCTATGATAGGAAGGATGTGAATGTGGGCGGGGGCGGGGGCCCGTACCTCACTACTAGTAGGAGTATGGACGGAGTTCCACTACTTCAGTAGCATACCAGGGGTGGGGCCCAAGTTAGGTGAGGCCTTAGATCAGGGTGCAGTTGGAGTATGTTTATGTATGTTCTAGTATGTTATTTGATTGTATGTATGTGTGTAGCGGGCGAGGCCCGGAGTCAGGCGGGGCCTATGGGAGGCATATCTGTATTCCGAGCGGGACTCGATGCCCGGCGGGGCCTGATGCCGGGCGGGGCCTGATGCCGGGCGGTGCCTGATGCAGCGAGTGGGGTCCCAGTATGTGGTTATGTATTCATGGTTATACGTATATGGTATGCGGTAGGTTGGGGAACTCACTAAGCTTCGTGCTTACGGTTTTCAGTTTTGGTTTCAGGTACTTTCGGTAGCGGAGGGAAGAGCTCGGGATGATCGCATGGCACACACCAAGAAGTTTAGCCTGGGATGTTTAATCTCATAAAATGAACAAGTGTTTTGAAATGATACTCTGATTTGTTATATAACCCTTTAGTTATGGTTGAAACGATTTAGTACTTATGGTTTAGTAATGTTTTAAAAAGAAATTTTCGGTCATGATATTTCGGTCATGATAATTTAATTTTACCCTTTCCTTACTTGGCCCAAAATCCAAAGCCCAAACCACTAGCACCAAAAAGCCAAAATCACATCTCACGTCGTGACCAGTCCTTGGTCACGTCGTGAGAGTTCACTTGATCTGATCCCAACTCATCACGAATCATCCTAGCCAACTCAGTCAAGGAACGACACCTGAGATGACCTCACGACGTGGGCAGCCTTTCCTGAGGCCGTGAGCCCCAATAAGCTCATCAGATTTGGGACCAACCGCTACTCACGTCATGAGACCTTGTGTCTCACGTCGTGAGAACAATCTGAGGCCAAAAATCCAACTTTTAAGTCCTTAATCCATTAAGCCTTGAACCCTAACTTTCCATAAGGTCTTATAACCTCTTAATACACTAGAAAGTCGATGATTTTAAGACATATATGTCCAATACATTTCTAGATCTCATTTAGGTTCAAAGTTGAAGAAAAAGGCATCCAACTTTCATGCAAGGTTCTAAAATTCAACCATTCTCTAGATCTGAACTCCAAGACATCCTTAAGGCCCTCATAACCCATAAAGTTGCAAACTTTATGGTTTCTATTCATTCAAACATGTAGATCCAAGAAGAAAAGTGGGACCAAAATTAGATTTAGCGTTATATAACCATAAAGGTAGGAGCTTTATCACTTACAATGGTCCAGAAACAATGTAAGGTGACGTTGATGATGATTCCCTGCAAGCCACAACACAATACCACCTTCTTCTTCTTCTTTCCTCCTTCTTCCAATCCAAGAAAAGCTCCAAAACCACCAAAGATCAAGCAATGATGGGCACTAGGGTTTTTCTGAGGTGAAAGAGGGTTTGGGGCTGATAAGAAACCCTAAAATGAGGTTAGAGATGCTTAAATATGAAGGAAACCCTAAAAGATCATGGGCTTGGGTTGCACCACTCCTCACATCGTGAGCTCTTATTACTCACATCATGAGCTCTGTCCCGGAAAAAATCTTCATGCAAACCATCTCATGTCGTGAGCCTCTATATCTCACGCCACAAGGCTCCTTTTTCTCCAAAGCTCAACCTTTTGACTCCTTGAAACCCCAATTCAATTCGTCCAGGAAAACGGGTGTTACAAATAATGAAATGAAATAATAAAAAAATCAAACACCGGTGAATAAACCTTACAAAGTATATCACCAGAAGGATGTTTAGCGGTAGTGAAAAGAGAACCAATAGAGATGTGGAGTCGTCTAGACGAGTATTCTTGCATTGGATATGATTTGGTGACCTACTAAGACGAGGAAGGGGATAAGGAAAATCAAGGAAAGGAGAAGGGATTGAGGCACCAGAGTAGAGGTCGACATGATGAGGTTGATTTCTCGGTTGATGCGTAAGAGAAGGGTTGAGGAGACGGTCCAGTGGTCAAAGTCGTTGGTTGTTGTGGTGGAGAAGAAGGGGATGGGTAAGGAGTGAAAACATGATGTGGGGTTTGATTTTAACACAAAATTGTGGCGGGATATAAAATTTTCATGGCGGGATATCAAAAAATTTATCCCAAAATATGTCAGCCGAATCTACTTTTAATTGGTAGATCTTGACGGTGGTCGGGATGCTTTTATTTGGCCAAATATACTTTTAAATGGTAATTGAGTTTTGTAAAAAAGAAATTACATGGTCAATAATGGCATTGACTTTTGATGGAATGCAATCCAATTCGCTTTCAAAATGTGGGAATGAAATTATATACATTTTCACTCCCCCCATCCCCATGTTAATGTTCAAAATTTACGGTTTGTGCCTATTTTTGAAATTTATTACTACATTAGACGTGTGATGAAATTTTATGATTTCGATTAAATGACGCAAATAGTTGACGAATCCCACTATTATGATCGGTTTAATAATATATTTCGGCATATACAAATACATATAAAACAACCAACACAACATCACAAGTAACAGTCTACAAGTCTACCTGCCTAACAACGTACTATAGTCTAACCATATTCTAACGCACAAGGACACATACTGTAGTAGATAGTATAGTAAGAAAACTCAATTAAATAAGAGAGTGAAGAATCATAGTTGCTCACACAAAAACTCATATCAATCAGTCCCAAGAACCACCTAGATACTAACCAGAGGTTCCTCGTTAGTCTATTGCCCAAAACCTCCAGGTTTGACCAAAAGTCAAACTGGTCAAAAGTCAATGGTCAACGGTCAAAGTCAAACTTTAACTTTGAGCAGGGGCGTGATGACCTACAGAAACGCACCGCGCAACCCCAGACGCCCAACGCTTCACTACATGACAATATAGTCGAATTTGGGACAATTTCTCCAGAAGCATTGTGCCCTATAGAAGAGTGTTGTGCTCTATGAAAATTCAAATTCCCAACACAAGGTTTAAAACCTTAAACCATAAAGTCAAGCGCCACAACTCTTAGATTAGATCTCTAAGATGTCTTAGTGGATAAGGTGCCACACCCTCAGCCGACGGCAGAAACGCCGATAGTCGTGACGTCAATGAATATCACAGTTAAAGCATACACGAACAGTACATTAAAACGTAAGGCATCATGATTGCATAATTCAAAAACAACTTACATCGTCACATATATCATTACATATCTTCATAGTAGGGAAGAGTTGTGAAAAAACCTAATTAATATAAAAAGATGATGCCATAATTCCTGATCTGGAACTCCTGTTGCACCACTTCCCTTAGAATACATGCTTTAAAAATAACATCAACAACAAATTGTTGGTGAGTTCTATAGGTTTGGACTCCGTATACCTCTAAAAGCATAAATTATATCATTTGTAAAAAGGTTTTGAAAATCAAACGAAATCATTTTGAAACGTTTGATATCCGTTTCACCAAAATGTTCTTGTACAAAAACGAAAAGTTAACAAAAAAATAATAACTTATTCGTTTATGAGATTAAAACTTTAATAAGTTGTGTAATATTATTAATTAAATTATTTAAGAGTTAATTTTGTTGATGAAACCTGTCAATATGAGTCACAAAGTATTTCACTATAGACAGTTTCTTTCAACTAGTATAAGTGAACAAAATCCCGTATAAATCTTATTCCAATACTATACGGCCACAGACAATTCTGGGGTCTATAATGAGCTCATAACCGAACTGTGACTCGCAACATGTGCACCAACACTAAGAAAGGGTGTGTTAAAAATTTCCCCACCAACGCTTTATCAACATCATGGGGGTAAGTAGAGTAGAAACGTTAATGCCTATTTTCGACTCATCAGACGATGGTTGTAGCTAACAACAGTTGGCGGGATAACTAGCCATATAGATCAGTACCGTCGATCTATAACCGACGTTCCACGTTCCATATGGATAAATAGTTATGACACAGACGACTTTGAATAAGACTAACAGTCTCAATATACACGACAACATAACCTATAGCTTAGGAAATGATCCTACCTCTTATGGCCGTTAGAAACAAACATAACTCATATAGGGAAACTCGAGTGTGTTGGATCTTCACGATCTGTCTAGGCATCCTAACCCTAAACCTTCTATTATAAGATTTTAATTACTTATAATTTGGTTGTTCAGGAATAATCTTTGATTGAAGTCTTTTAGTGTTTGAGATTTTGAAGACTTAAAGGATTTGCAAATTTCTATTGTCTATTATGACCAAATTTGGGCAGCAGAACGACTGCTTTTATAACATTTTCCAGGTTTCAACCAACGTGAAACCAATAATTTCTATAATATTTATAAGTCACATGATTAATACGATACAATATTTCGCAAATAACGACATTTAAGTCTTGAAGTCAATCATGTTATTTTATGCAATAAGATCCATAACTTAGTAAAATGGGTTATATTTTTATAATTAATATAAAAAGATAAAAATATTTTTTTACATTCATTGTTACATAACTTTTATATATATATATATATATATATATATATATATATATATATATATATATATATATATATATATATATAAAGTTAATTTTTGATAACTTTAACTATTAGTTATATATTGTCATAAACTTGGTTTTTCCACAATTTATAACAATGTACTATCATTATATGCATAAATAACATTTTTGGTCATTATTATATCTTTTCATGAATTCTTAACATACTCTAACTTATATATGCACAAATCATCGTTTTTATGACTTATCATATCAACTTGTGTCATTATAGCATTGTACTTATAGTTTATGATTTTTCTTATCTTATATAACCATTTTTCATAACAAGTTAAAATATGTCATAAATAGCATTCTTCATAACTTACTAGCCTTATTAATGAATAATAACATTTTAGGTTGTAATTTTACAACTTTCATAACATTAACAAAGTAGGTTTTTATTTTGTGCATGTAAACTTGTAACTACGACATATTTCGACACACAACATGTATTCTCCCCCAAACTTGAAATCTATGAAAATGGGGCCATGAAAACTCACCCTAGTTGCGTGAGTCGGAACTTGTCGTGAAAACGAGAAAACAGACACTAGCTTGGTTTTCGGAATGAAAAGCCTTGGGATCGATCTGGATATACCAAACATAAGATAACTGTGTTAGAACTTCATAGGATCAGTTTGCAACCAAAAATACTCACTGGAGCCACCTCACCAGAGCTCCACGCGCCGCCGACCATGGTGGCATGTGGCGGCGATGCTTGGTGGTTTTCGAACCTGTTTTCGACAAAGAAGGATGAAGGCTTAACCTTAAAACTCGATGATGGAACTAGATAAGACGAGGATAAGGTATTTTGGTGCCAAAAACAGTCACAAAAGAGGAGGACAATGCTGGAAAACTCGTTAGGCGTTCTCAGGGAGACCGACTAGCGCCTAGCGAGTATTCAGTCTAGGTGTGGAGTACTCGGGGAGTACTCGGATTGGATAAATTATATGAAATTAATTTTAAGAAAATTATATGTATAAAAAATATAACAAGTTTATTAAAAATTATAACAAAATAGATGAATATTAATAACTATTATAGATTTTTTTCTAAAAAAAGTCAAAATTTCCATGTTTATTTAATTTTGACTGATCTTAACCGAATTCGACCGATTCCGAGTTTTTTGGCCAATTCCTAATTAGGCACCTCGGCCCCTACCTGATTCTGATTAATCGGCCGCGTATGTCGACTTTTGCAAGACTGTAGTAGGGTTGTCAATGGTTTAACATCAGATCTTTCTCGACAAACGAAGCCTGATTGCGAGCTCGTGGCAGTTGACGGAGGGAGAAGCTAGCCTGGATGAGTTTTGGGGAGTGTTTGGCTAGCTTTTCCTTGAAAGAGAAAAGAGAAAAATGGTGCGATCGGAGGGCAGAAACCTTCAGTTGTTGTTGTCTCTTTCCGGTGATCGAGGGCACAAACGAGATGGAGAGAGTTCGAGAGGAGGGTGGAAATGAAGGATTGACTGAGTGACAGCAGTCCTTGGTGATCTTATGGCATATTTTAAAAGGCTTTTGTAGGTGTACATTTGTACTTTGATATCTATGGAAGGATTTGTGAGGTACCTTGAAATTTTATCTAGATTTTGTGCATGTATGGGCTGTATGTGTGAAGTCTCCATCGAATATAAAGCGTGGGGAAGGAATAATGACTTATTTCAATGTCTACTTAGAAGATTTAATGCATTATTGGTTTTATTGCATATCTATGTACACATTATGTATACGTTATAGATTTTTTATGAACTAGTTCCATAATATATATATATATATATATATATATATATATATATATATATATATATATATATATATATATAGGACTAGGTTATTTTGTTTCTTACATTTATTGTGTGCTAGAATGCACCAATAGGAATTTAGTAAATTAAATAATTATTTAATTAAATAAATATAGATATTAAATGATTTCCATAATTATATGTATATTAAATGATATCCATAATTATAATTCTCTTTTTATGAAAACTAATTAAATCCGTCATTAATGTCAGCAATAACATTCTTTCAGAATGAATTCGCATCTAGGTTTTATAAATGAGTTCGTATTTTGTTTCAGGACTCACTCACTTAAAGAATACACTCTCATTCTGTTGGAATACACTCTCATTCTTCTAGATATGAAAGAATATTATTGTTGACATTAATGGCGAATTTAATTCGTTTCCATAAAAATGAGTTATAAGTATGGATAGCATTTAATATAAATATAATTAATACTAAATTCCTATTGGTGTATTCTAGCACACAGTAGATGTAAGAAACATTTGAACCTACCTCTCTCTCTCTCTCTCTCTCTCTCTCTCTCTCTATATATATATATATATATATATATATATATATATATATATATATATATATATATATATATATATATATATATATATATATATATATATATATATATATCTGTGTGTGTGTTTGTGTGTGTGTAAAAATTAGGAATTTCCGTCATTGATTTTTACTATGAGTTAGGTTCGACTCATAATGCAAAAAACTTCTCATATTGAAGGATAATATGGAAAGTTGAGTCCAAAATAAGGTAATCAAAAAGTTAAAATGGTTAGTGTATTTGGGAAATACGCGACCTAATGTTCCCAAAAATATAAACGTCGAGAAAATATAACTCTGATTTCAAGAGTTATGATTTATGACAAATAGAAACCAACTACATTAATAACGCTATTGACGTCAAAAATAGCAGAAAGAGAACGGTTGAGTTTCGGCTAACACTATAAAAAAGAAATTTGTAGTAAAGCATGAGATAAGAACTTGGGAAGAAAGAATGGCAAAAATGGAAGTCGTATGAAGGAGATACGTTTTTTATAAAATATAAAAATGTAGGTTAAAAATGTAAATTAAAATTAGAAGATGCAACCTAAAGGAAAGTTGTAGTTCTTGGAAAGAGATACACAAATATATAAAGAGCGTAAGAAACAAAGTTCATATGAAGAAAATATGAGTTTTTAAAAAAAAATTTAAGGGTACGCGTCAATATACGCGTCATGCCCGTCGCGCACATATGGCCCCCAGATTCATCGGAGATTTGGAAACGTGGACCACAAGAAGGGTGACACATGGCAAGCTTTGGATAGGCCCTGAAGCACGTGCACGCCGCACATGAGAATGTCCGACGCGCACCAGCACTATAAATAGAGTTGCTTGCTTCCTGGGTTTTCATCTCAAAATCAACCTCTAAACTCTCTCTCTCTCTCTCTCTCTCACTCTCTCTCTCTCTCTATCTCTCTCTCTCTCTCACTCTCTCTCTCTCTCTCTCTCTATATATATATATATATATATATATATACACTTCAATATCCTCTCGATGGAAAGAAACTCCGGTTGCAACAGTTCGCACGCTCCTCGATACGTTATTAGAGTGAGTTTACGACCCCTATTTTACTATTTTAAAATGTTTTCAGGGGGAGATACATGTTTAACAAATGATTTTATCAAAATATTTACTTTATAAATACAAAGTCATTTTATTATAAGCAAAAATGCCTTAGGCTAGTATAATTGTAGATATTATGCCCAAATTTAAGCTATGATATATGTCTAAAGGATAATGTCTGATAATCTAGGAGTACGTATTACATAGATGTTATAATGGCCAAATCCCTAGGAAAGTTTAAGCACCTAGGAAGTATGCTAGACAAGATTTAGGATATTCATTGTACTTAGTTATTACGCTGCCCAAATATTCTGTTAAAATAACCAAAATTAGAGTATATATATGACAATGTATACATATCAGATAATTATGAGATCATAAATATAATTATCAATATATATATATATATATATATATATATATATATATATATATATATATATATATAAATGATAATAACTATATATCTACAGAGATCATTTGATGATATATACCCGGAAGTGGTATATACAAAGCTAGTGTGATGTGTATATATATATATATATATATATATATATATATATATATATATATATATATATATATACATATATATATGTATATATATATATATATATATATATATATATATATATATATATAGGGTAATTATGATAAAGCTAAAAGATAAAAGATAAAAGATAAAAGCCTATGGTTAATGAGTTGGTTATTCATCCAAAAGCCTTGATTAAATTCGGCATATCCCTAATACCTATAGTCGTTAATCTTGTGAGAGCTAGGAAGTTATGTATATATCTATATGGGGCCATGACAACCCCACCTGCGATTGTTAGCTACAATCCCGGCAGGATACCTTCCATGTAAGTTACTATTCGACGTCTGATGAAGCGTCGTGATTAGGGGTACATTTACGGTCGTAGCGTCGATTATAGGGGCTCACGTTAATATATTAAAAACTGCCTTAGAGATTAGATTACCATTAGGGACGCCTGGTATGAGAATTAAAATAGGTTAGGATCATTAGAAATCCTTGACAGATAGTAAATTAGGATTAACAAAAGACAATCCTAATTAAAATACGTTAGGATCGTTAGATATCCTGAAAAGATAGTCATTTAAGATCAATAAAATATATCTTAAAAGATAAAAGACTAGATAAATAATTAAGAAATGTTTTCACTAAAGAAAAGTATTCTTAAATGGAATCCAAAAATTACAAAAATAAATAAAAACTCGTGCACTCATCAATTTTATATTTACTTTCAAAATGCATGTATTCTCAGGTTAATAGGATTGTCACTCTTTATATCGTCACACTGCTCGGTGTTTGCGCCAAAGGCTGGGCAGGGGGTGTGACAGAGCATAGGTTTATCTATAGCGAATTAGTATTTCCTTAAGAATAGCAACTTAGTATTTCTTTAGGAACTACGACTATAGCTTAGGTCAAATACTCTGATTGGGTTTGTCCTCAAACCTATAACAAAAAATTTTATACCATAAAATTTCCTACTAATAGATTATGTACTGGAGAGGTGACTAGGCTGGAACTGTCGCGTGGGGTTGCTGGATTTCAGAACAGCTATATGTCAAAATGGTCCTGCCCACTGACTTTTCCTACCTGGCGGATCCATAGATAGTCTAGAAGTATAAAACAAATAATGAATTGCCAATCAAAAATAATCATATATGGAAACGCAACACATAAAGATAAATATCCAGGAAATTTAGTATGTAAAAGTCGAATCACTCCTAAGCATAGCCTGATCAACTATGTTTAGTCTTGAATGAACCAATACATCATCTGAATTGGGATAGACAAATGAAACATAAAAAAAACCATAAATATATAAATCCCGAACCAAATAAAATATGTCAGAATACATCATAAAGTATCAAAATACATAATAAAAATCACAAATCTACTCCTCACCGCCCTTCGACTGCGTCTCGATTTCCTCCTCCTCCTCGTCATCATGATCATCATCGTCATCGTCATCGTCATCGGTGTCTCTAGGATGCGTGCCTGAAGGACCGACACCATCGTAACCAGTGTTGCGTGTTTGAGAAGGAGGTGGTACACTGTGATCTATACTAGGAAAGGGCCGACACCATCCCTAAATGACGCATCACCGCGACAAGTGAAGCCATATTCCAACAACGCTCCTCCCGTGCAGCAGCAAGACCCCGCATCACGTCATCAAGAGTAGGCTCTGGACATCAGGGTCCACATGCCTAGGTCTCTGATGCCTCACAAAGGCAGGATCAATAATGACCTCCGACTCCACCAGCCGAATCGGCTTGATGATGTCATCCTCCGGTATCCTCCAAGGCTGCCCCGCCTCCATAGTAAAAACTCGAATCTTTCCGAGAGCGGTAGTACTCAACTCCCGGATAGGTATAGGAACCATTCCACTGGTGTCAAACCCATAGGATAGGCCTAAGCTCGTAACCCAGTGACCCGCACAAATCCTGGTCGAGGATGTAGTACCTAGAGCCATACCAGATAGGTAAAGAGCAAGGGCGAAAGGGAGATGATGACGAACCTCCTTCTGAATGAGGCACCACATATATAAAAGGTCGCCAGAAGGAACCTTGTCACACTCCTGTCTGTGACAAATGGTGGATGTGACCAGTTAATGAAGCAACTTATAAATAAGAGAATGGAAGGTGCTCTCCTTGGCTACCCGGGAGACATAGGTCCCCCGAGCATGAGCCCAAACCTGCATAAATTCATACTCCTACGGAGGATAAGTGATGCAACTATCCAAAAATGCATAAAAATGAGGACTCAGAGTCTCCTCAGCAGTGTAAATCCTTAGATGCCTCCCCAGCTCAATGAGGCTGTAGGATCGGGATACGCCTCCCAGGCGAAAAGAAAACACTAATCGATCCACCTAGAGCCTCAACTCCTTGTCGAAGTTGTCTATCGAAAAAAACTCCCAACAGAGCTCCTGTTAGATCACCTCCTGAATCCCAATAACCCGCCACCATCAATGGCAGACGAAATTCTTCAGACCACTATCATCCCGAAGTGATCGGATGAGGAATGGTACTAGCTGAGCAGACAATCCAGTGCTATCTGTCGCACTCTCAGAAAGAGCATGTTGAATCCTGACCTTCTTGGACAGAAGGGCAATAAGGCGAGATATAAAAGTACCCCGAACAGGAAAGTCATCGGGGAACTGTAAGAAAGGATGCATTGGCCAGTTAGGAGGTAACTGACCCGCAACCTATCGACCTCGTCTCGATATATCTGTAGCAAAACAAGGCAAGGAAACACTTAGAATTAAAATAGGATAACTTAAAGTGAAAAAGGGATTAAGATAGGGCAGACACGCCAGATGCGCGTTGCATGCGAGTGCACGCTGCGCAACGCATCTGTGCGACACGCCCCAAGAACATGAAGAACAACATGCATGGCAACCTGCTGTTTCGTCCAATTTTCAACCTAAAAATCATTTAGGGATGTTCAGTTAGTCCTATAGAACACGTATAGACTTCTCATTTCGGCCAAAACAACATTGAATTCCGATTTTAGTTCAAAATATTCAAAATTTTTAAAACTCAAAATGAGAATAAATAGATGAATTAAACCCAAAATTGAGTATATAGGAAGTAGAATTGGTAGTATAGGATGCTTTATTACTCATCAATTTCACAAAATACAACCAAAAATTGCAAATTGATAAAATCCTCTAGAAACCCTAAAAATTCGAAAATTAGACCACAATTTGGGTTAGGATTTCGCATAGAGATTACCTAGTAGTAGAGTGATCAAATGAAGTGAAGAAATCGACGAAAGGAAGAAGGCATGCCGAGTGTGCGTCGTACGTATGGGCCCTGATAGCGACAAAGCAGAAGGAATGTTCAAGTGAAGCCAAAAATCAACTTTAATATTGATCTGCTATCTGAGCGTGATGCGCAGATCATATGACCTACGAGAACAAGCAAGATTTTTCCTTTCTGACAATTTTGACTCTCTGGATGCCCTAAAATAATAAAAGCCTTTAGGAGCCAAAATTTATGACAAGGAAGAAGGAACTTCCTTGGGATGATCAATATGTTGTTAGGGAAACAATACAAAGTTACTAGGAAAGCAATGACAACATGTCATGATCAGTAAGTTGTTAGGGAAACAACATGAAGTTTCTAGGAAAGCACCGACAACATGCTATGATCAGTAAGTTGCTAGGAATGCAACGGTAAGTTGCTAGGAAAGCAACATCAACATGATATGAGTAATATGTTGTTAGGGAAACAACATGAAGTTGCTAGGAAAGCAACGACAACATGCTATGATCAGTAAGTTGTTAGGGAAACAACAGGAAGTTGCTAGGAAAGCAACGACAACATGCTATGATCAGTAAGTTGTTAGGGAAACAACTGTAAGTTTCTAAGGAAGCAACAACAACATGCTATAATCGGCAAGTTTCTAGGAAAGCAACCGTAAGTTGCTATGGAAGCAACAATAGCATGCTATTATAAGAATGTTGCAAGGAAGGCAACCAAAAGATGTTATATTAACAATAAAAATCCAAAAATCCCAATTAGAAAATAAAGATAAAATCGATAAGTAGATAGGTTGCTAAGAGAGCAACTATAAGTACCCTACAAATAAGAACTAGGATAGACCCTTTAGGTAAAACCCAATAATCCTCTCATCTGTTATATCAGGAAAACAAACCTACTATACTAACCCTACTTAACCCAACCGACATCCAAACCATGATTCAACATCAAGTCTTTGATGCGTTAGGGAATCTCTGAGTTAACCATGAAGAAGGAAGCAGCAAGGAGAGTAGTCAAGCTTAACAAGATTTTCTTCGTAGTAAGCCAGGATCCTTCTATAGAGATGAAGGAGTAAATGGTCTAATCCACTGGATCAAAGGAATAGATATTAGGTGTAATAAGAATGTTAGATTAAAATTTGCAACTTGCACTCTCATGGAGAAGGCCCTCATTTGGTGGAGTATCCAGGTAAAGGCCTTAGGAGTAGATGCAACCTATGCTGTCTCTTGGGAAGAATTGAAAAGGCAAATGATAAGAGAATTTTGTTCTATGGGAGATTTGGCCCAAGTAGAACATGAATTTAGTCAATTAAGCACTAGGAAGTCCAATCTAGCCTTCTACACCACACGCTTTGAAGACCTAGCCACGATAAGCTTAGAACTGATTGGCTCAGAGAGCAAGAAAATCAGTGCATATCTCCAAGGACTATCACCTCAAGTCAGGAAGCATATACAAGTATACTAGCTCCACACCTTCGAGGAAACAAAGCAACTAGCATTCCACTTTAGGAAAACCAAATTCCTAGATGGCATGATTAAGGCCAGGGAATTTGGAAGAAAATGGGGAAAAATCAATAAGGTAGGACCAAGCCTACCCTTGTACATAAGAAAGGAGGAAAGGAAGCCTCCAACGGTTGTTCCCCAAAAAGGATACTTGGGAAGATTTCCCTTGTGCAGTAAGTTTAGACTGCACCATCTCGGTAGTTGTAAAGATTTGAAGTGCAAGGAGTGAGGAAAAGCGGGACATATTGCAGATGCTTGCAAATGCCAACTAGTCAAGTAAAGGAATACTGGAAAATAATAAAAGGAATGTGAGGGAAAGGAAACCCCACAAAAATAATTGTAAGATTTTTCCGAGGATAATAGGAATCCTAGAAGTTTATATGTTTAATATACAATTCATTTTAATAGTAGATTTGAAATGATTAATTAAAACATGGAAATCCCTCCAAAAATACTTAACCAAAATTTGAAAGAAAATTTTAGGTTTCCTATAGGTGTAAAATAGGATCAGGGAAAAATTAGATTGCTAAGGATGAAGTTAAAGAACTAGAGGTAGGAAAATAAAAATGAAATTTAGTTAACTCAATAAGAAAAGGAATCAGCTTCCTTTAAAAACAAAAAATTGGTCTCCCTGTTTAAAGTTTAGATAAGACTCAGACTTTGAGGACGAAATTCCTAAAATAGGGGGAGAATGTAACAATTGGGAATTTTCCGTCGTTGATTGTTACTAGGAGTTAGGTTCGAACGATAATGGAAATAACTTCCCATATTGAAGGATAATATGCAAAGTTGAGTCGAAAGTAAGGTAATCAAAAAGTTAAAATGGTTAGTGTATTTGGAAAATACGCGACCTAATGATCCCAAAAATATAAACATCGAGAAAATCTAACTTTGATTTGAAGAGTTATGATTTATGACGAACATAAACCAACCACATTAATAATGCTATTGACGTCAAAAATAGCAAAAAAGAGAATGGTTAAGTTTCGGCCAACACTACAAAAAGGAAATTTGTAGTAAAGCATAAGATAAGAACTTGGGACGAAAGAAGGGCAAAAATGGAAGTGGTATGAAGGAGATACGATTTTTTTAAAATATAAAAATGTAGGTTAAAAATGAAAGTTAAAATTAGAAGAGGCAACCTAAAGGAAAGTTGTAGTTCTAGAAAAGAGCTACACATATATATAAAGAGGGTAAGAAACAAAGTTCATATGAAGAAAATATGAATTTTTAAAAAGAATTTAAGGGTGCGCGCCAATGTGTGCGTCATGCCTGCCGTGCACATCTGACCCCCAGATTTGTCGGAGATTTAGAAACGTGGACCACTAAAAAGGTGACACATGGTAAGATTTGGATGGGCCACGAAGCACGTGCACACCGCGCAGGAGAATGTCCGGCGCGCACCAGCACTATAAATAGAGGTGCTTGCTTCCTGGGTTTTCATCTCAAAACCAACTTCCAAACTCTCTCTCTCTCTCTCTCTCTCTATGCTTCAATACCCTCTCGATGGCAAAAAAACTCCGGTTGCTACAGTTCGGACGCTCCTCAATAGGCTATTAGAATGAGTTCACGACCCCTATTTTACTGTTTTAAAATGGTTTCATGGGGGGGGGGATACATACTTAACAAATGATTTTATCAAAATATTTACTTTATAAATATAAAGTCATTTTATTATAAGCAAAAATGCATTAGGCTAGTATAACTGTAGATACTATGCCTAGATTTATGCTATGATATATGTCTAAAGGATATGATGTCCGATAATCTAGAAGTAGGTATTACGTAGATGTTATAATTGATGTGATTTAGGTAAACAAACAAAAATAAAACACTTAAGTTTCCATGTAACCTAAATAGGATCTATGTTTTCTCTATTGAACCTATAACTAAGAACATCAAAAAGAAACCTGCAAACCCTAGGAAATTTTCGAAATTAACATTAGAGGGTTTTAGGATTACATACCTTTTAGTTGTTATAGAAAACAACTATAATTCCTCTTTGTTAATCTCTTGGAAGCAAGCAACACAAATGTAGTGCCTCTAATGGAACCACACCCAAACTAGCAAGAGAATGAACTAGGAGAGAGGAGGGAAATTTCGTCCAAGGCTTGTGGAGGGAAGCATGAGAAAAAAAGGCTAGGGGAATCCTTATATAGTTGAGGAAACTTGGTGTCAAAGCTAGGGTTTAAGGGATATGCCCGTAGATCCCTTTGCTTGGTGACCAAGTAGCCCAAATCCCTTGTCCAAGGGGCCTTGGACGAAATCTATTAGGGTTTCTCTAGAGATTTTTCGTCCACTCCTCTCAAGAGTTTCTAGACCCTTCCTTTCTCAACTATTAATAAATTAAAAGACAGTCCCTATACTTTTAATTAATCCAATAAATCCCAAAAGTAATTCCAATTAATTTCTAATTAATTAGTACTTAAATAATATGATTTCTAATTAATATATTATTTTCACAATAAATTAATAAACCATTTATTTAATTTATTATTCAAATAATAAATTAATCTCTCTCTAAAATTATCATGTCCAATTGCCAGGTTTGAGGGCAACCCAAGAGGACTGTGCTACTATCAATTCAAGTATATACCAATTTTAGTTATGGGCTTAGACACCTAATCCAACATTCTCCCACTTGGATAAGTCTATAACTATAATTGCCGGTATAACTTCTGAATAGATCAACAAATTATAGCTTCCAAAAGCCGCTATCGAAGTCTGACCCAGTCAGTTACGTGTCCTAAGATAAGTGATCATATAATCCTCTGTTCTTCAAGATATCATTCGAACATGAGACATGGAATAGAATCAATCTCATTGTACAAGACTTTGTTTCCTGATTTTTGATTTGTAATGACAAAGAACTTCTAATTGAATACATTAATTTAGTCCTGCCCTGGCCCGACACTATAAGTCAACACCAAATCACTGAGGGGCCTAAAGATATCGCCTTTCCTGTTAAGGCAAAAGGAACGAATAAACTTTGACTTATATACTTGCACCATTTACTCACCAAATCATGCATGATAATACGTTTTATAACATCAAGTTACTGATGCATTTATGTATTATCAATGCACAACCGAATTATAGACTACAACTCATATATCTCTGTTTTAAGATCGTAAGATATTATCGTCTCAGAATTAATCGTGATAAATTCCATGAACTTATTCTCTGAGCGTGGGTTAATCCAATACTTAAATCTCCATTTCTAAGTACTCATGGACATTACAACAATAACAATGCTATGTCTAAAACCCCTTAGACAATCTACAATTCAATTCATGACAACCTTAATTCACTACTTACTTCCAAAAGTATGAACATCTGTGGAGTTTGAATAATCATATCATTCGGGAAGTAAAACATGCAAAATGAAACACAAGAATAAACAATTGAAAAAAGGTAACAAACTCATAAATAATTCTCTATTATTTAATCACCAAAAGTCAATTACATTTACCTTGTTATAAGTTTCAAACTAACTATCTAACTACTAAAGCTAATATCATCTCTCAGACCTATGCTCCTGGCATGCTGGATGTGTTTAGCCGTAATCAGAGCCTTCGTAAGTGGATCTGCAGGATTCTCTTCAGATGATATCATCTTCACAATGAGGTGACCTTATTCTACTCTATGTCTAGTGAAATGGTATTTCCTGTCGATATGTCTTGATCTGCCATGATCTCTTGGTTCCTTTGTCAAGCCAACTGTCCCTCCATTATCACATAAACGTTCCATTGACTCCTTAATGGTTGGAACAAATCCAAGATCTTCGATGAAGTTCTTCAACCAAATTTCTTCCTTTGATACTTCCCTTGCCGCTATGTACTCTTATTCATAGGTAGAATCAACCACTGTCTCTTGCTTTGAAATTTTCCAAGTAACTACTCCTCCATTTAAAGTAAACACCCAACCAAATTGAGAACGAAAGTTGTCTCTATCAGTTTTAAAGCTAACATTACTATACACAGTTACTCTTAATGTATCACTGCCACCAAGTACTAGGACCCAATCCTTAGTCCTTCGCAGATACTTGAGAATATTTTTAACTGCTATCCAATGAGCTCTACCTGGATTTCCCTGATAACGACTAACCATGCTCAAAGAAAAGGACATGTCGGTGCATGTACATGTCATAACATACATGATAGATCCAATGACGGAAGCATATGGAATCCTACTCATTTCTGCTATCTCTACATTTGTACGCGGGCTCTGAGTCTTACTCAGTTTGGTATTACTCTAGACGGGCAGTTCTCCTTTCTTGGAATTTTCCATACTAAATCGTTTTAGTACCTTTTCCAAATATGTATTTTTACTAATTCCAATTAGTCTTTTACTCATGTCTCTTAGAATTCTTATCCCCAGAATATAAGCAAGCTCACCTAGGTCCTTCATAGAAAAACACTTTCCAAGCCAAGACTTAACCTCTTGCAAAGTTGGAATGTCATTTCCTATAAGAAGTATGTCATCAACATACAATACTAAGAAGGTTACTATACTTCCACTAGCTTTGACATATACAAACGACTCATCTTCCTTTCTAGAGAAACCAAAATCCTAGACTTTCTCGTCAAAGCAAAGATTCCATCTGCGAGATGCTTGTTTCAATCCATAGATTGATTTCTCAAGCTTACACACTCTATTAGGAAACTTTACGTCAAAAAAAACCTCTAGCTGATTCATGTAAGCATCCTCAGCCAACCTCCCATTAAGGAAAGCAGTTTTGACATCAATCTGCCAAATTTCATAGTCATGAAAGGCAACTATGGCTAGCATTATCCTAATACATTTTTATCTTAGGTACTGGTGAGAAGGTCTCATCATAATCAATCCAAATGGTTTGAGTAAAGCCCTTTACAACTAGTCAAGCTTTGAATGTGTGTACATTACCATCCATTTCGGTCTTCTTCTTGAAGATACATTTGTAACCAACTGTCTTCCGATCAAGTTGTTGATCAACCAAATTCCGAACTTGGTTGTCATACATGGACTTGATCTCGCTGTCCATTGCCTCTTTCCATTTGGCTGCCTTAGGGCCTGCCATTTCGTGCTTGTAGTTAGCTGGTTCATCTAAATTTACTAGTGTACTATCAACGATAAGCATATCACCATCTGTAGTTATATGGAAACTATAGAACTCAGGTAGCATGCTAACTCTACTAGAGCGATGAAGAGGTAATGAATTGTCAACTGGTTCAACTGGAATCTCTTCCTCTGGTTGAACCCTATTGTCTTCATAGGTTCCTTCATCGTTTGACTCTTGAGTCTCTTCAAGGTCAATGATACTCCCATTGTCCTCTTTGTATATGAGCTTTCTCTTGCGCAAGACTCCTCTTCGTGCTACAAAGACCACGTTCTCACTAGGTCCGTAGAACAAATATCCAAAGGACTTTTGTGGGTAGCCGATGAAAATACATCTCTCACTTCAAGGTTCAAGCTTGTTGTGAGTCTCTCGTCTGACGAAAACTTCACAACCCCAAACCTTGATATGTGCTAACGAGGGAGCATTCCCTGTTCACATCTCGTGAGGTGTTTTGGCAACCTTCTTAATTGGGACAAGATTAATTATATGGGCGACAGTCTCTAAGGCATACCCCACAATGAAATTGGAAGAGAAGCTCGACACATCATGGAACGAACCATGTCCAACAAGGTTCGATTGCGCCTCTCAACCACACCATTAAGTTGTGGTCCCCTAGGAGGGGTCAATTGTGAAAGTATTCCACATTCATTGAGGTATTCGTGGAACTTGATACTAAGATACTCTCCGCCTCTATCTGATCAGAGCATCTTTATCTTCCTGCCCAATTGGATTCTCGACTTCATGTTTAAACTCTTTGAACTTTTCAAAGGTTTCCGATTTATGTTTTATTAAGTAAATATAGCCATATCTACTATAATCATCTGTAAATGTTACATAAAATCGATTTGCATCCCTTGTGGTGGATCTGAAGGGCCCATACACATCTATGTGTATGAGATCCAACAAACCTTCACCTTTTTCACAAGATCCAGGTAAAGGTGATTTTGTCATCTTACCCAAAAGACAAGATTTGCATGCATCATCTGAACTTAGGTCAAATGATTCCAACACTCCGTCCTTTTCAAGTTGGGTGATGCGTTTCTTGTTAATGTGTCCAAGACGACAATGCCACAAGCATGCTTTGTCTATATCCTTAGATGAATCAATTTGAAATACACTATTTCCTAAATTGTCTACACACATCACAGTTTCATACACACCATCACAAGGTAAAGCTTCAAAATAGAAAACACCATTTTTATAAGAAGAAATAGAACCATTCAAATCATTAAATGAATATCTAAAACCGTGTGTGAACAATGCATGAAAAGAGATAATGTTTCTTGCCATTTCTGACAAGTAGCAACAATTTATTAAATCTAAACTAACACCATTACTAAGCACTAGACTATAAACTCCAATCTTGGTAACAGGAGAAGATCGCATATTCCCCATGATCAGGTTCATTCTATCGTGCTCCACCTTCTCACTTCTTTTTATCCCCTACAAATCAGAACAAATGTGAAATCAACATCCTGTATCAAGGACCCAAGAACGAGAAGATGATGAGTTATTAAATGAAATAGTGTATATACCTGCACAAGTTGGCTTTACCTTGCAATCCTTGATATCTTGCAGACACTTCAGGAAACGTCGTTTCCAATGCCCCTTGTGATGGGTTTTGAGCATTCTAACACTCCTAAGTGTACATGCAACCCTAGAAAACCTTGGATCTATGTTTGTCTAAAATACATGCAAAATACTTTTTCCAAGGTTCAAAATCCTATCTAGCATACATGGGGAACTTTAAACACAAAAGATGGCTAGAATTACATACCTTGTATTTGATTTGATTCCTTGAAAAACCTTGAGAGCCTAGCACCCCAAGTGTGATGCCTCAAATGTTTCACACAACACCAAGTGCTTTGGAATGACTTTGAGAGAATGTAGAACACTTGTAAATTCGGCTTGCCCTCTATTCTTTTTAGTGTAGCCAATTTTGGTGGATGTTATGTTCCTTATATAGTGTGTTACACTTAGGGTTACACCATGATAACCCTAATGTAACATGGCTCTTCATTTCCATGACCCATGGGTTTGTAACTCCCATGGAGCATCCATGGAGCATCCTATGGACCTTAGCCCAACTTGATAATCCATAACGCCTTTACCCCACTATACAAATTATGGATGATTTACATAATCAACCCATATATTTAATTAGTCTCCTTTAGATCACTTAATTAATTCTACATTAATTCTTGATCAATACTAATTAAATAATATTATTAATATATTAGAACTTATAATATATTAATAAACCACAAGTATTATTTCTCTCATTTAGTCTATCCAAATGCATGATGCCATGCAACCCAAATGGACCATGCCGGGTCGGGTCAAGTACATACCAGAAATAGTTATGGACTTAGACACCTTATCCAACAGTCTCTCACTTGGATAAGTCTAATAACTATAACTGCAAGTATGACTTCAAGAACCGATCAGCAATCGTAGCTCTTTTCAAGGTCTCTCGGAACTGAGAAGATGATGATACGCCATTTAAGATAAGTGATCATATAATCCTCTGTTCTAGATATCAGCCGGACAAATACATGGAATAATGTCTTACTTATTGTCCAGCAGTTTGTTTCCCGATTTTCGATTTGTTTGACATAGAACTTAATTGAACACATCAACTTAGTTCTAACAGGGCCCGATACATAGGTCAAAACAAAATCATCGAGGGGCCCAGATATCGCTTCTAATCCAAGAAGGAACAGATAAACTTCGACTCATATGCTTGTTCTACTACTTGTTGAATCACACACAAAAGTACGTTTTATAACATCGAGTTACCAGTGCGTTTTCGTACGATCAATGCATAACCAACTCATAGGCAACAAGTCATATCTCTAGGTTTGAAGACTTATATGATATTACCGTCTCGCGATCACTCGAGATAAATTCCATGAAGTGATACCAGCGAGCGTGGGTTGAATCCAATACTCAGAACTTATGAGCACTCATGAGTGTTGAGGCCATGTCCAACATCTTAGACCTCTACAACCAACTCATGATAGTCTTAATTCATATCTACTTCCAACATATGACCGACTGTGGATAATTTGAATAATATGTAAAACATAACACAAATATTCTGGAAGTCAAAACATGCAAAAGAAATAATAGTAAATGATCGACAAACGATAGCAACACTTTACTCATAAATAAACACAACTTTTATTCATCATCAAATGTTAATTACACTTTACAAATTTCAGAATTATCTAACTACTAAAACTAATATCATCCTTCAGCCCTATGCGCCTTGCATGCTGGAGATGCTTATGTTGGATTAATGTCTAAGTCCATAACTATATTTGGTATGTACTTGACCCGACCCAGCATGGTCCATTTGGGTTGCACTTCACCGGCACAATTTATATGGATAGTCTTTTGAGAATAGTATATTTATGATTTATATTAATATATTATAAGTTATAATATATTAATATGGAATCATATTATTTAATTAGTATTGATCAAGAATTAATTTAGAATTAATTAAGTGATCAAAAAGAACTAATTAAATATGGACTCTTATATATATGGAATGGGCCAAGTTCATTTAGGTTGGGCTAAGCTTTCATGGATGGTCCATGGAGCTTTTAACCCATGGATCCTATGTAAATGAAAGGTCATGGGTATTAGGGTTTACATGGATGTAACCCTAATCCTCCATAATATATAAAGGGGTCCTTGGCTCACAAAATTGGCACAAGTGTGTGAAAATAAGAGTGGACCGATTTTAGTGTGTATAGATATTCTCTCAAGTTCTTCCAAGGTGTTTTGGTGATTTGTGATTCCATTTGAGGCTTCCACACTATTGGGGCTAAGCTCTTAAAGCTTGAAGACATCAAGCTACATCAAAAGGTATGTCATCTAACTAGAACTTTGTAGTATAGGTGCTTCATAATATGCTAGTTAGGATAAAACCTTGGAATAGTTAATATTTGCATGTATAATAGAGAAAACATAGATCCAAGGTTTATAGGGTTGCATGTACACCATAGGAGTGTTAGAATGCTCAAAACCCAACAGTGGTATCAGAGCCAGGTTTGTTTTCTTGTTATACTTGCAAAAGTAGCTGAAAAAATCGAGTTGGATTCATATATTCGATTGTTTTGGCTGGAATTGGACTAGGAACATTACCCTAAGATGTTTTTGGACTTATAAACTTGTTTTTGATGTGGTAATGTTCATGCTAATCCAATTTCTAAGATAATTGTCATAATTTCAAGATTTGTATTAGTTTGTATGTTCATGCTAATTTCTTGAAGATTGATGATTTGAATTATCTTGTTCTTATGAGGTTCTTGGATTAATAGAAAAGTTGTGTGAAATAGTTGTTTTCAATCCATTTTAATCTAAGAGTTGATTCCAAAGTGTGTTTTTGTAACTTGTCCTCAAGTTATATGAAAAGTCACATTTAAGAATCATAAAACTCATAAAAGTTGGCAAAGGTTACAAAATGAAGAGTCTAGTTCTAATTAAATGGTTTTATGACTCCATAACTTGTCCTCAAGTTATGGAGGTTCAAGAGTCTCTTCATTAAATTAAAAAAAATGTAACCTTAATTAGTTCCATAAGTTACAATAAAAAAAGTTATTTTTTTTTATTAATTAGTTTAAAGTCTTCCATAACTTGTCCTCAAGTTATGGAACTTGAAGAGTTTTTTTTTTTTAGTTTTTTTAATTAAAACTACTTTAAACTCATAAGTTATGGAATTAATTAGTTTTGAATAGTTTCAAAACTTGCCCTCAAGTTTTGGAATTTGAAAAGTTTTCACTTATGAATACTTTAATTCCAAGTTAGCCCTTAGAATTTTAAAAGTTAAAATTCAACCCTTATACTTTATAATATTATAAGTTAATAATATTTATATATATGTATAAGAGTAAAGTCAGTCTTACCGTTAGTAGGCCTCATTCACGAAGCCGGTCTATAAGGGGGGTATAAGGTTACTGCCTATAAAATGGCAGTTTAATGGGTGTCCACTCTCACCCACCGCTTCCTTGACTGGTGGAGGGTCGTTAGCCGAACGGGTAGGACAAGGACTATAATTCTCCTTTCATTAAAAGTATTAATGATAAATACTAAGTAACTAAACTCTTATTAATACCCAATCTTAGTTACTTAGGAAAATGTGAATTTGGTGCTAACCCATGAAATTACACTTTGCACTTTGCTTAAGTCGTTAGTGGAGTGTGTGTGGTTAACCGGCACACTAACCTGGACTTAACAAGGTACGCAAAGGGTAACTTAATATTTATCATAGTATCGGTGGAACGTGTGTGGTTAACCGACACATTGATTAAGGGGTAAATATTAAGGGTACCAAGTATATTTGCATGGTTATTCACACCTTGTTTTGTGATCCTCGGCATCCCAGTCACAAAACCTGAAGGGCACACTCGAGATTGAAACATGCCTTTGAAAAGTTCAATGAATCTCAAAGATCTAGGACTTTCAAATCCAATTAAAACCTAATAAATTATTTCGTTTTTCATGGTGGAAATTGGTGAATCGTCATTCACCTACCTTCAAATATTTTATAGCTTGGATTACGGCATCCCTCTTCTAAGTTATAAAATAGTTTGTTGGGTCCTAGCCTTAATATTTCATATTGGGTGTCATATTAAGGACTTTAAATCAACTATCTTGAATATCTCCCAAAAAGATGTCTGGTCTAGACATTTATGATCTTCCCAAATCTCTTGAAACAAGCTTTCCTAAATGAAGATGATATCCCATGGATATCATACTTCTTTCACCTCCTCCAATTATTCTCCCTAACCCACAAGTTCCTAAAAAGTTTAAGGTCACTCAAGCCCTATTGGCAAGGCAAGGTCTAGGTGTGATCACATCTTGGAGATGTAGTCACATATTGACAAGCCGGGAGAGTTGGGTGTCAAAGTCTTGAGAAAGTTGGTGGCTCAACTACTTTCTAAGTCACATAGTGAGTTCTTTTGGGAATCCTATGAAACAGACTAAGACAAGACCCTTAATAATCTTATCTATTTGCTAAGATCAACTTCCTAAAACGATATGGACATTGACAATGATGACATTGGATATCCAGTAAAGCTCTCTCTTCCCAATGGAAAGGGATCGACCATAGTCAACTCGGTTGACCCAATGGTAAAGAGAGAGGCGAAGTCTGAGATAGTCCCATTATCAAGGGTCCATAGGTAACTATTGCCAAAGGAAGGGGCATTGGTTACGAAGCTGCCAAATTTACCTAAGGATGTTAAAGTCAATAAGTTTGGCTCTACTTCAGGTAAAGTCCATTGTCTAACTCTATTAAGTACATGCTGATTCTGATCGCGAAGATGGATTTCAATCGCATGGTTCGGTGATCAGAATTTTGGGCTATTACTTAAGAGTTATGATATTTATATTGCTTAGGAATAGATAACAATAAGGTTTTCATATGGATTGTAAGGATAAGTTTTTCCACAAAGCTCGTTAAGACTATTTGATTTACTAAAGTTTAGTAAATATGGTTATACTTACAAGTTTAAGTATAATTCTGAATCATTGGAAAAGTCTCAATGTATGGCAGAACTAATGGGAAGAATCAAATTAGGTAGAAAGATAAAAGTTTCTCAAATCTGAAAAAACGGGAGAGTACTTTAGTATCATGTTTGTGATCATCTTAATGATTTAGAAATCATATCACAATTAGTCCTCTAAAGGTCATCTTAGTGCATTCTTATGACTAAGAAGAGGAGTCATGAATTGTTGAAATGGTTAAATCAGGAAGATGAGTCATACTTCGTTCCAAAACAATTCTTAGAGTCATACTCCAAGATTGTAACTTGAGTGACATATCTTAAAGAAAGGTTTAAAACACTTGTCAAATGTAAGAGTAAAAGTGTCCTACTCTTGTACATTTGAAATTGGTAAGTTGTGATGTTTTGGATAGAACAAAGACCAACTAAGGCCAATTGTGTGAAGTGTTTGTCTTGATAAAGAATCCGCACTATCTCTTGAATATTTGGCAAGATAATCTTATATGTCAAGAGGATAGTGGGAGTCTTAAAGATCCTAAAAAGAATTTCAAGAATTAATCAAGAATAAAACCTGAGGTTCTTCACTAGCACACGACTTGAGGTTTATAACCTATCGTGTTGACATATTCTGTGCCCATTCCAGTTAAAGTTGGCTTTGCATAGGAGTTCTGAAAGTTCTCAATTGGTTGCATAACAACTTGGAAGCAATGGCAGGCCCTGTACTGCCAGGTGGCAAGAAGTTAAGATTGCATAAGTTCAGTCCATATGAGTTTGGATTTGTCATTATCCTTGTCTTGTGACTATGCTTTTGACGATTCACATGGATAAGAACACATACACCATAAAATCTAAGGGTCATAAGGTTTCTCTCCGATTCATGAAAATGATGGTGAGGAAACACTTCCACCAAGTAGATTTGAAGCAGATGGCAAAAGGTCTAAACAATTGAGACTATGATTACGACATCCCTTTTCATAGTTCTAAAATTGTTTAGACACACATGTGAGCTATCTAAGAGAGGTGTATGATTTTGATAAAGTTTTATCAAAACAATCTAGTATCAGAAATCTGAACTTTGGTAAGAAAGTCAGCTGATTTCTGAGTACATGTCAAAGCTAGTGGGAGCATAAGTGTTATGCTAATAATCATCATGTTAGTGGGAGCATGATAATTATGACAAAGGTTGCAAGTTAGCAATGTTAATTATAGAAAACAAAAGTTTCAATTCGTGAGGTTGCAGGGGTTGAAAAAGTTGTTTTGCTATAATTAAGGGAGAGGAAATTATACTTCATTTCAATTCTAAAAGCTTAGATTGAGATTTTAATCGTATTTAATCAAGGATATATATATGAATTTCATGTTGGAATGGCTCAACATAAGGAAATTCTATATATGGGTCCATTATTTGTGTTCTAAAATTCGATTATGATTACGGCATCCCTTTTCATAATCTGAATTTTGAGAACTTGTCAAATTGAAATGGAAATATTATAGCAAAATATTGGTTTAGTCTTTATGTGAGACATCATGAATCGTGTCCCATATGCTTCGGATATAGGATCGATTACATGTGCTATATTCATCATTTCTAAAATTTTCCAAATGCCTGGGGCATTATGAAGGGAAAAGGTCTAGAATTGGATATGACTAAAATGATTAAGCAATTGTCGAGGACAATCTAAGGTTTACCAAAGATTGGTTGCTCAAGGACAGTTGGAAGTATAATGTTAATTCTGGAAGGACCATATTGACAAAATCTGTAAGGAGGCAACTCTTGTTCAGAAGTGATAGTCAAAATGGAATATGGAAATGTTTCAAAGTTAGAAATTATTCAATCTGTGTAAGATTAGGAAACTTAATGAAAAAAGGATGTTTCCAAGGAGCTGATCTCCTTTGGAATGCTCTGTAATGATTGTTGTCAAGTCTTTCTGACTTCGTGCATAATCATTAAGAGGATCAATGCATATAAGTTTAGAATCTAACAGATTTCAGTAAATGGCATGAATTTGGAATTCTTGCATTTGCAGTAAGGATTTGGGACTGTGAAAAGAGGATCATTGGAGTGATGTTCAATTGATCTATTTTACAAAGTAAAGATCATAGACAAACATAGTATGCATACTTGGTGTATGGCATGACTAGTGTTTAGAAAACATAGTGTACATGCTTGGAGCATGGGACAACTATTGTTTTAAATTCAAGTATAAAGTTGATAAAACCAAAACAATGAATAATGAGTAATCAGTATGGTGATAAATAAAAGTGTTTATTTATATTCATAGGGTTTAATACCATATTAGATTCATTTATTCTTGTGTTTCACTTTGCATGTTTTGACTTCCAGAATAACTAAGTCGCTCTTCCTGAATGATTAAGTTATTCAAACCATCTACAGTCGGTCATATGTTGGAAGTAGATATGAATCAAGACTGTCATGGGTTGGTTTGTAGAGGTCCAAGTTGGTGGAAAAAGTGGTGCTACAACACTCATGAGTGCTCATAAGTTCTGAGTATTGGATTCAACCCGCGCTCATTTGAATCACTTCATGGATTTTATCACGAGTGATCATGAGACGATAATATCTTATATTCTTCAAACCTAGAGATATGAGTTGTTACTATGAGTTGGTTATACATTGATTGCACGAAAACGCATTGGTAACTCGATGTTATAAAACGTGCCTTTGTGTATGATTCAACAAATAGTAGAACAAGCCATATGAGTCGAAGTTTATCCATTCCTTTTACCTTCGGGATAAAAGTGATATCTGTGGGCCCCTCGATGATTTAGCGATGACACATGTGAGTGCTTGGCCAAGCCAGGACTGATTTGATTTGTTCAATCAGTCAGTCATCATAAATCGAAAATCGGGAAACAACAAATGGACAGAGAGAATGATTATAATCCATGTCTCAGTCCATATGATATCTAGAATGGAGGAATATATGATCCCTTATCTAATGGACAAGTCATTGACAAAGGTCAGAGTTCATCGACAAGGTCAGAGTTCAACAGCGGCTTTAAAAGCTACGATTGCCAGTTAGGTTTTGAAGTCATACTCAATAATAGTTTTAGACTTATCCAAGTGGGAGACTGTTGGATTAATGTCTAAGTCCATAACTATATTTGGTATGTACTTGACCCGACCCGGTATGGTCCATTTGGGTTGCACTTCACCGGTACAATTTATATGGATAGTCTTTTGAGAATAGTATATTTATGATTTATATTAATATATTATAAGTTCTAATATATTAATATGGAATCATATTATTTAATTAGTATTGATCAAGAATTAATTTAGAATTAATTAAGTGATCAAAAAGAACTAATTAAATATGGACTCTTATATATATGGAATGGGCCAAGTTCATTTAGGTTGGGCTAAGCTTTCATGGATGGTCCATGGAGCTTTTAACCCATGGATCCTATGTAAATGAAAGGTCATGGGTATTAGGGTTTACATGGATGTAACCCTAATCCTCCATAATATATAAAGGGGTCCTTGGCTCACAAAATTGGCACAAGTGTGTGAAAATAAGAGTGGGCCGATTTTAGTGTGCATACATATTCTCTCAAGTTCTTCCAAGGTGTTTTGGTGATTTGTGATTCCATTTGAGGCTTCCACACTATTGGGGCTAAGCTCTTAAAGCTTGAAGACATCAAGCTACATCAAAAGGTATGTCATCTAACTAGAACTTTGTAGTATAGGTGCTTCATAATATGCTAGTTAGGATAAAACCTTGGAATAGTTAATATTTGCATGTATAATAGAGAAAACATAGATCCAAGGTTTATAGGGTTACATGTACACCATAGGAGTGTTAGAATGCTCAAAACCCAACAGCTTAGCCCTACTCAGTCCCTTCATGAGGGGATCTGCTGAGTTCTCATCCGATGATACCCTCTTTGCCACGAGGAGTCCGTCTTCTATTTGATGTCTGATGAAATGGTATTTTCTGTCAATGTGTCTGGATCTCCCGTGATCCCTTGGTTCCTTGGCTAAGGCAACTGCACTTTCACTATCACAGAAAATTTCCATAGGCTCCTTTATAGCTGGTACTACTCCAAGGTCTCCAATGAAGTTCTTCAGCCATATTGCCTCCTTTGCTGCCTCGCTTGCCGCTATATACTCTGATTCGCAAGTTTAATCTCAGATTATGCTCTTCTATTTATGACTGTGATGCCGAGGATCACAAACAAGATGTGAATAACCATGAAAATGTGCTTGGTAACCTCAATGTCGTTTATCATCTCAATTGATGTGCTGGTAAACCACACACGCTCCATCAACAATGATAATTTTTGAGATACCCATTACAACACTTTATTAGTCCCTATTAGTGTGCTCGTTAACCACACACACTCCACTAACGACTTATAAAGTGTAATGTGCAATTTAATGGGTTAGCATACAAATTCAAAATTTTCTATAGTGACTAAGATTGGGATTTTTAATAAAAAGGTTTAGTTACTTTTAATAGCATTATACTTTTATTGAGAATTAATTTGTCCTATCAAATCCGTTCGGCTAACGACCCTCCGCTAATCAAGGAAGCGGTGGGTGAGCGTGGACACCCATTCAACTACCATTTTATAGGCAGTTTCCTTACACCCTCTTACAGACTAGCTTCGTGAATGAGGCGTACTAGCGATTTGACTAACTTATTCTTATAGATATAGTAATAATTAAGTTTTTAATTTTACATATAGTATAAGGTGTATTTTAAACTTTTCAAAATACTTAGGGTTTATATTTTAAATTTCGAAATTAATATTCAATTAATTAAATTTAAAATAAATTAATAAATATTTAATTATTAACAAAAGTAAAATCAATTTAGGATTATCAATTCAATTAATCAAATAATTTAATCCTAATCCTTACCCTCTAAATTTCGAAAATTAGGGTAAAGGATTCGAATTTTATAATTATCTCATTTAATCAAATTAAGCTAACAATTATAAAATATGGAAAACCCATAAGCCTACCATTTTCGAAATTACTTGGGGAAGAAGGCTTGGGTTTCTTAACCCTAGCCCTAAATTTCGAAATCCAAGGGGTGGAGGCTAGGGTTTCCAAAACCCTAGCCCTTTCCGAAAATATGGCCTCTTAGGGTTTAATTTCAATAAACCTTAATTTGATCTATTAATCTATTATAAGTATTCAACAAAAAACAAACAAAACACTTTGATACCACTGATGGGATTTAGGTAAACAAACAAAAATAACAACCTTAAGTTTGCATGCAACCTAAATAAGATCTATGTTTTCTCTATTAAACCTATAACTAAGAATAGGGAATTTTCGAAATTAACATTAGAGGGTTTTAGGATTACATACCTTTTAGTTGTTATAGCAAACAACTAGAATTGCTCTTTGTTGATCTCTTGGAAGCAAGCACCACAAGTGTCATGCCTCTAATGGAATCACACCCAAACTAGCAAGATAATGAATTAGGAGAGAGGAGGGAAATGTTGTCTAAGGCTTGTGGAGGGAAGCATGGGACGAAAACAAGGTTGGGGGACTCCTTATATAGTTCAGGAAACTTGGTACCAAAGCTAGGGTTTAAGGGATATGCCCTAAATCCCTTTGCTTTGGGATAAAGCAGCCCAGACCCCTTATCCAAGGGGCCTTGGATGAAATCTCTTAGGGTTCCCCTAGAGATTTTTTGTCCACTCCATTCAAGAGGTTCTAGAGCCTTCCTTTCTCAACTATTAATAAATAACAAAACAGTCCCTGTAATTTTAATTAATCCCAAAATTAATTCTAATTAATTTCTGATTAATTACTAATTAAATAATATGATTTCTAATTAATATATTATTTTCATAATACATTAATAAACCTTTTATTTAATTTATTATTCACATAATAAAATAATCTCTCTCTAAAATCATCATGCCCAATTGCTAGGTTTGAGGGTAACCCAAAAAGATTGTGCAATGAATTTCAAATAAGTCGTATCTTGCTTAGACCAATAAATAGAGCTGATTTTATAGTTAAAGTCGTCAGTAGAAAACTGTGCAACTATCAACTCAAGTATATACTAATTTTAGTTATGGGTCTAGACACCTAATCCAACAATAATACGAAATCCCTAGGAAATTTTAAGAATCTAGGAGTTATGCTAGACAAGATTTAGGATATGCACTATCTTGTTAAAATAACCATAATTAGGGTATATATATGACAATTTATATATATATATATATATATATATATATATATATATATATATATATATATATATATATATATATATATATATATATATATGTATATATATCAAATAATTATGAGATCATAAATATAATTATCAAATGCATATATATATATATATATATATATATATATATATATATATATATATATATATATATATATTGTAAGTCCCAAATCTGCTTGTGTATCAATCAGATCCGTTTGATGGTGTGGAATCCCAATCAAACGGATGATGTCAGATCAAAATAGAAAAGAAGGAGAAGAAGAATAACTTGAATCTAGGATGTATTCAATGAATAGAATGATGCTCCATACACATAGATTCTCTCACACACACTCTTCTTCTCTCTAACTTTCTCTCTCTACAATATGCTCTCCTCTCTTCTCTTTCCTTCTAACCTTTCACTCCTCTACACTCCTCGCTATATATATATATATATATATATATATATATATATATATATATATATATATATATATATATATATATATATATATATATATATATATATATATATATATATGAGATATAGGCCGTACACGGGTGGACGGCCGTACACACAAACTGCAAACACATACACCATTACATAAAAATATATTTTCCTAGAAAAGCAAAGTATAAACCAAATTTAGACCCAACAATCTCCCCCTTGGTTTAAAGCTTTCTTTTCTAATTGACCCAAAAAGATCCCACTAAAAAGTAGCTGGCTTTTCTTGTGAATCTTCATTGGGAGCTTGGCTTCAGCATTAATCTTCAAATTCTTCACAGCTTCAAGATGAACATGATGAATCTTCAATAAATGACTTCATCTTGAGCACTTGGGCTTTTCTTCAGAATTTGACATTGAACGCACGTTGGGTGAGGAGGCTTCTTGAAAAGATTCTTGAAAATTTCGCTTTCAGCTTGAAAATCTTCAGAGAGAATAGAGAACGAAACTTCCGGATCACTTCAGCAGGTTCAAGAATAGCAACAAATTGATTGAGGAGGCTTCAATGCAATCTGTCACATAATCTTCAAGTACAGCTTCACCTTGATTCTGGGGTTGAAGGATTGAATGTTGAAAGAATAATCTTCATTTCTTGCTCCTTCGAATGAGAATTCTTCGATGCTCACGGATGAAGCTTTGGTTCAGAAATCTTGATACAGTCTCCACGAGTCTCATCTACACCTGAATTCACTTTTCAAGACACATAAAGCTAAAAATAGAAACAAAACTTAAAATAAAACATAGCACACAATATTTTTGGATTTGTCATATTTTCTGAAAAAGAAATAAAACAGAAATAACACTATTTTTTGGATTTTTAATTTTCTGATTTTTGTTTGGTTTTTAAAATTTTTAATTCTCCCCTAATATTTAAATTAGAAGAAAACTATGAACAAATTTAACAAAAACAAAAATAATAGCTAACTTTAAGAGTGATTTGGGATCAAAGTTTTTAGACAGCCTTTATCCGTTTATCAGTACCTCTCCCTTCATGAATAGATCTGGTCAATCGTCGGTATTGTGGTCCACTTAAACACGAGAGATTGTGACAAAATTAGGACATACTACAAGTGACAAGACAATGTGATCCTATGTTCCTAGATAATATTCCTAAAGGACCATTCAGCTGACGACGACCAAAGATATTGTTGTCCACCTAAATTGAGCAGCGAGATCTACAGACAACCTAGTGATTGTTCAATTTTAAATGTACTAGAACATGTTTCCCGCTTCCTGACATACCCCAATAATCAGGAACTTCCAAAGTACTCCTTACTTTAGTTGAGCAGACAATTATTATGAGAGAAGTCAGATTTAGAATGCATATGCTATACACCCAGGTCGGATCTCTTCCAATCTCGCAGAGGGTGAAACATATGCTAACCAGATTTAGAGGGATTGAGAAGTAGAATGGTGCATATGTTGTGTACCACGTCGGATGTATTTCAATCACGCAAAGGAGACAACATATGACTAACAGACAGGAAGAATTGCATAGATAGAAAATGCAGAGAAATAGAATTGCATATGTTGCAGTCCAGGTCGGATGTATTTCAATCACGCAGAGGAGGCAACATATGACTAACAGAAATAAAGCAAGAAAATAATTTCCTACAAACCTACTTTATCGGAATTCCCCAGTCGCCCCATCAATACCGGAATTAAGGACAGAGTCCGTACATCGAGGAAGAGTTAAACCACAGTTCTAAATATGGATTACATTAATGTGACCGGTGGATTATCATGTATATCTCCCTGCTTAACCTATTTGAGCGTCGTATTGTCAGGCTAAATGGATCTATCTAGGTCAAGATTTTTCAAGTCTCTAGATTCCTTAAGTTCATCTATGCCTAGTCAAGTCCATTTTAAATCTTTCGTGCCTACCAGCGCATCGAACACATAGCCTAGACAATTCAGATTCAGTCCCTTACACAGATTCAGATTGCCTGTTATCACATGATTATATAACTTCCCATCACATCACCTGCAAGCACATTCCATTAACAACATATTTTTGGATTTTTTGATTTTCTAATGTTTTTGGATTTTTTAAAGTTTTCTAATTTTTGTTTTGTTTTTATTTCTCCCCCTAAATTTGTGCATAGGAGAGAAACGAAAGCAAATGCGCAAATTTAAACTATCCTAAAACAAAAGTTTGTCTTTGAAGCGAATCAGCTTAAGAAAAACTCAGGAGTATAGAGAAGAAAATTCAAACCGTAAGTCACCGATTGAATTCGCATCCAAAAGGTCTGAGAACAGCACGCGTAATCTCAGAACAGATCCGAAAATTCTTCATGTCATTAAGCACAAACCCCATGAGTGATCCCTTCCTTTTTTCCCTTCCCGCAAAGGACACATACTCTCAAACAATGTCCTGAGTGTTGTACAGTTGAGAGATGCCTCCTATCATGTGCGTGGAACAGCCACTACCAACAAACCGAAGTCTGAAGATATGCCTCCATAGCTGCTCCGACACTGAGCGGGATCAGTTGGTCTTTGGAACGCAGTCCATTTTGAAACTGGGTTAACCTTTGTCATCTTCACATGGTACTCTCTACCAAGACATATCCTGCTTATCACAAACAAAAGATGTAGAAATATTAGAAGCATTAGGAGATTTGGGAGATTGAACCTTTGGTACCCATTTGTAGTTGGGTTTAACCCATTTCTTTTTCGAGCGGATGGGTGCCTCGACACTTGTTTCAGAACTTGAAGCCGATCTTCGAGATGACTTTGACCTAACTGGTCTTGGCTTCACTAGAGCATCTCTTGGATTGGGCTTCCTGGCCGCCATTCCCTTCTTGCCCTTGGGAGTTGAACTCTTGGTCTTTTGCGCGTTCCAATTGCCATTGTCTGAACGTGACCTTGAGGGGTTTCTTTTGGAAAATCTCCCTCTTGGTGCGTTCCGCCAGCCATGTGCATAGTAGGGAACATATGCGCGATTTGGACAGTTTCGGGCAATGTGTCCAGGTGTTCCACAGTGAAAACATGACTTTTTCTTCGCTGGGAAGTTGTTTCCTCCTGCCCCTGGTGGCATATCCTTGCCTTGTCTCTTGCTTTTCCCACACGCACAGTTGCATCAGGCACTCTGTTTAACTTGTGTTGGTGGCCTGTATTTCTCAACAGTAGGCTTGTTAGGAGTAACAGAATTAGAAGCAACAAAGTTCGAAGCAACATATTCAGAGTTCAAGGAGTCATTGTATTGTTCAATAGTTTTCTCCTTGTTCTCATGCTCTACTACTTTACCTGCACAGGAAGTAGAATCATTAGTATCTTTCATCTCAACACCCTCAGTTGCCTATTTAGCAGCTGGTTTACCGTATACCATAAATGGTTCTCGGTCACTCTCTTCCTGAGTCAAAGGTTTGGCAGTGTAGTTGTGATTGAATGGGGGAGGGACACCCTCATAACCTATTCCTACTTGCTTTTGGTCCTTCCATTTCATTAGATTTTCAATCATTGTTGCCACATTGTCACTTGACACATCAAATTTTTTAAAGTTGAAATCGGCATTTTCAAAGCGTATTTTCCATTTTTCAAGTTCCTCAATGACAGCAGCAAGTTCTTTTTGAAGATATCTATAATGGACACACTTGTCACTATACGCTGCCTGTAATTTCCTGAAGTCCTTAGTTTTGGCCTCTAGTTGTTCTTTCAATGGTTTCTGGCCTTTCCTAAGTTGGCATCCTTCGTATTTTAGTTCCTCGTTCTCTCTTCGTAATAATTCATAATGTTCACGTAAATTTTCCAAGGAAATTTCATTGATATTGATTTTTGAAGAACTCATTGTTTACCAAAAATGCCCTTTGACTTGAAAACTCAAAAGTCAAACTTAAAAAGTCAAACTTAAAAGTCAAACCGAAAAGCTAAATTTGAAAATTTTAAAGTTCAACGAAAAAGTCAAAGTTTAAAGTCAAAGGTCAAACTTTAAAGTCAAAGTCAAAATTTAAGTAAAAAGTCAATTTAGAAATTTAGAAAGTTAAAAATTAAAAGTTAAAATTTTTGGAAGAAAATAGAATTAAAAGAAATTGGAATTTTGGGCTAAAAGTGACAATTTTGCGAAAATAGGAGCGACACAGGACGCCTTATGAGTTAAATTTCGAAGGTTTGAAACAAAGGATTTGCTAGTCCAACTGGTAAGGCGCGTGTTTGATCAACCAGGGGACCCAGGTTCGATCGCTGGCAACCTCGAAACTCCCCCCGAATTTTTTTTTAAATGAACGATGCGAAGTTTGAGCTGACCAGGACCTCCGACCGAAGGCTCGCACACGTTGCTGACCGAGACCGAGGTGCGAACCGGAAATGCTGCAGGATCGCAAACCACCGAGCCATACACCGAGCCGCACACTCCGAGCCGTACACCGAGGACCGTACACGCGTGTACGGCCGTACACCTTTAACTGGCCGCACACCTTCAACATATGCGAAGAAAAAATGACGTTTTCACCCTTTTTGCTCCAAAACTCGATCAAAAACTCGTTTTTATGAAAAACGCAAAGAACAAACCCCCCTAATTTTCAGAGATCTATCCAAAAACGCAAAAATCCTTCAAAATTAAGATCAAATAAGCTCCAGATCTGACAAAATTGATTGATACAATCCAAGCTCTGATACCACTTGTAAGTCCCCAATCTGCTTGTGTATCAATCAGATACGTTTGATGGTGCGGAATCCCAATCAAACGGATGATGCCAGATCAAAATAGAAGAGAAGGAGAAGAATAATAACTTGAATCTTGAATGTATTGAAGATATGAATGATGCTCCTTACACAAGATTCTCTCACACACACTATTCTTCTCTGTAGTTTCTCTCTCTAGACCATGCTCTTCTTCTCTCTAGCCTCTTAGCCTCACTCTCTCTACACACTCCTCACCCTATGTATAGGATCACCAGCCGTACACCCGTGTACCGCCGCACACAAGAGTACGGCTGTACACAAATACACAAAAACTACATAAAAATATTTTTCCTAGAAAAGCAAAGTATAAACCAAATTTAGACCCAACAATCTCCCACTTGGTTTATAGCTTTCTTTTCTAATTTACCCAACAAGCTCCCCCTCAAAAAGTAGCTGGCTTTTCTTGTCAATCTTCATTGGTTGGTTAGTTTCAGGGTCAAGGATATCTTTGTCCTTTCTAACCAACGCTTGTGCAGTCTTCATCATTGGAAAGTTATCCCTGACCTATCTGTCCAAAAACTGTTTGAAGTTGGAAACACTAGGATCTTGAGAAGGATTGTGGAATGGAGCCCTTGAGAGCTTAGAGAGATCGACCTTCGTCCAGGAGTTAAAATCATGAATACTTTTGTAGTATTCTGGATTTCCGGAATTCCTCTTAACCACCCACAACTTAAGCTCAGGATCATAGCCCCACATCCTGATCCCTGTACGATCACCATATTCATCACCAAATTTTCTCTTTTTAAGATCAGTCACTATGAGTTTTGGTTCATCTGCTTTACGATTCTCATTTGAAATTTTCAAGAAAATCAAGCCTTCCCTCTGCCCAGCAGTGACTATTCTTTGGCCATATTTGATTTTGATCCGTGGAATGGCATTTACAGGCTCCTTTTCAAATCGATCAACAATTCTTGTTGTTCTTGGAGGGGGTTGGTCAACAGGAATTGCGTTTTTGGAAGGCTGACTGGGAGCAGTGGGAGGATCATCGACACCATGAGGCTGTTGAAACAAGGATTTGAACTTGTCACCAAAGGCTTGAAACAACTTGTTCTTCAGGCTGAAGTAGAAAGCAGTCACAGATCCAAGATTAGTTTGCAACTCGGAAATCTGTTTTGACTTCATTGCGTTGTCAGCTTCAAGTTCGGCGATCCTGACGTCATGCTTTCCAAGTAAAATGTCCTTCTCAATATTTTGTTGTTTTAGAATGCCAATTTCTTCTTTGAGAGAGGACTCATCAGAATCATCACTCCCTAAACGACCTTCCTCGATAGATATTCCTTTTCCACGAGAGGAAGGTCCTGGATTATGTTGAGCCAAGTGCCTTGCTAGCCTAATTGATGCTTTGTCTAGCGAAGGCCTTGTGGGAGAGTATTCTGGAACAACTGAAGGGCCTCCAGATTCATACATAGATCTTGGGCCTTGTTGGGTAAGAATGGGTGGTGCAGTAACTGTTGTGGTGACGACTGTGGATGGAGCTGGGGGTTCTGATGTTGAATGATCACTCTCTGCCTCGGATCAAGACGCCTTCTTTTCACAGGAGGCAGAGAGGTCTGTGTCTGTTTCGGATTACTAGAAGATGGTACAGATGTAGGAATAGCTGTATCAGAGGGAGGAATCTCTGAAACTACTTCCTTGTGACTTGAAGATTCTACCATCACTCTTGATGTGGGAGGCATTGTTTTGAGAACGTCATCAGCAACCCCAGACTCAGTTGCTGATTGAACAACTTCATTGTCATTGAAAAAGAACCTGTCAAGAAACTTTGAGCTTGGACCTAGGTCGTCGTTATCAAAATCAAGATTAAGTGGGATTGCTTCATTGTTAAAGCCAGAGAGGTCCATGTCTTTGAGAAAATCATCATCACCATCATTTTCTCCATCACCACTCTCCACATCAAATTACTCTCAACCTCCACATATCGCAGTTGGTTATGCTCCTCTGCCACGATTGAGATAGGAGAAACACGAACTTCCTCGTTTTCATGTTCAGATGCTGAGATAACAATCTCCTCGGTTTCGGCGGGGCTGGAAAGAGCATCGGATTCGGACTTTTCACTTTCTTCAGCAAATATTCCAAACTTGATCAGAGGGAATTTTCCTTCAAAGTTAACCTTTCCATATCGATTTTGTTTCATCATACCAAAAGCACTTGAGCCGATAGACTTGAGATCCAAAGTCTCTCCTCCTCTTTCGATTTCAGGGTGATTGACATTGAAGATGAGCTGCAAGAACCTTGGGTACATGTAGAACTTGTCCCTCTTGTTTCCCTCGATGTTCAAAATCATCTCATACAAGATAAATTTTGAGAAATTGAAGTTTGTTCCAGAGGCTAAAGCAGCAATCGCTCCGGTGTTAACCAGAGAAATTTCATTTACTCCTGATCTCCGTCCTGAAATACAACTCACAAACACATGAGCTAAGTACTTCCAACACGGAGGTAGTAGCTTCTTGAGAGTGGGAGGAAAGGTTCCTTCATAGCCCATTTGGTTCAGAATCTCTTGAACCCTGTCAAGATCAATCTCCATTGGGAATTCAGACTTGTCACCAATCTGCAAAGATTCTCGAATGATCCGTTCGGTGACCAAGACCTTCTTTCCGCGCACAGAGGCCTCAAGAAAATTTTCACCCTCATTGTCCTTCTTCACAATTGCGCTGCTCCAGAATTCTTTAACCAGATGTTGAAAGATGATCGGACTTGAGGTGAGAGCATGGAACAGGCAGTATCTTCGTAATCCATTCACTATGAATTGAAACTTGGAGTGAGCCTCTGGAGGATCAACAAGGAAAATGGCTAAGTTGTTAACTTTAGCGAATTCGGGTCTTGCCATACTGAGCTGAGAAAAACACAGAAAGATTCATCAATAATCATCAAGTATTTCCCCAAAAATCAATTAGATTCAGTTTTCATAGGTTAAATTTCAAATTTTAGGGCAAATTTGGATGCACAACCGTACACAAAGGTCCAGCCGCACACATGGTGTGTAACCGCACACGTGATACACGACCGCACACGGGTGCGCGACCGCACACGGGTGCGCGACTGGACACGGGTGCGCGACCCTACACGATGGCCGTACACGCCTGTGTGACCGCACACGCTCCAAAGCTGCCAAAAATGAAATTCTTTCAATAGACCGTGAATTCATGGACGATTAAGCTCAAAAACATCATCATGAGGGTCGATTTGATTGTACTTACAGAGAAGAGTTGTTAATTTCAAGAGAAAAACGAGTTTTTATGGCTCAAGAGAGAGAGAGAGGAAGATTTTTTGGGTGTGCAGCCGTACTCGAAATCAGAGGGGAGGGAGTGAGTCCGGCCAAATCCCTATAAATACCTCCTCCTTTGAAAATGGGCTGCAACCCAAATGAATTTAAGCCCAACACTCCAATACACCTTTTAAAATTGATACATTTCAAGAACTTAAAAAACAAATCAAAATAATATGAAATAAAATAAAATCTAAGACTTTTAAACTAAGCTAAATTAAAAAAGATTTAAATTTTCTGGTTTTCTTAGCAAAATAAAATAAAATAAAAAATTAAAATTTAAAATTAAAATTTGAAATTGAAATGAATCAACACTAATTTCTCATTAACCAATGCCAATAATATTTTGTGATAAAGGGATCAAAGTTGTTAGACAACCATATTCCACTTATCGACACTTCTGTCTTCATGTCCACGTCTGGTCGATCGCCGGTATTGTGGTCCACTTAAACACGAAAGGTTTTGATAAATTTTTCCAAATATATCATTTATATGAGACTCCTATATATATATATATATGAGATATGGGCCGTACACGGGTGTACGGCCGTACACACAAACTGCAAACACATACAACATTACATAAAAATATATTTTCCTAGAAAAGCAAAGTATAAACCAAATTTAGACCCAACATATATATATATATATATATATATATATATATATATATATATATATATATATATATATATATATAACTGTATATATACAGAGATCATTTGATGATATATACCCGGAAGAGGTATATACAAAGATAGTGAGATGTATATATATATATATATATATATATATATATATATATATATATATATATATATATATATATATATATATATATATATATATATATATATATATATATAGGTAATTATGATAAAGATAAAAGATTAAAAGATAAAAGATAAAATCCTATGGTTAGTAAACTGGTTATTCATCTAAAAGCCTTGATTAAATTAGGCATATCCCCAATACCTATAATCGTTAATCTCGCGAGAGCTAGAAAGTTATATATAGATCTATACGGGGCCATGACAACCCCACCTGTGATTGCTAGTTGCAATCCTGACAGGCTACCTTCCATATAAGTTACTATTCAACGTCCGATGAAACGTTGTGATTAGGGTACATTTACGGTCTTAGCGTCGATTATAAGGGCTCACATTAATATATTACAAATTGCCTTAGAGCTTAGATTACTATTAGGGACGCTAGGTATGATAATTAAAATATGTTAGGATCATTAGAAATCTTTGAAAGATAGTAAATTAGGATTAACATAATAAAATCCTAATTAAAATACGTTAGGATCGTTAGATATCCTGAAAAGATAGTCATTTCATATCAATAAAAGATATCTTAAAAGATAAAAGACTAGATAAATAATTAATAAATATTTTCACTAAAGAAAAGTATTCTTACACTACAAGAAAAACGCGATTTTGCTAGGGAAGGTTGCTATGGAACGTATTTTCGTTGTTAATCTGCAATGGATCGTGCTATGGAATGTCGTTCCATAGTAATGTTACTACCACATTGTCTACGAATTTTATTTCTGGTAGAGAGAGTGGGAGTTGCTAGGGAAAATGCTACCGACTCCATATCCGTTGGTATTATGCTACCGATAGTTCTATGGAACAAAAATTCGTAGCAATTTGCCAACGACATTTGTTACCAAATCACTTTCTGTTGTACTGCTGCTATGGAATTCATCATAGTGGTTAATATGCAACGGAGTTTGTGACGGAAACCAATTTCATAGTTGAATTACTATGGAAGTACCATTCGTAGGTATTTGCTAGGAAATTCTGCTATGGAATATGATTTCGTTTGCTTGTTTTTTCTATGGAACAAAACGCGTAGCTAATTTGTGACGGCATTTATTGGGATGTTGTATGCTTAATTAATTTTGTTATACTATGAATGAATTATTATTATGATCATTGGAGTTTGTAAGATATGGTTTTAATGAAATGTTTTTGAAATGGTAATATGTGGCATAAACTAATGGCTAAAAAATGTAAAAATGAATAGATATTGCTGGCAAGCAGACTCGAACTTAAGCTTATGCTAGAAAAGGGCGCGGTTAAGCCAGTTGTGCTAATCAAGTTGTGTATAATTTATTGAAAACATAGTATTATAATGAATAATTAACAACGAATTCATTACAAAGTTATTTTTAATTACATTAACCGGGCATGTTAAAGTATATATAATCTATGTAGATTATTTTCCTTAATAACGAATTCATTACAAACTTATTTTTAATTACATTAACTATACTTCATCACAAAAATAACATGGGTTTTACAAATACTTCATCCTACTCAAACAACATAGCAAGCAAAAATGACTAAAATGCCCTTTTAACAGAACCAAAATAAAATTATAGTAGTACTATACAACTTCATATACAATACAATAAGAACACTAATATTCAATGTCCATTCTATTATCAACCATTAATATGTTTAAGAAATATACAAACCTACCATACTCTACATACCAACGACAAACCGTGCAATATCTTTGTCGATCCTCATCCTCTTCATGGCCTATTGCCAATGCACCTTTAACAGAATGACGTGGGTCTTGACATTGGAATGTGATGTTATTCGTTGTAAGTCTATGAACAACATCAATAGCCTGCAACAACTCTTTGGCACTATCAACAACACCTATGTACTCCCCATCATCCGGAACTGCCTAGCCAAAATAGGCATCAAGTAATTGTAAACCTACACATTAAAATATCCATCAATTAATCCAATGTACCATTTTCAATAAAATAGTAAATATTATACAACACAACACAACTAAATACTAACCCCAAACTACAAACTTGCCTTAATTAACTATATATATAATTTAATTTACATATATACCATATATACATACCTTCATCACATTGATGAGGCCCTCTTGAAATGTAGATCATTCCAAGCAAATAAATTGCCTCAAGATGATCTTCATCTGCTGCTTTTCTCAACAAAGTCAATCCTAAATCAAAATTGCCATAATAAAAGCACTCATCCTATTGACAGAATAACAATATCAATATATAACAGCTATGACACAAAATATTAATAAATGGTATATTTAGAATACATATAATTACTGAAATTACACATACAATTCCTTGTCTATACATGGCTTCAATGTTATTATGCAATGCACATGTGCGTATAAATGAATCAGCTTTCAGAGTTTTGGGACCCATTCCTTCAAACATGTCAATGCATGCTGTTTTGTACACTTGAGGATCACCCCCTGCTTCATACATCTTCTTTGAACTTCAAAAATTTAAATACACAGTAAATAACAAACAAATAAAGTTTTATTTAATCAAATATACATTCATTAGTTGATGTTTATTGATAATTACCAAAGTCTTGCAGAGACGATGTCTTTCGCAGATTCTGACCCTAATACTATATAAATCCGACTCAAAAGCTCCAGTGGGAGATCATCTAACGAAAGGCGACTTCTAGTATTCGACATTCTACTTACAAAATACACATTCGAGTAGTTGATTTCAATTTCTTTTTTTAAAAATTAAGTGTAAATATGAAAGACAGTGTAACATGGTATGGAAAAAAACTTACTTTATGCTGATTTGGTCGAGAGTAGTACAGGAGTCTCTATTATCGGAGAAAATCGTTTTTGAGAACGATTATTCTAAGACGATTTGGGGGTTTTACTGTTTGTATACAGATTTATCGTCCGAAAAACTTTAGATGTTATGAATGGTTGAAGAACTGGAACGTCGGCGTGACGTCAGATGTATGATGGCGCCTTAACAATTTAGAGTGCAAAAAGACCAAATTGCCCTTGAAATCATTCCAAATATGTGAATACTAAGGGTATTTGTGTGAAAACACATATTCAAATATTATAGCCTTTTATAGCTAGGTAATATTGGACTTTTGATTGTTAAAATGAAAAAGACACAAATAACATATATATCATAATCCATAATGTAATACATTTATATTAACATTTCACCAAATTACTTGTATATATTCATGTACTAATATACATATTAAAAGTGGAAAAAGATTTTTATAGTAAACTTATTTAGTCCATATGTTTATTCTTTTACAATTTTACCCTATGAAAAGCATGGGTACTCCACTAGTTGATATTAAACCAAATTACCAAGTCCAAAATAAAATATATGTTTGTTTATGCCTTTACAAATGTATTTTATATGTATTTAATACTAGGAAAGAAAAAACATTTGCTACATACAACTATAATCACAATACAATATAAACACTAATAATAAAAGTCCAAAATACATTATTCAAATTTCAAACATTATTTAAACATCATTCCAAACTTTAACTCATTTAGTCCCTTATATTAAACCAAAAGAATCTACATAGCATTAATTATCATAATATGAAAGTACATATCAACAAACTACTCATAAATTATACCAAACTCCCTAGAAAACCTAACGAAAAAAGCATCCCATAAACAAATGTCACACATAAACACCCATTTGTATCCATTCACAAAAGCGTCTGACACACTACCTACAGACTTATGCAATGCACAAGATCTATGAAAGCCATGGAAGTGTACATGTTTCCTCCCCTCCCTATTTAAGTGGAGATGAACCTTAGAACAAGTTGCTCTAAGATTCCACTTACCTTTTGCTCTGCGGTAAGCGTTGTTCAACATGTCCAAAGCTTCGTGCTTCCTATGTCTCCCTTCAGCCATCAGCATCATTCCCAGGACAAATGTTGAATCCAAATGTCCCAATGCAGATGCTTCTTCAAGCATCATTTTCCCTTCATGTTCAGCTTCTAAGAAAAATAACTTCATCTGAAAAAAAACATTAAACACATAATTTCTAGTTAAAGTTATGCAAAACAAGTAACAGATTAATTACTACTATGCATATATACAACAACGTACCAATCCATTCCTGAATGGAATATTTGGGTTTCTCATCTCTATGCATTTATTGACAACTGTATGTTTCTGGTCAGAGCAAACAAGAAATCGTAATCCATCTAACTCCATATGTTTATATACTTCATCCGTTTTTCCTGCCTCGTTGAAGAATCTGCAACTGCAAACGAAATACAATATTCGCTCGATAATGTAAAGACAACTCAAATACACTTATGAAATAGAATGATCAAAGGCAAAACTTACACACTCTTCATCCTGAAAGCCTCGACTGCTGAAATTTTTGCCAAGTCGACTATTATTTTCTCCATCACTTCAAATGGCATGTCTGATAGCGATTTCGTTTGATTTCTTGATTGAATCTTAGATGAAGTACTGGCTTCCATAATAATAAACATTCACTAAGATAATGATTCTGCGAAATTGATTTTAGGGTTTTTTGTCTGTTAGAATTTTTAAGTTGGGGATGTTTCAAAGTGACTGAATTTCAGAGTGAAGAACTGAAACAATGTGTTTCGTCGGAAAAAAACATTATGGCGCCTAGAAGATGTTCCATTACAAAATGACCAAATTATCCTAATACATACAATGACTCGTATTTAATTAGTAAGGGTAGTTTTGTAAAAACTCATATTTAAAAGAAAAATCAATTTCTATTTTAATTAATCAAGGTTGTAAAAATCGCTCGTCGGTAGCTCGACGGTCGACTGGCGATAAGCGATTAATCAGACTCAGCAGGGATTAATCGGGGACCCTAAATTATTTAAAAAATTAATATTTCCTACAAAATTAAGTATTTGAAAATTTTAAATTTTAATACACAACCGGCACAAATGATATATGTTTACCAATGGCCCATATGTCATCTATATGTCAACCATGGACACCATAAGCAACAACCATGTTGACCACTGGCCCATATGTCATCCATATGTCAACCATGGACACCATAATCAATTACCATGTTGACCAATGGCCCATATGTCAACCATAGACACCATAATCAATTACCATGTTGACCAATGGCCCATATGTCAACCATGGACACCATAATCAACTACCATGTTGACCAATGGCCCATATGTCATCCATATGTCAACCATGGACACCTTAATCAACTACCATGTTGACCAATGGCCCATATGTCATCCATATGTCAACCATGGATACCATAAGCAACTACCATGTTGACCAATGGCCCATATGTCATCCATATGTCAACCATGGACACCATAATCAACTACCATGTTGACCAATGGCCCATATGTCAACCATGGACACCATAAGCAACTACCATGTTGACCAATGGCCCATATGTCATCCATATGTCAACCATGGACACCATAAGCAACTACCATGTTGACCAATGGCCCATATGTCATCCATATGTCAACCATGGATACCTTAATGAACTACCATGTTGACCAATGGCCCATATGTCATCCATATGTCAACCATGGACACCATAATCAACTACCATGTTGACCAATGACCCATATGTCAACCATGGACACCATAAGCAACTACCATGTTGACCAATGGCCCATATGTCATCCGTATGTCAACCATTGACACCATAAGAAACTACCATGTTGACCAATGGCGCATATGTCAACCATGGACACCATAAGCAACTACCATGTTGACCAATGGCCCATATGTCAACCATGGACACCATAATCAACTATAATGTTGACCAATGGCCCATATGTCAACCATGGACACCATAATCAACTACCATGTTGACCAATGGCCCATATGTCAACCATGGACACCATAATCAACTACCATGTTGACCAATGGCCCATATGTCAACCATGGACACCATAAGCAACAACTCTGTTGACCAATGGCCCATATATCATCCATATGTTAACCATGGACACCATAATCAACTACCATGTTGACCAATGGCCCATATGTCAACCATATGTCAACCATGGACACCATAAGCAACAACCATGTTGACCAGTGGCCCATATGTCATCCATATGTCAACCATGGACACCTTAAGCAACTACCATGTTGACCAATGGCCCATATGTCATCCGTATGTCAACCATGGACACCATAAGCAACAACCATGTTAACCAATGGCCCATATGTCATCAATATGTCAACCATGGACACCTTAAGCAACTACCATGTTGACCAATGGCCCATATGTCAACCGTGGACACAATAAGCCACTACCATATATATTGACATGACCCGTACGTCTTTTGTATATAAATTTCGGTTTAATTAGAAAAGCATAAAGAGGTATAGTTTTTTAATGTTTAGTCCTCGTATATAATTTTAAGTTAAAATTATACTATGAACACATCGTTACTCTATGCTCTTTCTTGACATTATTTATATGTATATATCCTATGTATCAATCTGTAGCTACTTTAAATAATTTTGAATTACTAAATATTTAGCGGTAATTAGTACAGATCGAATTTTTTATTAGCGGAGGTTCAAAGTATTTCACATTTCGTTTCCGTCCAACCTACACACGTTTATGTTGCATATTAGGGTAATTAATTACCGATTAGAAATAGGGTTTACATTTTCTGTAATCATCATCTCCGGCGGTTTATTGCTCGAAATCTTTGTTCGTTATACGTTTGTGCACTGACTTTGGCGATATAGGTTGTCACTCATCTAAAATTTATTTTAATTTAATTTATTGTTGTCGTGATGATCGATCGTTTTTTGTTCTCTGATCATCTTCATGTAAATTCGTTTTGATTGTATTCAATAGTTTGCATGCAAAGTAATGCCTTCATATATAATTTATTTTTATTGTTTGTGTCAGAAAGATGTCGACCTCGAAAGCAAAAGGAGCATTCGTTGTGAAACCAACTAAATTCATTGCACCACAAGTTATGAAATGCAACATGATTTCTGCTACAAAATTCATAAACAGACACTTACAAGATGAAGAAATCGACTTGCCAATACCAACAACCACATCCAAAGCACCTATAACATCTACCAACAAAACCCCTAAACCTATATCATTAACATCACCCATGACTACTACTTCCTCGACATCACTTAAAACATCCACACCCTCCTTAGAAAAAACATTTAAAACTTCAGAAACTGGAACAATACAATCATCAACACGAACATCAATAACGAAATCTTCAGAACCTACATCATCTAAACCATCCTCAACACCAACACCCACTACCACATCATCAACACCTATATCTACTACCACAACCTCAAAACCTGCATCTACACTACCATCCTCCACAACTACAATAACTACCACACCCTCCTTAAGTAAAGGAACTACCACATCCTCAACATATACATCTATCCCAACACCTACCCCAAAATATACCCCATCAACAACACCTATCCCAGAATCTACCCCATCACCAACACAACCACCCATGAATGGATCTGTAGTGGAAAGTGTAGAAGATGAAAACAATTCCTCTGAAGATTGTGGACCAGATGGACGTTTTAATGTTCATGTTTGGAAAAATACGTGAGTTACCAATTCAAATCTTAATTACAACTTTTTTTATGTATTAAATTTTGGTTTACACCTACATATCAATTCATAACTAAACACATCACATGATTACTTGCAAGCTAATGCCACCAGGCCCTTGTGCACACGTTATTAGTCAGTCCTTTAAACAAATAATAGATCCAGAAGGGTACGCTTGGGCACAAGTAAGCAAAGAAATGCGCGACTTATATTGGGAGGAGTTTCAGGTAACTATAAGTGATATATTGTTGTTTGGTAAACATTTACACTTCAACTTATGTTTATATTGTTAATGTGTAGAAAAAATGTTGTTCGGATGAGACAATAGACTCGTTGGTGAGGCAAGCTTGGGCAAGGAAAGCGGCACAAAGTTATGGTCAATATCTCTTCAACATGAGGAGCCCAAAAAGAAACAAACATGGCTTTAAACCAGCTCATATTCCACAGGAAGCCTGGAACTCCTGGCAATTAAAATAGAATACAGAAGAATACAAGCTAAAATCTGAGCAGAACAAGAAGAATAGGCGTAACGATGTGGCTGATGGAGTAGCAAAACCCACACATAACGCTGGATCCGCATGTCATTTGAAGATAGCTTCTGATTTGGTAATTTTTTAAATGGTACATCGTATCAATGTTTTCATATGTTTATCTGTATATTTGACTTTTTATATGGTATTTATGCAGAAGAGGAAATTAGGACATGAGCCACCCCATAGTGAATTGTTCATGTAATATTCATTTCAGTTTAAATTAACTTTTATATTGTAGCTACTCCATAATATCATTCCTAAATTTGATATCTTTTAACTTATAATATTTTTATTTTGTAGGCGGCCTATACAGAAAAACGAGAAGAGTTGGAAGCTGAAGGTGTTGAATTTGAGGAGGACAAGCTATTTTATGCTGTTGTAGGTGGTCATGATAAAAAAAGAAGACTTTATGGATTAGACTCTTTTGCAAAGGGGGTTCCCAATAGGAATGGTAAAACGGATGTAACTTACATTCCGGAAAAAAAAATGATGAAATAGAAGAAATGAGGGAGCTTGTTGCTAAACAACAACAGCAAAACGAAGAGCTTAAAGATATGATGAACGTCCAACAAGAGGAAAACAAAGCAAGGGTCGGGTATCTTGAAAAACAACTTCAAACAATATTGGATCTTATTAATGGCTTTACAAAACAACAAGAGTAGTAGGTTGATATATGTTTATTGAAGATTATGTATTTTAGAGTAGCAACTTTCTTTTTTCAATGTAATAAATAATTATTTTGTTATTTTATGATATGATGGTTATGAGTTTTTTGTTTTTTTTTTGTTTTTCATATATTACTACAAAATTATTTGGATATAATTTATAAATCAATTATCCATCGGTCCATATTGAATCTGGTATATAATATATACACCACTAAAATTGCTAGGGATTCATGACCATGGAATTTGCTAGGAAGTGATCAAACGGAATTTGCTAGGGATTCATCACCACGAATTTAGCTAGGGATTTATCACCACGGATTTAGCTAGGGATTCATCAACACGGAGTTAGCTAGGGATTCATCACCATGGATTTTGCTAGGGATTAACTACAACGGAATTTGTGATGGAAGAACTACCACGGAATTTGTGATGGAAACCTACTACGGAATACACGACGGAATACCATCTACCACGGATTTCATTCCGTTGTCACAATTGCGACGGAATTATCGTTTCCGTTGCAAACCCCTCACTACGGCGTTTTTAGGGACGAAAATAGGTCGTTGCAAATTCCGTCGCTATTCGTCTTTTGCAAAGGAATTTCATCTTTTCGCAACGGATTCCTTCCGTTGCAACATCACGTTTTTCTTGTAGTGTATCTTTTTGTCAGCCTCCACTCCCCTAAACCCTAAGAACGAAAACCTAGTGCCTTTTTGTGATCTTGGTGCTTGGAAGTGAGTTTGGTGGTGTTTTTAGTGATTTGAAGGAAGAAGAACTCTTAGAGATTGCCTTAGGGTAGCTTGAACTTGTAGGTCCATACTCATCATCATCTTTTCAAGCTATTTGAGGTATAAAGTTTCCTACTTGATGATTCATTATGCTATATCTAGTTTAGGGCCATGTTTATGCATTTTTGGGTCCTTTAAGATTTGTTTGGGAGTATGGGCTACTCCAACAACTTGGGATGTTAGATCTTAGCTCCATTGAGGTCAGTTGTCCATATAAATGTAATATTTATGAGTGTTATTGGTCCATCCAAGTGTTAAGGTTCTTATTAAGCTTCTTTTTGAGTGTTGGGTCCCGTTAATTCGTGCATGGGTGTAAAGTTGCCAACTTTACGTGTTAAGTCACCTTCTAGAATCAGATCTGAGAGTTTGGCGTGTTGGCTTAACCGAATAAGTGCTTAATGAGTTGGGTTGGCTGTCTGCGGAGTATGCGGGGCATACTCAGCTCGTACGCTCAACATACTGGCCCCATAAGGAATACGCCAAACGTAAGTCTGAGTATGCCCAGCGTACTCATCTGCTTGACTTTTAGGTTGACTTCCTCGAGTTTAGGCTATATTTTGGGCTTTTAGGGTTTGGGCCCTGTTGGGCGCCATGGGTAGACTATGGAATTTCTTGGGATTAGGTCCATAATAATTTTTTGGGCGCAATTTGGAAGTTGGGCCTTATTGGGCCTTAGGATGTCATTTAGGAATTTGGGCCTTTTGAGCAAATGGGTTGGGACTTGGTTTTTGGGCCATGTAAGAAAAAGGGTATATGGTCTTTTACCCTGGAGATTGGACAAGTAGCTTAGATTCTTGATTATGGGTCGAGATCCAATTATTAATTGGATAATATTTAATGATGTTAGCGCAGGGATTTTATGGATCTGCAGACCAAGATTTATTTGAGAGATTCAACAGCTAGAGGTGAGTTTCTTCCCCGTGTTTAGCGGGTCGAAGGCACCAATGATAGCCCATGTTTATTATGATTAGGATGCTAGATGTCTGGGTGACTTTTGCATGTATGATATTGATATGTATACCGGGGGGCCCGATGTCGGACGGGGCCCGATGACTATCCTGTATGCTATTTATCTTTGTGATTATTGCATGTGTTTATATGATTATATGCTTATATGTTTATATGTATATCGGGCGGGGACCGGCGCCAGGTAGGGCCTGATGATTGACAAATCTATTCCGAGCGGGGCTCGATGCCAAACGAGGCCCGATGACGGGCAGGGCCCATTATATGTTTGATATGTATGGTATGTGGTATTTTGAGGAATTCACTAAGCTTTGTGCTTACGGTGTTCATTTTATGTTTCAGGTACTTCTGCTTCCAAGGGGAAGAGCTCGGGATGACTGCATTACACACACCACATTGTTCCGCGTTTTCTATGACTCTGATGTACTTGGATATTATTTGACACACTCTCCTTTTCAGTATGGTTTTATGATATTGATTGGTTTGATGGTTTATCTATTATATAAATCAAAATTTTTGGTCTTAATTTTTGGGACATTACAAAATCACATGAAAGATAAGCAAGGTGGCTAAAATGTAATCGGATACCCCTTGCTTTTTTCCAAAAGAAATGGGTCAATATGGGTAAAGTTTTATCTCTGACAGATCAGATGTATGAAACTTAAAATTCTACATAAAAAGAAAACGGGTCAACCGCCATTCAAAATGTATTCAGATTTCATAAAAACTCGTAAACCATTTAAAAAAATGTTAACTTTTTACCATTTAAAGTTCATATATTTCTAAAAGGAAACTAATAAAAATAAACTATATACTTGGAGAATGTAAACATATTTGATGATTATGAAGATATACCAACGAAGAAGCATCTACAACCCTCTTATTATACACTCTGTCTTCACGTGTTGAAGATACCTAATTACTAACATAGAGAATTAAGCCAACTTATTTCCTTCCTATGTTGTAAATAAATGAGACCATCATAATATATTCATATGGTAATTGTAATTTTAGTTAATATATGGAATTTAAAAGACCTTCTTACTTAATACCTCTTAAAGTTCAGGATGCATCATCCTATTAGAATCTTAGGTCAATGAATCACTTGGGATTACATGTGGATCTCATATGTCCTACAACACACCATCAGTCCCTGATGAGAAAACTAGGTTCATTATGTAACAGACCATCTGAAAAGTTGAAACAACAGAAAAGATAATTGACCAAAAAGAAAATTCAAACTCCTCAAAAATTTTAATTTCTACTTAGTAATAAAGAAATACATCATCAGTTGTTATAAATAAATGGAGAATCATTTCTCATTATACATATGATCTCAATTGGAATGTTGAATAAGTATGCTAAGGCCGCAATTATAGTACACCAACATGATAGTGCTCTACTTATGATATTGTACAACAAAACCACCGAAAGTGTTGTAATCAAGAATCTACACCATAACATCACGTTTGTTAATAGAAACTTTTAAAAAAAATGGTGATTTTGCAAATTCCTTGTTGCATAAAGCAAGACCAACCGAGATGTATTATTTAGAGCTAAACATAACGACAGAGGCAATCATATTGATCCATGAATCACCCAATAACCTTGTAGGAATGTATAATAAAATAAGGATGCGATTTATCAGGCAGTTTTGTGTGATTTGGTTAAGAAAATCATATAACAAATACTTAGTTGTTACGTATTGTACATAATCTTTTTGATTCTTAAATTCTTGTATTATCCTTAAATTAGTAATGTGTCTCTTGTTTCTCTTCCTATGATTTGCATTAGAAATAAAAATGGATATGATGCAATTTATCAGGATCTCATCTTTTGGTAACATATTATCTATAACAATGAAGAAAAAAGTATGGAATTAAGTTATGTATAGTGTCATTTTTAATCATTTAGCCTTAAGAAACAAGATATATGGATATTGTAATAAAAATATACAAAAAGACCATCAAATTAAACAAACGAATTAAGTTCACCTCTAAAGCACTAGGTACCATAGGAGGATGAAAAGTGGTATGAGGTTTGAACTTTGAAGTGATTGAAAAATCGGTGAAAGTAATAGTTGAAGTTGCTCATGTGAAGCGGTTTTGATGGGAATTGCACCTCCGTTGTCGAATTTCAAACCATATGTTAGTATCATCCAAATCAATTCCCTAACCAACAACGAAAACACATATATGATGGGTATAGAAAAATCAAATTTGAAAACATACCTTGCATAATCGTTAAACCTATAACCATACTCTATAGTTGTAGAATGTGCTTTTCCAAAAGATACAATTAGTTCAATATACACATAAAAAACATGTCTGAAACCACTATGAAATTGATGAAAAGAGAGTTTACTAGAGACAGAAATAATGGTAACGATTTCCGAAACTTCAGACAAAACATCAACGTCAATAGTAGGATTTAGAAAACAAAGTGGATTTTGTATTGCAATCAATATTAGGGCTTTTTTTGTGCATCACCAATGGTAGCCGAAGACGACCAAAATAGTGAAACAGACGGAACTAAATACATGTTTGTGGGAAATGTAAACGGAGAAGAAGGCATATACATGGAAGCATGGAGGCAGTAAACATCTGGCTTACATCCATGTACATATTTGATTGGAAGCCGATGGCGGTGGAGGGAGTAAATCTGACCAAATCTAAAATTTAGCCATAAGACGATGAACAGTGACCCGCTTACCCGCTCAGCCGGTTACTGTTCATAAGCACGTGCATTTTAATGTTATATATAATGTCATACATATTTGATTATTTTGAAAGCTAGTTATTGAAAAAGAATAGATTTATTTGATATTTTGAGTCACATTTCATTATATTATAATATCATTCATAATTACATTTATATGTGATAATTTCTAATTCCAAAATATTATTAAATTTAATTAATTGAATAAATCAAATAATTTATATATCTATATTTATATCTATCTATATCTATATTTATATTATCTAATAAATAAATAGTTAATATGTGTCATCCTCTTATGCACCTATTTTCTCATTTTTTTAATTTGTTAATGATCTCATTTCCATAAAATAAAAAATAATAAAAAATAGAAAAAATAAAAAACTCGATGCTACTTGCTATATTGCTATGATACAAATAGGTCCTCCAAAATTCAATATCCTTTTTAGAAAAAAAATTAAAAGTTTATTATTATTATTATTATTATTATTTGGATAAGATGTTATAAAACACTAGTAAATAAAAGTATGTTGATATTTCCTACATTTGTTTTGTAAAATACAAGAAATCGCGGATTACTTTTATCCATTTGTTTATTGTAACATCCTACTTTAATGTTTTTTAATGTTTTTATTACTAGATATTGCTTCAACAAAATCAAGTTAAATATTACATCTTATTTTTGTATCTTTTCACTATGAAAGTGCACCTTAACTTTCTCATCTCAAGGCATTTTTTTGATGACTATGTTTTCTTACTCAAATGAAAGTAAGATCTGAGTGATAACCCGCCAACAACTAAAAGTGTGTTTCTATTTTGTGCAATGTACTTTGTAGTATTTAACCATATTATTTTTAACCCACCAACAATGTATTTTATTTTTTTAACCCTAACATCGATTTACGATTTCTTGCTTTTTTTTTCTCTTTTGAAACGACAAACTAATATACTTCTAACTATCACCATCTTTTGTCTCAAATGAGATTTGAACTCATAACTTCTCAAATAAGAGAAGCATTCTATACCGCTAGGTCAAAGATTCTTTGCTTACCAATTCTTGTTAATAAACAAAATTAATTTGTTATTCTATTGAAATTAAAAAGTTTTGTTTCCTAAATGTATTTTTAAATAAAAGTAGACAAAACTTCAAAAATGGTCCCTATGGTTTTCGGAAATCTGAAGTTTGGTCCCTACTTTTAAAAACCTCACTGATCGTCCCTGTGGTTTCAAAACTTTTAATGTTTAGTCCCTCCGCCTAACTCCGTCGACTTTTTACCGTTAAGTGAGGTGCATTTTCGTCATTTCAATACTCAGGGACCATTTATGAGGTTTTCTATTACTTTTTTTTAAAAAATAAATAAATAAAATTTAATATGAAGGTCTCTCTCTCTCTCTCTCTCTCTCTCTCTCTCTCTCTCTCTCTCTCTCCTTCGTGAACCACACCTTCAGTCTTTTGAAGAACACACACAAAGAAAAAAGAAGGTCCAATAAAATGAGGTCTGTGAATTTTTTTGAAGTTATAGCACCAGGTACAACACGTCTTTTAGCATTCATCCCTGTCTTCTTCTTCTACCTCCATCTTCTCCTTACTGCTGCTCATCTCTCCAGTACTAGCTCTTTCTTCATAACCTGGCTTGCAAACTTCAAATTGCTATTGCATGCGTTTGATAAAGGTCTTTTGTACTCAAATCCACCCCTCCCTTTGTCCAAATTCATCCTCACTGCTTGCATCCCAATCAAAATCAGCGATAAATCCCAAATTAAGAAGATATCGACTCAAGTTAATGTAAAATCTGACGAATCCCAAGCTAATGGACGCCGATCAGAGGGAAAATCTGGCGAATCTCAAGTCAATTTCTGAAGCCTTCATCATTTAATTTTTCTTCTGTGGGGGTTTGACTTCTTATGGCCTATCGACAAAGGCATGAGATTAGGGTTTTTAGTGACTTGATTTTGCACCATTTTTATTAGATGTTCTTCATCAATTGGTACTTGTTGTGCAATATCGATGTTACCAACTTGGGAATGGCAAACGATGGAGACATCGATTAGAGACATTGATTAGGAAGGGAAAGTGTTCGTCAAATGTTATTCTTCTTCTTGGGTTCACAGTGAAAGAAAAGATGGAGTGTGGGTTCACATCTGAAATTGGTTTTTTTTTTACGATGGAGGGGGAAGTGTTCGTCATATCTGTAAATGTGTGTGTATGTGCATTTTTGTTGATTTTTTTGCAATAGATACATCAAAAACATGAAATTTGTTTCCTCTGCTACTGCTCTTATTGTTCTTCTTAAAAGGATCATCAATGGTGGTGGGAAGTTGTGTGTGTGCTTGTTGATTTTCTATTGTAGTTCTATTTTGATTTATGATCGAGTTCTCAATCTGGGCATCCGTTCTTGGAAACTTATTTCAATTGGGTTTTGTTCTGTGATTGATATTTCGGTCAAGTGTTCATCATTTTGGATTTATTTTAGTTTTTGTGATAGATTTGATGTTGCAGGCTGCAATTAAAGCTTAAATTCATCTTGATTTGTTATCTGGTCGATTTCTTGATGAGGAGCATTAGTTGTTTTCAGTTTCTTTTTGGTTTATGATCTTGAATTCAAAGGTCTGGGCTGCATTTGGAATAAAGTGAAAACGACTTCATATGAATCTATCATGAGATTAATCATTTATTATGTGTGTTATTGAAGCTGTGAATCATTTAAGTTTTTTATGATCAACAAAAATTGAACTCGTGTATAGTTCATGTAGTTAGCCATTGTAGGTCACGAATTTATGAGGAAGAAGAACACGAGAGAGAGAGAGAGAGAGAGAGAGAGAGAGAGAGAGAGAGAGAGAGAGAGAGAGAGAGAGAGAGAGAGAGAGAGAGAGAGAGAGAGAGAGAGAGAGAGCCTTTTAATTTCATATTTTTTTCTTTTTTTTTTCAAAAAAAAAAAAGAATAGAAAACCTCATAAATGGTCCCTGGGTATTGAAATGATGAAAATGTCCCTCATTTAACGGTAGAAAACTGACGGAGTTAGGCGGAGGGACTAAACATTAAAAGTTTTGAAACCACAAAGACGATCCGTGAGGTTTTATAAATTAGGGACCAAACTTCAGATTTCCGAAAACCACACGGACCATTTTTGAAGTTTTGTCATAAAAGTACATTAAAATATCCACGTTCCATTGTATGATTTCGTAAACCGAATAGTACACGAGCTTGAAACTAATCGAAGTCAAAACAAACTAATCAAAACGTCACAACTCGCAAGCGATGTTTCTATGCTTCCTCTAAATAAAATATCCAGAAGCGCTGTTTCTATGCTTCCTCTAAATAAAATATCCAGATTCCATTGTATGATTTCGTAAACCGAGTAATCAAAACAAAGCAAAGTAAAAGATAGCATAGTTCCTTGTTTGTACTTATCTTTTTCTTATAAAAATAACAACTATAGTGCATAGTATATGAAAAGATTATTCGTTGTGTACGAATGATAATGGCTCACCTTCAGGAGGTAGGCTCCATAATCAAAAAAATCATCTCTGTCAGCAACTCCGGCAACAAATATAATCCGGGAATCTGACACTTTTTTTCCGGCAGGAGTATGTATGTATGTATAATGTACTTCAATATGTATGGTTGATGGTATGTATAACTGGATTGATTAAAAGCTCCAGAGGAATGATGGGTCTTGCGAGATATCCCAGTAGTTTGAGTTCTCCTCATCATCGTAATCAGGAGACCTTGAAGAAGCGATGGGTGGTGACCGCATGAAGTAATCATCAAATCCTGGAAATATTCCGTAATCCGTCACATTATTATTACTATTATCTGGTAAGAGAAGGTAGGGGGTGGAGGTTTCAGCCTCCATGGGGACGGCGGCTTCTGAAACTGAGCCTGACGGAGATGGGAATAATGGGAATGAATTGGCAAAGTGAGCGGCGGCAGCTTGTATCTCGGAGGGAGAAAGTGACCTTCCTCCGGGAATATTTGGTGGTTGGTCGGGAAAATTGAACTTGGCGGAGGTGCCTCGAAGACAAAACACCGCAGCATCGAAAGCTCTAGCAGCTTTCTCTGGCGAGTCATACGAGCCTAACCAGATCCTCTCACGGCTGTTGGGCAGCCTGATCTCCGACACCCACCTCCCCCATTTCCTCTTCCTCACACCTTTGTACTTCGGTTCATGAAATGACGAGGCTTCCCCCATATCTGCTGCACTTTTCATCATTAATGGACCCTTTAAGCTTGTTGGATATATATGGAGAAGTGACGCCTGAGTAAGCATGTATATATGCATTAAGGTACTGCGAAAAGGAAGACGAAAAAGACTAGAGTAGGGTCAACTTGGCGCGTTGATTCGGAAATCTTTCGTTGAAACCTGAAAAAGACCACACACACCCACACACAAGCACACTAATACTACAGTTTCTTTTCATTTTCTTCCCACAGCCCACAAAAATCTTCAAGAACTCTAGGAGGTGACCTATATCAAAGATATGACGAGTTCATAACAGCAATGATTCACATACATCCATTCATATAAGAATATGTATATATATATCATATATAATGGGACTTACGCGTACGTTACAAGTGAAATTAAAGAGCACGTGTGTTAATTGGGAATGTCATGTGGTTAAAATGGTCGTTTTCGATACTGAAAAAGGTGCGCCACATGATGCCTAATATATAGCCACCTAGCAATCAGCAATGTTAAGATTCTCCTTATCTTCTTTCTTCTGCATCGTTTCAAATATCAGTCCCTCCTATATAAATATATTCTCATATTGGTCCTTTATCTTTATCTTTGTTTTTCAAATTTTTGTTAGTTTCATCCTAGTCCCAAATTCAAAAATATTGAATGTATAAAATTTTATCCAAGCTTCTTGCCTTGCATCTGAAGAAGGTTGTTAATAAGGTTGTAGGACCGGAGCAATAAGCATATATTGAATGGAGAAATATTCCTAACGGTCCTTTGGTGATTAAGGAGCTTTACACGTGGGATAAAAACAAGTGAAGAAAAAAGTATTGGTTTTTGAAGTTTAATTTTGATAAAGCCTTTGATTCTCTTAATTGTGATATTTTGGATTCTATTATGAAGCAAATGAAAAGTGGAGAAAATGTAAAAAAGGGTGCTTAAAGTCTAGCACAAAAGAGTTTGATATCAAAGTAGGTGTGAGACAAGGTGATTGCTTTTCCCCTTTCCTCTTTATTATCGCCATGGAAGGTTTCAATATTGCTATGCATGAGGCTTGTGATCAACATATGTTTCAAGGTGTCATCCTTCCTAATAGAGGTCTTCGTATCTGTCACTTCATGTATGTTGATGACGTGATGAATATAGGGGATTGGTTGGATATAAATATTGTAAACCTCAATCGAATATTGAGATGCTTCTTTTTAGCCTCCTATGTAAAAGTCAACATGCATAAAAGTAAAGTTTATGGGGGTGGGAGTGGATGACATGAAGATTCATCGTCTTGCGAGTATTTCGTGTTGTGAGCCCGCAAAATTCCCCTTTTTGTATTTGGGTCTCTCAATTTGTGCTAATATTGTTGGATTTTCTATGCATCTAAACACACAATTATGCGCAACGGAAACATAACAATAATCCTATGTGTTCATGCACCTTAAGGATCTAATTAAGTTTCATGTTATTACTACTACTCTACTAAAACATAAAAGAAAAAGAAGGAAGAATAACATACCTCTTATGATGCCAATGATCTCCATGCTTGAGATCTTATCCTCTTTAAGGTTGCGTGGATGAGAGAACCTAAACCAAAATCCCTCTAATGGCATCACACCTAATAAACACCAAAGAAAGAATAAAAATAATTAGGATAATTGTCAATTTCACACACCCAGAGATGGTTATAAATCACCCCATTTAGAGGGATGAAGAGAGTTAGTGAATTTGTCAAGCCAAGGTACAAGTAATTATGAGATCCCTAAAGCCCTATTTATAGCCTTGGATCCATTCCTTATTTTTGTCACCCTTTCCATGTGGGATAGAAGTCAAATTCAAATTTCACCTCCATCCCATGGGGGATGGAGTGAATTTTCATCCAACCCGAATTCCTTAAGGGTTTTGGAATATTCCAATTAACCAACTATTGACTAATTAATATTCAACCACTTTAATTAATTAAAACTATTTACTTAATTCCCAAAATAATTTCCAAATAGTTTTTAATTAATTATTAAACCATAGTAATTAACAAACTAATTTCTCCTTTATTTATTCTACTCAATTTGGGTCATGAGGGCAACCCAAAATGACCTTATTATTATTAGAAATATTACAAATAGTTGATGACATTTAACACTCTTTCCAACAAATATGAAATTCTCGAAATATTGGAAACCCGTTATTAATAAATTTAGTTCCAAGATTTCTAGTTAGAAAGCCAACAATCTTTCTTTTGGAGGGTGTCTCACTCTCGTGAAGTCATGTTAGGAAGCCTTGCACTTTATTACTTCTCTCATTTTAAAGCTCCTCGGAAGGTTGTCGATTGTTTGGAGGACATTATGAGGAGATTTCTTTGGGGTGGTCTAGATAATAAGCAAAAAATAAATTGTGTTGCATGAAAGACTATGGTGAGGTCGAAACATTATGTAGGTTTGGTTATTGGTTGTCTTAGGTATTTAGACTTGGCGCTTTAGCAAAATGGAAATGGAGGCTCAAAAGCGATTTCAATGGCCTTTGATCAAGATGCATCATATTGTGGCATAAAATATATTACGTTGAAGGTAAGGCGTGAGATAGAGCCTCTTTCTCCTGAGGGTGGGGGCCTGATTTGCTATTTCAAAAATTGATGAAGACTTCGATGATTTGGGTATTAATCTAGACGACTTGTTGAAAAAAAAAATGCTTAGGGGCGAAAATAATATGTTCTTTCATAAAGATATTTGGTGTGATGATTTAGCCATGAAAGAGTTATTTCCGGATTTATATCGCATATAAGCTCACAAAGATTGTATGGTCAAGGATAGGATTCAAGGAAGGTGATTGGAAGGCTTAAATTAGAATTGGATTAGGCAACCGAGGAGAGGATGGGAAGCTACTTATTGTTGGATTTAGAAACAAAATTTGGATAATGACTCTCTTGGAGGCTTCAAACACTTGGATTTGGAGAGGAAACTCCTCTAGAAAGTTTCTCTATTTACTCATTGAGAATGATCATGGCAGATATAGAAGCAAATGACGTGTCTAGTAATTTCATGTGGGTGAGTTGGGTCCCTTTGAAAATGAAGTGTCTTGCTTGGAGGCTTTTTTTAGATAAGATCCATGTCTCTTTAAACCTTGCTGCTCAAGGAGTGCATGCGACTTTCGATTTATGCCCCCTTTGTTCTAGTGTGGCGGAAAGTATCAATCATCTGTTTTTTATTGCACCTTTGCATTAGATGTTTGGAGATGGTTGCGCAACTGGACTGGTTTGTTTTTGGTCCCGCCTAGATGTAGATAAGAGCTTTGTGTCTGGTTTGGAGAATCTCAAGCTTGATAAAATAAGGCTTAATTTAAGATGGTCCTTCGTCTACACTTTATTTTGTTCGATTTGGAAGGCACGTGCTGATTTGATTTTCAAGAAGGTTTGGGGATACCCGATGAAGATGGTGGATGGTATTCAAATCAAATCTTCAAATTGTTAAAATATAGATTGAAATGTTTTTCAATTGATACATGGGATTGGTGTTGTAGTTCTACTTTTCCCAACTGTATTTTTGTAATCACTATTAGAAAACCAACCTTTTACGATGCGCAATGCATGTCGTAAAACGCTCAGACGACGCACAAATGCTTGTCAAGGAAGGCCCTGTCATAACGAGAGACAACACGCTTTTACGTGTCGTCTATAGACGACGCGCATTTACGACGCACATTTACGACACGCATTTACGACGCTCATTTACGACACGCATTGCGTATCAAGGAAGGCCCTGTCATAAAGGAAGACGAAACGCATTTGTGTGTCATAACCTTACGACGCGCATTTAGGACACGCAATGCGTATCATTATAGCCCCTGTCAGAAATGAAGATGACACGCATTTGTGTGTCATAAACTTCAGCAACCATTTACAATATGCATATACGACGTGCATTTACAATACTCTTTTATGCATAATACAAAAATATAGAAAAAAATATATACCAAAACAATCAATTTCATCCAATAACATCATGTCAAAAAATTGTAATACATTGATATTAAAGGGATCTGATTGTACATTGTTATTAAGAGGTTTTCCCTAACTATATAACCTAATACTACATTGCTATTAAGGGACACCTTGTTTCAGATATCATGTAAAAATATCCTCCATGTCAAAAAATAGGTTGTTGTCCACCGGGTGTAGATGGAAAGTAATGACTTGAACATTAGCTGAAACAAAAAAGCTTTTATTAATCACACAATGAACAACCTTTAGAAGTACATCATAATGCATATATATACTAACATATGTGATATAATATGTACGATCCTGTAAAAAGAAAAATAGCAATAAACTTTTAAGGAATAGATTTCCAATGATAATGAATAATAAAGAAATGTCTCTTACCAGATGCAAGTGATAATCTTGCAGCCTGCTATCAAACTAAAGGCTTATTGAACAGAATGTTGCTTGCACCAAATTGCATCTAGTTTTGACACCATTGTTGTCAATAGTACAAATTACTTTGTCAATACATTGTTCCTCATTTTAAGTAATCAGAAAACATTCATTAGATCTAAACTAAAACTAAAATTCTCACTAAAATACATATTTATTAGATCTAAACTAAAACTAAAATTCCGTTAAACAAAAATCAAATATTAGCTTACTTTATATTGAGCTTAATTAATGCCTAGAAATTTGAAATTTATAAGCTAAAATACATATTTATAGAACGAATAAGAGATCAATATATATATATATATATATATATATATATATATATATATATATATATATATATATATATATATATATATATATATATATATATACATACGTAAACTTCAAAGTTCAAGCTGATAGAATATATAATGCTAATAACTTTAAAGATCTTCACATGTAAACTTCAAAACCATCATAGAATACATGACTACTATTAAGACTGTAGAATTGTGTAAATACCCATTAGGGTTTTGGTATATTCCATTGCCTTGAATATAAAATACATGTACAATACTTATAAAGAGTACCCTATACTATACATAACACAAACAATGGATATAAACTAACACTCCCCCTCAGTTTAAGAAAGGGTTCACGAACGCTTAATTAGTTCTGAAAATTTCAAAATAAATGTGTAGGAGGGCCTTTTGTAAATGTATCAAAAACTTGGTAGGCAGATGGAACAGAGAAAATGTGTGCATAACCAATGATAAAGCATTCCCTAACAAAATGTAAATCTATTTCCATATGTTTGGTTCTTTGGTGTTGAACAGAGTTAGAAGCGAAATACATAGAATTACCATTGTCACAGAAAACAAATGTAGCTTGTGATAGCGTACGTGATAGTTTGAGAAGGAGGTTTTGAAGCCAAGAAGGTAAGTACATTAGTTACCCCCTGTACTCAGCTTCGACACTAGGCTAAGAGACAAAGTGTTGACTTTTAGATGGCCATTAAACAAGATTGTCACCAAGATAGACGCAAAACCTAGAAGTGGAGAGCCAGTCCAGTCAACATCAGAATAGGAAACCAAATGATCGACATGAGATGGACGTATGTAAAGAGCATGAGATATGGTACCCTAAAGGTATCAAAGAATATGCTTGAGAGCAAGCAAATGCGATTCATGAGGGTCGTACATATGAAGTCAGATTTGTTTAAAAGCATACAAGATATTTGGACGAGTGATTGTTAGATATTGAAGAACATCAGTGAGGCTACGATAGAGGGTCACTTTAGATATAGGTTTACCATGACCAGGAAGCTTTGTTTTGGTGTCTATTTGCATACTACACATATTACATGCATACATGGAAGCACAAGAGAAAATATGTTTGACAAAAGCAGTCTATGAGAGAAATAGACCCTATGTAGAGCAAGTAGCAGCATTGTCGAGAAAAAAAATATCGAGGTCCAAGATCCATCATAGCAAAATCAGATGAAAGACTCGGGATAACATGTGATATGAGAGATGGATCTGAAGCAGTAAGTACGATATCATTAATGTAAATAGGAACATCTATTGTATCAGTCCCATGATGATGGTCAAAGAGAGATGAGTCTGAGCGACTGCTATGAAACCCAAGAGAGGAGATATAGACGACGAATCTATGATACCAAGCATAAGGTACTTGCTTAAGACCATATATGGCTTTGCAAAGTCGATATTCATAATTCAGATGTTGGGAGTGAACATATCTAGGACGTTTCAAATAGGTTTTATAGGTTATAACTACATGTAAAATACGGAAAATCACTTAACAATTAATGGGGCACATGCAACCTATAAGGATGTATGTAAAAAAAAAATTGACGGCAACATACTATGAATAAAGAAAACTAGATGAACCCTAATATAATCAAAATACAAGAATTAGGGTTACGTACCTTTGATTTTTTGTAGCAAACATTTCACTTCAATCCTTCCTTTGTAGAGCTTGGAAAGCTAGCACCAAAACTAAGATAACAATAATAGTTTGTACCCAAACCCTAGAACTACAAGAATTTGAGAGGAGATGGAGGAGGGGGAAGTGTAAAATTCGGCTATTCTTCTGGGAGAAGGAGTGGACGAAAATAAGAGACCCAAGGGTCCTATTTGTAGCTGACCAGGAAACCCAAGAAACCCTAATTTGAACATATAATATTAATATTCAAATTAGGTAATTATCTAGTTCCTAATTATCTAATGGAGGCTTCCAGAAACCCTAATAGGGTCGCCAAAACCGTCCCACATATGAAGCTTTTGGAACCTCTTCTTTGTTTAACTATCGACAGATAGAACTCATCCCTTGCACTCTCAATTAGATCTAATTCATCCCAACTTAATTGCAATTAATTATTTATTAATTTTTAATTAATTATTTCTATTTCCAATTAATACATTAATCACATAATATGTTAACAAATCATTTAATACAATTTATTAATCTATAATAAATTAATAAATCATCCTTTCACTACAAATGTCATTCTAACCAAGTTCTAGTTTTGAGGGAAAGCCAAAAAGGACTTAGCTTTTAATTACAAGTATATACCAATTTAATTATGAGCTTAGACACCTTAATCCAAAAGTCGCCTACTTTGATAAATATATAACTACAATTAAAAGTATATCCTTGAAATAAAAAAAAAGTGTGCTTCCCAAGCCACTGTTGAACTCTGATTCAAATCAAACATTGGCCTTAAGATAAATGATCAAATATTCCTTAGTTATTCAAGATATCAAATGGACACGAGACATGGATTATAGTCAATCTCATTGTCCAAAATTCTATTTCCCGATTTCTCGATTTGTGATAATGTCATTAGACTACCAATTGAACACATCAATTTAGTCCTGGATTGGCCCAACACTATAATGTCAACACCAAATCACCGAGGGCCACAAAGATATCGCTTTTCTTGTTAAGGAAAAATGAACAAATAAATTTTGACTATATAATTGTAACCTTTACTTATCAAATCATACATGATACTATGTTTTATTACATCATATTACTGATGCCTTTATGAAATACCAATGCACAATCGACTTGCAAATTACAACTTATGTATCTCCGTTTGAAGAATAGAAGATATTATCGTCTTAAAATGACTCGTGATTCAATCCATTAAGTAATCTCTAAGAGTGGGTTTATCCAATACTTAAAATCTCTATTTTCAAAGTACTCATAAATATTGTAGCAATCCCATGAAATGTCTAATCTATATAGATAATTTATAATGAATTCATGACAATCTTCATTCACTACTTACTTCCAGTAGTATGAGCGACTTGGAATTTCGAATAATTAACAATTACTCGGGAAGTAAAACATGCAAAGTGAAACATAAGAATAAATAACTGAAGAAAGCAGTAACCATACTCATGAATAATTCTCTATTATTCAATCACCAAAACTATTTATATTTATTTTGTTACGAAGTTTCAAACTATCAACTAACTAATAAAACTAATATCATCTCTTAAGCTAATGCTCCTGGCCAAGGTTGTAGAACTCGCTACTCGGTACCTGTTCGACCGATTGTCGAGTAGCGAGTACTTGGGAGTACTCGGGGAGTACTCGGATTTGGTAATTCATGTAGAAATATTTTTAGGGAAATTATATATGTGAAAATCATAACTTAAAATCATAAGTTAATTGGAATATATAACAAAATTACATGCATGTGCATCCACAAAAACTGAAAAACACATAATGGTCTCACTTCATGAATAATTACTGAAACATTTAAGATATATATGTAGTAATAATCATATGTGTGTGTGTTAAATAATAAATCATTAAGTATATTATATATATTAATCACCAAGTTGGCCGACTTTTAGAACACTACACACTTTAGTAAGGGGCCAATCGGGGAGTACTTGGATTTTGTAACTCACCTTGTTAAGGGGATGAGTAGGGAGTACTCAGCCAAGTAATCGGCCAACTCGGCGAGTTTTACAACACTGCTCCTAGCATGCTAGTTGTGCTTGACCCTGCTTAGAGCCTTTGTGAAAGGATCTACAAGATTATCTTCTTATGATATTTGTTTCACCAGAAGATGCCCATCTTCAACCCTATGTCTGATATAATGGTACTTCATGTCGATATGCTTGGGCCTCCCATTATCCTTCAGTTCTTTGGTCAAAGAAACAGTGCCTTCATTATCACATAAGAGTTCCATTGGTTCTTGAGTGGTCGGGACTACTCCGAGATCTCCGATGAAATTCTTCAACCAAGCTGCTGTTGGGTTTTGAGCATTCTAACACTCCTAAGTGTACATGCAACCCTAAATACCTTGGATCTATGTTTTCTCTATTATACATGCAAATATGAATATCCAAGGTATTATACTAACTAGCATACAAAAACTTTGATTCATATGAAATATAACAAGTTAGAATACATACCTCTTTGATGTAGAATGACTCCATGAAGCTCGAGAGCCTAGTGACCCAGTGTGACACCTCAAATGGTTCACACAACATCATATGCTTTTGGAATAACTTAGAGAGAAATACACACTTCATGAAAATCGGCTAGCCCTCATGTTCATTCACTAGTGGCCGATTTTCCCAATGATATGATCTTTATATAGTGTCACAATTAGGGTAAACCCTAATTGTCATGGCTTTCCATTTCCTTGGATCCATGGGTTCAAATACACCATGGAGCACCCATGGACCATCCTATGGCTTTTAGCCCAACTTGATAATCCATGAAGCATTAGCCCACTATACAAGTATGGATGATTTACACAATCAACCCATATATTTAATTAGTCTTCTTTTGATCTCTTAATTAATTCCAAAATAATTCTTGATCAATACTAATTAAATAATCTTATTAATATATTAGAACTTATAATATGTTAATAAACCTTAAGTATTATTTCTCTCATTTTAGTCTATCCAAATGCATGATGCCATGCAACCCAAATGGACCATGCCGAGTCGGGTCAAGTTCATACCAAATATAGTTATGGACTTAGACACTAATCCAACAGTCTCCCACTTGGATAAGTCTAAAACTATTATTGAGTATGACTTCAAAATCTAACTGGCAATCGTAGCTCTCAAAAGCTGATGTCGAACTCAGACCTCGTCGATGCACTCTGACCTTTGTCAATGACTTGTCCATTAGATAAGGGATCATATATTCCTCCATTCTAGATATCATATGGACTGAGACATGGATTATAAATCATTCTCTCTGTCCATCCTTTGTTTCCCGATTTCTGATTTATGACGACTGACTGATTGAACAGATCAAATCAGTCCTGGCTTGGCCAAGCACTCACATGTGTCATCACTAAATCATCGAGGGGCCCACATATATCGCTTTTATCCCGAAGGTAAAAGGAATGGATAAACTTCGACTCATATGGCTTGTTCTACTACTTGTTGAATCATACACAAAGGCACATTTTATAACATCGAGTTACCAATGCGTTTTCGCGCAATCAATGTACAACCAACTCATAGTAACAACTCATATCTCTAGGTTTGAAGAATATAAGATATTATCGTCTCATGATCACTCGTGATAAAAGCCATGAAGTGATTCAAATGAGCGCGGGTTGAATCCAATACTCAGAACTTATGAGCACTCATGAGTGTTGTAGCACCACTTTGTCCAACATCTTAGACCTCTACGAGCCAACCCATGACAGTCTTGATTCATATTACTTCCAACATATGACCGACTGTGGATGGTTTGAATAACTTAGTCATTCGGGAAGAATGACCTAGTTTATTCTGGAAGTCAAAACATGCAAAATGAAACACAAGAATAATCGAATCCAATATGATCTCAGAACTTATGAATATAAATAAAACACTTTTTATTTATCACCATACTGATTACTCATTATTCATTGTTTCGGTTTTATCAACTTTATACTTGAATTAAAAACACTAGTTGTCTCATGCTCCAAGCATGTACACTATGTTCTTCTAAACAATAGCTTTGCCATACACCAAGTATGCACTCTATGTTTGTCTATGATCCTTACTTTGTGAACTAGATCGATTGAACATAATTTCAATGATTCTCTTTTCACACTCCCATATCCTTATCGTAAATGTAAGAATTCCAAATTCCTATCATTTACTAAAATCTGTTAGATTTTAAGCTTATATGCATGATCCTCTTGTAATGCTTATGCACAAAGTCACAAAGACTTGTCAACAGGCATTACAAAGTATTCCAATGGAGATCAACTCCATGGAAACATCCTTCATGCATTAAGTTTTTTCTAATCTTACACAGATTGAATAATTTCCGACTATGAAACATTTCCATATTCCCATTTTGACTGTCACTTCTGAACGTCAATACGGTCCTTCCAAAATTTAACATTATACTTCCAACTGTCCCTGAGCAACCAATCTTTGGTAAACCTTAGATTGTCCTTGACGATTGCTTAATCATTTTAGTCATATCCAATTCTAGACTTTTTCCCTTCTTAATGCCCCAGGCATGTGGAAAATTTAGAAAGGATAAATATTATAGCACATGTAATCGACCCTATACCCGAAGCATATGGAACACGATTCATGATGTCTTACATAAATACATGATTCTAGACCAGTCTTTTGCTACAATATTTTTTATTTGCCATATTTTCAAAATTTGACTATGAAGAGGGATGCCGTAACCATAATCGAATTTTGAGAACGCAATATATAGAATTTCCTTAAGTTAAACCACTCCAACATGAAATCCATATATATATATATATATATATATATATATATATATATATATATATATATATATATATATATATATATTCTTGACTAAAGATGATTAAGGTCTCAATCTAAGCCTTTAGAACTGAAATGAAGTATATCCTCTCCCTTAATTATAGCAAAACAACTTTTTCAACCCCTGCAACTTCACGAATTGAAACTTTTGTTTTCTACAATTAACATTGCTAACTTGCAATACTTATCATAATTATCATGCTCCCACTAACATGATGATTATTAGCATAACACTTATGCTCCCACTAGCTTTGACATGTGTCCAGAAAACAACTGAACTTCTAGAAGTCAATACTTTATTGACTTTCTTACCAAAGTTAAGAATTCTGATACAAGATTGCTTTGATAATACTTTATCAAAATCATACACTTTATCTTAGATAGCTTACATGTGTGTCTAAATAATTTCAGAACTATGAAAAGGGATGTCGTAATCATAGTCTCGATTGTTTAGACCTTTGCTACTTCTCATAAGTCCATGTTAGTGTGCCGGTTAACCACGCAAGCTCCACTAACGAATTTGATAATGCAAAGATCATAGTTGCTATCTTAAGATCTACTTGGTGGAAGTGTTTACTCACCATCATTTTCATGAATCGGAGAAACCTTATGACCCTTAGATTTTATGGTGTATGTGTTCTTATCCATGTGAATTTGTCAAAACCACAATCACAAGACTAGGTTAGTGACAAATCCAAACTCATATGGATTGAACTTGTGCAATCTTAACTTCTTGCCACCTGGCAGCACAAGAGCCTGCCATTGCTTCCATGTTGTTATGCAAACAATAGAGAACATGTAGAACTCAAATGTATAGCCAACTTTACTGGAATGGGAACAGAAATGTCAACACGATAGGTTATAAACCTCACGTCGTGTGCTAGTGATTAAACAATAGGTTTCATTCTTGATTAGTTCTTGAAACTGTCTCAAGATCTTTTAAGACTCTCACTGTCCTCTTGACATATAAGACTCTCTTGTCAAATATTCAAGGGATGGTGCAGATTCTTTATCAAGACAAAACACTTCACACAATTGGCCTTAGTTGGTCTTTGTTTTATCCAAAACATCACAACTTACCAACTTTAAATGTACAAGAGTAGAAAACCTTTTACTCTTACATTTGACTAGTGTTAATAAACCTTCTTTAAGATATGTCACTCAAGTTACAATCTTGGAGTATGACTCTAAGATTTATTTTGAAATGAAGTGTGACTCATCTTCTTGATTTAACCATTTCAACAATTCATGACTCCTCTTCTTAGTCATAAGAATGCACTAAGATGACCTGAGAGGACTAATTGTGATATGATTTCTAAATCATTAAGATGATCACAAACATGATACTAAAGTACTCTCCCATCTTTTGAGAAACTTTTATCTTTCTGCCTCATTTGATTCTTCTCATTTGTTCTACCATACATTGAGACTTTTTCCAATGTTTCAGAATTATACTTGTAAGTATAACCATATTTACTAAACTTTAGTAAATCATGATGAATAGTCTTAACGAGCTTTGTGGTGGACATGACCAGTGTTGTGTACTCGATCCCTTTAGTCATTCACTTGATTCACACATCCATGTGAATAAGTAACCCGTCTTAATTTTTCCCAAAAAATGAAAATTCTCATTCATCATACTCACAACTTGCATGATTCCAAGTTTCGGTCCAATTGAAACTTGGGTGATTAGAATCTTTCCTTATTTGGTAAATTATGACACTACCACAAACGAAAGAATCAAGTCCATTTCAAATATTGCTATCAATGGAATCATATAAACAACCATTTTTTTTTCACAAATGCCACTTGTAAGGATATTTAAAATAAATAAAATAAAAAAATCCTTTAATTTTAAAAACTTTGCGGAAAACTTATCCTTACAGTGCAAAAGCATATGAAAAACTTGTTGTTATCTATTCCTAAGCAATATATCATAACTCCTAAGTAACAACTATGACATCCCCATTTTCACGGCCAGAAAAAACCGATTTGTTTATGCTTTGTTTTTAAAATCAGAGTAATCTTTTAAAGAAAACAGTTGCGGAATTTGTTCCCAAAACAAAATATGATAAGAATTTATCAAAGCATTTCTTTAAAGAAATGTATTTTCATTATATAACAAAATCTCGGGATGTCATGTTCAATACAAACCAAAAGCATAAACAGAACAAAATAGACCTTACAACAGTTATTCATAACTACTGGCCTATAATCCAAAATCTCTCGTTATGTCAGCCAACTTATGTTCTCGTGCCATAACCTGTAATATAAAGAAAACTGAGAGGGTCAGGCTTGGGAGCCTGGTGAGCATATAGGGTTTTCAACCCACAATAATATAATTATTATATTCACTTATCAAACAATTAATCCAATTACCCACCCCCATTATCTTCATTTATTTCTTAAAGATTTACCCTAAGAACCGATTACCCTTCTCCCATTCATTCCTAAGGATTGCCCTAAGGAATTGGCACAAAGTTTAGTGCTGCCAAGGTTCTTAGATTACCTCTGATGAACACGTAGTTCACAATAATTAATGAACGCCTAGTTCAAAAACACCTAATGAACACTTAGTTCAAATATCCCTGATGAACCCAATCACCTGAGGAACACAGAGTACGAAAGCTCTTAGTTCAAACAATGTGATAATAATGTATATCTCGATCTTGCAAAACCACTAATATTATTAACACCTATAAATCATATTTCTAAAACAATCTATCCCATCCCGTCGATCCCCACACACTGACCCTATACAATGATCTTACGAGATCTAGCCTAAGGAATCGATATGAACAACAACTGACGAGGCTGCTTCGGAAATTCCCTGGCAGCAAACGAGGATCAATTAAGACATAAAATGAGGGGAGTGGAATAACTTTCACCACGAACCTTCGTTCGTAAAAGAAAGAACCACCAGACAGTTAAGTCAGGGGTAGTTATCTAGATAACAATGCCTAGGCGTGGTCTGACTATCATGAGGTATTATACCCCTAGACTCTACCTATCCCAACATCGAATTTACCTAGCAGTGGCCTGAATACATGAGGTATTTCACGCCCAGACGCACCCTATCCAGCAATATAACACCAGACATACCTAGCAGTGGTCTATTACCGACACACTTTATTAGGCAGTCTACAAAGTTCCCTAAATTACTTCGTGAAAGAAAACGCTGACATATGAAGCTCAGTCGATCACCTCATAAAAGAAACGCTGACTCCAAAGCTCTCTCAAAATAAAAGTATGGGGAGATACTACTAGAGTACTCCCGTACGCTCCCGTAACCGACACACAAAATTGTCAAAAAGACTTTGTACATGATAGTACTTCTGGCACATTATAGTACTCTGGTATGCGAAAGACTCGTACCCGAGAACATAATAGTACCCTGGCACAAGCAGCACCCAAGACACAGAGCTTTGAAAAGGACTTCGTACATAAAATGTACTTCTATACGTAGGACGTACTCCACCGATCATCAATCTCACAACACACGTACTCTTAATATGAGGCCACCCAATGTCCAAACTTAATGGAACTAAACATCCCTATTTAAGTCTTAACCTATCACTAGGCAAACCTACAATACTTATAATCAATTTCCGATACTATCTCCGTTTAGGCAACGCCAACTAGTGTATACTTAACACAAGGTTTTAAGTAATAATATCATATATACACATCTTAACACATATTGATCCATATCTGATTCGCACGTTGTATATCATCAAATATATCTAACACGTATTTCGGACAATCACAAATACTTCACATACATATGTATATTTCATACTTTAATCAATACTCTTATTAAAATCACGTTCCTAAAAGGGACTATACACATGATACCTTATCGAATGAACATGTAGTTCAAAAATACATAATCCGTACTCCCGGATCTTAAATTTGCCTCATTACCTAATCCATATTCCCGGATCTAAAACTAACCTCTTGATCTGATCCATGCTCTCGGATCTAAAACTAACCTCTTGATCTGATCCATACATCCAGATCTAAAACAAGTTTATCTCTTTATCCTTTTATCTCATGGTCCAACCCATCTTTTATCACCTACCAACAACCTCATCTACCTATTTTCTATCCAACATATTTGTAGATACGAAATACATATACAATTTAACTCATTAAAACTTATATAATTCATCCATTCCACAATCATCTCAAATAAACAACAATATATTATACACATAGCACGTATTTCATAGCAAATACTTAATATTTATGTGTTAGAAGAAAGTGACTACACACTCACTTGATCAGAAGATGATCGGACAGCACTACGGCTTGTAGAAGTAGTATTGTTCGGTAGATCTGGAAGATCTTCACAAAAATTGGCTTCTCGCGGGCGGAGCTTCGGCTCGGAAACTCTTTTCTTCTCGGGATCTTCGGGCTTCGGGACTTGCTTCGGGTCTCGGGGTTGATACCGGGGCTTCGGGGGTACTTCTTTGCACGTAAATCGAGGTAATATGGGTGAGAGAGAAGAGATTTGGCAACCACAAACGGCTGCCCCTTCAAATCTATTTATAGGGCTGGTTTCTCATTTTCCACGTTGTGGGCACTTCTTCCACGTCGTGGGCTTGGTCGTCATTTCATGCGTCATCGTTCACTTGCTCTGTCAGGCTCCAGAAGGCGTCAGAAGCCATGCCACGTCGTGACCACTGATTTCACGTCGTGGTCTCTCACAGTTTTGGGGTTTCGCACCCCGAACTTCAGAAATTCATAACTTTCGTATACGAACTCCGTTTTCGACGTTCTTTATATCGACGCGTAGGTAAAAAAAGATCTACAACTTTAATTTAGACATTGTAGGCTAATTTTGACTTTATTTTTAATATATTAATAATATACTATTTTTAGTAGGTCGGGACAGGAAAACTCCGTTAGAAATTCATAACTCCTTTATCTGACATCCGTTTTCGACTGTCTTTTCATCGTTGGACGACTATCGATGAGATCTTCGATTCTCGTTTAGATTGTTTCGGCTAAATATCGCTCGATCTCATATTCGAACTTCGGGTTGTACACTGCTAAGCCGAAACTTCGAAAAATCATAACTTCCTCATACGAAGTCAGATTTGGACGTTCTTTTTATGCACGCTCTCGGTTTAACGTATTCTATGATTTTCATTTAGATCGCTAAGGCCAAATATTGCTTTAACGTAAATTCACTATTTACGTCTCGCTGTGTCGTACCGGTTTTGTCGCGAAACTTCGACAGGTCATAACTTCTTCGTTATAACTCGGATTTCGGCGTTCTTTATATGTACGGAATCCTTGTAACATATACTACAACTTAGTTAAGACTATTCATCCTAAATAATCTTCTATCAAAAAGTCATTTTTGACGCTTATCGTCTCTAAATTGACTAGCCCGGATCTACAGGCGTTACAATTATCTCCCCCTTAGGATGATTACGTCCCGAAATCATCAACGAAAATAGGACTTGTATAATGATTCCATACGCTATCTCTTCATCCTAGGTAATAACCGTAACTTCTATGTTTCCTTGAAAGAGTATTTAACTCTATGGCTTTCTTGACCGCAGACGATGCCCAATCTTGCATCTGCTTATCGTACTATGTTGTACTTTCAATCGTAACCTTCAAGTTACCAAATAAGTCCTTATTGTGGACTCCTTCTTCTTCTTAGGATAAATACTTTCCTTTATCTATTGTAACAGACCGATGGGTCGTGCTCTACTGACCTCTCATCGCACGATGCGACGCTTAGACTCGGTCTTTTTAAAGTTAAATTCCAGAATGGAATATACATTCCTTCATATTCTAATGTGATATAATCACATTTCAGCATGTAGCATTTCTACCTGCAAACTTCTTTCAACAACGAGCGCGATACTATCGATCACATTAATTTCAACCTTCTGACTTAAGTCAGATGTTACATCTAACTTTGTCCACTAGACCACGTAACATACTCATCGCAGTCGAACTCAAATTTATATGACCACTAGGGTCAGAATAACAACCATCGCACTAATCATTACCGAAATAAGGGTAATGACATACTCGAATAAAACGGAATCAATCACCAGCTTCTTGGTAACCTTGTGACTTTCCCTGATCCAAGTGCGAGTCCTGTACTTCCAGTAGTATATGCATCTACTAACTTTCACACCTACTCATACTCGTCCCAAGTATTGTCTCGCAGTCCCCAAGTCCTAAAATCACAAAACAATTTAACACATACGAATGTGTCCAAATAATCATAAACAATTTCCCTAGACTCTACTAGGAATTCTTCATTGCGTATCTTCAATAATCAATTCTACTTCAACTCGATTGGTGATAGAAATGCCGGGTGATGAGACAACCTCAAGAATTACACCAATCTCTCCATCATCCTGCCAATCGAAGGTGTACTTCAGACATACCGTACTCCTCTAAACGTACTGTTATTTCATAAGACATACTCTAAAGGCAAGATACCACTCTTACGATATCTTCTGATAGGTGTCATCCACTATCATAAGCCTTCTTCATTTCCTCTATTTCTTCAATTTCTCTACGAGTCTTCACCATGACCCTTTGTGCACCCAAGCAAACATTCGGTGTACCAAGCGAGAACTTAAGATAAGAAAGCTTTAATTACGATAAACGTATAAATCTCCTTATCACCCCGAAACGTTTACATGCTAGTTCTAATATCGTAGTCATATGCTTAGAATCCTAAACACATAAGGTTTCCAGATCCGGTCGGCAACAGACCATAGATCCGAACAAATAATAGCATCAATATAGCTATCACACAAAACATTTAGCACATAAAAGCATTTTAGGCATAATTCCTAAAATAAACTAGTGCTTGTGTCAATTTAGGTGTACTACCTAACATATTTTAGAGGCACTCCTCACAATCATTACTTAGCATTCTAAGTTTAAGTCTAGAAATTTTCTAAAAATTTCTAGTTCGCTTAAACTAATGCACTGATACCAACTGTGACATCCCCATTTTCACGGCCAGAAAAGACCGATTTGTTTATGCTTTGTTTTTAAAATCAGAGTAATCTTTTAAAGAAAACAGTTGCGGAATTTGTTCCCAAAACAAAATATGATAAGAATTTATCAAAGCATTTCTTTAAATAAATGTATTTTCATTATATAACAAAATCTCGGGATGTCATGTTCAATACAGACCAAAAGCATAAACAGAACAAAATAGACCTTATAACAGTTATTCATAACTACTGGCCTATAATCCAAAATCTTTCGTTATGTCAGCCAACTTATGTTCTCGTGCCATAACCTGTAATATAAAGAAAACTGAGAGGGTCAGGCTTGGGAGCCTGGTGAGCATATAGGGTTTTCCACCCACAATAATATAATTATTATATTCACTTATCAAACAATTAATCCAATTATCCACCCCCATTATCTTCATTTATTTCTTAAAGATTTACCCTAAGAACCGATTACCCTTCTCCCATTCATTCCTAAGGATTGCCCTAAGGAATTGGCACAAAGTTTAGTGCTGCCAAGGTTCTTAGATTACCTCTGATGAACACGTAGTTCACAATAATTAATGAACGCCTAGTTCAAAAACACCTAATGAACACTTAGTTCAAATATCTCTGATGAACCCAATCACCTGAGGAACACAGAGTACGAAAGCTCTTAGTTCAAACAATGTGATAATAATGTATATCTCGATCTTGCAAAACCACTAATATTATTAACACCTATAAATCATATTTCTAAAACAATCTATCCCATCCCGTCGATCCCCACACACTGACCCTATACAATGATCTTACGAGATCAAGCCTAAGGAATCGATATGAACAACAACTGACGAGGCTGCTTCTGAAATTCCCTGGCAGCAAACGAGGATCAATTAAGACATAAAATGAGGGGAATGGAATAAGTTTCACCACAAACCTTCGTTCATAAAAGAAAGAACCACCAGACAGTTAAGTCAGGGGTAGTTATCTAGATAACAATGCCTAGGCGTGGTCTGACTATCATGAGGTATTATACCCCCAGACTCTACCTATCCCAACATTGAACTTTGCCTAGCAGTGGCTTGAATACATGAGGTATTTCACCCCCAGACACACCCTATCCAGCAATATAACACCAGACATACCTAGCAGTGGTCTATTACCGACACACTTTATTGGGCAGTCTACGAAGTTCCCTAAATTACTTCGTGAAAGAAAACGCTGACATATGAAGCTCGGTCGATCACCTCATAAAAGAAACGCTGACTCCAAAGCTCTCTCAAAATAAAAGTATGGGGAAATACTACTAGAGTACTCCCGTATGCTCCCGTAACCGACACACAAAATTGTCAAAAAGACTTTGTACATGATAGTACTTCTGGCACATTATAGTACTCTGGTATGCGAAAGACTCGTACCCGAGAACATAATAGTACCCTGGCACAAGCAGCACCCAAGACACAAAGCTTTGAAAAGGACTTCGTACATAAAATGTACTTCTATACGTAGGACATACTTCACCGATCATCAATCTCACAACACACGTACTCTTAATATGAGGCCACCCAATGTCCAAACTTAATGGAACTAAACATCCCTATTTAAGTCTTAACCCATCACTAGGCAAACCTACAATACTTATAATCAATTTCCGATACTATCTCCGTTTAGGCAACGCCAACTAGTGTATACTTAACACAAGGTTTTAAGTAATAATATCATATATACACATCTTAACACATATTGATCCATATCTGATTCGCACGTTGTATATCATCAAATATATCTAACACGTATTTCGGACAATAACAAATACTTCGCATACATATGTATATTTCATACTTTAATCAATACTCTTATTAAAATCACATTCCTAAAAGGGACTATACACATGATACCTTATCGAATGAACATGTAGTTCAAAAATACATAATCCGTACTCCCGGATCTTAAATTTGCCTCTTTACCTAATCCATATTCCCGGATCTAAAACTAACCTCTTGATCTGATCCATGCTCTCGGATCTAAAACTAACCTCTTGATCTGATCCATACATCCAGATCTAAAACAAGTTTATCTCTTTATCCTTTTATCTCATGGTCCAACCCATCTTTTATCACCTACCAACAACCTCATCTACCTATGTTCTACCCAACATATTTGTAGATACGAAATACATATACAGTTTAACTCATTAAAACTTATATAATTCATCTATTCCACAATCATCTCAAATAAACAACAATATATTATACACATAGCACGTATTTCATAGCAAATACTTAATATTTATGTGTTAGAAGAAAGTGACTACACACTCACTTGATCAGAAGATGATCGGACAGCACTACGGCTTGTAGAAGTAGTATTCTTCGGTAGATCTGGAAGATCTTCACAAAAATTGGCTTCTCGCGGGCGGAGCTTCGGCTCGGAAACTCTTTTCTTCTCGGGATCTTCGGGTTTCGGGACTTGCTTCGGGTCTCGGGGTTGATACCGGGGCTTCGGGGGTACTTCTTTGCACGTAAATCGAGGTAATATGGGTGAGAGAGAAGAGATTTGGCAACCACAAACGGCTGCCCCTTAAAATCTATTTATAGGGCTGGTTTCTCATTTTCCACGTTGTGGGCACTTCTTCCACGTCGTGGGCTTGGTCGTCATTTCATGCGTCATCGTTCACTTGCTCTGTCAGGCTCCAGAAGGCGTCAGAAGCCATGCCACGTCGTGACCACTGATTTCACGTCGTGGTCTCTCACAGTTTTGGGGTTTCGCACCCCGAACTTCAGAAATTCATAACTTTCGTATACGAACTCCGTTTTCGACGTTCTTTATATCGACGCGTAGGTAAAAAAAGATCTACAACTTTAATTTAGACATTGTAGGCTAATTTTGACTTTATTTTTAATATATTAATAATATACTATTTTTAGTAGGTCGGGACAGGAAAACTCCGTTAGAAATTCATAACTCCTTTATCTGACATCCGTTTTCGACTGTCTTTTCATCGTTGGACGACTATCGATGAGATCTTCGATTCTCGTTTAGATTGTTTCGGCTAAATATCGCTCGATCTCATATTCGAACTTCGGGTTGTACACTGCTAAGCCGAAAGTTTGAAAAATCATAACTTCCTCATACGAAGTCAGATTTGGACGTTCTTTTTATGCACACTCTCGGTTTAACGTATTCTACGACTTTCATTTAGATCGCTAAGGCCAAATATTGCTTTAACGTAAATTCACTATTTACGTCTCGCTGTGTCGTACCGGTTCTGTCGCGAAACTTCGACAGGTCATAACTTCTTTGTTATAACTCGGATTTTGGCGTTCTTTATATGTACGGAATCCTTGTAACATATACTACAACTTAGTTAAGACTATTCATCCTAAATAATCTTCTATCAAAAAGTCATTTTTGACGCTTATCGTCTCTAAATTGACTAGCCCGGATCTATGGGCGTTACAATTATCTCCCCCTTAGGATGATTACGTCCCGAAATCATCAACGAAAATAGGACTTGTATAATGATTCCATACGCTATCTCTTCATCCTAGGTAATAACCGTAACTTCTATGTTTCCTCGAAAGAGTATTTAACTCTATGGCTTTCTTGACCGCAGACGATGCCCAATCTTGCATCTGCTTATCGTACTATGTTGTACTTTCAATCGTAACCTTCAAGTTACCAAATAAGTCCTTATTGTGGACTCCTTCTTCTTCTTAGGATAAATACTTTCCTTTATCTATTGTAACAGACCGATGGGTCGTGCTCTACTGACCTCTCATCGCACGATGCGACGCTTAGACTCGGTCTTTTTAAAGTTAAATTCCAGAATGGAATATACATTCCTTCATATTCTAATGTGATATAATCACATTTCAGCATGTAGCATTTCTACCTGCAAACTTCTTTCAACAACGAGCGCGATACTATCGATCACATTAATTTCAACCTTCTGACTTAAGTCAGATGTTACATCTAACTTTGTCCACTAGACCACGTAACATACTCATCGCAGTCGAACTCAAATTTATATGACCACTAGGGTCAGAATAACAACCATCGCACTAATCATTACCGAAATAAGGGTAATGACATACTCGAATAAAACGGAATCAATCACCAGCTTCTTGGTAACCTTGTGACTTTCCCTGATCCAAGTGCGAGTCCTGTACTTCCAGTAGTATATGCATCTACTAACTTTCACACCTACTCATACTCGTCCCAAGTATTTTCTCGCAGTCCCCAAGTCCTAAAATCACAAAACAATTTAACACATACGAATGTGTCCAAATAATCATAAACAATTTCCCTAGACTCTACTAGGAATTCTTCATTGCGTATCTTCAATAATCAATTCTACTTCAACTCGATTGGTGATAGAAATGCCGGGTGATGAGACAACCTCAAGAATTACACCAATCTCTCCATCATCCTGCCAATCGAAGGTGTACTTCAGACATACCGTACTCCTCTAAACGTACTGTTATTTTATAAGACATACTCTAAAGGCAAGATACCACTCTTACGATATCTTCTGATAGGTGTCATCCACTATCATAAGCCTTCTTCATTTCCTCTATTTACTCAATTTCTCTACGAGTCTTCACCATGACCCTTTGTGCACCCAAGCAAACATTCGGTGTACCAAGCGAGAACTTAAGATAAGAAAGCTTTAATTACGATAAACGTATAAATCTCCTTATCACCCCGAAACGTTTACATGCTAGTTCTAATATCGTAGTCATATGCTTAGAATCCTAAACACATAAGGTTTCCAGATCCGGTCGGCAACAGACCATAGATCCGAACAAATAATAGCATCAATATAGCTATCACACAAAACATTTAGCACATAAAAGCATTTTAGGCATAATTCCTAAAATAAACTAGTGCTTGTGTCAATTTAGGTGTACTACCTAACATATTTTAGAGGCACTCCTCACAATCATTACTTAGCATTCTAAGTTTAAGTCTAGAAATTTTCTAAAAATTTCTAGTTCGCTTAAACTAATGCACTGATACCAACTATGACATCCCCATTTTCACGGCCAGAAAAGACCGATTTGTTTATGCTTTGTTTTTAAAATCAGAGTAATTTTTTAAAGAAAACAGTTGCGGAATTTGTTCCCAAAACAAAATATGATAAGAATTTATCAAAGCATTTCTTTAAATAAATGTATTTTCATTATATAACAAAATCTCGGGATGTCATGTTCAATACAGACCAAAAGCATAAACAGAACAAAATAGACCTTATAACAGTTATTCATAACTACTGGCCTATAATCCAAAATCTTTCGTTATGTCAGCCAACTTATGTTCTCGTGCCATAACCTGTAATATAAAGAAAACTGAGAGGGTCAGGCTTGGGAGCCTGGTGAGCATATAGGGTTTTCCACCCACAATAATATAATTATTATATTCACTTATCAAACAATTAATCCAATTATCCACCCCCATTATCTTCATTTATTTCTTAAAGATTTACCCTAAGAACCGATTACCCTTCTCCCATTCATTCCTAAGGATTGCCCTAAGGAATTGGCACAAAGTTTAGTGCTGCCAAGGTTCTTAGATTACCTCTGATGAACACGTAGTTCACAATAATTAATGAACGCCTAGTTCAAAAACAGCTAATGAACACTTAGTTCAAATATCTCTGATGAACCCAATCACCTGAGGAACACAGAGTACGAAAGCTCTTAGTTCAAACAATGTGATAATAATGTATATCTCGATCTTGCAAAACCACTAATATTATTAACACCTATAAATCATATTTCTAAAACAATCTATCTCATCCCGTCGATCCCCACACACTGACCCTATACAATGATCTTACGAGATCAAGCCTAAGGAATCGATATGAACAACAACTGACGAGGCTGCTTCTGAAATTCCCTGGCAGCAAACGAGGATCAATTAAGACATAAAATGAGGGGAATGGAATAAGTTTCACCACAAACCTTCGTTCATAAAAGAAAGAACCACCAGACAGTTAAGTCAGGGGTAGTTATCTAGATAACAATGCCTAGGCGTGGTCTGACTATCATGAGGTATTATACCCCCAGACTCTACCTATCCCAACATTGAACTTTGCCTAGCAGTGGCTTGAATACATGAGGTATTTCACCCCCAGACACACCCTATCCAGCAATATAACACCAGACATACCTAGCAGTGGTCTATTACCGACACACTTTATTGGGCAGTCTACGAAGTTCCCTAAATTACTTCGTGAAAGAAAACGCTGACATATGAAGCTCGGTCGATCACCTCATAAAAGAAACGCTGACTCCAAAGCTCTCTCAAAATAAAAGTATGGGGAAATACTACTAGAGTACTCCCGTACGCTCCCGTAACCGACACACAAAATTGTCAAAAAGACTTTGTACATGATAGTACTTCTGGCACATTATAGTACTCTGGTATGCGAAAGACTCGTACCCGAGAACATAATAGTACCCTGGCACAAGCAGCACCCAAGACACAGAGCTTTGAAAAGGACTTCGTACATAAAATGTACTTCTATACGTAGGACGTACTCCACCGATCATCAATCTCACAACACACGTACTCTTAATATGAGGCCACCCAATGTCCAAACTTAATGGAACTAAACATCCCTATTTAAGTCTTAACCCATCACTAGGCAAACATACAATACTTATAATCAATTTCCGATACTATCTCCGTTTAGGCAACGCCAACTAGTGTATACTTAACACAAGGTTTTAAGTAATAATATCATATATACACATCTTAACACATATTGATCCATATCTGATTCGCACGTTGTATATCATCAAATATATCTAACACGTATTTCGGACAATAACAAATACTTCACATACATATGTATATTTCATACTTTAATCAATACTCTTATTAAAATCACGTTCCTAAAAGGGACTATACACATGATACCTTATCGAATGAACATGTAGTTCAAAAATACATAATCCGTACTCCCGGATCTTAAATTTGCCTCATTACCTAATTCCCGGATCTAAAACTAACCTCTTGATCTGATCCATGCTCTCGGATCTAAAACTAACCTCTTGATCTGATCCATACATCCAGATCTAAAACAAGTTTATCTCTTTATCCTTTTATCTCATGGTCCAACCCATCTTTTATCACCTACCAACAACCTCATCTACCTATGTTCTACCCAACATATTTGTAGATACGAAATACATATACAGTTTAACTCATTAAAACTTATATAATTCATCCATTCCACAATCATCTCAAATAAACAACAATATATTATACACATAGCACGTATTTCATAGCAAATACTTAATATTTATGTGTTAGAAGAAAGTGACTACACACTCACTTGATCAGAAGATGATCGGACAGCACTACGGCTTGTAGAAGTAGTATTCTTCGGTAGATCTGGAAGATCTTCACAAAAATTGGCTTCTCGCGGGTGGAGCTTCGGCTCGGAAACTCTTTTCTTCTCGGGATCTTCGGGCTTCGGGACTTGCTTCGGGTCTCGGGGTTGATACCGGGGCTTCGGGGGTGTGAGAGTGGAAACTCTTTTCTTCTCATTTTCCACGTCGTGGGCACTTCTTCCATATCGTGGGCTTGGTCGTCATTGCATGTGTCATCGTCCACTTGCTATGTCAGGCTCCAAAAGGCGTCAGAAGCCATGCCACGTCGTGACCACTGATTTCACGTCGTGGTCTCTCACAGTTTTGGGGTTTCGCGCCCCGAACTTCAGAAATTCATAACTTTTGCATACGAACTCCGTTTTCGACGTTCTTTATATTGACGCGTAGGTAAAAACAAGATCTACAACTTTCATTTAGACTTTTTAGGCTAACTTTGACTTTATTTTTAATATATTAATAATATACTATTTTTAGTAGGCCGGGACAGGAAAACTCCGTTAGAAATTCATAACTCCTTTATATGACATCCGTTTTCGACTGTCTTTTCACCGTTGGACTACTATCGATGAGATCTTCGATTCTCGTTTAGATTGTTTCGGCTAAATATCGCTCGATCTCATATTCAAACTTCGGGTTGTACACTGCTAGGCCGAAACTTCGAAAAATCATAACTTCCTCATACGAAGTCAGATTTGGACGTTCTTTTTATGCACGCTCTCGGTTTAACGTATTCTACGGCTTTCGTTTATATCTCTAAGGCCAGATATTGCTTTAACGTAAATTCACTATTTACGTCTCGCTGTGTCGTACCGGTTCTGTCGCGAAACTTTGACAGGTCATAACTTCTTCGTTATAACTCGGATTTCGGCGTTCTTTATATGTACGGAATCCTTGTAACATATACTACAAATTAGTTAAGATTATTCATCCTAAATAATATTCTATAAAAAAGTCATTTTTGACGCTCATCGTCTCTAAATTGAGTAGCCCGGATCTACGGGCGTTACAACAGCTCAAAATTCTGATCACTGAACCAACAATCAAGATCCATCTTCGTGATCAGAATCAGCATACACTTCCTTTATGTTTCTTCACCTTTTTCTTTGATTCTTAAAACATCAACATGTGACCCAGTCACATCATGTAATGAGAATCTCATAATAAAAACTTAACAGAGTTAGATAATGGACTTTTACCTGAAGAACATTCAAACTTATTGACTTGATCAACCTAATGATCTTTCAGGTAAATAGGCAGTTTTGTAACCAATGCCCCTTCTTTTGGCAATATAAACATATGGACTCTATGGAAATGGTACACAGGACTATCACAGACTTAGACTTTCTCTTTACCATTTGGTCAACCTAGTTGACTATGGCCGATCCCTTTCCATTAGGAAGAGAAAGCTTTTCCTGGATATCCAATGTTACCATTGTCAATGTCCATTTAAGGTTTGGGAAGTTGATCTTCTCAATTAAACTTGCTTCACTAGTCCTCCAAATCATTGCTGATTCAGCAGCACCAAGCAAATAGAAAAGATCATTTAAGGGTCATGTCATAGTCTGTTTCATAGTAGTCCCAAAGGAACTTAGAAAGTGATTGAACATCCAACTTTCTTAAGACTTTGACACCCAACTCTTCCGGCTTGTCAATATGTGACTTCATCTCCAAGATGCGATCACACATAGACCTTGATTGCCAATAGGGCTTGAGTGACCTTGAACTTGTGGGTTAGGAAGAATAATTGGAGGAGGTGGACGAAGTGAAGTTCCAAGAGATTTGGGAAGATCATAGATGTGTGAACTAGACATCTTTTGGGAGATATTCAAGATAGTTGATTTAAGTCCTTAATATAACACCCAATATGAGATATTAAGGCTAGGACCCAACACAATACTTTTATAACTTGGAAGAGGGATGCCGTAATCCAAGCTATAAAATATTTGAAGGTAGGCGAATGACGATTCACCAATTTCCACCATGAAAACGAAATAATTTAATTAGGTTTTGCTTGGATTTGAAATTCCTAGATCTTTTGAGATTCATTGAACTATTCAAAGGCATGTTTCAATCTTGAGTGTGCCCTTCAGGTTTTGTGACTGGGATGCCGAGGATCACAAAACAAGGTGTGAAGTAACCATGCAAATTACTTGGTACCCTTAATATTTACCCCTTAATCGATGTGCCGGTTAACCACACACGCTCCACTGATACTATGATAAATATTAAGTTACCCTTTGCCTACCTTGTTAAATCAAGCTAGTGTGCCGATTAACCATACACGCTCCACTCACCGACTTAAGCAAAGTGCAAAGTGTAATTTCATGGATTAGCACCTTATTCACATTTTCCTAAGTAATTAAGATTGGGAATTTATAAGTGTTTAGTTACTTAGTGGTTATCATTAATACTTTTAATGAAAGGAGAATTATAGTCCTTGTCCTATCCGTTCGGCTAACGACCCTCCACCAGTCAAGGAAGCGGTGGGTGAGAGTGGACACCCATTAAGCTGCCATTTTATAGGCAACAACCTTATACCCCCCTTATAGACCGGCTTCGTGAATGAGGCCTACTAATGGTAAGACTGACTTGCTCTTATACATATATATATATATATATATATATATATATATATATATATTATTAACTTATAATATTATAAAGTATAAGGGTTGAATTTTAACTTTTAAAAATTCTAAGGGCTTAACTTGGAATTAAAGTATTCATGAGAAAAACTTTACAAATTCCAAAACTTGAGGGCACGTTTTGAAAATATTCAAAACCATTTAATTCCATAACTTATGTGTTTAAAGTAGTTTTAATTAAAACTCTTCAAGTTCCATAACTTGAGGACAAGTTATGGAAGACTTTAAACTATTAAAGAATGTAACTCTTCTTCTTTTGTAACTTATGGAACTAATTAAGGTTACACATTTTTATTATTTAATGAAGTGACTCTTGAACCTCCATAACTTGAGGACAAGTTATGGAACCATTTAATGAGGACAAGACTCTTCATTTTGTAACCTTTGCCAACTTTTATGAGTTTTAAGAAACTTAAATGTGACCTTTCATGTAACTTGAGGACAAGTTACAAAAACACATTTTAGAATCAACTCTTAGATTAAAATGGATTAAAGACACATAATCAATTAACTTTTTCTATTAATCTAAGCAACTCATATGAACAAAGATAATTCACATCAAACTTTTTCATGTAATTAGCATAACTTTTAAACTAACACAAAACATGGATCTATTGAAAATTATCTTTGAAATTGGATTAGCATGAACATTACCACATCAAAAACAAGTTTATAAGGTCAAAAACAGCTTAGGGTAATGTTCCTAGTCCAATTCCAGCCAAAACAGTCGAATATATGCTGTCTGGGGGTCCAACTCGTCGAGTGCATGAACCAACTCGGCGAGTTGGATGCATTTTTCCTTGGAATCGTCGAGTCCCTTCATGGACTCGGCGAGTCTGCTGTTCAGATAGCAACAAAATTCGATTTTCAGCCATTTTTGCAAGTATAACAAGAAAACAAGCCTAGGCTCTGATACCACTGTTGGGTTTTGAGCATTCTAACACTCCTAAGTGTACATGCAACCCTAAATACCTTGGATCTATGTTTTCTCTATTATACATGCAAATATGAATATCCAAGGTATTATACTAACTAGCATACAAAAACTTTGATTCATATGAAATATAACAAGTTAGAATACATACCTCTTTGATGTAGAATGACTCCATGAAGCTCGAGAGCCTAGTGCCCCAAGTGTGACACCTCAAATGGTTCACACAACATCATATGCTTTTGGAATAACTTAGAGAGAAATACACACTTCATGAAAATCGGCTAGCCCTCATGTTCATTCACTAGTGGCCGATTTTCCCAATGATATGATCTTTATATAGTGTCACAATTAGGGTAAACCCTAATTGTCATGGCTTTCCATTTCCTTGGATCCATGGGTTCAAATACACCATGGAGCACCCATGGACCATCCTATGGGTTTTAGCCCAACTTGATAATCCATGAAGCATTAGCCCACTATACAAGTATGGATGATTTACACAATCAACCCATATATTTAATTAGTCTTCTTTTGATCACTTAATTAATTCCAAACTAATTCTTGATCAATACTAATTAAATAATCTTATTAATATATTAGAACTTATAATATATTAATAAACCTTAAGTATTATTTCTCTCATTTTAGTCTATCCAAATGCATGATGCCATGCAACCCAAATGGACCATGCCGAGTCGGGTCAAGTTCATACCAAATATAGTTATGGACTTAGACACTAATCCAACAGCTGCTTCCTTCGATGCATCACTCGTTGTGATGTACTCTGATTAAATAGTAGAGTCAGCCACTACTGACTGCTTGGAACTTTTCCAAGTCACTACTCTACTGTTCAACAAGAATACCCAGCCAGATTGATAACAATACTTGTCCTGGTCTTTTTGAAAGCTGGCATCACTGTAACCACTCACTCTTAATATATCATTTCTGCCAAGAGCTAGAAACATGTATTTTTTGTTCTTCACAAATACTTTAGAATGTTCTTGACTACAGTATAATGGCTAAGACCAATAAGATGTTTCTTTCTATCCCTGAAAATTCTTAACCCAAGAATATAGGTTGCTTCCCCTAGATCCTTTATAAAAAAACACTTCCCAACCCAAGATTTAACTTCTTGGAAGGTTGTAATGTCATTTTTCTATAAGGAGTATGTCATCGACATACAACACTAGGAAAGTTACTATAATCCCACTAGCTTTGACATACACATAGGAATCATCCTCACTCTTAGAGAATCCAAACTATTTGACTTTCTCATGGAAGCAAAGATTATAGCTGCGAGATGCTTGTTTCAATCCATAAATGGATTTCTCAATCTTACACACTCTATCACAAAATTTGGAATGTTCAAAACCTTCTGGGTGACTCATGTAGATGTCCTTAGTAAACTTCCCATTTAGGAAAGAATTTTTAACATCCATTTTCCATACCTATTAATCATAAAAGGAAGCAATGGAAAGCATTATCCTGATTGACTTGATCTTAGTCACTGATGATAAAGTATCATCATAGCCAACCCCTGGGTTTAAGTAAAGCCTTCCTCAACCAGTCGAACTTTGAATGTGTGTACCTTTCCATCCATGTTAGTCTTCTTCTTGAAGATCCACTTGCAACCTACTATATTCGACCAGGTTCAGGATCAACTAAGTTCCACTTGGTTATCATACATGGACTGGATATCGTTTTCCATATCCTCTTTACATTTTGCAGCCTTAGGGCACGCCATCGCTTCCTTGTAGTTAGCAGGTTCATCCAAATTCACCAGTGTGTTATCACTGATAAATGTTCCCCATATAAGGTAATATGGAAACCATAGAACTCAGTTGGCATGCTAACCCTACTTGATCGAAAAAGAGGTAATAAATTTTTAATATGCTTAACAGGAGTCTCATCCTCTGGTTGAATCCTAGTATCATTCAAGGTTACTTCATTCGATGACTCAGGAATTTATTCCAGATCAATAACACTCCCACTGTCCTCTTTGAATATGAGATCTCTCTCATGAAAGACCCCCCTTCAAACTACCAAGAACACATTCTCACTAGGTTTGTAACACAAGTATCCAAAGAACTTTTGTGGGTTTCCAATGAAAATACACTTCTCGGCTCTGGGCTCAAGTTTTTCATGAGCTTCTCGTCCTACGAGAGCTTTACAACCCCAGAACTAGATATATGCGTGTGAGGGAACTTTCCATGTCCACATCTAATGAGGTTTTCTGAAAACCTTCTTCGTGGGAACAAGATTTAGGATATAGGCGGTTGTCTCTAAGGCATAGCCCCAAAAAGATATAGGAAGATAAGCTTGACTCAACATGGAATGAACCATATCAAGTAAGGTTCGATTACACCTCTCAGCCACATCATTAAGTTGTGGTGTTCTGGGAGGATTCATTTGTGAATAAATTCCACATTCCTTTAGATAGTCGTAGAACTCATTACTAAGATATTCTCCACCACTATCAGATCAAAGTATCTTTATCTTCCTGCCCAATTGATTCTCAACGACATGCTTAAACTCTTTGAACCTTTCAAAAGTTTCTGATTTATGTTTGATTAAGTAGATATACCCATATCTGCTACAATCATCTGTAAATGTTACGTAGTATCGATTAGCATCCCTTGTGGAAGATATGAGGGGCCCACATACATCTGTATGGACAAGGTCCACACATCCTTCACCTATATCACATGTTCCACTGAAAGGTGATTTTGTCATCTTTCCCAATAAACAATATTCAAATTCATCATCTGTCCTTAGGTCAAATGATTCCAACACTCCATTCTCTTGGAGTTTGGTGATGCGTTTCTTGTTAATGTGCCCAAGACGACAATGCCACAAGAACGCTTTGTCTCCACCATTAGACGAATCAATATGAAATACACTATTGTCCAAGTTATTATCACACATCACATTTTTATACACACCATTACATGGAATAGCATTGAAAATAAAACAAACATTTCTTAACCCAAAAGTTAACCATTGTCATCATAAAATGAATATAGATATCCTTGTCTAAATAATGCATGAAATGAAATAATGTTTTTTAACCATATTAGATGAATATCAGTAATTAATTAAAACCCTAACACCACTATCGAGAACAAGTCCATAAGTCCCAATCTTGGTAACAGGTGTGACATCCTCTACATTTAAGAACTAAAAAAAACTTTCTTTACGCTTTAAAAATTATGGTATTTCATTTGCGGAAAATCCCAGTCTATATAAAAATCTATTTGAGAAAAAAGATTGTCTCAAATAAAAAAAATTCTTAAGGATGTCTTAATCAATACAGACAAATAAGTTACAACACAAAGACCTAATGGTCCTGAACACCATTGTAAACTGTCTCTTAATCTCTCAGCATCCTAATAAAGTTCCAGTAGCTAAAGTCTTGATACATGTGATGCATATAAACTAATTACGCCAGGTTAGGAAACCTAGTGAGATAAATAGGGATTTGAATCCCACAATGCTTTATTATATATATATATATATATATATATATATATATATATATATATATATATATATATATATATATATATATCAATCATACAAAACCAACTGTTACCAAACAACAAATAGATATATTTCCGATTTGGATCTCTATAAAACCTCATATATACATACCCATCCTAATCGATCCTCACAAATCCTAGTCCATGATTATTAGGAGGATAAATTGTTTTAAAGCTAGGGTTTGACTACACCGCTAAGGGATTCCTTGGTTGGTGAAAGTCATTAAGGACTCGATCCATCAGAGTATTTGATGAGTATGGTATCTCATTTCATCTACATCTCTGGATTATGAACCCAGACTAGCAACGTAATTCTCAAGACCGTCTACAATGATCAAGTGTTGTCATCTTACTCTAGGAGATGACTAGACATAACATTACAGTTTCCCTATCTGGACCCACCATTTCTGGTCATCCAAAAAGGAATACTATTTGTACTCCAGTATGTATTTCGTACCATCAACACCTGAAAATGACACATAATAGAACTCTACTCTCTATTCCTAACTTACACACATTCTCTGAATAATACTACCCAATATCAAACATAATTGAACTAGGCATCCATAATAAGTATTATTTCATTAACTGGTAAACTACTAGGCTTCCAATACCAACTCTGTTTGGACAACACTATCCTAAATCAGTGTATATATAGAGTACTTAGGTATAAATACACATTTATCCTTCTCTTTAATAATACTTCTAATATTATTATTATTATCACGTAATACAATATATATAAAATAATTTGAAATCCCAAAGAAGGCCCTCAAAAATCGAATTTGGTAGTTGAGAAAGAATTCAGGGGGATTGTGTGGAGAATGAGCTGATTTCAGCTCCGATATATAGCGAAAAAGTGAAGGCGCACTGCACCTCATATATGTACGAACGCACAGATATGTGACGTCGTTCCTCTAGTTCACTGCCACATATCAGGTCTAGATTTCTCCACGTCCGATGCTTCTAGAACCCTTGCGTGCCGCGCCTAATGCCCCTCATGTGCATATTTTTTCTAGTTTTTATAAAATTCATATCTTCTTCATACGAGCTCTGTTTTCGATGTTCTTTGTATGTACAAAGTGTTGGATTAATGTCTAAGTCCATAACTATATTTGGTATGTACTTGACCCGACCCGGCATGGTGTATTTGGGTTGCACTTCACCGGCACAATTTATATGGATAGTCTTTTGAGAATAGTATATTTATGATTTATATTAATATATTATAAGTTCTAATATATTAATATGGAATCATATTATTTAATTAGTATTGATCAAGAATTAATTTAGAATTAATTAAGTGATCAAAAAGAACTAATTAAATATGGACTCTTATATATATGGAATGGGCCAAGTTCATTTAGGTTGGGCTAAGCTTTCATGGATGGTCCATGGAGCTTTTAACCCATGGATCCTATGTAAATGAAAGGTCATGGGTATTAGGGTTTACATGGATGTAACCCTAATCCTCCATAATATATAAAGGGGTCATTGGCTCACAAAATTAGCACAAGTGTGTGAAAATAAGAGTGGGCCGATCTTAGTGTGCATACATATTCTATCAAGTTCTTCCAAGGTGTTTTGGTGATTTATGATTCCATTTGAGGCTTCCACACTATTGGGGCTAAGCTCTTAAAGCTTGAAGACATCAAGCTACATCAAAAGGAATGTCATCTAACTAGAACTTTGTAGTATAGGTGCTTCATTATATGCTAGTTAGGATGAAACCTTGGAATAATTATTATTTGCATGTATAATAGAGAAAACATAGATCCAAGATATTTAGGGTTGTATGTGCACCATAGGATGTTGTAGTATACTAAAATCCAACAGTGGTATCAGAGCCACGTTATTTTCTGTTATATTCATGCAAATGTTTGATTTTCAAAGTTGAAAAAAAAAACATGAAGTTTGTCAAATTTTAAGATAATTACTTGTTTTGTGAAAAACTAATTATTTGTAAAATTTGAATCATTTGCTATATGAGTTGAATTAGGTCAAATTTAATAAAAGATAAAATGATATGATTATTTTATTAGTTTTAAAAGTTTGATCTAAATGTTTTAAGGAGTTACAAATTTTGTCATAAAATTTTGGAGCTCAAAAAGTTTTTTTAAAGTTGTGATCTTAAGGGTTTTTGAAATTTCCATAAGTTATGGATATGAAAGTTTTTTTTTTTAAAAAAAAAAATTGATTCAAAGGTTTTATGGAGTTACAAAATTTGGTGTTAATGTTTTAAAGAATTCCATAACTTGTTCTTAAGTTATGGAACATGGAAAGTTTCATCATAAAACACCATTAATTCCATACGTTATGGAATCCAAAGGTTTTCAAGAATTACAAAACTTGTCCTCAAGTTTTGGAATTTGAGAAAAGTTTTTTATGAAAAAAAGAATTGAATTCTAAAACTCTTGGGTTCATAACTTAAACAATTAATTAAATGGTTTTAATTTTGAGTTTAATAATTGGAATTATGATGTTTTGTTGAATAGTTCAAATTAACTCTTATGGACTTTATTAATAGTTAATTAAAACGTTTAATTAAAAGAGTATTATTAATCCATAAATATATGGTTTGAGTTTAATTAAATTAAAAGTCTAGTTTAATTAATAGATTAAACCACCAAGTATTTTAAATGTCTAAAATACACCCTTATACTATTATAATATTAAAAGTTTAATATATTATATGTATAAGAGCAAGTCGTCTTACCATTAGTAGGCCTCATTCACGAAGCCGGTCTATAAGGGGGGTATAAGGTTACTGCCTATAAAATGGCAGTTTAATGGGTGTCCACTCTCACTCACCGCTTCCTTGACCGGTGGAGGGTCGTTAGCCGAACAGGTAGGACAAGGACTATAATTCTCCCTTCATTATAAGTATAATGATAAATACTAAGTAACTAAACACTTATAAATTCCCAATCTTAGTTACTTAGGAAAATGTGAATAAGGTGCTAATCCATGAAATTACACTTTGCACTTTGTTTAAGCTGTTAGTGGAGCGTGTGTGGTTAACCGGCACACTAACCTGGACTTAACAAGGTAGGCAAAGGGTAACTTAATGTTTATCATAGTATCGTTGGAGCGTGTGTGGTTAACCGGCACATCGATTGAGGGGTAAATATTAAGGGTACCAAGTATATTTGCATGGTTACTTCACACCTTGTTTTGTGATCCTCGGCATCCCAGTCACAAAACCTGAAGGGCACACTCGAGATTGAAACATGCCATTGAAAAGTTCAATGAATCTCAAAAGAATCTAGGAGTTTCAAAACCAATTAAAACCTAATAATACATTTCGTTTATCTTGGTGGAAATTGGTGAATCGTCATTCACCTACCTTCAAATATTTTATAGCTTGGATTACGACATCCCTCTTCCAAGTTATAAAATAGTTTGTTGGGTCCTAGCCTTAATATATCATATTGGGTGTTATATTAAGGACTTAAATCAACTTTACGTGAATTTCTCCCATTGTTGATGTCTGGTTTAGACAACAATGATCTTCCCAAACCAAGCTTTCTTAATGAATATGACTTCCCGAGTTTGGCTCATGGAAGTCATACTTCTCTTCCTCCACCTCCTCCAATTATTCTCCCTAACCCACAAGTTCAAGGTCACTCAAGCCCTAATGGCAAGCAAGGTCTATGTGTGATCACATCTTAGAGATGAATTCACATATTGACAAGCCGGGAGAGTTGGGTGTCAAAGTCTTGAGAAAGTTGGATGTTCAATCACTTTCTAAGTCACATAGTGAGTTCCTTTGGGACTACTATGAAACAGACTATGACATGAACCTTAATGATCATATCTATTTGCTTGGTGCTGCTGAATCAGCAATGATTTGGAACGATAGTAAAGCAAATTTGATTAGAAGATCAACTTCCCAAAAACTTTATGGACAGTAACAATGGTGACACTAGAAATCCAGAAAAAGCATTCTCTTCCCAATGGAAAGGGATTGGCCATAGTCAACCCGGTTGACCAAATGGTAAAGAGAAAGGCTAAGTCTGAGATAGTCCCATTACCAAAGGGTCCATATGTTTATTTTGCCAAAGGAAGGGGCGTTGATTGCAAAGCTGCCAAATTTACCTAAGGATGTTAAAGTCAATAAGTTTGACTCTACATCAGGTAGAACTCATTATCTAACTCTGTTAAGTTCTATTCTGAGACCCTCATTACATGATGTGACTGGGTCACATGTTGATGTTTTAACAATCAAAGAATAGAGAGAAATCTTACAGGAAGTATATGCTAATTCTGATCGCGAAGGTGGATTTCGATCACATCAGAATTTTGAGCAGTTGCTTAAGAAGTTATGATATATTGCTAAGGAATAGATAACAACAATTTTCCATGTGGATTGTAAGGATAAGTTTTTCCGCAAAGTTTTAAAATAAAAAAAAATTGTTTAATTTTGTTTATTTGAAGTATCCTTACAATGACATTTGTGGAAAATTGTTGCTTATATGATTCCACTGACAGCAATATTGGAAAATGGATTTGATTCTTTCATTTGTGGTAGTGTCTAAATTTACCAAATCAGGAAAGTTCCTCATCGCCCAAGTTTCAATTGGACCGAAACTTGGAATCATGCAAGTTGAATAGTATGATGAATGAGAACTTTCAAGCATTGGAAAATCAAGACTAATTACTTGTTCACATGGATGTGTGAGTCAAGTGAAGGACTAAAGGGATCGATTACACATTCTTGTGCACTGGTCATGTCCACCACAAAGCTCGTTAAGACTATTTGATTTACTAAAGTTTAGTAAATATGGTTATACTTACAAGTTTAAGTATAATTCTGAAACATTGGAAAAGTCTCAATGTATGGCAGAACGAATGGGAAGAATCAAATTAGGCAGAAAGATAAAAGTTTCTCAAATCTGAAAAGATGGGAGAGTACTTTAGTATCATGTTTGTGATCATCTTAATGATTTAGAAATCATATCACAATTAGTCCTCTAAAGGTCATCTTAGTGCATTCTTATGACTAAGAAGAGGAGTCATGAATTGTTGAAATGGTTAGATCAGGAAGATGAGTCATACTTCGTTCCAAAACAATTCTTAGAGTCATACTCTAAGATTGTAACTTGAGTGACATATTTTAAAGAAAGGTTTAAAACACTTGTCAAATGTAAGAGTAAAAGTGTCCTACTCTTGTACATTTGAAATTGGTAAGTTATGATGTTTTGGATAAAACAAAGACCAACTATGGCCAATTGTGTGAAGTGTTTGTCTTGATAAAGAATCCGCACTATCTCTTGAATATTTTGCAAGATAGTCTTATATGTCAAGAGGACAATGGGAGTCTTAAAGGTCTTGAAAGTCTCAAGAACTAATCAAGAGTAAAACCTGAGGTTCTTCACTAGCACACGACTTGAGGTTTATAACCTATCGTCTTGGCATACTTCTATTTCTGTGCCCATTCCAGTTAAAGTTGGTTTTGCATATGAGTTCTTAGAGTTCTCAATTGGTTGCATAACAACTTGGAAGCAATGGCAAGCCCTTGTGCTGCCAGGTGGCAAGAAATTAAGATTTAGTTCAGTCCATATGAGTTTGGATTTGTCACTAACCTTGTCTTGTGATTATGGTTTTGACAGATTCACATGGATAAGAACACATACACCATAAAATCTAAGGGTCATAAGGTTTCTCTCCGATTCATGAAAATGATGGTGAGGAAACACTTCCACCAAGTAGATTTGAAGGAGATGGCAAAAGGTCTAAACAATTGAGACTATGATTACGGCATCCCTTTTCATAGTTCTGAAATTGTTTAGACACACATGCATGCTATCTAAGGAAAGGTGTATGATTTTGATAAAGTTTTATCAAAGCATCTCGTATCAGAAATCTGAACTTTGGTAAGAAAGTCAATAAAGTATTGATTTCTAGAAGTCCAGCTGATTTCTGAGTACATGTCAAAGCTAGTGGGAGCATAAGTGTTATGCTAATAATCATCATGTTAGTGGGAGCATGATAATTATTGTTAGTGTTGCAAGTTAGCAATGTTAATTATAGAAAACAAAAGTTTCAATTCGTGAGGCTGCAGGGATTGAAAAAGTTGTTTTGCTATAATTAAGGGAGATGATATACTTCATTTCAGTTCTAAAGGCTTAGATTGAGACCTTAATCATCTTTAGTCAAGAATATATATATGAATTTCATGTTGGATTGGTTCAACTTAAGGAAATTCTATATATTGCGTTCTCAAAACTCGATTATGATTACGGCATCCTTCTTCATAGTCAAATTTTGAAAACATGGCAAATAAAAATATTGTAGCAAAAGACTGGTCTAGAATCATGTCTTTATGTGAGACATCATGAATCGTGTACCATTTGCTTTGGGTACAGGATCGATGCATGTGCTATAATATTTGTCATTTCTAAATTTTTCCAAATGCCCAGAGGCATTAAGAAGGGAAAAGGTCTAGAATTGGATATGACTAAAATGATTAAGCAATTGTCGAGGACAATCTGAGGTTTACCAAAGATTGGTTGCTCAGGGACAGTTGGAAGTATAGTGCTAATTTTGGAAGGACCATATTGACATATTCTGAAAAGAGGCATCTCTTATTCAGAAGTGATAGTCAAAATAAGAATATGGAGTTGTCTCCATAGGTGGAAGTTATCTGTGTAAGATTAGAAAACTTAATGCAAGAAGCATGTCCAAAGCAATGTACTTTGAATATGAGACTTAGTTTCCATGGAGTTGATCTCCATTGGAATACCCTATAATGACTGTTGACAAGTCTTTGTGACTTTGTACATATTCATTACAGGAGGGTCAGTGCATATAAGTTTAAAATCTAAACAGATTTCGATAAATGATAGGAATTTAAAATTCTCACATTTTTCTATAAGGATTTGGGAGTGTGAAATTAGAATCATTGAAATTATGTTCAATTGGTTTCTTTCACAAAGTAAGGATCATAGACAAACATAGAGTGCATACTTGGTGTATGGCAAAGCTATTGTTTAAGAAAAACATAATGTACATGCTTGGAGCATGGGACACCTAGTGTTTTTAATTCAATTATAAAGTTGATAAAACCGAAACAATGAATAATGAGTAATCAGTATGGTGATAAATAAAAGTGTTTATTTATATTCATAGGGTTTGATACCATATTTGATTCATTTATTCTTGTGTGTCACTTTGCATGTTTTGACTTCCAGAATAACTAAGTCGCTCTTCCTGAATGATTAAGTTATTCAAACCATCCACAGTCGGTCATATGTTGGAAGTCGATATGAATCAAGACTGTCATGGGTTGGTTTGTAGAGGTCCAAGTTGGTGGACAAAGTGGTGCTACAACACTCATGAGTGCTCATAAGTTCTGAGTATTGGATTCAACTCGCGCTCATTTGAATCACTTCATGGATTTTATCACGAGTGATCATGAGACGATAATATCTTATATTCTTCAAACCTAGAGATATGAGTTGTTACTATGAGTTGGTTATACATTGATTGCACGAAAACGCATTTGGTAACTCAATGTTATAAAACGTGCCTTTGTGTATGATTCAACAAGTAGTAGAACATGTTGGGTTTTGAGCATTCTAACACTTCCTAAGTGTACATGCAACCCTATTAAACCTTGGATCTATGTTTGTCTAAGATATATGCAAAATATTATTTTCCAAGGTTTATAACCTATCTAGCATGGCATGGGGTACTTTTAACCATAAAAGAACTAGATGAATTACATACCTTTTGTTGATTGTTGATTCCTTGGAGTTTGAGAGCCAAGCACCAATAATGTGAATGCCTCAAATGGAAATCACAAATCACCACAAACTTGGAAAATGTATGAGAGAGTATACTAACTCTTGATTTTGGCCACCACACTTACATACACATTAGTGTCTTTTTCATGCAACATAAGCTTGTTTATATAGTGTACATGGTTAGGGTGAAACCCTAATAACCCATGTCTTTTCCTCTTCCAAGGATCCATGGGTAAAAGCTCCATGGATCATCCATGGACTTCCATATAAGCTTAGCCCATTCCCAAATGAGTGTTAGCCCACACCATATAAATATAATAGCCCATGATTTAATTAGTCTTCCTTTTAATCACTAAATTAATTCAAGATTAAAACTAATTAGGTAACATGACTTTATATTAATATATTATAACTTATAATATATTAATAAATCGTAAGTATACAACTCTCATAAAATTATCCATAACTAGTTTGGGTGAAGTGCAACCCAAATGGACCATGCCGGATCGGGTCAAGTATATACCAAATAAGTTATGGACTTAGACACCTTATCCAACAGACTCCCACTTGGATAAGTCTAATAACTGTATTTGCCTATATTACTTCAGGAACCAACCGGCAATCGTAGCTCTCGAAAACTCTTGTGAACTATGAAGCGCCATTTTAGATAATTGATCATATAATCCTCTGCTCTCATGATATCAGCCGGACAAATACATGGAACAATGTCTTACTTATTGTCTAGCAGTTGTTTCTCGATTTCCGATTTGTTTGACAAAGAACTTAACTGAACACATCAATTTAGTTCTGACCGGGCCCGGTACATGGGTCAACACAAAATCATCGAGGGGCCCAGATATCGCTTCTATTTCTAGAAGGAACATATAAACTTCGACTCATATGCTTGTTCTACTACTTGTTGAATTGTACACAAAGGCACGTTTTATAACATCAAGTTACTGATGCGTTTACGTGCAATCAATGCACAACCAATTCATAGGTAACAACTCATATCTCTAGGTTTGAAGACTTATATGATATTATCGTCTCACGATCACTCGAGATAAATTCCATGAAGTGATACAAGTGAGCGTGGGTTTATTCCAATACTCATAACTTATGAGCACTCATGAATGTTGTAGCAACCATTGCTATGTCTAAACACCTTTAGCCATCTACAAACCCAATTCATGACAGTCTTGATTCATACCTACTTCCGACATATGACCGACTGTGGAGAGTTTGAATAAATTTATTATTCTGGAAGTCAAAAAATGCAAAGCTGAAACAATAGTAAACAATTGACAATGATAGCAACACCTTACTCATGAATAAATCACAACTTTTATTCATCATCAAACGTCGATTACATTTTACAAGTTTCAGTAATAACTATCTAATCTATAAAACTAATATCGTCCCTCAGCCCGATGCGTCTCGCATGCTGCAAATGTTTCACCCTCGTCAGTCCCTTCGTAAGGGGATCTGCAGGGTTCTCATCTGACGATACCCTCTTTGCCACGAGGAGTCCCTCTTCTATCTTGTGTCTTATGAAGTGATATTTTCTGTCAATGTGTCGGGATCTGCCATGATCTCTTGGTTCCTTGGCTAAGGCAACCGCACTATTGCTGTCACAGAAAATCTCCATAGGCTCCTTAATAGCTGGTACAACTCCAAGGTCTCCGATGAAGTTCCTCAGCCATATCGCCTCCTTTGCCGCTTCACTTGCTGCTATATACTCTGATTCACAAGTCGAATCAGCTACAGTCTCCTGTTTGGAACTCTTCCAAGTGATTGCCCCTCCATTTAAGGTAAAGACCCAGCCCGACTGAGAGCGGAAGTTATCCCTATCAGTCTGAAAGCTAGCATCACTATACCCTAGCACTCTCAAGTCATCACTCCCACCAAGGGTAAGGATCCAATCCTTAGTCCTCCGCAGGTACTTGAGAATATTCTATACCGCAGTCCAATGAGCCTTGCCAGGGTTCCCCTGATATCTGCTGACCATGCTCAAAGCGAAGGCCACATCAGGACGGGTACAAGTCATAGCATACATGATCGAACCAACAGTGGAAGCATAAGGTAATCGACTCATCTCAGCTATCTCATCTTCTGTACTCGGGCTCTGAGCCTTGCTCAGTTTGGCATTGCTTTGGATCGGTAATTCTCCTTTCTTGGAATTTTGCATGTTGAACCTTTTCAACACCTTATGCAAGTAGATACTCTGACTAAGTCCAATTAGTCTTTTACTCCTTTCTCTTAATATCCTTATCCCTAGGATATAGGTAGCTTCTCCAAGGTCCTTCATAGTAAAGCACTTCCCAAGCCAGGACTTAACCTCCTGCAAGGTTGGGATGTCATTTCATATGAGTAGTATGTCATCCACATACAGTACCAAAAAGCTAACTATACTCCCACTAGCTCTGACATACACGCAGGACTCATCTTCACTTCTTGAGAAACCAAACTCTTTGACCTTCTCATCGAAACAAAGATTCCAACTTCGAGATGCTTGTTTCAATCCATAAATGGATTTCTCAAGCTTGCACACTCTATTGGGGTACTCTGCACTGACAAAACCTTCTGACTGATTCATGTAAACATCCTCAGCCAACTTTCCGTTAAGGAAAGCGGTTTTGACATCCATTTGCCATATTTCATAATCATGAAATGCAGCAATGGCTAGCATAACCCTAATAGACTTAATCTTTGCTACTGGTGAAAAGGTTTCATCATAATCAATACCCTGAGTCTGAGTAAACCCCTTCGCAACCAGTCGAGCCTTATAAGTGTGCACCTTCCCATCCATGCCGGTCTTCTTCTTGAAGATCCATTTGCACCCGACTGTCTTACGGCCTGGTACATTGTCAACCAGGTTCCAAACTTGATTGTCATACATGGACTGTATCTCGCTGTCCATAGCCTCCTTCCATTTAGCAGACTCTGGGCCTGCCATGGCTTCCTTAATACTGTTAGGTTCATCCAGATTTACCAGTGTACTGTCACCGATAAATGTATCACCTTCCGTAGTAATATGAAATCCATAATAAAACTCAGGTGTGTTCCTAACCCTTGTGGAACGCCTCGAAAGTATAGACTCGTCAGCTGGATCAACAGGAATTTCCTCCTCAAGTTGATTGCTAGTGTCTGAGGTTCCTTCACCAATTGAGTCTTGAATTTCTTCAAGGTCAATTTGCCTCCCACTGTCTCCTTGGTTTATAAATTCTCTCTCTCGAAAGACCCCTCTCCTAGCCACAAAGACCACATTCTCACTGGGTCTGTAGAAGAGGTAACCAAAGGATTTTTGTGGGTAGCCGATGAAAATACACCTTTCACTTCGAGGTTCGAGCTTGTCATGAGTTTCGCGCCTCACGAAAGCCTCGCAACCCCAAATCTTGATATGGTCCAAATTGGGAACTTTCCCAGTCCACATTTCATGAGGTGTTTTGGCAACCTTCTTTGTAGGGACTAGATTAAGGATGTGGGCGGCAGTCTCTAAGGCATACCCCCAAAAAGAGATTGGTAGCGAAGCTCGACTCATCATAGAGCGAACCATGTCCAACAAATTTCGATTGCGCCTCTCAGCTACACCATTCAGCTGTGGTGTCCTGGGAGGTGTCAATTGTGAGATAATCCCACACTCCTTAAGATAGTCGAGGAACTCAGTACTAAGATACTCACCACCTCGATCGGATCGAAGCATCTTAATGTTCCTGCCCAATTGATTTTCTACTTCCTGTTTAAACTCTTTAAACCTTTCAAAAGTTTCTGACTTATGTTTGATTAGGTAGACATAACCATATCTACTAAAATCATCAATAAAAGTCACATAATAGCGATTAGCATCCCTTGTGGCGGTTTTGAATGGTCCACATACATCAGTATGTATAAGGTCCAACAAACCCTCACCCCTTGCACAAGTACCAGTGAAGGGTGATTTTGTCATTTTTCCAAGTAGACAAGACTCACAACTATCATCCGACTTGAGGTCGAACGACTCCAAGACTCCATCCTTTTGGAGCTGGCCTATGTGTTTCTTGCTTACATGTCCAAGACGACAATGCCACAAAGATGCTTTATCCAAGCTAGTAGAAGAATCAATACATAATACATTATTTCCTAAATTATCTACAACCGATACAGCTTCATACACACCATCACAAGGTAATGCTTTAAAATAAAGAACATTATTAAAGAAAGCATTAATACTACCAACTTCATTATCAAAAGAAAAGGTAAAACCTTGTTTGTACAAAGCATGAAAGGAAATAATATTCCTCGCCATTTCAGACGAGTACACACATTTATTCAAATCTAACTTTAACCCACTATCTAGCAACAAAGTATAAACTCCAATCTTGGTAACAGGTGCAACCTTATTGTTCCCCATGATTAAGTTTATCTTTCCGTGCTCCACATCCTCACTTCTTCTTAGGCCCTGCAAGTCACAACAGATGTGAATACTACAACCTGTATCAAGAACCCAAGAATTAGAACATGGTGAGTTATTAGACAATATTGTGTAAATACCTGCATGGGATGGTTTCACTTTCCCATCCTTGACATCCTGCAAGTACTTTAGGCAGTTTCGCTTCCAGTGCCCCTTATTTTGACAGTAGAAGCATTCAGCATCCTTAGGGATGTCAGAAGGAGTGATAGAACCACCTTTGGTTCCAGATGAGGAGCCTTCAAGGGACTTTCCCTTGGTACCCTTCGAAGGGTGCTTCCTCTTCTTCCCTTTGCCTTGCCCGATAGCCAAAACAGGGGTAGTAGTAGGAGTAGGAGTAGCAACCGACTTACTCTTAAGACCACTTTCGGCAGTCTTCAGAAGTCCTTGAAGCTTACTGAGTGTGACTTCCTCCTTGTTCATGTGGTATGTCATACGAAATTGATCATAACACGATGGCAAGGAGTGCAAAATGATATCAATTGCCAACTCCTCAGGGAAGTTCACATTCAGTTTCATTAGACGGTCCACATACCTTTGCATTTTCTACATGTGGCTCGTGATTGGTTTGCTATCCTTCATACGGGTAGTGATCATGGAGGAGATTATTTCATACCGCTCTTGACGAGCACTCTGATGGTACCTTTCCATCAGATCCTGATGCATCTCAAAAGGGTAATAGTCCTCATAGGACTTTTGGAGTTCAGCTGTCATGGTGGCCATCATGATGCATGCCACCTTGGTGGCATCTCTTTCATGTGCCTGATACTCAGCGACCTCCTCAGGAGTAGCAGTGGACTCATCAAGCTCCTTTAGCTCCTTATCGAGGACATATTCCTTGTCCTCGTAACGAGTAACCATCCTGATGTTCTGGATCCAATCCATGAAGTTGGAACCATCAAGGATGACCCTCCCACAAAGGTTCATGAGGGAAAAGGAGCCAGTAGGGTTAGAGCCCGAAGCTTTGTTGTTGGAAGACATCTGAAAAGAAGAAAACAAGTTTAGATTAGATATATCGAATCCTTAATAATACACCCAAATGTAATATTAAGGCTAGGATCCAACACAATATATTATAACTTAGAAGAGGGATGCCGTAATCTAAGCTATAATATATTTGAAGGTAGGTGAATGACGATTCACCAATTTCCACCATGAAAACGAAATGAATTATTAGGTTTAATTGGTTTTTGAAATTCCTAGATTCTTTTGAGATTCATTGAACTTTTCAATGGCATGTTTCAATCTCGATTGTGCCCTTCAAGTTTTGTGATTGGGATGCCGAGCATCACAAAACAAGGTGTGAATAACCATGCAAATTCACTTGGTACCCTTAATATTATCACCTAATCAATGTGCCGGTTAACCACACACGCTCCACCGATCTATGATAAACATTAAGTCACCCTTCCTGATCCTTACTAGTCCAAGTTAGTGTGCCGGTTAACCACACACGCTCCACCAACGACTTGGTAAGGTACAAAGTGTGAATTTCATGGGTTAGCACCATATTCACATTTTCCTAAAGTAACTAAGATTGGGAATTTATAAAAGGTTTAGTTACTTTATAATATTCATCATACTTTTAATGAGAATTTATAAGTCCTTGTCCTACCCGTTCGGCTAACGACCCTCCACCAGTCAAGCAAGCGGTGGGTGAGAGTGGACACCCATTAAGTTGCCATTTTATAGGCAACAACCTTATACCCACCTTATAGACTGGCTTCGTGAATGAGGCGTACTAGTGGTAAGACGACTTTGATCTTATACATATATATAATAAATAACCATTAATGTTATAAATAGTATAAGGGTTGAATTTTAACTTTTAAAACTCTAAGGGTTTGGAATTAAAGTATATTAAAGTGTGTGTAACTTTACAAATTCCAAAACTTGAGGACAAGTTTTGAAACTATTCAAAACTTTTCATTTCATAACTTATGAATTAAAGGTTCATAAAATGAAGACTCTTCATTTCCATGTAACTTATGTGTTTTAAGTGTGTGTTTAAAAGAAGTGACCTTTGGATATCTATAACTTGAAGACAAATTATGGACTCCATTAAAACACATAAATGATCAAGAATTAATCCTAAACAATTCAGCAAATAATTCCTATCATCTTCTAAATTCATAAGAACATGAACATGATCATCAAAGTTTCAAGAATTATATGAACACATACAAAGCATGAAATTTTGATATAAGCTATTGTAAATGGATTAGAACAACCATTACACCAACTAAAACAAGTTTTAAAACACCAAAACAGTTTAGGGTAATGTTTCTAGTCCATTTCCAGCAGCAAAAGTCGAAAATCTGCATACTGAGGCTCCTACTCGCCGAGTGCACGAACCTACTCGCCGAGTAGGATGAGTTTACTCATGAACTCGGCGAGTCCCCCCATGGACTCGGCGAGTTCATCAGTCAGATAGCAAAAAATCGAATTTTTATCACTATTTTGCATCAAGTATCAAACAAACAAGCCTAGGCTCTGATACCACTGTTGGGTTTTGAGCATTCTAACACTTCCTAAGTGTACATGCAACCCTATTAAACCTTGGATCTATGTTTGTCTAAGATATATGCAAAATATTATTTTCCAAAGTTTATAACCTATCTAGCATGGCATGGGGTACTTTTAACCATAAAAGAACTAGATTAATTACATACCTTTTGTTGATTGTTGATTCCTTGGAGTTTGAGAGCCAAGCACCAATAATGTGAATGCCTCAAATGGAAATCACAAATCACCACAAACTTGGAAAATGTATGAGAGAGTATACTAACTCTTGATTTTGGCCACCACACTTACACACACATTAGTGTCTTTTTCATGCAACATAAGCTTGTTTATATAGTGTACATGGTTAGGGTGAAACCCTAATAACCCATGTCTTTTCCTCTTCCAAGGATCCATGGGTAAAAGCTCCATGGATCATCCATGGACTTCCATATAAGCTTAGCCCATTCCCAAATGAGTGTTAGCCCACACCATATAAATATAATAGCCCATGATTTAATTAGTCTTCCTTTTAATCACTAAATTAATTCATAATTAATTCAAGATTAAAACTAATTAGGTAACATGACTTTATATTAATATATTATAACTTATAATATATTAATAAATCGTAAGTATACAACTCTCATAAAATTATCCATAACTAGTTTGGGTGAAGTGCAACCCAAATGGACCATGCCGGGTCGGGTCAAGTATATACCAAATAAGTTATGGACTTAGACACCTTATCCAACAGAACAAGCCATATGAGTCGAAGTTTATCCATTCCTTTTACCTTCGGGATAAAAGCGATATCTGTGGGCCCCTCGATGATTTAGCGATGACACATGTGAGTGCTTGGCCAAGCCAGGACTGATTTGATTTGTTCAATCAGTCAGTCATCATAAATCGAAAATCGGGAAACAACAAATGGACAGAGAGAATGATTATAATCCATGTCTCAGTCCATATGATATCTAGAATGGAGGAATATATGATCCCTTATCTAATGGACAAGTCATTGACAAGGTCAGAGTTCGATAGCGGCTTTAAGAGCTACGATTGCCAGTTAGGTTTTGAAGTCATACTCAATAATAGTTTTAGACTTATCCAAGTGGGAGACTGTTGGATTAATGTCTAAGTCCATAACTATATTTGGTATGTACTTGACCCGACCCGGCATGGTCCATTTGGGTTGCACTTCACCGGCACAATTTATATGGATAGTCTTTTGAGAATAGTATATTTATGATTTATATTAATATATTATAAGTTCTAATATATTAATATGGAATCATATTATTTAATTAGTATTGATCAAGAATTAATTTAGAATTATTTAAGTGATCAAAAAGAACTAATTAAATATGGACTCTTATATATATGGAATGGGCCAAGTTCATTTAGGTTGGGCTAAGCTTTCATGGATGGTCCGTGGAGCTTTTAACCCATGGATCCTATGTAAATGAAAGGTCATGGGTATTAAGGTTTACATGGATGTAACCCTAATCCTCCATAATATATAAAGGGGTCCTTGGCTCACAAAATTAGCACAAGTGTGTGAAAATAAGAGTGGGCCGATCTTAGTGTGCATACATATTCTCTCAAGTTCTTCCAAGGTGTTTTGGTGATTTGTGATTCCATTTGAGGCTTCCACACTATTGGGGCTAAGCTCTTAAAGCTTGAAGACATCAAGCTACATCAAAGGTATGTCATCTAACTAGAACTTTGTAGTATATGTGCTTCATAATATGCTAGTTAGGATGAAACCTTGGAATAGTTAATATTTGCATGTATAATAGAGAAAACATAGATCCAAGGTATTTAGGGTTGTATGTGCACCATAGGATGTTGTAGTATACTAAAACCCAACACAAAGTCCTTGTTTAGCCTACAACAACTTTGATAAGATTATTTATCCTAAATAACCTTCAATCAAATTGTTGTTATATCGTTTATCGATAAGTCGCCTAAAAGGTTTATAATAAGTAGTCTGCCAGGCGTAAGACTAGCGATCTCCCTATTTGAGGGATCAAATTATAATAATTATCATTTATTATATCTTAATTGTCTAGCCCGAAGTTGCGGGCGTTACAATTATCTCCGCTTAGGATGATTACATCCTAAAATCATTAACAAAACATGGCTTGAATAATAATCGCGCACGTCACCCTTCCATCATAGGTAATAATCGTAACTCATATGTATTTCCTAACAAGTATCTAACTCTTGGTCTTCTTAACTGTTGGCGGTCCTCAACCCCACATTCACTCTTCATTCTCTATTGGACCTTCAATCCTAACTTCGAATTATAAGTTTTATCTTCATCGGGGACTCCTGCTCCTTCTAGAACATACTTGATTTATGATAATGTCTTTACTCCAACTACCTTAACAGATCGAATGATCATGATCTAATGAACTCCTATCGCATTATGCAATGGTTAGACTAAGGTTTCTTTATGATTCGTACTCTATTACAGAATGTACTTTCCTTCATGTTCTAATGTGGTTCAACTACATCATTATAGGTAGCATTTCTTGCTACTAGTTGCTTTTCCTTAATGATGGCTGCAATACTCATGTTGATTATCTTTTTCTTCAACCCCTTAACTAAAGTCGGACACTACATCCATCATGGTTCTCTAAACCGAGTAACTCTCTTTGAAGATTTATCCTATTCAGATTCGATTTTGATATGACCACTAGGGTCATAATAACATTTATCTTCGTATCATCACTAAAATGAAGGTAATTTTAGAAACAAACAAAACAAACTCAATTACTAGTACCCTAGTAACCTTGTGACTTTCCCTGATCCAAGTGTGAGTCATGTGCGTTGGGTAGTATAGGCTTCTACTACTTTTCACACCTACTCTTACTTATCCCAAGAATTTTCTCATTGTCCCCAAGTCACCACGCAAGAAAATCACATATCGACTTAACACATATAACATAATTAGAGATTTTATAACTTATAAAAATGAGTACAACCACATCCAAAGTCTATCATACTCTATGCCTCTTATATCGGGCCACACACCACAATACACTCTATGTGGGATGAATACTTCATGTGTAGAACTCCATGGGTAAACAACTTCCTTCTATTGACCCTCTTAAAGCGACATCTGCTTCCTCCTTTACAGCCCTGAGAGTCATCTCTAATGCTCATGCAACTTCTTCCTTCCTTGGGAAATCCTTTGAAATATGACAACTACCTCTACATCCATAACATTTCTTGTCATTGAACATATAGTCTTTGGAATACTAACCATTCCTTCCACATTTGTAGCAGGTCACCACTTCCTTGCATTTTCCAAAATGCTTCTTTCTGCATTTTTCACACCATATTGCTTCCTTGTTCCTTCTAGGCTTCGTGTCATTGAGGCTAGGCCTTCAAAATCTACTCATTTTATTGGATTTTGAGGATTCTTCATTCTTCTTCTTCTTGTTTTCCACTTCAGCATGGTCGACGACTTTGCCTTTGACTAGGTCTTCAAGCGATTTGGCCACTTGGATGGCTATTACCAATGTAGTTGCTTGCTTTACTATTGGACCGAAATTTTTCAGTAGTCCATTAGAAAATTTCTCTAGCTTGGATAGTTTAGGAGGAGCTAGGTAAAGGACTTCCATTTTCTCAGTTTAAGTTGCAGCGTACTCACTGACGCTCATTTTTCCTTTAATCAGGTTTTGAAATTCTTTACTTATTGCCAGAAGGTTTCTCTTTGAGAAATATTCTCTTTTCATTTGCACAAAGGAAGTTCTCCCATGACATATTCCTTACATCCTTTTTACCATAGTATTAGCCAATCATTTCCACCAGCTTAACATTCTGGTTTTTAGCTGTCTGGCTGCGAAGATCGTTTTTTCTTTGTCGCTACAGTCGCAACTTTCAAACACCATTTCCATTTCATCAATCCAATCCACAACTATTGCTAGTGTTGGTTCTCCGGAAAGACTTGGTGGTTGGGATGCCATGAAGTCCTCATACTTGCATCCATTTCTATCAACCTCTTCTTCAATGTTATATCTCCGGACCCTTCGTGGTTCGGTTTGATTTACAGCTTTACTACCACTTCCTTCTTTGAGATGAACTTCATTCAAAACTGGTTCAACACTCGGTGCAATGAATTTTCTCCCATTCTTGGAGCATTTTTCTGTCCTCCTCCATATGCTTAGCTAGCGTTGCCCGCATCATGGCTTGAACTCTTTCCATCGTGATTAGTTCAACTGCTGGCATGACTTCTTGTGCACTCTCGACCCCATGCCGAGGTTTAAGTTGTTGATCTCCGTTACCATTTCCTAGTCTGCTACGTGTTCTCACCATGATGTTTTATACCACAGAACCATCATACAATGTATCGGGATCTCAAGTATATTATGATAAGGAAGGTTTTAGTTACGTTTAGACGCATTATTCTCCTTATCGCTCCGAAAAATTACTAGCCAGTTCTAAAACATTAATTAAATGTTTAGAACCCGAACATATAAACTTTTATCCTTAGAACCAAGGTCGGCATTAGACCTCAAATTTTGTCAAATATTAGAATTCTAGGTAAGCAATCTAAAGCATGCTATAACACATAACATTTAGCATATATTAGCATGTAACACATTATTCCAAAAGTATGCTAGTGCTCCTAATAGCAAGTAAGGTATACAACCTAAGGCATGCTATAACTTAATTTTTAATAGCACATAATATTAGTTAAGACTTATACCCTAAAATATTCTAGTGCTTGTGTCTCTATTATTAATTTAGGTATATTACCTAAAATATTATAGACAAAAATCTCACCATTCTCGCATAAGCTCTAAGTTTAAGTCTAGAAATCCTCATAATTCCTAGTTCGCTTAAACTAATGATTTGATACCAACTGAACATCCTCTAATTTACAGAACCAAAAAGAACTTTCTTTATGCTTTAAAAATCATGATACTTAATTTGTGGAAAATCCCAGTATATAAAAATCTTTTTGAGAACAAAGATCGTCTCAAATAAAAAACTCCTAAGGAAGTCATAATCAATACATATAAATAAATTACAACATAAAAAACCTAATGGTCTTGAACACCATTTCAGGATGTCTCTTAATCCCTCAACATCCTAATCAAGTTGCAGCAGCTTAAGTCTTGATTCTTGTGATGCATATAAATGAGTGGGTCAAGTTGGAAAACTTGGTGAGATACGTAGGGATTTCAATCCCATAATGTTTTAGGATATATATATATATATATATATATATATATATATATATATATATATATATATATATATATATATATATATATATATATATATATATATATATATATATATATATATATATCAATCCTGCAAAACCAACTGTTACCAAACAATATATAGATATATTTCTGATTTGGATATTTATAAAACATTATACCTATACATATCCATCCTAATCGATCCTCATAGATCCTAATCCACGATTATCGAGAAGAAAAAAATTTAAAGCAAGGGTGTGAGTAAAACTCTAGGGGTTCCTTGGCCAGTGAAAGTCATAAAGGAACTCGAGCCATTAGAGTATTTGATGAATATGGTATCCCATTTCATCTACGTCTGTGGGTTATGAACCTACACTAGAAACTTAATTCACAAGATCGTCTAGAATGATCAAGTTTTTTCATCTTACTCTGGGAGATGATCAGACATACCATTACAGTTGACCGACCTGGATTCACCATTTCTAGTCATCCAAAAAGGAATACTATTTGTACTCCGGTACGTATTTCGTACCATCAACACCTGAAAGTGTCACGAAACAAAACTCTACTCTCCATTCCTAACTTAAACACATTCTTCAAATGAGAATACCCAATATCAAACTCAACTGAACTAGGCATCCATAATAAGTCTTATCTCATTAACGACAAAATTACTAGGCTTCCAATACAAACTCTGTTTAGACAATACTATCCTAACTCATTGTAAATATAGATTATTTAGGTATTGATATACTTTTATCCTTATGTTTAATAACACTTCTATTATTATTATCACGTACTTATATATATATATATATATATATATATATATATATATATATATATATATATATATATAGAACTATATCTGGTTCACATATCGTATATCATCAAATACATTTCTAACACATATTCCAGACAGTAAGCAATTAGTTCACATATAAACTCTTTGACATATATTTAATACTTTAAATAACACTTGTATTAAAATCATGTTCATGAAAGGGACTATGCACTCATCTGACTTAGGTGGGTGACTAGAAAATTCGGCAGTGCTCCGCCTAACACCTTGCTTTTTCCTTTGACGTGACATAAGTATGAATAAAACTTAGTCTTAGTGTTATATTTCTGGAGACTAATGATAGTCTATATTTCTGCACTAATCCCAATGTCCACATCAATATCTATCAAGTAAATAATAACCAGGTAGGATCATATCGGCGGTAGGGTCCGTTTTGTATACGGAGTATACTGTTTGGAAATCCCATTTTAAACACCTCACTAAACCCAGACTGGACATCATTCTCGTAAGTACATCAATTAGTATAATGACTTGGAATCACTAATAAATATTGTTTATAGGTTCAAAATATCGACTTTGAACATAAATATAAGTTACACTTGAAATAAGATAATTTTAGCTTAACTTACAGAAATTATAGCGAAAACTAGGAAACTGTGCTGGCAGAATTCCAACCCGATAACTTCTACTAGCCGAGCCTAGCTACCCAGAGCTTCACTAAACTAAAATACTTTGAAATCCCGAAGAAAGACCTCAAAAATCGAGTTTGGGAGTTAAGCGAGAGTTCAGGGAGGTTGTGTGGAGAATAAGCTGATTTCAACTCCTATACATAGTGAAAAAGTGAAAGTGTGTCGCACTTCAGATCTTTGCACACGGCGTAAATATGTGAAATCGTTCCCCTAGTTCACTGCCACATGTCAAGTCTACATTCGTCTACGTCCCATGATTCTAGAACCATTGCATGCTGCGCCTAGCGCCCGCGCGTACGTATTTTGCTAGTTTTTCAAAAATTCATATCTTCTTCATACGAGATCTATTTTCGATGTTCTTTATATCCACGTGTAGCTATTGACGATATCTGCAACTTTAATTTGGACTACGTTGGCTAATTCTCACATTATTTTTAAATTTGTATTTTAAAGTTATAGTTTATAGGCTTAGACTGTTAAAGTTCATATAAACATCACAACGCTTCCATACGACATCCGTTATTAAATGTATTTATATTTACGGGTTGATATTCACAAGATCATTAACTCTCGTTTAGGTTGTTTCGGGTATCAATCCACCGACTGGAATTTCGATTTCTGTGTTTGCACTATTGTGCTGAAACTTCAAAAAATTATATGCATGCTATAATTTTAATGACTACAATGAATTTTGTTTAGATTACTTAGAGTAATAATCAATCTATCTAAAATTCACTTTTTACGACGCGCATAGTCGTGTTGGTTTAATTGTGAAACTTCGAAAAAGCATAACTTCTTCATATGAAGTCGGATTTCAGAGTTCTTTGTATGTACATAGTCCTTGTTTAGCCTACTACAACTTTGATAAGATTATTTATCCCAAATAAACTTCTATCAAATTATTGTTTTATCGTTTATCAATACATCCCTTTAAAGACTTATAATAAGTATGCCATGTGCAAAACTAGTTATCTCCCTATTTAAGGGCTCAAATTATAATAATTATCATTTGTTATATCTTAATGGTCTAGTAAAAAGTTTCAGGCATACAACAGGTGAAGAGCACCTATTTCCCATGATCAGGTTCAACCTTCCATGCTCCAGTTCCTCACTTTCTCTTTGCCCATGCATATCAAAACAAATGTGAAAACCACATCCCGTATCAAGGACCCAAGAATGAGAAAGTTGTGTGTTATTGATTTGGATAGTGTATATACCTAATGAGGAGCCAGATGGCTTCATCTTCCTTTCTTTCAAATCTTTCAAGTACTTTGGGCAGCTTCTTCTCTGATGCCCCTTTTCTCCATAGTGAAAGCAAGTGGCCTCCTTTGGATCACTAATAGACGAAACATCAAAATTGGGCTTCCCCTTCGACCAACTTCTAGAAAATCCAGTATGGGCCTTACCCTTCCAATTTGGGTGGGAGCTGCCCTTCTTCTTCTTTCCTCTGTTATGACCAATGGCCAAGATAGGTGCACTTGTCGTAGAAGGGACATGATTTTTCTTTATTCCTGACTCAGCAGTTTGCAAGAAGTTGTGGATTTGGGTCAATGTGGTATTTGTGTTGTTCAAATGATAAGTCAAAACAAACTGATCATAACTAGGAGGCAAAGAGTTAAGGACCATGTAAATGCCCAACTCTTTATTAAAAGACACATTAAGTTTTTCTGACCTCTCCACGTATCTCTTCATTTTTTGTACATGTGCGCAAACAAATTCTTCTTCCCTTAACTTGCATGCCATGGGAGACTTGACCACCTCATAGTGTTCTTGTCTCGTTTTCTTGTGAAACTTTTTAGCAAGATCGAAGAGCATTTCATATGCCTATTAGTCCTTATAGAACTTCCGCAGCTCAGGTGCCATGGTTGCAACCATTATGAAGTCGACCTTAATGGCGTCATCGACATGTTTATTATGGAAGGCTATTTCCTCAGGAGTGGCAGTAAATTCATCGATTTCAAGAAGAGGTTTCTCGAGAACATACTCTTTGTTCTCGTAGCGAAGAGTCATCTTCAGATTTTTCATCTAGTCTATGTAGTTTTGGACCTGTCAGCTTCTCTTTTGATAGAATCGACAAGTGAGTGGAGTTTGACTTTTGAGTGGAGGTTTGAGCAGCAGGAGCATCACCATTTCCAGACTTCTATAATAAGAGAGATAGTTTTAGTTAGTTGATATAAATGCTTAATATTTTATCTCAAATTAATATTCAAGGCTAGGATCCAAAATACAATTTACAATTAACAAGATGGATTTCGTAATCTAATTGCAAATTTAATAAGGTAGTGTAACATCTCAAAAATCATAACAAGTTAAACTTTTCAAAACAAAACATTTACTAAAAAGAAGTGTTTACAAAACCATTGTTTCCAAAAAAAATTGTTTTAAATCAGAGTCTCCCAAGATCAACAATCATGAAACCAAGGATGTGTACGGTCACGCCTTCGCCTTGCGACTGTCCCCTGAAGTACCTGAAACAAAACTAAAATTGTAAGCCAATTCCTACTGAGTTTCCCCAAAGTACCACCACATAAACATAACAAAAAACAGGATGTATACAGAGCCTTCAACATGACTAGACCGTCTCACTGGGTCTTCAGCCTATCTGAACCGTTCTCCGGGCCTTCGGCCTGACTAGTCTGCCTTGTAGGCCTTCGGTCTATCCGGACCACCCTGGGTATTATGGCCTTCAGCACAATGAAGGACTGCCTCAACCCAATATACCATCACATATCAACATATATAAAATATACCATAACAATCAATAGCTAGCATATACAGGTGGTTATACAGATCTAACAGATCACCACAGCATAGCAACATCCTATATACCAGGATACAGATCTAACATATCACTACATCATAGCAACATACGGTAAACCAGGATATCACGCCAATGGTTCGGCCTTGGTTCCTTCGACTCGTTAGTACAGTGAGGAAAACTCACCTCACAGTCTGAATGCAATCTGAATAACTCCCAGCTCCGACAACCGGCTCAACCCAAATCATAAATGTCAACACATTTCCCATTCTAAATTAATAACATTTCCCAAAAAAATACTCTTGGTCAAAACTGATCAAAACCAACAAGTCAACTGAGTCAAACCAGTTGAGACAACCCACCCGAGTCAACTCAGCCGAGTCAACTCAGGGCTCGTACGCGGGGCGTACTCGAGCTTTGACCGCGGTCGGGGTGGTTGACCATATACGCGCTGCGTACTCCATGTTACGCAGGGTGTATGCTCAGACTTCCTAATTCCTCAACAAGAGCTTAATACATTAAGCTCTCACGTCCAACTTTCAGATCCAAGCCCAAAATACCACTAAGAGTCAAAAAGTTTCCAACTTTATGACTTCGCATGTCCATTAAGTGCTTAATACAAAAAATCCCAACTTCTTAATGCCTTAAGACCCTCTAGAGCATGCATGGAGGAAAACTAACCATCAAGACCACAATTTTATGACTTAAGACGCCTCATAAGGTCTAAAATGACGACTTATTTGGTCAAGAGCATGCCATGTTCAAGAATCACCATATTCGGGACCAAAAGTGCCCTAAAGGAAGAAATGGATAGATCTACAAGATAGAGTGATCAATTTATGAACTTTTTACCTCCAAGAGGTTGCTAGTAAGTGGGGAATCCCAGATCTAAGTTGCTTCCAAGCTTCAAGGTCCTTGCACCAACTTCTCCTTCTTTAAGAACACCAAAAAGGCACACAAATGAGCTCACAACACTCCTCTCACTTAGGGTTTGCTAGAGGGTCGAATTCTCAGATGGAGGCTGATGAGGGAATGATAGATGAGGCTATAACGATGCTTATATATGGGCCAAACCCTAAAAATTAGGGTTTGAACTTTCTCCACGTACGCCCTGCGTACGCGGTGTACGCCCAGTGTACCAGGCTCTGCCCTAGTATACTCATCATACACAACGTATGCCCATCGTACTTCCCATAGCCTAAAATATCCAAAATGCCACAATCATCCATTTTTCACTCTTTCTTATACTCGGGGACTAAAAGGCAATATTTATTCATACATAGGGTTAAAATTGAAAATTACTCAACATCGGGATGCTACAATTCTCCCCCATTTGAACTAGACTTCTTCCTCGAAGTCGGCCGTCACGAACAACTTAGGATAATGCTCCCGCATCTCTGCCTCTGGCTCCCAGGTCCACTCGGAGCTTTTACAATTTTACCAAAGGTATCTCCTTGTTGCGTTGAATCTTCATCTTCCTTTCCACTATCGCTACCGGCCTTTCAACATAATTCAGGCACTCATCGACATGAATATCATCCAATGGGACGTTGGCCTCAACATCTAACATGCACTTCCGCAACTGCGAAACATGGAAGGTGTTGTGGATCTGACTGAGCTCACTTAAAATTCCAACCGGTAGGCCAACCAGCATACCCTGGCGATCACACGGAACGGTCCAATATACCGGGGCCCCAATTTTTCCTTTTTCCTGAAGCGTATCACACACTTCCAGGTTGAGACCTTCAGTAGTACCATGTCACCGGCCTAAAATTCCAACTCCCATTGGCATCGGCCAACATAAATCTTCTGCCGACTCTAAGCTGTTTGCAGTCTCTGCCTGATCTCCTGAATATGCTCCGTGATCTGAAAGGCTACCTCGGTCCTTCCCATGACTGTGTGACCAACCTCTCCCCAACACACTGGGGTACGGCATCTCCGATCATACCAGTGCTCAAAAGGCAGGGCACCAATACTGGAGTGATAGCTGTTGTTGTAGGAAAACTACGCAAATGGTAGGTAGGAATCCCAACTCCCACCAAAATCTATGTCACAAGCCCGCAACATATCTACAAGTGTCTGGATGGTCCGCTCAGTCTGACTGTCAGTCTGCAGATGATAAGTAGTGCTGAAATGTAGCCTCGTGCCCAATTCCTCGTGGAACTTCTGCCAGAATCGGTAAGTGAACCAAACATCTCGGTCTGATACAATGGATACCGGAACCCCATGACAAGCAACAATCTCCCCAACATACACATCGGCCAACTTTTCAGCCGATGAGCTCTCCCGGATGGCCAAAACGTGGGCACTTTTGGTCAATCGATCCACGATGATGTGACAACCTTATATTTTTCCAGTCAATAAAAGTCAACCTTCGTAAATGAAATTTCGAATTTTATTTTGTTCCGTTAAGTTCACGAGGGTTAGAAAATAATGTAAAATATATAATTAGAGGTTATATAAGTTTACAGAACCAAGAACACTCGAAAAATCGAGATGTCCCTCGAAAAATCAGCAAAATCGTTCAGTCAGGCTTTTACGGCCGTAAAGCCCTGGGCCGTAAACCCGTTTACAGCCGAGAACCCATTTCCGGCCGTAAACCCAACCGGTATAAAGGTTTTCCCGGAGAGATTCTTCATTTCTCATCTTTTTCACCCGAAAACTCTCTCAAGTTGCTCCTAAGGACCTCCCAAGAACATTCATATCCTCAAGAACAAACCTTCGAATCTTCATATTTTCACCAAGAACACCAAGAACAGCCTTCATATCTTCAAAGGCCTCAAACCCAGTTCACGGCCGCAAACAGCCTTGAGCCAAGAACCTTGGCTGAAAACCCTATTTTTCCACTTCAAACAAGTCTCGGTAACATTCCTAACCCAAAAGCAAGTGTTTTCTAACACTTTAATTAATAGTTTTGCAAATTTAAATACAATTATGTGTGTAATTATCCTTAGGATATCGTTAATTCTGCGTACTCCAACTCGAGGGTCATCTTTCCGGTTTTGCTGTCAAGCTCGTGCACATAATCAACTGTGAGTTCGTACCCTTACATTTTCACTATTTTTAAACGTTTTTAAGGGAGGGAATACAAGTAAAACACAAAGTAATTTTGTGTTAACATACAAAAGATTTCAAACAGTTTTAAAGTACATCAAGTTGTTTCAACTAATTTAAATTATTTTAAGAAGTGTTTTCAAACTACTTCAAACATTTTATACTTTTATTTCAAAGTACAGGGTTATATGCATATGTCTTATACATATATAAATACAAACTTTATTTACACAACTCGTTAACTCTTTTGTAACATGTTGAGCAAAAAGGGTACCTTTCTTATCGTTTCATAGAGTTATACAAACTGTTTGGCTACAAGAACTTTCAATACATACAGAAGATGCATTTAAACTATAATAGGTATAGTTTATGGAATACTACTCTAGATTACTACTACAAGTACACACTACTAAGATAATTATTTAAGTATAATTATTTTATATTACTAAGTGCACTACTACGGGATAATACAAACAATTACTAATACAAGAGAACATTATAACACTATATGTAAAACGAGTTAATACAGGGTTGTGAGACACTACTTCCGGTACCCACCAGGGTACAGGTTCAAGTCCTATAAATTATAACCAGAGTCTCCCGGATGGAGAGCGTGAGATTTGTGTATATATCTATACGGTACTGACAATCCCACATCCAAACTTCTAGCTACAGTTAGGCAGGCATGCCTAGGGGTGTGACAAATGTCATAAATACCGACGCTTGAAGAAGGTCGTAGAGGCCACTAGGTCTTATTAGTATGGTTATATGAAACTCACAATAGTATAAACAAGGTTTACAGGATTTACACTACTTCTAATATTTTATATTAATATTAAATCTCTCTACACTACTAGTACAATACGTTTACATATTGGGAAAGTCATACAAACGTTTTGATAATTAATCAAACTACAGCACACTGTTTTACACTACATCTGGTGGATTACAGGCACTATTGTAGACACTATTGATACTACAGACACTACTACAGTATAAACGCTACTATTGGCACTACTAAAATTCACTACTTTCTAGTACCATGTACACCGATATAATTTACAATCTAAATACAAATACAACCCGGATCACAAAATACAAGTACAATTTACTACTTTTAGTACAAAACATACTTTTCCATGAGTACGTTTAACCAAGGCATACATTTAAAAAGGTTTGCATACAAACATAATTGTAATTCAACGCTTTTACATGTGTGAGTCAACAAAACTTTCATTTCTTTATATCAGAAGATATAGGATTTTCTGGAGGATCAAACCAAGGTTTTCAAAGAACATACTTTTCAAATACAAATGCTTACGAACTCACCCACTTTAATGTTGACACTTTTCAAAACCACTTGCATTCTCAAGTCACTAGTAGTCAGGTACACGTACAGGGTTTCCAGAAGGCGGAGTATAGTAGCTTCAAGTCTTTATTTTGCTATTTACTTTTGGAGTCAATCATGTATGATTCAAATTCAATGTAAACACCATATTATTAATTCAATGGTTGTTGTTGTTTTGATTACTATTATACAATTGTTGTGATACTTGAAAATAACGTCCTCCATCCCCGAACGTTTCCGTCGTCTCGGTTTAGGGGTGTGATAGATGACCCATATAGCATCAAATCCCTTGGCATTCTTCGGTAACTTGGTGATAAAATCCATGGTGATATCTTCCCACTTCCACATGGGAACCTCCAAAGGCTGGAGCTTTCCATGTGGCCTCTGATGCTCGACCTTGACCATCCTACAGATCAAGCACCTCTCAATATACCAGGCTATCTCCCTCTTCATAGACGACCACCAGTAACTTAGTCTAAAATCCCGATACATCTTGGTGGCTCCACAGTGTATAGAAAATCACGACTTATGAGACTCCTGCAACACTATTTGCCTGACCCCACCAGAAACTGGAACCCAAAATCAACCACACCAGGTCAACAACCCCCGACTATCGGCGACAAACCTATCGATATCGCCCCTTATCCTCTCTTGTTTCCAGTTCTCCTTATGACTGTGCCCCTGTGATTAAATCCAAAAGTGGATAATCAATCGATATCCTCATACACATATCCCCAGCTGAAGATCCAGTCGACTTGCGGCTCAAGGTATCCGCTACCACATTCGATTTACCCGGATGGTAAAGGATCTCGCAGTCATAATCCTTGACCATGTCCAGCCAACTGCGCTGCCTCATGTTCAGGTTCGGCTGGTCCATAAGATATCACAAACTCTTATGATCCGTGTAAACGGTACAACGGACCCAATATAAGATAATGTCTACAAATCTTGAGGGAAAATACCACTGCTCCCAACTCCATGTCATGAGTAGGATAACATGCCTCATGCGGCTTCAGCTTCTGATAAGCATACACAATCACTCACCCTGTAACATCCGTCTCTCGAGCTTGGAAGAAGAGAAGAGGAGTTGAAGAAGAAGAACTTGAGTATCTTGAGCTCAAGGATCTGGGACTATTTCATCTTTTGTCACTCAAAGGAGGTATAAAGCTTCCAACTTTCCTCTTAGAAGCTTAGATCTAGGATTATGGAGCTTTGGACCTTTTTAGGTCCACAGGATGGATTTTTATCATGCAACTTCGTTTTTAAGCTTAGGGTTGCTACCCTTGGAGCTCAAATCATTCCTTTAGCAGTAAAGTTTTAACCTTTAAGGCCTTTATGTAACTATGCATGAGATCTAGCCATTTCTATGGAGTTAGTTGCTATTATCCAATGTTTGGGCTCATTTGGTGGGTTGCAAGCCACCAAGTGATCGACTTTATGGATCAAGACATTGAAGAGGACTAGGATCTGTGATTATAGCCTTTTGATTAGAGTATTAAGCACTTAATGGGAAAAGTGACTTAATAGGGAAGTACACTGGGCGTACATGCAGGTACGCGCAGCGTACATGCCATTTAGCCAGTACGCTTAGCGTACAGAGGAGTACGCCTAGTATACTCAACAGATATGGGCTTGGCATGTTTTGGGCCTCGGTTTGGCCCATACTTTGGACTTTGGGCCTTTGGGCCTTAGTGGGCCATCAGAAGTCAGATAATTTGGGCCAAGAATATGTTTGGGCTTAGGGTAAGGCCCATTAGAGGGAATGGGCCCAATTTAGCAAATTGGGCCACTAGTGGGCTTGGGAAGCCTACCTAGTGTGGGGCGTTTTGTATTATAGTCTTGGACCTCTGATATGGACCAAGTAGGACCAAGGGGTAAAATGGTTATTTTACCCTAAGAAGATTATCAGATTTTAACAAAGTACTATTATACAGAGTTAGCCGGGGAGTCGTGGGAGCAGCCAGCAGAGATTCCTTACACACGATTTCAACATTCAGTTTAAGAGGCGAGTCTTCTCTTATAGGAACGAGTCTAAGGCACCAAGGCCGACCCATTTATGTGTGATTGTATGTGTCGGGGTTAGCCCGATGTAGATTTTATGTTCCGGACTTTGGTCTGATGCCGGGGCAAGCCCAAGGAAGTTAGTATTCTTGATGTCTTCGTGATTCTTGCATGTGTCTGATTATGTGTTCCGGACATTGGTCTGATACCCCGGCAAGCCCGAGGAATGTTAGCATTCATGTTATGTTTATGTTTATGTTTATGTTTATGATATGTTTGTTGATATGATATGTATACCGGACTTCGGTCTGATTTCGGGCGGGGCCCGATGCAGGGGCTAGGCCCAAGTTATGCCGGACCTCGGTCCGATGCCGGGCGGGGCCCGATGCCGGATTCGTCCGATATCGGGAGGGTCCCGAGGAAGTGGGCTAGGCCCAGTATGTGATTATGTGTATGGTATGTGGTAGCTTGGGGGACTCACTAATCTTCGTGCTTACAATTTTCAGTTTGGTTTCAGGTACTTCAGCTAGCATAGGGAAGGGCTCGGGATGATCGCATGGTACACACCACAACTTTCTAGCCTGGGAGATTAACTCTGATATTTTTACATGATTTTGATATAGTACTTGATATGATGTTTTTGAGATACACGATTTATGGATTTATCTATATGATGATGGTTGAATTATGGTTTTATTAATGAATTTAAAAAGAAATTTTTGGACCGTATTTTTGGGATGTTTCAAGTTGGTATCTGAGCCTTGATTTGAGGGATTCAGGTACACTCTCAGGTGTGTCTGAACTCAAACTAAGGACATGGTATGGAAATTTTCAAAAGAAAATCATTTTTATAAAAGAATTTTTAAAAAGAGAAAAGAACTTTGAAAAAAGAAAAAGGGTGTGGTGCATGCAATCAGCCGAGCTCAAATAAGTAGTCCCAAATTACCCATACAAGTTTATGTTATGATATGTTTATGAGAATTTCATGCTAGTTTAGGTCTAAGGATCTAGGAAGGATGCCTTATGTGCCTATTATATGTGTATCAGCTTTATGAGAATTGCATGCTAGTTTAGGACTAAGGATCTAGGAAGGATGCCTTATGTGCCTGGTATGTGTATCTCAGCTTTATGAACCGCATGCTAGTACAGATTAGTTAGTGATGGCCTAAATGTAATATGCTTGAATATGTGTACTCGATGCTTGAATATTTCTTGCTTTGTACTTTTAGGAGTTCTACTTATCTCTTACTAACAAGTATATGAATATGTTACATTACATATTGCGAGGACTAAATAATTTCAGAAGGTTAGGTCTAGCTCTATTGCTCAGCTCTTGTTTGAGTCCAACCGTTGTAGTGTAGGATCTTTCATTCGAAGAATTATCTAGTCTTAGTGATATGTAATAGTATTCACGAGCTAGTTAAGGGGAGGTAGAAGGGACTTCATATGCAGCTGAGGGCGGAGAGTGGGTTGGTGATTACCCTAGGGCAAGCCTAGGATGAGTTTAGCATGAGATCAGCAATAGTAGTAGAAGGGACTTAGTGGATTCGAGGCAGTTCTTGAGGAAAGTACGGATAGATGTGGAAGGTAGTATGGGCCCGTACTACTGAAAGCAGAGGATCTGTACTCGAATCAAGGGAGGCTGAGATGAATCCAGGAAACTTGTAGTATGTTAGATCCCTCGAGATATGATGATTATACTGATGTTTGTTATGGTGTATTTTCAGTATGGTGACGTTACGCCCTAGGCCGACTGGCACTGGTGAGGGATCAGGCTCGGGCTCTGGATCCGGGCAGATGAATGAGCAGACGAGGGAGTTTATTTCATATAAGATCATACACAGCATTCTCGATCAGACTCCTGTGATATTTGGATCGGTCAAGGAGGGTATTTTAGAGCTTCTGGATGAGAAGCTGAGCGCTTTCCGCACTGAGATGGCGGCCGTGATGGGGTCGCGCACATTTACTTTCACGAAGTTCAGAGCTTGTGGAGCTCCCGAATACCATGGGGCTCGGGACCCCATTGTGAGCACCAGATGGTTGGCGGATGTCGCCAACGCATTCCGCACTAGCAGATATCCCGAGGGGGACAAGGTTCGACTTGTGTCCTGTCTTTTGAAGGACAGTGCACGAGACTGGTGGGAGGAGGTCGGACATGCCATCTGTGATGATGCAGCTCTTGATACCATGACCTGGGCTGACTTTTTAGCCAGATTCAGAGCCGAGTTTGCACCCGTGATAGAGGTGCATCAGCTAGCTAGGGAGTTCCAGGACAGACGACTGAGATAGTGGCGGAGATTACCGACAAGTTCAGGGAGAGGGCCCTTCTTGTTCCATAGTACGTAACGGACGAGGAGATGAAAAAGGCCCGATATCATGAGATGTTGAGGAGCGATATCAGACCGTTTGTGAGCCGCTCCAGCTGCAGGATGCTAGAGGATATGATAGCGAGGGCTAGTGAGAGAGAGATTGATTTAGAGATGGAGAGGAATAGGAATCCTGAGGTGACGTCTGGCATGGAGAGATCGGGCAAGAAGCCCAAGGTGTCTGACCACAGGTCTAGAAGCTAGCAGGGCCGCAGTCGTTGTGGCAAATGCGTCATGTTGCACGATGGGGTGTGCAAGGCAGGGAGTTCCGTCTGCTTCAAGTGCGGCCGAACTGGGCATATGAGCAGGGATTGTACAGCTACTACCACCACGACGACATCATCAGATCTGATTTGCTTTCAGTGCAATCAGATGGGATACAAGCGGTCCCAGTTTCTGAGCTTAGCAGCAGCATGGCAGGTGGCAGCACCCGCTCCTGCAACATTGAGGATCACAGACGGCCGCCAGGGTCGGGCAGAGGCGCCGGTGGCCAAGAGCAGAGCCTTTCAGTTGACAGCTGAGGAGGTACGAGCAGCGCCTGACGTGGTGATGGGTATGTATCTTTCTCTTATCTATTTATTGATATTGTTTGTTACTTATGTTTATGTGTTTTGTTATAGGATCGTTCTTAGTGAATGGTATATCAGCTTTGGTACTGTTTGATTCGAGTGCCACCCGATCTTTTGTGTCGCTCGTACTTAGCAAGCAATTTAGTAGAGCTCCGGGGGAGCTGGATTGCCTACTTGATGTCGAGATAGCAGATGATAGGACTGTCAGGGTTGCGAGGGTTCACCGAGGATGTACACTCCAGTTGTTTGATGAGCAGTTTTCTGCTGATCTAGTCCCTATTCCCATGCGAGGGAATAAGGTTATAGTCGGTATGGATTGGTTGAGCCCCAATGGGGCAATGATCGACTGCGAGCAGCAACTGGTGAGGGTTCAAAATCCTAGTGGGGGAGGGTTAGTGATACAGGGCGAGAGGCCAGAGCGCGGACCAGTCGTATGTTCAGCAGCGAGGGCGAGGTGTTACCATCAGCAGGGTTGCACAGTTTATGTTGCTTATGTGATGGATACCCGGGATAAGGGTAAGGCGACAGTGGATGATGTACTGGTAGTGCGAGAGTACCTGGACGTATTCCCAAAGGATTTACCTGGGATACCGCCGGAGAGATAGGTTGAGTTTAGGATTGACCTAGTCCCTGGTGCGGCTCCGATAGCCAAGGCACCATATCGGTTGGCTCCTCCCGAGATGCAGGAGTTGTCTACGTAGTTGCAAGAGCTGCTAGACAATGGTTTTATCAGGCCGAGCAATTCACCATGGGGAGCCCCGATCCTGTTAGTGAAGAAGCAGGACAGGACACATTGCATGTGTATAGACTACCAGGAGTTGAACAAGGTAACGGTGAAGAACCGTTACCCACTTTCGAGGATAGACGACTTTTTTGATCAACTTCAGGGAGCATCTTGGTTCTCCAAGATTGATCTACGGTCACGGTATCACCATATGCGATTCAGGGAGGATGATGTACATAAGACAACTTTTAGGACTCGCAATGGTCATTATGAGTTTGTGGTGATGCCGTTTGGGCTCACCAATGCTCCAGCCACGTTCATGGACCTCATGAACCGCGTGTGCAGACCGATGCTGGATCGGTCTGTAATAGTCTTCATTGATGACATCTTGGTTTACTCCAAGACTCAGGAGCAACATGAGGAGCACCTGAGGGAGGTGCTGGAGACACTAAGGAGGGAGAGAATTTTTTTGAAGTTCTCCAAGTGTGAGTTCTGGTTGCGCGAGGTGCAGTTCCTTTGGGATCTCATCAACCAGAAGGGTATTCTGGTCGATCCGGCCAAGATAGAGGCTGTGATGCAGTTGGATATTCCATGGTCTCTATCTGATATTCGGAGTTTTCTAGGTCTAGCAGGTTATTACAAGAGATTTATCCAAGACTTCTCCAAGATTGCAGTACCTTTGACCCGATTGACCAAGAAGTCGGTTGTATTCCGTTGGCGGCCTGATCAGCAGGCAACCTTCGAGACCCTTAGACAACGGTTATGCGAGGCACCGATTCTGACTTTTCCAAAGGGAGTTGATGACTTTGTGGTTTACTATGATGCTTCAATCATAGGCATGGGAGCAGTTTTGATGCAGCGGGGCCATGTGATAGCTTATGCGTCGAGGCAGTTGAAGCCTCACGAGGATACCTATCCGACGCACGATTTAGAGTTGGGGGCTGCGGTTTTTTCCCTCAAGATTTGGTGGCATTACCTCTACGGGGTCCGATGTACCATTTACACGGACCACAAGAGTTTAAGGTACCTCATGGATCAGCCGAATCTGAACATGAGGTAGCATCGGTGGTTAGATGTGGTGAAGGAATATGACTGTGAGATCCTTTACCACCCGGGCAAGGCCAATGTGGTGGCTGATGCCTTGAGCAGCAAGGCGGTAGCGGACCCGATTCAAGACATTTTCTGAGGATGACAGTGATTACTCCATTGTTGGTGCAGATTAGAGAGGCGCAGGTGGAGGGCCTGAAGGAAGAGCGCCAGAAGTGCAAGAGGATTGTGGGTCGGGTGGCCTCATTTGATTATGACAGCCGAGAGTTGTTGACCCTGCATTGGAGGGTCTGGGTTCCGTACTGGGGTGGAGTACGATAGGTTTTGATGGATGAGGCCCATAAGTCAAGGTTCTCCATCCATCATGGGGCAATGAAGATGTACAAAGATCTTCGACCCGATTACTGGTGGCCCTGCATGAAGCAGGATGTAGCTTGGTACGTAGAGAGATGTCTGACCTGCAGGAAGGTCAAGGCAGATCACCAGAGGCCTCACGACAAGATGCAGCTGTTAGACATCCCCGTGTGGAAGTGGGAGGACATTACTATGGATTTTATCACTAAGCTTCCTAGGACCGCACGTGGGATTGATTCGATATGGGTCATCGTGGATCAGTTGACCAAGAGCGCTCACTTTATCCCGATCCAGGAGAGAATATCGGCCAAGAAATTGGCCGAGATTTATGTGCGAGAGGTAGTGGCATGACATGGAGTGCCAGTCTCGATGGTGTCAGATCGAGATTTCCGTTTTACTTCCAGATTTTGGAAGCGGTTTCACGACGAGATGGGTACTCGTCTCCACTTCAGCACTGCCTTCCACCTCCATACCGACGAACAGAGCGAGAGGACGACTCAGACTCTTGAGGACATGCTTCGTGCATGTATTCTGGATTTCGGTGGCAGTTGGGATACGTATCTTCCGTTAGCGGAATTTTAGTATAACAACAGTTACCACGCTAGTATAGACCGGCCTCCCTTCGAGATGCTCTACGGGAGGAAGTGTAGGACGCCAATCTGTTGGGGTGAGTTTGGTTAGAGGGTCATGGGGATTACGGGGGTAGTACTCAAGACCGCAGAAAGGATCCGGCAGGTCCGGAGCAGGCTCCAGACTGCTCAGAGTCGACAGAAGAACTACGCTGACAAGAGGCGTTCAGACTTAGAGTTCCAGGTGGGCTACATGATCCTCCTGAAGGTGTCACCCTGGAAGGGTGTCATTCGGTTCCGGAAATGGGGAAAATTGGGACCCAGGTACATCGGTTCGTTTAGGGTTTTGGCCCGGGTGGGTCGGGTTGCTTACCGGTTAGATCTTCCGGTAGAGCTCAGCCAGATCCACAGCACTTTCCACGATTCTCAGCTGCGGAAGTGCTTAGTGGATGAGTCAGCAGTTGTACCTTTAGAGGAAATTCAGGTGGATGATAGTCTGAACTACATCGAGAGACAAGTGGCTATCCTCGATAGAAAGATGAAAGAGCTGAGGAAAAAGAGAGTGGAGTCGGTGAAGGTGCAGTGGCAGCACCGCAAGGGCTCGGAGTGGACCTAGGAGCCCGATGAGGAGATGAGGGAGCACTACTCGGAGTTGTTTCCGGATGCAGCAGACTTCGAGGACGAAGTTTGATTAAAGTGGGGGAGAATTGTAACATCCGTCTCTCGAGCTTGAAAGAAGAGAAGAGGAGTTGAAGAAGAAGAACTTGAGTATCTTGAGCTCAAGGATCTGGGACTATTTCATCTTTTGGCACTCAAAGGAGGTATAAAGCTTCCAACTTTCCTCTTAGAAGCTTAGATCTAGGATTATGGAGCTTTGGACCTTTTTAAGTCTAAAGGATGGATCTTTATCATGCAACTTCGTTTTTGAGCTTAGGGTTACCACCCTTGGAGCTCAAAGCATTCCTTTAGAAGTAAAGTTTCAACCTTTAAGACCTTTATGTAACCATGCATGAGATCTAGCCATTTCTATGGAGTTAGTTGATATTATCCAATGTTTGGGCTCATTTGGTGCGTTGCAAGCCACCAAGTGATCGACTTTATGGATCAAGACATTGAAGAGGACTAGGATCTGTGATTATAGCCTTTTGATTAGAGTATTAAGCACTTAATGGGAAAAGTGACTTAACAGGGAAGTACGCTCGGCGTACATGCAGGTACGCGCAACAGACACGCCATTTAGCCAGTACGCTTAGCGTACAGAGGAGTACACCCTGCCTACTCAACAAGTATGGGCTTGGCGTGTTTTGGGCCTCGGTTTGCCCCATACTTTGGACTTTGGGCCTTTCGGCCTTAGTGGGCCATCAGATGTCAGATAATTTGGGCCAAGAATATGTTTGGGCTTAGGGTAAGGCCCATTAGAGGGAATGGGCCTAATTTAGCAAATTGGGCCATTAGTGGGCCACTAGTGGGCTTGGAAAGCCTACCTAGTGTGGGGCCTTTTGTATTATGGTCTTGGACCTTAGATATGGACCAAGTAGGACCAAGGGGTAAAATGGTCATTTTACCCTAAGAAGATTATCAGATTTTGACAAAGTATTATTGTATAGAGTTAGCCGGGGAGTCGTGGGAGCAGCCAGCTGAGATTCCTCACACACGAGTTCAACATTCAGTTTGAGAGGTGAGTCTTCTCTTATAGGAACGGGTCTAAGGAACCAAGGCCGACCCGTTTATGTGTGATTGTATGTGTCGGGGTTAGCCCGATGTGGATTTTATGTTTCGGACTTTGGTATGATGACGGGGCAAGCCCGAGGAAGTTAGTATGCTTGATGTCTTCGTGAATCTTGCATGTGTCTGATTATGTGTTCTGGACTTTGGTCCGACGCCGGGGCAAGCCCGAGTATTGTTAGCTTTCATGTTATGTTTATGTTTATGTTTATGTTTATGATATGTTTGTTGATATGATATGTATACCAAACTTCGGTCTGATTCCGGGTGGGGCCCGATGCAGGGGCTAGGCCCAAGTTATGCCGGACCTCGGTCTGATGTCGGGCGGGGCACGTTGTCGGATTCGTCCGATGCCGAGTGGGGCCCGAGGCAGTGGGCTAGGCCCAGTATGTGATTATGTGTATGGTATGTGGTAGCTTGGGGGACTCACTAAGCTTCGTGTTTACAGTTTTCAGTTTGGTTTCAGTTACTTCAGCTAGCAAAGGGAAGGGCTCAGGATGATCGCATGACACACACCACAGCTTTCTAGCCTAGGAGATTTACTCTGATATTTTTACATGATTTTGATACAATACTCGATATGATGTTTTTGAGATACACGATTTATGGATTTATCTATATGATGATGTTTGAATTATGGTTTTATTAATGAATTTAAAAAGAAATTTTTGGACCGTATTTTTGGGATGTTTCACACCCTCTCTGCATCAGAAACGCCCCCAAACCAGTGATGGATGCATCAAAAAATACTACGAAATCCTTGACACCCTTCGGAATGGTGAATACTGGGGCCTCACATAACCTCTGTCGTAATGTCTCTTATGTCGTCTGCTGCTCATGGTCCCATAAGAAATCCACTCCTTTACTCTTTAGACGAGTGAGGGGTACATCAATATTGGAGAAAATCATGGATAAATCTATGATAATATCCCGCTAAACCCAAGAAACTCCTGATCTCTGAGGGAGATTTTAAAACCTCGCACTGCATCACGGCCTCAATCTTGGCCGGATCGACCGAAATCCCATTTTGGTTAACGAGATGTCCCAGGGACTAGACCACTCGTAACCAAGACACACACTTTGAGAACTTGGCATACACCCGTTCTTACCTCAACACTCCCAAAAGCCCTCGAAGGTGCTCCTCGTGTTGCTCTCTAGTCTTGGAATACAACAAGATATCATCAATGAATACAATAACTGATTGATCGAGCATCGGCCTGCATACCCGATTCATCAAATCCATGAATATTGTAGGCACATTGGTGACCCTAAATGGCATCACCTCGAACTCGTAATGCGCATAACAAGTCCGAAACGCGGTATTCTCCTTGTCCTCCTCTCTCACCCTCACCTGATGATATACCGACCTCAAGTCGATCTTTAAGAACCAAGATGCACCCTGTAACTGATCAAAGAGGTCGTCAATCCGCGGAAGAGGATAACAGTTCTTCACCGTCAACTTGCTCAACTCCCGGTAGTCAATGCACATCTGGTGTGAACCATCCTTCTTCTTGACGAACAATATCGGTGCTCCCCATGGTGAACTGCTTGATCTGATGAATTGCTTTCCTAATAGCTCCAGAAGCTGAGAGGACAAATCCTGCATCTCAGGTGATGCCAAGCAGTACGACGCCTTGGAAATCGGAGCCGCACCTGAAACTAGGTCAATCCTGAACTCAACCTGCCTCTCGGGAGGCACACTAGGTAACTCCTCCGAAAACACATCAACAAACTCTCTAACAACTACAAATCTGAAACCGAGACCTGCTTCCCCACCCGAGTATCAACCACATAGTTAAGATAACCCATACACATATGTTGAATATACTGTCGAGCGTTGTTCACCGAACAAAACCTTGATCCAACCCTGGTACCCTCTCTGTAGATGACCATTTCTCCCCCACATGGGGTTCGAACTATCACTCACTGGCCCTCACAATCGATCATAGCACCAAACCATCTCAGCCAATCCATCCCCACTATCACGCATACATCCTCCAAGGAAATAGAGATCAAGTGTATTGGATAAGGAACCCCAAAGATCTCCAATACACAACCCTGATACACTCTGGATGTACTCCATGTTCATTAGTGATAGAAACCCGCAATGGACACTCCAACTCGCAAAGGGTCATACCAAAATCCCTACTAAAAGATCGAAACACAAAGGACCAACTTGCACCCGAGTCAAATCACACAAGAGCAAGCAAAGAATTCACTAACAATGTACCTATCAGATACATAAACATAAGCATACCATGATATAATCGAAAGAACAATAAATAGAAACATACCAGTCATGACGTCTGACGCTGCCCTGGCCTCCTCGGCAGTGAGCTGAAAAGCATGGCCCCGAGCCCTCGTGGGATCCGCTGTACCCTGGCACCCATCGTTGATCCTCAAAGAGGCTGGCGTTGGGGCATGCGTCAGCTTGGCGATGAGCAATGGACAACTGAACCTCACATGGCCAACTTGATCACAATGGTAGCAAATCCTGGTGCTCTGTATTGGGGCCGGCTGGCGACAATCCCTCGTAAAGTGCCCGTCCTTGCCACATTTGTGGCATCCAGAGATTAGACTGACAAGGACCCTCATTAACCTTGCCGCACTTGCCACAGGTACGACCCCTCTAACTCCCAGATCTCACATCAGCGGCTTGAACCGCTTTGCCGCAGGCTACGACTGCACAGGGGTCTACCTCAGCTCCCTCGTCTGGAGATCCGACTCAATCTTACGCCGCCTCGCAGCCTCCTGTAAATCAATGAGTGAACCATAGCGCTGAGTGGAAACAAACTGGCAGATGTCCGTCTTGAGCATGCTCAAGTATTGGGTCATCTGAGCTTGCTCAGAAGCAGCAAACTTAGGGCAGAACAGTGCTCTCAGTGTACATCTTTGTGATCTCAGGCACTGACTCCATCCCCTGCCTCAGGTCCAGATACTCCTAGGCTAATCTCTCTCTCTCTCTCTCTCTCTCTCTCTCTCTCTATCTCTCCATACCAAAGGACATATCTCGAAAGGAACATATCAGAAAACAGCTCCTGGGATACAACAGCTCTATGCTCTGGAGTGTATGAACCAGTAACTAGTCTCCACCAATCCTTTGCCCCAGACCGAAGAAGGTTCAGAGCGCACTTGACCTTCTGGTCAGCAGGGCAGGAGTAAGTAAAGAAACATCACTCCAGATCGGACAACCACCTCATAGCAATGATCAGATCCTTAACTCCATCAAACACTAAGGGCTTCGTATTTTCGAAGTCCAGGTACTGAAAAGCTCTCCCCACGCCAATCCCCGCAGCAGCAACGGTCGCGGTAGCTGCAACAACAGCAGTCTCAGAAAGTGCATCATATCGGTCATCAAAGAACTCCATCATGGTGGTCTTGATAAAACCAAACAACTCTGGTATCTGCCCTCGGACAATAAAAACATCCTCAACATGAATCATCTCCCTAACCTGATCCTCAGACAACCCTGGCCTATCTTGGCCACTCGCTCCTGCTCCTGATCTGAATCCTGACTTAAATCGCCTCGTAATTACCATACTGAAAATAAACAATAAAATATCAGATGAGGCGCATATCATACCATAGGAACCATTCTACAACAAAAAGCTAGTGATTGTGACTTTCTTGCTACGCGTACGGGTCCTGTGCTTCCAGTAGTACGGGCCCATACTACCTTCTGTACCTACCCATATTTGTTCAAGAAGATCACCACAACAAGCCTAACAGCACACACTCCGATATGCATACATCCTATTCTCACTTCCTATAGAAAGGCTAAACATCCCTCAACTGGCCCGCTCACCCCACATGACTCATCCATGAAACTTCCACCAACCTTGCAGCACCCGTGCATGCTAATCATACGTAACACTGGATCCTATAGACAGTCGAATACTTGATTCTACCCTAAGCCCACAACGAGACATGGAACAGGAAATAAGGCCAAATCAAATATTCTATGTCAATAAAATCTTAGTATGTACAATTTTTATGTATACATTAAGCAACTACAATAATGATGTCAATTTTATTCAAGAACAACCCTAGGCTATCAGGCATCATATAATCAGGAAATTCTATGATTCAATTCCTGAAGATCCCTAGCTATCACTAACATGATGTTCTATCATAAACATAATAACAAATACATGTGTAGTAACTTGGGGTATACTTACTGGCTCCGGTTGATCGTACACATCACATCCTTCCTTGGATACTTTTGAAACCCATTTAAAAATTATTTTTTTAAAGAAAAAAAACTTTTGTAGTTCCTTAGGTTGAGTTTGGATTCACACGGATGTTCCTCCAATTCACTCAAACCAAGGCTCTAATACCAACTTGTAACATCTCAAAAATCATAACATATTTAAACTATTCAAAACAACCCATTGTTGGGTTTTAGTTCAAAAATAGTTTCATAAACAAGAAAAATATGGCGACGGAAGACTTTAATTTTTGAAATAACATAAGCAGTTTATACCTACCAAGGCTATTTTTGCAAGTTATAGAACGATTTAAACACCAACCGAAGGAAGGATAAAGAAATAACAACATTTGTAGTTCTTTGGTCCTCTTGGGAGGCTTGGAAGCTGATGAATAATGTGGAACATTTGAGACACCAACAATGACTCAACTTGATGTAGATGCTAGTCTAAAACTCTTAAACCCTTAAGCTTTCAGTTCATAACCAATATGAAGTTAAAGAGGGCATGAAGATGCAAGTGTTCTTCAAGTCTTCTAACCAAAACTAAAGAGAAAGAGGGAGCAGAAGGAGGATTCGAATTTTGCATCAAGAAAGGAATGAGCACACTAGCCAAATGCAAGCCCCTTATTTATATGTATAAAGTGAAAGTATTAACCATTAAGTCTTAACACTTTAAGCACATATGTCCCCATGTCATAAACATGTGTCCCATGCTTCATTACTCTTGAATAAACTAATAGAATGTAACATACACGTTCAGTTATCGTGTTTTGTAATTTAAAAGTGAATAATATTATGAAATATTATGTGAATTTGAGTGTTGAGTTCTAACAAATAGTTTTTACTAGAATTGAAGTAAAACTATGTTTAGAATCATTCAGAAAGTATTAGAAGTCTTATGAGATTCCAATCAAATGTCAGCTATTGAAATTTAACGAAAATATAAAATTTGAAATAAGTAAAATTTTATTATTTAAAGTTGTAAAGAATCTCGTTAGAAACATTTAGGCGAAAAGCTCATCGAAATCCGAGTTATAACGAAGAAGTTATGACTATTTGAAGTTCCGCGACAGAACCGACACGACGCCGTATGACGTAAAAAGTGAGTTTTCGATAAACTGCTTTTTAGCTTTAGTAATCTAAATGAAAATCATAGTATTCATTAAACCGAGAATTTTTATAAAAAGAACGTCCAAATCTGACTTCGTATGAGGAAGTTATGATTTTTCTAAGATTCAATATAGTAATAGACAACTAAAAACTCGAAATAAAGATCGAGTGATTTTTAGCCAACACAACCTAAAAGAGAATCGAAGATCTCGTTAATAGTATTACAACGGTAAAAAGACAGACGAAAACGGATGTCAGATGAAGAAGTTATGAATTTTTAACAGACTTTTCATGTCCCGGCCCGTTAAAAATTAAACTTTAAAAATAAACTCAAAATTAGCCAAAAGAGTCTAAACGAAAGTTGTACTGAAAAGCTCTCCCCACGCCAATCCTTGCAGCAGCAACGGTCGCGGTAGCTGCAACAACAGCACTCTCAGAAAGTGCATCATATCGGTCATCAAAGAACTCCATCATGGTGGTCTTGATAAAACCAAACAACTCTGGTATCTGCCCTCGGACAATAAAAACATCCTCAGCATGAATCATCTCCCTAACCTGATCCTCAGACAACCCTGACCTATCTTGGCCACTCGCTCCTGCTCCTGATCTGAATCCTGACTTAAATCGCCTCGTAACCACCATACTGAAAATAAACAATAAAATATCAGATGAGACGCATATCATACCATAGGAACCATTCTACAACAAAAAGCTAGTGGTTGTGACTTTCTTGCTACGCGTACGGGTCCTGTGCTTCCAGTAGTACGGGCCCATACTACCTTCTGTACCTACCCATATTTGTCCAAGAAGATCACCACAACAACCCTAACAGCACACACTCCGATACGCATACATCCTATTCTCACTTCCTATAGAAAGGCTAAACATCCCTCAACTGGCCCGCTCACCCCACATGACTCATCCATGAAACTTCCACCAACCTTGCAGCACCCGTGCATGCTAATCATACGTAACACTGGATCCTATAGACAGTCGAATACTTGATTCTACCCTAAGCCCACAACGAGACATGGAACAGGAAATAAGGCCAAATCAAATATTTTATGTCAATAAAATCTTAGTATGTACAATTTTGATGTATACACTAAGCAACTACAATAATGATGTCAATTTTATTCAAGAACAACCCTAGGCTATCAGGCATCATATAATCAGGAAATTCTATGATTCAATTCCTGAAGATCCCTAGCTATCACTAACATGATGTTCTATCATAAACATAATAACAAATACATGTGTAGTAACTTGGGGTATACTTACTGGCTCCGGTTGATCGTACACATCACATCCTTCCTTGGATACTTTTGAAACCCATTTAAAAATTATTTTTTTAAAGAAAAAAAACTTTTGTAGTTCCTTAGGTTGAGTTTGGATTCACACGGATGTTCCTCCAATTCACTCAAACCAAGGCTCTAATACCAACTTGTAACATCTCAAAAATCATAACATATTTAAACTATTCAAAACAACCCATTGTTGGGTTTTAGTTCAAAAATAGTTTCATAAACAAGAAAAATATGGCGACGGAAGACTTTAATTTTTGAAATAACATAAGCAGTTTATACCTACCAAGGATATTTTTGCAAGTTATAGAACGATTTAAACACCAACCGAAGGAAGGATAAAGAAATAACAACCTTTGTAGTTCTTTGGTCCTCTTGGGAGGCTTGGAAGCTGATGAATAATGTGGAACATTTGAGACACCAACAATGACTCAACTTGATGTAGATGCTATTCTAAAACTCTTAAACCCTTAAGCTTTCAGTTCATAACCAATATGAAGTTAAAGAGGGCATGAAGATGCAAGTGTTCTTCAAGTCTTCTAACCAAAACTAGAGAGAAAGAGGGAGCAGAAGGAGGATTCGAATTTTGCATCAAGAAAGGAATGAGCACACTAGCCAAATGCAAGCCCCTTATTTATATGTATAAAGTGAAAGTATTAACCATTAAGTCTTAACACTTTAAGCACATATGTCCCCATGTCATAAACATGTGTCCCATGCTTCATTACTCTTGAATAAACTAATAGAATGTAACATACACGTTCAGTTATCGTGTTTTGTAATTTAAAAGTGAATAATATTATGAAATATTATGTGAATTTGAGTGTTGAGTTCTAACAAATAGTTTTTACTAGAATTGAAGTAAAACTATGTTTAGAATCATTCAGAAAGTATTAGAAGTCTTATGAGATTCCAATCAAATGTCAGCTATTGAAATTTAACGAAAATATAAAATTTGAAATAAGTAAAATTTTATTATTTAAAGTTGTAAAGAATCTCGTTAGAAACATTTAGGCGAAAAGCTCATCGAAATCCGAGTTATAACGAAGAAGTTATGACTATTTGAAGTTCCGCGACAGAACCGACACGACGCCGTATGACGTAAAAAGTGAGTTTTCGATAAACTGCTTTTTAGCTTTAGTAATCTAAATGAAAATCATAGTATTCATTAAACCGAGAATTTTTATAAAAAGAACGTCCAAATCTGACTTCGTATGAGGAAGTTATGATTTTTCTAAGATTCAATATAGTAATAGACAACTAAAAACTCGAAATAAAGATCGAGTGATTTTTAGCCAACACAACCTAAAAGAGAATCGAAGATCTCGTTAATAGTATTACAACGGTAAAAAGACAGACGAAAACGGATGTCAGATGAAGAAGTTATGAATTTTTAACAGACTTTTCATGTCCCGGCCCGTTAAAAATTAAACTTTAAAAATAAACTCAAAATTAGCCAAAAGAGTCTAAACGAAAGTTGTACTGAAAAGCTCTCCCCACGCCAATCCTTGCAGCAGCAACGGTCGCGGTAGCTGCAACAACAGCACTCTCAGAAAGTGCATCATATCGGTCATCAAAGAACTCCATCATGGTGGTCTTGATAAAACCAAACAACTCTGGTATCTGCCCTCGGACAATAAAAACATCCTCAGCATGAATCATCTCCCTAACCTGATCCTCAGACAACCCTGACCTATCTTGGCCACTCGCTCCTGCTCCTGATCTGAATCCTGACTTAAATCGCCTCGTAACCACCATACTGAAAATAAACAATAAAATATCAGATGAGACGCATATCATACCATAGGAACCATTCTACAACAAAAAGCTAGTGGTTGTGACTTTCTTGCTACGCGTACGGGTCCTGTGCTTCCAGTAGTACGGGCCCATACTACCTTCTGTACCTACCCATATTTGTCCAAGAAGATCACCACAACAACCCTAACAGCACACACTCCGATACGCATACATCCTATTCTCACTTCCTATAGAAAGGCTAAACATCCCTCAACTGGCCCGCTCACCCCACATGACTCATCCATGAAACTTCCACCAACCTTGCAGCACCCGTGCATGCTAATCATACGTAACACTGGATCCTATAGATAGTCGAATACTTGATTCTACCCTAAGCCCACAACGAGACATGGAACAGGAAATAAGGCCAAATCAAATATTTTATGTCAATAAAATCTTAGTATGTACAATTTTGATGTATACACTAAGCAACTACAATAATGATGTCAATTTTATTCAAGAACAACCCTAGGCTATCAGGCATCATATAATCAGGAAATTCTATGATTCAATTCCTGAAGATCCCTAGCTATCACTAACATGATGTTCTATCATAAACATAATAACAAATACATGTGTAGTAACTTGGGGTATACTTACTGGCTCCGGTTGATCGTACACATCACATCCTTCCTTGGATACTTTTGAAACCCATTTAAAAATTATTTTTTTAAAGAAAAAAAACTTTTGTAGTTCCTTAGGTTGAGTTTGGATTCACACGGATGTTCCTCCAATTCACTCAAACCAAGGCTCTAATACCAACTTGTAACATCTCAAAAATCATAACATATTTAAACTATTCAAAACAACCCATTGTTGGGTTTTAGTTCAAAAATAGTTTCATAAACAAGAAAAATATGGCGACGGAAGACTTTAATTTTTGAAATAACATAAGCAGTTTATACCTACCAAGGATATTTTTGCAAGTTATAGAACGATTTAAACACCAACCGAAGGAAGGATAAAGAAATAACAACCTTTGTAGTTCTTTGGTCCTCTTGGGAGGCTTGGAAGCTGATGAATAATGTGGAACATTTGAGACACCAACAATGACTCAACTTGATGTAGATGCTATTCTAAAACTCTTAAACCCTTAAGCTTTCAGTTCATAACCAATATGAAGTTAAAGAGGGCATGAAGATGCAAGTGTTCTTCAAGTCTTCTAACCAAAACTAGAGAGAAAGAGGGAGCAGAAGGAGGATTCGAATTTTGCATCAAGAAAGGAATGAGCACACTAGCCAAATGCAAGCCCCTTATTTATATGTATAAAGTGAAAGTATTAACCATTAAGTCTTAACACTTTAAGCACATATGTCCCTATGTCATAAACATGTGTCCCATGCTTCATTACTCTTGAATAAACTAATAGAATGTAACATACACGTTCAGTTATCGTGTTTTGTAATTTAAAAGTGAATAATATTATGAAATATTATGTGAATTTGAGTGTTGAGTTCTAACAAATAGTTTTTACTAGAATTGAAGTAAAACTATGTTTAGAATCATTCAGAAAGTATTAGAAGTCTTATGAGATTCCAATCAAATGTCAGCTATTGAAATTTAACGAAAATATAAAATTTGAAATAAGTAAAATTTTATTATTTAAAGTTGTAAAGAATCTCGTTAGAAACATTTAGGCGAAAAGCTCATCGAAATCCGAGTTATAACGAAGAAGTTATGACTATTTGAAGTTCCGCGACAGAACCGACACGACGCCTTATGACGTAAAAAGTGAGTTTTCGATAAACTGCTTTTTAGCTTTAGTAATCTAAATGAAAATCATAGTATTCATTAAACCGAGAATTTTTATAAAAAGAACGTCCAAATCTGACTTCGTATGAGGAAGTTATGATTTTTCTAAGATTCAATATAGTAATAGACAACTAAAAACTTGAAATAAAGATCGAGTGATTTTTAGCCAACACAACCTAAAAGAGAATCGAAGATCTCGTTAATAGTATTACAACGGTAAAAAGACAGACGAAAACGGATGTCAGATGAAGAAGTTATGAATTTTTAACAGACTTTTCATGTCCCGTCCCGTTAAAAATTAAACTTTAAAAATAAACTCAAAATTAGCCAAAAGAATCTAAACGAAATTTGTAGAGTATCATCTCACCTACGCGTGATTATAAAGAACGTCAAAAATGGAGCTCGTATGCAAAAGATATGGATTTTAGAAGTTTGATAAATCAAGTTTGCCCAGCGTACATGAGTACGCCCAGCGTACTCATGTAAGAGATCTGAAACTCGTCACCCTCCCTATTCCTTCGCAAGAGTACCATGTGTCGTAGGCTTGACGCATCTGATCTCATCCACCTTGTACACCTAGCGTAGTAGACCGCCTCGATCTACGCCCCGCGTACCGGAGATTTACGCCCAGCGTAATGCGAACTCTCGGACCCTATAAATAGAAAACAAAGGCAGCCGAATTTTGGTTACAAATTTCAATCTCTCTCACCCTTTACACTCTCTAAAAATACCCTAACAACCCCCGAAGCCTAAGAAACATCCCCGACACCCGAAGTAAGTCCCGACGCTCCGAAAGCCCGAGAAAATAATCTTTTCAAGTTGAAACTCTGCCCGCGCAAGGCCTGGTTTTCAACTAAAATCCCCGATTTTATCACAGAAAGTCATATTTAAAGTCGAAGTGCTGGCCAAATTAATACTTTAATCCCCGATTATTTCACGGTGAGTTCAATATAGGGACAATTGTATGTTATGTGTTATATGTTCAATGTGCTTTCCCATGTTATTATGATAATGAGCTATACCTTTGACCACGAAGTGTATGACATAGGCATCACTTGGGTACTGGTATGTATCCTTTGGCCATGAAGTGTATGACATAAGCATCACTTTGGCATTAGCAGAATACTAAGATAGGGTTGAAAGCCTGTGTATTCTAGCAAGATGATATTCTGAAATTATATTTTATGCGTCACTTGGGCTGAAGTCTTATTGATGTATATCAAGTATTGAAATTTTTATGTCTCATTCATTACAAATCTTTGAATCTGATTATTCGTTGATATGGAAATCATGTCATATGATACTCATTTGCCTTTCTTGTTCCTTGTCCCTCTTTGCTTCTGTCATATTGATATGTATATGGCATAATGTTATATTGTAACTGTTATTGAACTCACTAAGCGTCACCCGCCTTATCCCTCTCAGTGTTTAATTATTGCAGGTGATAAGCATCCAATATAGTTTTATACTGGTAGAAGATGTAGAATAGATAATATTATAGCTTTTGTATTTGGTGTATAAATTCCTGGAAAATTATGTAATATATATAAAACTTTGTAAAAAGTCTTAATAGTCGGTTTGTATCCAGTCTTTTGTAATAAGACCATATATGTAAAATATTTTTATAAATATGCATGTAGCATCTTTTTGTGGAGTAATAATATTGTAAAGTATAGAAAGGGGTTCTTTCATAGAAAGCCCATATTTTTCTTCTTTTTATGCAAATTTCGAAAATTGTATAATAAAGAGGAAAGTTAGTTTAAATTTTATTAACCCAAGGTTTATATAATCTATACTTTATCTTTTGAGTAAAACACAAAAGGTTTTCAACTAGCCCAAAAAAGTTGTACACAACTTATTAATTCATACCATATGAATTATGTAATGTTACTTGCTAATGAAAATTATTATTTCCATGAAATAAATAATTTCCAATTTAATTATAAGAGTTTTATTGAATATTTATTGAAATCAATTTCTAATAAATAATCAATTGTATCATGTTGTTGTTAGTGTGACCCAATAGTATCATATGTTATTGAGCAATATCACTTTGATATGACACTTTAGCATACTAGACCTTTCAATCTCCCACTTGCGCAAGACTCATATTAGACTGATATAGATAGTGGTGAATGTCTAGCAACATTTCACTGCCCCCAAGACCATATGACTTTTTGTGCCATTCTATTAACGCCCAATTCCCAAAAAGCTCAAAGCTACAATTGGTGTATAAGGTAAGTTTATCAGTTATCCCTTTGCTACAGACATCATGTTGAACATGAGATTCGGATCACGATCAATCTGATTAGTCGTTCAACTTTTGGTAAGGCGCCTTAGATGTCTAACTCTCAACACATAAGAGGAACAAATCCCTTCTTGACTACATAAGCCTTTTGCATAGTTCACACCATACCTGAAAATGGCTTTTATAACTACCTGGTCAAGGAACATCATTTGACCATATCGAAGCATAGTACTCCTTACACTCAAGCCCCATTATGTATCTTAGGTGTTAAGGGTACAAAGATAGTACCTTTTAAACAAGTATCATTCGTGAAAGCGATCCATGAGATGATCTTGATGCGGGTCAGTTCAATACTAGTTCTCTGACAAGTACCTATGAAACTTGGTTACAACCACTTGTCTACTTTCATCTAGTGAGAGTCAACCAATCCAATTCATATTAGTCTTACTTCATAACTGATCCTACAATTATAACAGACTATGAACCTTTTAGAATAATAACATTATTCAAGTATTAATGTGATGACTATATCCCAATATATCATAAAATTATCTAATTGTTGTTGTTATAATGTTCCAATATCCGAATACTAAATCCAAATCAAAAACCCATTTATAGAATTATAAAGTCTTGTAGCTAAAGTGTAACCATTCATACTTAGCTCAAAATAATGACTTTATCAATGGACCTGACACAATTTAATTTGTGTGAATTATGTGAATACTATCATCTCCATACTTAACTTTACCCTAGGTATAGTTAAATATCTTGGAGAATATGATTGGTGTTCTTTCGTGACATAGAGTCTCTAAGCTTGATTAAGTATACTCTCGAAGTCACAAAGATTTCTATGTTATCCTTGAATGGAAGTAATCAACATAGTTTTTCAATTATCCCATTCATCCAATCATATTTGAATGCAACTACTAAAGTAGTGTATTCTTATTTTGTAGTATATTGTGTCATTATGTTTTGCTTGGACCTCATTCCAACAAGACTAACCCTTCATTCCATAATGAAGTCAAAATCCAATTTTAATTCATAATTATTTATATATGTTTAGAAATTAACATCTTGTGCAGATCTTTCCATAAAGATCATTTGTAAACTGATTGTCTCATATACATTCTTTTAGTTCTTCTTAAGTACTCTTAGAATGTTTCATAGTCATCTAGTAACTTAACCATGTATTCAACTAGTATCCTATGTCATGCTTACAGCATGATCAAATACCATGTCTAATGCATAATATGGCGTAAATGATGAATTCATTTGCCAAGCAAATAGAATATAAATCATTTCATTTAGCTCAAACCTATGAACTATTTACTTTTGAGGTTAGCTCAAAATGGTGCCATATGACAATGCCTAGAATTCTCCAAAAGAATCTTGTGTCTTGATCCCTTTCAAGATATTTCCAATATATGTATAAGGACATGAAACTTATAACATTCATTTGATCTATCCCTTATAGATTTTTCATTCCAAGAATGTATCCTTTCCTTCCTAAGTCTTTCATTTTAAAAACACTTTTCGAGTCAAGGTGAAAACGACCCTGCTTAGTCCGAATGTGATTTCAAATGATTAAGTATGTCTCACTCATACAAGATTAGTAATTTCACTATGCTCCTACTAGTTCTTAGTAAACAAACATGTTCTATTTATTTTGATATTAAAACATACCTTGTGGTTTTACATAAAATGATGATTGCAACATTGAGATGTTTGCTTTATATCCACAAGTGGATCTCAAGCTCTACACACTTTGTTAGGATAACATGGATTAAGAAAACCTCCAGCTAATCTATATAGATATCTTCTAGTAGATGTCTATTAAGAAAAAGCGGTATTTCTTGAAATCTATTTACTATATCTCATATTAATAATATATATGAATTTATAGTAAACAATATCCTTATTGATCTAGTCAGAGCTACTTGTGGAAAAGGTTTGATCACAGTCAATGTCATGAGTATGATGAGGACCATAGTCAATGACATGAGTATGAGAAAATCCTTTTATAACAGGTATTTCTTTAAATGTGTATGGTTATCCATGTAATTTATTCTTTCTAAAAGAATCATTTACTTATTCTAGCCTTGCTATAGGGAGAAATTTTAATCAAGCCCATACTTGATTCTTATGCATGGATTACATCTCATGCTCATGACTCGAAGTCATTTATCATATTCGAGATCTGACATAGCATCATGGTATTTGATGGATTTTCCAAAAACCATCAATAAAATCTCATCAATGAGATATTCCACATTCCTCAAGTAATAGATGATTTCTACCATTAATGCGAACAATTTGTGTTTGTGAATAACTATTATTCAAGTTTAACCATCCTTGTTAAAACTACTGCTAACTATTACTACATAATGTTATGGTTCTTGATCTGCTTCAAGTTCCATGTACCTCCCACTTGCTTTATCATTAGAAGCTTGCTTTCTACTAACTTAGCTTTCACAAGAATAAGAGGACTTGTTCTTGGCGGGTTTGCATATAATAATCGAAGCCACATTTAGTGTATTATACAAATATGTGTTTAGTAGATTTTGGGTTTAGAAGTTTTAGTCCAACATCAGCTTCAAATCTATAAAACATTAAGTAAGATGAGGATGGAGCCTTTTCATACTAAATCTTATAAAATGTTTAATCTATTTATTAGTTGGTATTTGTATTCAAGATACAATTAATAGTGATTGAAGTAGTATCCCAAAAAGATTAAAGGAGGATATCTCTACCGATTAGAAAGTAAATCATACCAAGTAAGATTTAATTCATCATTTATTATAATTAAGGCCTTAGATGGTTCTTACCATTTTGTATCTCAACTTTTGAAATCTTCAACAAAGATTTCAAAATTATGCTTTACCACGTAAAATATAATTAAAACTACTATAGTAGTTAATAAAGTTGATTCGGTATCTTGTGCTTAATCTTAGACATTCATTAGAAAGGAAGTCATACATCAAAGTGTATAGTTCCTTAAATATTTTCTCTACACCTTAGTGAAAATATCATTAGGAATCCTTAACATATAAATAAGGTTCACATATGTCAAATAAACTACATTATTTGCCTTCAAAGATCCCTTTCTTGAAGTTGGAATATGTGAATGTCATTTATATAATAAAGATAACAATGTCAAATATGAGTTTGATTTAAAACAAGTTTAAGTCAAAAGTGTTTGCATATAGAACTTAATTTTATTTATAAAATGTTGATATTTACTTCATAATTCTATTAAGAGATCTAGTCTCATAAATAGAAGTTAATCATTTCAGAATATGAATATTATCGTTATGAAATACGATTGAGTAAATTATCAAAAATTTGAATAAAATAATTGATACATAAATTTAGACATGCTAAATTAAAACATACATTGTTCCAAAACAAATATTGTTTTACATTACAAGTAATTTATGTTCTAAGCATAAATAATAAACTAAACTCTGAGAGTGTAGTTCCCACTTGATTGTGCTCAATTGGTACTCCTCAGTAAATATCTACAAGCCATTTACTGATACTAGATTAACATTTAAGTATCAAGTACCTAAGTTCCATATGAAAAGTATGAGTTCTATCTAGTAGATACAAGAAGTACTAGTCTCTTCCAGACTTTCTTTCCAAATAAGAGGAGTAAATCCTCTTTCAGTGTCCGGTTTCTTCACAAAAGAAACAAGATCCATCTATGTGGGTTTTAGTAGATTTATTGGGTTTAAAGGTGTTCAGTCCATAAAACATGGGCCTCCTAGATCACACTAGGTGACTCTTTTAGCCTACGTTATTCCAATATTTAAACTAGCTTTAAATAAAATATCACTATATTTATTGGAATATTGCTTGACCTGTTATATCATCATATATATGTTTAAATTATTCAAGACTTCCTAGACGCCATGAATAACTATTCCTAGATTAATGTTAGAAGCATCTTTAACATCAGAGTGATGCCTTTACTAGGTATCATGTTCAAGTTTATTGCTTAAAGAAAATAGTTTAGGACTAGGAACTTTAAGTGTATACAATTTCATATCTCTCACGAGATTGTCTCTTAAGACATGAACCCATTCATTGAAGTTGTATCTAGTGAATGTTATTGTTTCAATAAGTCATTAAAGAAAATGACAATTCATGATAATGAGAATGGATTATTTAACTACAAAATTTTAACAAAATTCATTTAGTATTTTCAATATTTAATCTTTAATAATTAATACCATTTTAGTTTCCAAAAACATTAATTATCAAAGTCTAGGATCCAAGTTGCAAACCAAATAAATGGTTAGGTATCCTTTATCCCATCCATTTGAATTCAATCCGATAGATATTGATTATCAATTATATCTTGCTATATAATTCCTAGATTTATGGGATCTCTAATAACAAATTTAATTAGACATGTTTGATCCCATCTATGCCTCGAAACTCTCTTGCTTAGGTATCCTTTATCACAAAATATTTTCGATCAAATCATCCGATTTGAATTACTTGTGTAATCGACCTATAACTTGGTTATAGAAATCGCGAAAACACCCCAACCATCAAAAGATAACACTAAGCGGTTAGATATCCTTTATCCCACTAGTGCATACAAGAGATGTGTGAGTATTCTTCAAAAGGATTGCATAGATTTGAGGTTTGTAAAAAGGGTCTTTATATGTTTTTATAATTCTAGTTTAAAAACATACGATATCATGTTTATTACATGCATATAATAAACCATACTTTTTCAAAAGAAAATCACTTTTAAAAGGTTCTATATAAAAAAACTAGTTTTTATATAATTTGACGCAATTCAATTTTAATAACCGATATTAATTTTGAGTGCATTTGAACCTTTTATATCTTTAATAAAATTTCATTTTATTACTTATATATTTGGAGTTTGTATAAGTTATAAAAATCACCATTTAAAACTTATAATGGAGTATTTCAAAATTTGCCGTCATTAACGATTTTATAAAACCGGGTTTTATTTTTAAAATAATAACTTGTTACATCTTATGTCCAATTTTGAAAACCCAAACTCCATGTGATGTTTATTTTGTCAAAATTATTTTAGCATGTGAAAAATTTATTTATCAACCACACGTAATAATTGCATAAAATAAACAACACAAACATGCATAAAAAGATATGTGCATAAACATATCCAACTAATGACATTTTGTGAGCCAACACAAAAATGTCAAGTCCATTCCTAAAGGGACATTTAAAGGGACCAAAAACATTCTTGTAATATTGTTGTAGAAGCTCCCACTTGAGTAAACACTCATTGCTTACAAAAGATTGGAAAAACTTCTTGAAGGCTAAAATTCAGCAACTGTCGCAAAAAGTCCAACAGTCTTTTGTAAACAGCATTAGCGACACTTTTCAGAAAATGTCACTGAAAATCCTGGACACCTTTTAGACTTGGAAATTGCTCTTTTTGTCTTCAAAAATGGTTTCAAATTCATTTCTTGTTACATTTTTGAACAAATAAATTATTTCTAAAAATTAATCTATTAATTTACAAAAATAACCAATAAAAGCTAATCTATTTAATTATTACATACCATATGAATAAATAAATTATTTCAACCGTTTTATAACAAAAATAAGCAACACAACAACATAACAACACATTGGTTCTTGGCTAGTTTATGCACATCATATACATCAATATACACATCAAACAACCTTTGTTTTTCTAAGACAACTTTAAATGACAAAAGATGCATGAAACTTTTGTCACATAACATAACAAAAAAAAAACGTTGTCATAGAAAATATATATTAACTTATTTTATACAAAAACAAGTTATCCTCATTCTCCAAAAACTAAGATTTCCAAAAATCAAAAAAAAAATCTAACCAAACTTGCAAGGTGGTTCTGATACCAATTATTGGGTTTTAGTTCAAAAATAGTTTCATAAACAAGAAAAATATGGCAACGAAAGACTTTAATTTTTGAAATAACATAAACAATTTATACCCACCAAGGATCTTCGTGCAAGTTATAGAAAGATTTAAACACCAACCAATGGAAGGAAAAAGAAATAACAACCTTTGTAGTTCTCTGGGTCCTCCTGGGAGGCTTGGAAGCTAATGAAGAATGTGGAACCTTTAAGACACCAACAATGACTCAACTTGATGTAGATGCTAGTCCAAAACACTTAAACCCTTAAACTTTAAGTTCATATCCAGTATGAACTTAAATAGGGCATGAAGATGCAAGTGTTCTTCAAGTCTTCAAACCAAAACTAGTGAGAAAGAGGGAGGAGAAGGAGGATTCAGATTTTGCATCAAGAAAGGAATCAGCAAACTAGACAAATGCAAGCCCTTATTTATATGCATCAAGTGAAAGTGTTAACCATTAGGTCTTAAAACTTTAAGCACATATGTCCCCATGTCATAAATATGTCTCCCATGCTTCATTACTTTTGAATAAACTAATGGAAAGCCCATACTTTTCTTCTTTTTATGCAAATTTCAAAAATTGTATAAAAAAGAGGAAAGTAAGTTTAAATTTTATAAACTCAAGGTTTATAAAATATAAACTTTGTCTTTTGAGTAAAAGACAAAAGTTTTTCAACTAGTCCAAAAAAGTTGTACACAACTTATTAATTCATACCATATGAATTATGTAATGTTACTTGCTAATGAAAATTATTATTTCAATGAAATAAATAATTTCGAATTTAATTATAAGAGTTTTATTGAATATTTATTGAAATCAATTTCTAATAAATAATCAATTGTATCATGTTGTTGTTAGTGTGACCCAATAGTATCATATGTTATTGAGCAATATCACTTTGATATGACTCTTTAGCATACTAGACCTTTCAATCTCCCACTTGCGCAAGACTCATATTAGACTGATATAGACAGTGGTGAATGTCTAGCAACATTTCACTGCCCCCAAGACCATATGACTTTTTGTGCCATTCTATTAACGCCCAATTCCCAAAAAGCTCAAAGCTACAATTGGTGTATAAGGTAAGTTTATCAGTTATCCCTTTGCTACAGACATCATGTTGAACATGAGATTTGGATCACGATCAATCTCATTAGCCGTTCAAGTTTTGGTAAGGCGCCTTAGATGTCTAACTCTCAACACATAAGAGGAACAAATCCCTTCTTGACTGCATAGGCCTTTTGCATAGGTCACACCATACTTGAAAATGGCCTTTATAACTACCCGGTCAAGGAACATCATTTGACCATATCGAAGCATAGTACTCCCTATACTCAAGTCCCACTATGTATCTCATGTGTTAAGGATACAAAGATAGTACCTTTTAATCAAGTATCATTCGTGACAACGATCCATGAGATGATCTTGATGTGGGCCTGTTCAATACTAGTTCTCTGACAAGTACTTATGAAATTTTGTTACAACCACTTGTCTACTTTCATCTAGTGAGAGTCAACCAATCCAATTCATATTAGTCTTACTTCCTAATTGCTCCCACAATTATAACAGACTATGAAACTTTTAGAATAATAACATTATTCATGGATTAAACATGTTAATATAGAACACAACAAGTATTAATGTGATGACTATATCCCAATATATCATAAAATTATCTAATAGTTGTTTTTATAATGTTCCAATATCCAAATACTAAATCCAAATCAAAAACCCATTTCTAGAATTATAAAGTCTTGTAGCTGAAGTGTGACCATTCATAGTTAGCTTCAAAGAATGACTTTATCAATGGATCTGACAAAATTTAATTTGTGTGAATTCTGTGAATACTATCATCTCCATAATTAACTTTACTCTAGGTATAGTTAAATATCTTGGAGAATATGATTGGTTTTCTTTCGTGACATATAGTCTCTTAGCTTGATTAAGTATACTATCGAAGTCACAATGATTTCTATGTGATCGTTGAATGGCAGTAATCAACATAGTTTTTCAATGATCCCATTCATCCAATCATATTTGAATTCAACTACTAAACTAGTGTATTCTTATTTTGTAGTATATTGTGTCATTATGTTTTGCTTGGACCTCATTCCAACCGGAGTAACCCTTCATTCCATGATGAAGTCAAAATCCAATTTTAATTCATAATTATTTATATATGTTTAGAAATTAACATCTTGTGCAGCTCTTTCCATAAAGATCATTTCTAAACTGATTGTCTCATATACACTCTCTTAGTTCTTCTTAAGTACTCTTAGAATGTTTCATAGTCATCTAGTGACTTAACCATGTATTCAACTAGTATCCTATGCCATGCTTACAACTTGATCAAATACCATGTCCTATGCATAATATGGCGCAAATGATGAATTCATTTGCCAAGAAAATAGAATATAAATCATTTCATTTAGCTCAAACCTATGAACTATGTACTTTTGAGGGTAGCTCAAAATGGTTCCATATGACAATGCCAAAAATTCTCCAAGAGAATCTTGTTTCTTGATTTCTTTCAAGATATTTCCAATATATGTATAAGGACAAGAAACTTATAACATTCATTTTATCTATCCCTTGTAGATTTTACATTCCAATATATGTATAAGGACATGAAAATTATCAAGATATTTCCAGCATACTAGGGTCCGCCATAGTATGCTCAACGTACACAACGTACGCCCAGCGTACTTATCTTAGCCCAAAATCCCCCAAAATGCCACAATGGGCCGTTTTTTCACTCTTTCTTATACTCAGGGACTAAAATGTAATATTTATTCATACATAAGGTTTAAATTGAAAATACCTTAACATCGGGATGTTACAGGTAGGTAAAACGATTCACCAATCTCAATCTAATATGAATTTCCTAGATCGTTTGAGACTCGTTGAATCATATCGATGACATGTTTTAATTTCAGATTATGCTCTTCGGTTTGTGACTGGGATACCAAGGATCACAAACAAGATGTGAATTACCATGCAAACCTACTCGAAAAATATGATATGGTTTATCATCTCAAATTGACGTGCCGGTAAATCATACATGCTCCATCAATAACTGAAGTCCCAAATTAGTGTGCGGGTTAGCCACACGCGCTCTACTAACAACTTACAAAGAATGATGTGCGTTTTCATGGATTAACATCTAGAGTGGGATTGTTAAAGAAGGTTCTAGTACTTTATATCATTATACTTTTAATGAGATTATGTCTTATCAAATTTGTTTGGCTAACAACCCTCCACCACACAAGGGAGTGGTGGGTGAAAAGGAAACCCATTCAGTGGTCATTTTATAGGTCGTTTTCTAAACCCCTATAATACCAGGTTCCTGGTATGTATTTAAATTATAAATTATTCATCTTTATGTAGAAACTTGATGAGTTGGAGGCCCCAAACTCGTCGAGTAGGGATTTGATTCAGACACGGGTTTTGAAGTCTACTCGACGAGTTGGAAGCCTCAACTCGACGAGTAGGACTGGCAGAATGAAACCCTAATTTCAGGGTTTTGCACCCTATTTAAGCAGCTTAATCCCCTCATGCCAGCCTCATTTACAGCCTCCAAGTCCCAAATCCTAAATGTCGAAACCCTAATGCTTTGTGTGAGTTTGTGAGCCATTATTGAGAGAGTTTTGTGTGTTTGAAGCTTGTGGAAGAAGAAGAAGCTTGAGGATTCAAGAGGAAGCTAGTAGATCCAGAGCCACCACTTCGTTCTCATTATTTTCTAGTAAGCAAGTCTCAAACATGCTTAATGAATTCTTAGATCTCCTTATTATCACTTTATTGAGTTTTTGGTCCAAGAAGCATGATCCTTGGGAAATGAACGTCCCAAGTGAGTATACCTTCAGATCTAGAATCATGGAGGGCTTTCATGGCATAAAGGTGCAAACTTTATGGCCATTGAAGCCCCATGAAAGCTTTAGGATGTCATTTTGGCCTTTTAAGCTCCAAAAGGCCATGCATGGAAGGAAAGTTAGGAGCTTTACATATTTCTTAAGTATCTAGGGTCCAGATATTAGTGTATATGCCTTAGTTCGGAGTATTGATGGCTTGTGGACCAAGACCTAGGTCCTAAAGAGTTAGAGTTTGAGCTAAATCCATTAAGTAAGGGTGTTAACGAGTAAAGTTGGAAACTTTACCCTTAAAAGGACAACTTCAGTGTATAGGTGGAGTATGGAACTTAAATATGAAGAATAAGGCTTGATCTATTTAGATGAAGCAACAAACTGAAGAACTCGACGAGTTGGTTCGATTTGTTCCGATTCTGTGAAGGTCAGAACTCGGCGAGTCTGGGGGAGAACTCGGCGAGTTGACTCATTTTATCCCGTTTGAGAGCAGCATGGAAACTCGGCGAGTCAAGAGGATGACTCGCCGAGTTAGGTCAACTCAGAACGGGTCTACGGCTCCAAGGCCGGCCCATATATGTATTCTGATTAGTATCCGAGTGTGGGTAAGGGCCGTATCTCATAGATAGTTGAGTGTGGGCGTGGCCCATATCTCATAGCATTATTTGAGCATGTATATAGGACTGATTGATAGATTTGGTTATACTTGCTGTCTGTGTGATACTTGTATGTATGTTTAGTAGCTAAGTGTGGGCAGGGCCCGTATCCTAGTTAGCCGAGTGTGGTCGGGGCTCGTATCTCATAGTTAGCTGAGTGTGGGCGGGGTCGTATCTCGTAGTTAGCTGAGTGTGGGCGGGGCCCATATCTCATAGTCAACGGAGTGTGGGCGGGGCCCGTATCTCCTAGTAAGCCAAGTGTGGGCAAGGCCCATATCTCCTTGAGTGTGGGCGGGGCCCGTATCTCTTAGTAGCATGATTATGTGTATGGTATGTGGTAGTTTGGGGAGACTCACTAAGCTTCGTGCTTACAGTCAGTTTTGGTTTCAGGTACTTCCCCAAACAAGGGGAAGAGCTCGGGATGACTGCAGTGCACACACCATTTGTTCGGCCTGGGATGTTTTTACTGTGATATATTCATATGAGTTTTTATGAGATACTCTGATTTGATACTATGACTTATGTTTTTGGATGAAATGATTTTGATAATTATGGTTATTTTAATAAGTAAAAATGAAATTTTTAGTCGTGATTTTTGGGATGTTACAAGTTGGTATCAGAGCCTTGGTTTGAGGGATTCGGGCACACTCGCGGGTGTGTCTGAACTCAAAGTAAGGACTTAGGATAAATTTTTTAAAGAGTAAATTACACGAATGGTCCCTATGGTTTAGGGTAATTTGCATATGTGGTCCTTAACTTATTTTTTTTAACTCGGAAGGTCCCTATTGTTTATTTTTGTTACGCGTTTGGTCCCTATCTTACCTAAAAAGACTATTTTTCCCTTGATTTGTTAATTTATTAAAATAAACACAATCTCTGACCTTACCTTACCTACCCCACTATTTTTCTCTATTTAAATAATAGTCTTTTTAGGTAAGAAATGGACCAAGTGCGTAACAAAAACAAACAGTAGGGACCAAGCGCGTAACAAAAACAAATAGTAGGGACCTTCCGAGTTAAAAAAAATAAGTTAGGGACCAAGCGCGCAAATTACCCCGAACCACAGAGACCATTCGTGTAATTTACTCTTTTTTAAAAGATTAACCATTTTTATAAAAAGAATTTTGAAAAGAGAAAAGGGTGTGGTGCATGCAGTCAGTCGAGCTCTAGTAAGTACTCCCAAATTACCCATACAAGTTTATGTTATGATATGATTATGAGAACTGCATGCTAGTTTAGGGCTAAGGATCTAGGAATGATGCCTTGTATGCCTGTTGTATGAGCTAATTGAACTGCATGTTAGTACTGATTAGTCAGTGATATGATAGCCTGAGTAGGATATGCTTGATTATGTTTACTTAATGCTCGAATGTTGCTTGCTTTGTGCTTTTAGGACTTCTATCTAACTTTAACTAACTAGTAAACGAATATGTTAAGTTACATATTACGAGGACTAAATAATTTCAGAAGGTTAGGTTTAGCCCTATTTCGCAGCTCTCGTTTGAGTCTAACCGTTGTAGGGTAGGACCTCTCATTCGAAAAATTATCTGGTCTTAGTAGTATGTAATGGTATTCGCGATCTAGTTAGGGAAAGGTAGCGGGGACTTCTTATGCAGCTGATGGCGGAGAGTGGGTCGGTGATTACCCTAGGGCAAGCCTATTGTGAGTTAGCACGAGAACAGTAGTAGTAGTAGTAGAAGGGACTTGGTGGAGTCAAGGCAGTTCTTGAGGAAAGTACGGATAGATGTGGAAGGTAGTATGGGCCCGTACTACTAAAAGCAGAGGATCTGTACTCAAATCAAGGAAGGCTGAGATGAATCCAGGGAACTTGTAGTGTATGTGATCCATCGAGTATGATGAGTATTCTGATGTTTGGTATGGTGTATTTTCAGAATGGTGACGCTACGCACTAGACCAGTTGGCACTTCAGGAGCCGGTAAGGGATCGGGCTCGGGCTCTGGAGTCGGGCAGCTTGATGAGCAGATGAGAGAGTTCATTTCATCTGAGGTCACGCACTGTATTTTATACCAGACTCCTGTGATCTTCGGTACGGTCAAGGAGGGAATCTTGGAGATACTTGATAAGAGGTTGGATGCATTATGCACCAAGATGGCGGCCATGCTAGGGGCACGCACGATGACTTTCAAGGTGTTTCGGGCCTACGGAGCTCTATACTATCATGGGGCTCGGGAGCCCATTGCTAGTAGCAGGTGGTTGGCTGATGTCGCCAACGCTTTCCATACGAGTCGATGTCCCGAGGGGGACAAGGTCCGAATTGCTTCCTGTCTTTTGAAGGACAGAGCATGTGACTTGTAGGAGGAGGTCGGACATGCCATTGGTGATGATGCAGTTCTTGATGCTATGACTTGGAGTGAATTTTTGGCCAGGTTCAAGGCCGAGTTTGCACCTGTGATCGAGGTGCAACAGCTTGCTTGGGAGTTCCAGGATCTCCAACAGACGACTGAGATGGTGATAGAGATCACCGCCAAGTTCAGGGAGAGGGACATTCTCGTTCCGGAGTATGTGGCGGATGAGGAGATGAAAAAGGCCCAATATCATGAGATATTGAGGAGTGACATCAGACAGTTTGTGAGCCGATCTGGCTGCAAGATGCTGGAGGATATGATAGCGAGGGCTCGTGAGAGAGAGATTGATTTAGAGATGGAGAGGAAGAGGAAGCCAGAGACGGTGTCTGGCATGGAGATCTCGGGAAAAAAGCCCAAGGTAGATTCCCAAGGGAAGGGCCAGCAGTGCCGAGGGCGCTGTGGCAAGTGTGGTAGGATGCACGAGGTCACGTGTAGGGCGGGTAGTTCGGGCTGCTTCAAGTGCGGTCGAACTGGACATGTCAGCAGGGATTGCAATGCTACCACCACCATCACAACATCTGATCTGATTTGCTTTCAGTGCAATCAGAGGGGCCACAAGACGTCCCAGTGTCCGAGCTTAGCAGCAGCAGGAAAGGTGGCGGCACTCGCTCCTGCTACATTAAGGATTACATATGGCCGACAGGGATGGACAGAGGCGTTAGTGGCGAAGAGAAGAGCCTTCCAGTTGACAGCAGAGGAGGCACGTGCAGTTCCTGATGTCCCTATGGGTATGTATCTTCTCATTATCTCTTTATTTACGTTTATTGTCACTCATGTTTATGTGCTTCATTATAGGATCATTCTTAGTGAACGATATATCGGCTCTGGTATTGTTCGATTGGGGGGCTACCTGATCTTTTGTATCGCTCGCGCTTAGCAAGCGATTTGTTGGAGGTCTGGGGGAGCTAGACTATCCGCTGGATGTAGAGATAGCAGATGATAGGACCGTTCGGGTTTCCAGGGTTCATCGGGGATGTACACTACAGTTGTTCGATGAGCAGTTTTTAGTAGATTTGGTCCCCATTCCCCTGCGAGGGAATAAGGTTATTGTGGGTATGGACTGGTTGAGTCCTAATGGAGCATTGATCGACTATGAGTAGCAGCTAGTGAGAGTTCGGACTCCTAGTGGGGGAGGGTTAGTGATTCAGGGTGAGAGGCCGCAGTGTGGACCGAATATGTGTTCAGCAGCGAGGGCTAGGCGCTACCTTCAGCAGGGTTGCATAGGTTATGTCGCCTATGTTATTGATACCCAGGATAAAGGTAAGGCGACAGTGCATGATGTATCGATCGTACGGGATTACCTGGACGTGTTCCCAGAGGATTTCCTGGGGTGCCTCCGGAGAGGCAGGTAGAGTACAGGATTGACCTAGTTCCTAGTGCGGCTCCGATAGCCAACGCACCGTATCGGTTGGCTCCTCCCAAGATGCAGGAGTTTTCTACACAGCTGTAGGAGCTGTTAGACAAGGGATTTATCAGGCCGAGCAGTTCGCCATGGGGAGCCCCGATCTTGTTTGTGAAGAAGAAGGACAGGTCATATCAGATGTGTATAGACTACTGGGAGTCGAATAAGGTGACGGTGAAGAACCGTTATCCCCTCACGAGGATTGATGACTTATTTGACCAGCTTCAAGTTGCATCTTGGTTCTCCAAGATCGATCTACGATCAGGTTATCACCAGATGCGAGCCAGGGACGACGACGTGTCGAAGACATCCTTTCGGACTCGATATGGTCACTATGAGTTTGTGGTGATGCCGTTTGGGCTCACCAATTCTCCTGTCGCGTTCATGGACCTCATGAACCGCATGTGAAGACTGATGGTGGACAGGTCTGTGATAGTCTTCATTGATGATATCTTGGTTTACTCCAAAACTTAGGAGTAGCACGAGGAGCACCTGAGGGAGGTGTTGGAGACATTGAGGAAGGATAGAATTTTCGCAAAGTTCTCCAAATGTGAGTTCTAGTTGCGCGAGGTGCAGTTTCTGGGGCACCTTGTCAACCAGAAGGGTATTATGGTCGATCCAGCCAAGATAGAGGCTGTGATGCAGTGGGAAGTTCCGAGGTCTCCATCAGAGATTCAGAGTTTTCTTGGTCTAGCGGGTTATTATCGGAGAGTCATCCAGAATTTCTCCAATATTGTTGTTCCCTTGACCCGACTGACCAAGAAGTCAGTGACATTCCGCTGGGGGCCTGAGCAACAGGCAACCTTCGAGACTCTCAGACGGCGGTTGTACGAGGCTCTGATTCTGACGTTGCCGGAGGCGTCGATGATTTTGTGGTTTACTGTGACGCTTCGATCACGGGTATGGGTGTTGTAATGATGCAGCAGGGTCATGTGATAGCCTACACTTCGAGGCAGCTGAAGCCTCATGAGGCGAACTACCCGACGCATGATTTGGAGTTGGGGGCTGTGGTTTTCGCCCTCAAGATTTGGCAGCATTACCTCTATGGGGTTCGTTGTACCATTTACACGGACCACAAGAATTTGAGGTACCTTATGGATCAGCCAAATCTGAACATGAGGCAACGTCGGTGGTCAGATGTGGTGAAGGATTATGATTGTGAGATACTTTATCACCTGAGGAAGGCCAACGTGGTGGCAGATGCTCTTAGCCGCAAGGCGGTGGCGGCCCCGATTCAGGATATATGTCTGAGGATGATAATGATTACTCTGTTGCTGGAACGGATTTGGGAGGCGCGGGTCGAGGGAATGAAGGAAGAGCGCCGGAAGTGTGAGCGGATCATAGGCCAGTGGCCTCATTTGATTAAGACAGTCGTGGGCTGTTGACCCTTCGTTGGAGGGTCTGGGTTCCTTACTATGGCGGGGTACGCTAGGTTCTGATTGATGAGGCACACAAGTCGAGTCTCTCCATCCATCCCGGGGCGACAAAGATGTATCGGTATCTTCGCCCTGACTATTGGTGGCCCTGCATGAAGCGGGACATCGCATGGTATGTGGAGCGGTGCTTGACATGCAGGAAAGTCAAGGCCAAACATCAGCGACCTCACGGAAAGATGCAGCCGTTGTAGATTCCCGTGTGGAAATGGGAAGATATTACTATGGATTTTATCACAAAGCGCCCCAGGACCGCACGTGGAGTGGATTCGATATAGGTCATCGTGGATCGGTTGACCAAGAGTGTTCATTTCATCCCGATTCGGAGATTATATCGGCTGAGAAGTTAGTCGAGATCTGCGTACGTGAGGTAGTGTCACGTCACGTAGTGCCTGTTTCGGTTGTGTCAGATCGAGATGTTCGCTTTACTTCTATATTTTGGAAGCGGTTTCATGACGAGATGGGTACTCGTCTTCACTTTAGTACCGCTTTGCACCCTCAGAATGACGGGAAGAGCGAGAGGACGATTCAGAATCTTGAGGACATGCTGCGTGTGTGTATTGGATTATCGAGGCAGTTGGGATACATATCTTACGTTAGCGGAATTTTCGTATAACAATAGCTACCACGCTATCATATATCGACCTTCCTTCGAGATGCTCTACGGGTGGAAATCCAGGACCCCAATCTGTTGGGGAGAGGTCGGTCAGAGAGTCATGGGGAGTACCAAAGTGGTACTCAAGACCACTGAGAAGATTCAACAGGTCCGGAGCAGGCTTTAGACTGCTCAGAGTCGGCAGAAAAGCTATGCTGACAAGCGACGGTCAGACTTGGAGTTTCAGGTGGGCGACATGGTTCTCCTAAAGGTGTCACCTTGGAAAGGTGTCATCCGGTTCAGGAAGGGGGGAATTTGGGCCCCAGGTACATCAGTCCTTTCAGAGTTGCAGACCAGGTGGGCCGTATGGCCTATCGTTTGGATCTTCCAGCAGAGCTCAGCCAGATCCACAACACTTTTCATGTCTCCCAACTGCGGAATTGCTTGGTGGATGACTCCACAGTGGTGCCATTAGAGGATATCCAGGTGGATGACAGCCTGAACTACATTAAGAGGCCAGTGGCGATTTTGGATCGCAAGACGAAAAACTAGAGGAACAAGGTTGTGCAGTTAGTGAAGGTGCAGTGGATGCACCGCAAAGGGTCAGAGTGGACTTGGGAACCAGAGGAGGAGATGAGAGAGAATTACCTAGAGTTATTTAAGGCCACAGACTTCGAGGACAAAGTCTAACACAAGTGGGGGAGAATTGTAACACCGGCTTTCTAGTATGTATTTAAATTATAAATTTATTCATCTTTATATAGAAACTTGACGAGTTGGAGGCCCCAAACTCGTCGAGTAGGGATTTGATTTGGACGCGGGTTTTGAAGTCTACTCGACGAGTTGGAAGCCTTAACTCGATGAGTAGGACTGGTAGAATGAAACCCTAATTTCAGGGTTTTTCACCCTATTTAAGCATCTTAATCCCCTCATGTTAGCCTCATTTACAGCCTCTAAGTGCCAAACCCTAAATCTCGAAACCCTAATGCTTTGTGTGAGTTTGTGAGCCATACTTGAGAGAGTTTTGTATGTTTGAAGCTTGTGGAAGAAGAAGAAGCTTGAGGATTCAAGAGGAAGCTAGTAGATCCAGAGCCACCACTTCATTCTCATCATTTTCTGGTAAGCAAGTCTAAAACTTGCTTAATGAATTCTTAGATCTCCTTATTATCACTTTATTGAGTTTTTGGTCCAACAAGCATGATCCTTGGGAAATGAACGTCCCAAGTGAGTATACCTTCAGATCTAGAATCATGGAGGGCTTTCATGGCATAATTGTGCAAACTTTATGGCCATTGAAGCCCCATGCAAGATTTAGGATGTCATTTTGGCCTTTTAATCTCCAAAAGGCCATGCATGGAAGGAAATTTAGGAGCTTTACGTATTTCTGAAGTATCTAGGGTCCAGATCTTAGTGTATATGCCTTAGTTTGGAGTATTGATGGCTTATGGACTAAGACCTAGGTCCTAAAGAGTTAGAGTTTGAGCTAAATCCGTTAAGTAAGGGTATTAACGGGTAAAGTTGGAAACTTTACCCTTAATAGGACAATTTCAGTGTATAGGTGGAGTATGGAATTTAGATCTGAAGAATAGGGGCTTAATCTAGTTAGATGAAGCAACAGACTGAAGAAGTCGACGAGTTCATGGAGGAACTCGAAGAATTGGTTCAATTTGTCCCGATTTTGTGAAGGTCAGAACTCGGCGAGTCTGGGGGAGGACTCGGCGAGTTGACTCATTTTATCCCATTTGAGAGTAGCATGGAAACTCGGCGAGTCAAGAGGATGACTCGACGAGTTGGGTCAACTCAGGGTTGACTTTGACTTGACTGGACGTTGACTTTGACCTTGACTTTGACTTTGACCAAGGTTGACCCGTGAAAGGGGCTTTGAGTATGAATGGTATCTAAGAGGTTGTTCTGTATAGGTGTGAGTAGAGCCGGTTGCGGAGTAGGGACACTTCAGTTATTCACACGACATTGAGGTGAGTTTTCTCTAGTAGGAACGGATCTACGGCACCAAGGCCGGCTCGTATATGTATTCTGATTAGTAGTCGAGTGTGGGCGATTCCTGTATATCATAGATAGTTGAGTGTGAGCGAGGCCCGTATCTCATAGCATTATTTGAGCATGTATATAGGACTAATTGATAGATTTGGCTATACTTGTTGTCTGTGTGATACTTGTATGTATGTTCAGTAGCTGAGTATGGGCGGGGCCTGTATCTCATAGTTAGCCAAGTGTGGGCGGGGCCCGTATCACGTAGTTAACCGAGTATGGGCGGGGTCGTATCTCATTGTTAGCTGAGTGTGGGCGGGGCCCGTATCTCATAGTCAGCGGAGTGTGGGCGGGGCCCGTATCTCCTAGTTAGCAGAGTGTGGTCGGGGTCTGTATCTCTTAGTAGCATGATTATGTGTATGGTATGTGGTAGTTTGGGGAGACTCATTAAGCTTCGTGCTTACAGTTTTTAGTTTTGGTTTCGGGTACTTCCGGTAGCAAGGGGAAGAGCTCGGGATGACTACAGTGCACACACCATTTGTTTAGTCTGGGATGTTTTTACTCTGATATATTGATATGAGTTTTTATGAGATACTCTGATTTGATACTATGACTTATGTTTTTGGATGAAATGATTTTGATAATTATGGTTATTTTAATAAATAAAAATGAAAATTTTAGTCGTGATTTTTGAGATGTTACAACCCCTTATAGCATGGCTTCGTAAAAATGAAAATTTTAATTATTCTTATAATTTAATATTATCTATTCAAGATTATCTCCTAATATTTAGGATTTTATTTTTAATTATCTAAGGCATTCAAAATAGGATTTTGGCATAATTAAAAAACTGATAATCACAAAAAATAACCACACAAATCAGATTAGGTAGAAAAATTTTGAAATTTGGTTTTGTGCGCATTGGAGTCACGTTGTGACAGGCAGTGTGTCACGTCGTGACTTTCCAAAAAAAAAATTTGTCCAATTAATATCATGCACTTTCAATGTTAGACAACCAAATATCTCTGATACCACTGATGGGTTTTATAAGTTATAACTATATGTACAATGCAGAAAATCACTTAACAATTAAGAGGGCACATGCAATCTATAAGGATCTATGTCATAACAATTTGAAGGCAACATACTATGAATAAAAATCGCTAAGAAATATACTATGAATAGCAAAACTATATGAACCCTAATATAATTATATTACAATAATTAGGGTTACATACCTTTGATTTGTTGTAGCAAACAAATCACTTAAATCCTTCCTTCATAGAGCTTGGAAAGCTAGCACCAAAACTATGATGCCTCTAATGGTTTGTGCCCAAACCCTAGAACTAGTAGACTTTGAGAGGATATAGGAGGGGGAAGTGTAAATTAGGCTATTCTTCTAGGAGAAGAAGTGGACAAAAAAAGGAGACCCAAGGTTCTTATTTATAGCTGATCAGGAAACCCTATAAACCGTAATTTAAATATATAATATTAATATTTTAAATTCGGTAATTATCTAGTTCCTAATATCCAATGGAGGCTTCCGGAAACCCTAATAGGGTCTCCAAAATCATCCCCTATAGGAAGGTTCTGGAACGCCTCCTTTGTCCAAAATCATCCCCAAATGAATTCTAATTATTTTCTAGTTAATTATTACTAACCAAGTTCTAGTTTTGAGGGCAACTCAAAAAAGACATTGCTTTTAATTAAAAGTATATAACAATTTAGTTATGAGCTTAGACACCTTAATCCAACAGTTTCATATAAACCTACTCAGTGAGATCACCGTGAAGAAAGGCATTATTTACATCAAGATGATGTATAGGACAGTGATGAGAGATAAGGATGTTGAGGATTTTATGAATGGTGGCAGGTTTAAAAATTGGACTAAATGTGTCATCAAAATTTATAGCAAGGCATCCATTTCAATATTTATAGCAGGTTTACAGTTAGGATAGCAGTGGGTTTGAGACATGGGGTGAAGAATCAGAGATACATCACTAGTGGCAGAAAGGTTGAGCATTTGACGAGGTCTGAGAGAAACAGTCTAAGAAGGAGTAGTCATGGAATGTCGATGACATCCATGAGTAGAGGGAGTGGAGGTATGAGGTGGAACAACAAGAGGAAGTGGGGAAAGAGAAATGGAGGAAACAGAAGAGTCAGGTATTGGAGTTCATGGGTTAACCAAAGGCACCATAGGATAGAAGGAAGGATGAAGGGGATCATCAGGGATAAAGGTGTCATAGTCGGAGGATGAGGGAGGATAATGGAAGTCCTTAAACGGTATTATCCTTTGAGTAAGGAGGTCAAGGCATTGATATCTCTTGTGATCAAAAGAAGGATCAAGGTAGACATAGGTTGTCGAACGAGGAGAGAGCTTGTGAGTAGCCGTAGAGGAAAGACTTAGATAAAAAGGCATCCAAACACATAGAGATGATCATATGTAGGAAATAAGCCAACTAAGATCTTAAAAGGAGTTTCATAGGAAATGGTGGTGGTGGGGAGCAAATTAAGGGTATGAACATCTGTAACAAGGGCTTCTGTCCAAAATTTGGGTTTTAAAGATGCTTGAAAGGAGAGAATAATATTTTTGATGGTGATAGTTGATCTTTTCACTTTTCTGTTCTATTGTGAATTATATGGACAAGAAAAGTGAATTATTATTCCATTTGAGTGGATGTAGGTAAGAAGAGGTTCATTACTGAATTCTCATCCATTGTCACATTGAAATGATTTAAGTTCAGTTTTAAATTATGTTTTAATGTAAGTGTTAAAGTTACAAAAAAAAAACATTATAAATTTCTGATCTAGCACGTAACAAAAATACTCACAAAAAAATGAGAGAAATCATCTAAAACCAATATTTAATATTTAAAACCACTGAGACTAAGAATAATGGATGTCCATAAATTGGAATGTACTAGTTTAAAGAAGCTAGAAGTTTTAGTACCAGATGATGAAAAAGGAAGAAGACAATGTGTTCCAAGTTGACAAGTATGAAAAAGTGGAAGCTTATTCAAATTATGAGAAATAAATTAATTTGTAAAAATAGAAGACACATGATGTCGTAGCCGATGATGCCAAGTTGGAAGAGACATCGTATCTATAGTTATCGCTAAAAGGAAGAGGAAGTGGATGTCATACCCCCGACTGACGACGAAATCGCCAGGCTGCACGAAGTTTGATAGGGATCACAGAAATTGAATACATTGAACAATATATAACACAAGCTTTTTTATTAATAGTATCATATATTACATTGTCTTAACAAAGCAAATACAACTACATTTCCAACGTCGATAAACTAACAATACTGCAATTCAACCCCTTGAGTGAATCGATGATGACATTCCTACTTCCGACTCTCATTTCCTTGAGAATACATGCGATTTAAAAATTCAACATAATGCTGATGAGTTTACTTGGTTTTTATGTTTTGAAAATACTCTTACTCATTGTTGCGTATAATTTTTATAAGTATTTTCATATTTGTATGATACTCTTTTAAAGGTTTGTAATATTTATCATTTAACTTTGTTTACTTTCCTTTAAAGTATTTTTCTTACTAGTTGATTTATGTATGCTTTTACTACTTCAAGGCATTCTTCTATAGGTAGTTCAATTAATTATGGTTGGCGAAACAATGTCACAATGAGTTCCCATAATCTAGCTTTTAACTTGATATTTTCCACGCACAACGCTTCATCGGACATCGTAAATAGATTAGAAATTTATCCCTGCTATGACTCTACCGCCAAGGTTGTAGTTAGCAATCGCAGGTGGGGTTGTCAGCCCCATATAGATCTATACATAGCTTTCCCGCTCACTTAAGATATAACGATTATAGGCCGAGGATTAGCTAAAACTTAAATAGCTGATAGATGAATAGTTTTCTCATTAACATCTGTTTTGATTTGCCTTAATGTATACTTTTGCTTTTATTGCATTGCTTACATAATTTTATTAGTTTAGTTGATTCGAACGGGCATTCGGGAAGACTACTGCCTAGATACAATGTTATTTGAGAGATTTGGCCATATTAGCGGTTAGGTATAATATTATCTTAATGATTTGGGAAAATCATCTACCAGGAATAATATTATCCTAAATATTTATAAAGTATAACAACTATGAATAATATTATCCATGATATTTGGGCAGAGTAACTACAAAGAATAGTATTCCCTAATGATTTGAGTATATCAATGTTGCATAACAAATAAGAATATAATATATAATGCTAATTTTTCAAATCAACAATTTACTATCTAGCATGTATCTCCTAGAAAGTTTTGCAAAATGTAAAAGTGGAGTCTTGAACTCACCCTAGCAGCGTGCTTTTCAGAGGCTCGGGAGCGTCGTGTCGAGACTCGGGATCACTCGGGAGATCAGGAGGCTCTGGGATCGAGAGAGACGATCTGAGAGGGGTAAGGAAAGGATTTGACCCCTACCATCTATATATAGCAGGTCTCCGAGCGTGCGCTGCATGATCTCTAAGGATGTGCTTCGTGTGTGTGCGCTTTGGCTCCACCTGGGCACAGACACATGTCTCTCTCTCATTGGGCCATGCCACTCGTATCTTCGCGAATACAATGTCAGAGTGCACGCCACATGTCGCCCGTGAGGATTAATGGTTTTTGTAAATTCCAAAACTTCCACGTGCGAGTCCTATTTTTTATTTTCTATATCCCCACGCGATGGTCTCGATAAGCTCTACAACTTTCCTATAGGTTGTTTTAGCTTACTATGACTTTCTTTTTAGCCTAATACTTTGTATGTTGGGGGTATTCTAAAATGATTTTATAAAAATCATAACTCCCTCATATAGGCTCCATTTTTTGACTTCTTCATCTCAAAAATCTTATCGCAAGGAGTATTACGATTCTCCTTTTTATGACTTTAGTTAAAACTCAACCAATCTCTCTGTAACTTTTTATGTCGCACGTTTTTGCGTGCGGTTTACTTTTATGATTTATAAAATTCATATCTCCTTCAAAGTTTATATCCTATATAGAGTCAAGATCAAATAAGAAGGAAATTTTTGGTAGGAAGGTAAGAAGTTTTTTTTCTACATATTTTTTTTGCGAACAAACAAAATGAATCATTAGATGATTCGTTTGTAAGATGATTCACAAGAAAAAATTCTCAAAAAAACATCTCGATGATTCATTTATACAATGATTTTGTTGTTATTCACTAAAATTGTCATAAAAGTGAATTTTTTTCTTAAATTACTTAAAAATGAATAATAAAGATGTTTTTTTGGAAATTTTTTCTTGTGAATCATCTTACAAATGAATCATCTAGTGATTCATTTATTTTGTTCGTCAAAAAAAATATGTAGAAAAAAATTGCTTACCTTCCTACCAAAAAAAATTTCTTACCGGATCTATATCCTATATATATATATATATATATATATATATATATATATATATATATATATATATATATATATATATGGTAACATAACTTTTTGCGCACTAGATTTCTAGCTTTTGGCCTAACGAGCCATATTTTACGAATATGTAAGGATGTACTTGCATTTATTAATATTAAATAAATTTTACATCCTTAATCTATTACATTTGTTCGTTTCTGTTATTTGTAACGCGGTTGCTGATGTTTTTCCTTCAGTTGTCATAGTAGAATGCGTGATCAAGTATAAGTCGTCGGTATTGTCGCATCTTTGGAGGAGAGTGCCCGGATCAAGATCCTTAACAGAACAACCAAAAGGGTCAAAGTTAACAGAGAAAAAATTATCAACGGTAAATTTTCCAATGAAAAATATATTTTAAACAGTTTGTTTTGATAAAAGAACGTCGTTCAAAACTAATTTATTTTGAGAGAAAGGAAACAAAGTGTGACCAATCTAATTAACCAGGAGCATAACATAGTTACCAACCGTGATAGATTCAAAATTGAACGAATTTAGAGAAAGCATGTTACCTTGGTTAAATGAGATGTGTGATCTCGCATTGGTATCCATGTAGAAGTGGTTATCTTGAGGTGGTTGAATCGAAATTGCATGGAACACCGAGCTTAAATTCATAAATTGTGTTGGTTGTTGACGTTGAGGGTTTTGGCCACCAAAACAATTTATAGACAGTTACAAAGAAGAACCAAAGGTAGTAGGTTGCTTTTGCTGAGTTACAGTTTGTCCAATCAGTGCCTGGTGGATTGTCGTTGTTGTTGGGCTTGGAAGAGATGATGCCGATGCTATTGAGCCACCAGAGGGCGTGTTCGGCATAACTTGGACGACTAGTAATATGGCAGCGTGCCTTGATGAAATTGTTTCCCAAAAGTAATAGTCGGTCCACTAAATTGATAAGGGAAAACATTATGTGGACCAAAGGTAGTGAGACCATTTGAGAATTGAGATGCGTTATTAAAAGCTACAAGATTGCTTCCTACAGTGCTTCCTAATATCCCAGCAAAATGTGAATTGTTCCCTGCCATATTATTATTTCCATTGGATAATTTTCCTACAAAATTACTGTTAGTACCGATATTTGAGATGGAATTACCTCCCACCCTCAGAAGCACCCCTACCGTCATTATGATTTTTATTCCATTCATTTTTTGATTTATTAGGATTGGTCGAAATCAGAGTTCTCTTCACGAGTTTCGTGTAGTAGGAGCATATCTTTAGCTTCTAAAAATGAGGGGAATGACTTGGTGTTCGTGATTACATAAACAACATTATGATAAGACGGTAGGAGTAGTTGCAATATTTGCATGACTAATTCAATTTCAGTGATTGGTGATTCAACATTCGAGAGGGCGTCATCAATGTTCTAAGAGTATAGAAGTTGTCGGAAAAAGAGGATGCACCCTTCTTTGTGTTGCGAAATTGGTCTTTTAACTGAACCATACACTACTTTTTATTATTGAGAAAAAAAATCATCAACCATGTCCCATAAATCTTTTACAGTGCAGTTGTCGCTAGATATTATTTGAAGTAGATTTGAGTCACTAGTCGAGTAGAACCATGACATGACACGAGAATCAATGTACTCCCAATCTTTGTCCTCCTCACTTCCAGGTTTGGATTTACCGTCAATGGAAAAAACACTCAATCAATGGTCATTATATAGGTCGTTTCCTTGTACCTCTTTTATAGTATGGTTTCATGAATGAGACATAGTTTTGATTCGACTAACGCTCATTAATTAAACACGTGAACGCACATGTTGTAAAAGTTTATTTTTACATATATATATATATATATATATATATATATATATATATATATATATATATATATATATATATATATATATATATATATATATATATATATATATATATTCATATTCTTTTATAAACTTTTATATTTATATAAGGGTGAACTTTACACAATTTAAAATTATATGATTTAACTAAATTATCTTTAATTAATTATTTTTTTAAATCATTATCAATGAATGCAAATCAATTAGGCATATTTATCTTCCTAGTTTTATTATTCAGTTCTAAACAGATTAAGACAATAATTAAAACTAAAGATAAATCCTAAATTTGATATTGTTGCATAAAATCCAAAATCACCAAAAACTCGACAAGGCGCGCCACATGCTACGATTAACAGATTTCCTTTTTCGAAATTTGTCAGCTTTAAATAATAAAAACTTAAGGCTCTGATACAATTGTTGACTTTTCTATGCAAATATACACTAGAATAAGACAATAGAAGCATTTAAAAACCATCCTAAGTGTACACGCAACCTAGGATCTATGTTTTACTATTATAGCAACATACTTTTGAAACTAACATAACAAGCCAAATGAGAAAGAATTATAACACTAACCTCTTGATAAATACGGTTTGTCACTGGTTGCTTAGATCTCTTTTTGCTCTTGGAAATACTAGCACCCAAAGTAGAGTGCCTATAATGGCGTACACCCAAAAGATAAGAACCCTATAATATTTAGGAGAGAGATAGGAGAGAGGTTGGATTCAGATTTTCCATCCTTCCAAGAGGTATGTATGCACCGAAATTATGAGCACCCAAAGGATCCTATATATAGTTGTGGTGGTAACAACATAACCGTGATTTGAATCAATTAAATATTAAGATTTAATCCATATTCAAATCATATCCTTATATGTTACTTGGATTGACTCTAGAAGCCTTCTAAAAGACTCCAAAACCTTCCACATATACGACATCCAGAACGTTCCCATTGTTCGACTATTGAACAATTCACATTTACTCCCTGTACCTTCAGATTAATTCCAATTAATTCTAATTAATTTTAACCAGATACTAATTAATTTATTAACATGTAATAAATTTATAAGCCATTTTCTCAGTCTACTAAAACCATTTCTAGTTATTCTTGCTCTTGAGGGCAACCCAAAAAGGACTTTGTCATTATTCTCAAAGTTACACAAATTATTTATGATATTGGATACCTATTTCCAACAGTCTACTCCGACAATTCATCAACTACTATTGGTTAAATAGACTTAGAATAACGAACAAAGCATGCCTTCCACAACAACTGCCAAACTCTAATCTTATCAAGAATTGGCCCTTAGATAAATGATCAATTCTTCATTTGTTTCTTTCAAGATATCATTGTGGAATGAGTCATGGATTATGAATCAACCTAACAATCCATCAGTATGTTTCACAATTTTTTATTTATGACGATCAAATCAGACTACTAATCGAACACATCAATTTAGTCTGGGGTTGGCCTAACACATAAATATCATCATCAAATCAGCGAGGGCTCCACGATATTACCTTTCACATTATGGTGAAAGGGACGAAATAATGTTTGACTGCATAACTTTTGTCTGCTATCCAAATCATGCATAGACTTACTCATTATGGCCACCAGTTAAGGATATCGTTAGATTAAGACTAGTACACAACCAAATCATATCCAAAGAACTCAAATGTCTCTCCGTTTTAAGAATAAAATATATTATTGTCTAAAAATTACTCGTGTTTGAGTCCACAAAGTAATCTTTATGAGCGTTGCTTCTCCAATACTTAAATCTCTATTAAGCACTCATGAACATTAGTCACAATCTACATGCGATGTCTAATTTCTATACACGATCTACTAACACTTCACGATAATCATAACTCATACTCACTCCCATGAGTATGACCGATTGTGGTGTTTGAATAAATTAATACTCGGGAAGTGAGGATCAAAACATGTAAAAATGAAAACAATATAAATTAATTGTAAATTGTAACACACTTGAATATAAAAAAATCTTCATTATTTAATCACAATAACAATTACAAAATTATTCTTTTTTATAAATATTTCAACTAATCAACTAACTACTAAACTTTACATCATCTATCATGCCTATACTCCTAACATGCACACTATGTATTTCTTTGGTCATCCGTTTTATGAACGGATCAACTGGATTCTCCTATGATGATACTCACTTCATAATTAGATCTCTATCCTCCTCCTCCTCCTCCTCCTCTCTCTCTCTCACTCACTCACTCACTCACTCACTCTCTCTCTCTCTCTCTCTCTCTCTCTCTCTCTCGAGTTTAGCAGCACTTCCTCATTATATGTCTAGACCTTCTGTGATCCATATGTTCTTTAGTTAAGGCGACTGCAACTTTGTTATATTGGAAGATCTACAACAAATCTCTATTGCTAGGAATAACTCAAAGGTCTCCTAAGAAGTTTCTGATCCAAACAGCTTCCTTGGAGGCTCACCTACAACAATGTACTCAGACTTATAGGTAGAGTCTGCCACTATCTCCTGTTTGGAACTTTTCCAAGTCATTGCACCACCATTCAAAACAAATACCCATCCATACTGTGACTTTAAATCATCTCTATGTGTATGGAAACTTGCATCATTGTACCCTTTCACTAGAAGCTCTGGTTCTCCATTGTACACAAGCAACATGTCTTTCGTATTTCTCAAATACTTAAGAATGTTCTTGATAGCCGTCCAATGACTTAGTCCCGAATTTTTCCTGATATCGAATCATCATGCTCAAAGCATTTGCCACATCAGGACTAGTACAAATTATGGTGTACATGATCGATGCTATAGATAAAGCATATAGGACCCGGCTCATCCTTTCCAGATCATCACTAGAACTGGAACATTCAGCCTTACTCAATTTCATGCTATGATGCATAGGAATAGTTCATCTCTTGGAATTTTACATATAAAATCTTTTCAATACCTTATCCATATATGTACTCTGACTAAGTCCAAGTATACACTTTGGTCTATCCCAATAAATCCTTATACCAAGTATGTATGTTGCTTCTCCCAAGTCTTTCATATCGAAACAATACCCGAGCCAAGTTTTTACACTTTCCATCTTAGGAACATTGTTTCCTATGAGTAGTATGTCATCAACATATAATACTAGGAAAATGACACTCCCACTAGCTCTAATATATAAGCAAGACTCATCTAGACATCTGTAAAGCCATACCCTTTGACTTTCTCATGGAAGCACAGATTCCAGCTTTATGAAGCTTGCTTAAGTCCATAGATCGACCTCTTAAGATTACACAATTTATTTAAGTACTTTCCATTTCCAAACCCTTCACGTTGTGTCATGTACACATCCTCATAAATTTTCCCATTAAGGATGGTTGTTTTAACATTCAATTTCCATATTTCATGGTCATGAAAAGTAGCTATGGCAAGTAGTATCTGAATATACTTTATCTTGACTATTGGTAAGAACGTTTCCTCATAATCAATTCCTATCGTCTGAGTGTAACCCTTTACCACCAACATAGCGTTTAATGTGTGTACAATCCCATGCATGTCGATATTCTTCTTGAAGATCTACTTACAACCTATTTTCTTAATACCATGTGTTGGATCAACCAAATTCCAAAGTTGGTTATCCATCATGGACTGAATCTCGTCGTTCATAGCCTCTTTCCATTGAGCAACCTCAGGGCTTGCCATTGCTTCATTGTAGTTAGCCGACTCATCCAGATTAACCAGTATTCTATCACCGATCAACGTATCCTCATCCATAGTTATATGGAAACCATAAAACTCGGGTCACTAACTAACTCTACTGGATTTACGAAGAGACAATGATATGTCATTTGGTTCAACAGGTTTTTTGACATCCGGTTGAGAGCTAGTTCCAACTATAGTCTCATTTTCAGTTGACTCTTGCAATTCCTCAAGGTCAATATGACTCCTACTAACTTATTAAGATATAAGTTCTCTCTCAAAGAACACTCTTTTTTGAGCTACAAAAACCACATTTTCACTGGGTTTATAAAAAAATATCCAAAAGACTTTTATGGATAACCGACAATGCGACATCTCTTAGATTTGGATTACATTTTGTCATGGATTTTGCGTCGAACGAAAGACTCACAACCTTAGACCTTAATGTGATTAAGAGAAATAACTTTTCTTGTTCACGTTTCATGAGGTGTCTTTAAAAATCTCGTAGTTGGAACAAGGTTTAAGATATGAGTTGTTGTCTCAATTGTATAACCTCAAAATGTGATTGGTAAATAATCACGATTCATCACAGATCGAACCATATATAATAAGGTTCAATTTTTCCTTTCAAAAACATCATTCATTTGTGGTGTCCTTGGAGAAGCCAATTATAAGACTATTCCAGAATTCTTAAGATGATCATAGAAATCGATATTAAGGTATTCTTCTCCCTTATTGGACCAGAGAACATTTCGCTTCCTACCCCATTGATTCTCTACTTCATTCTGATACTCTTTGAAATTTTCAAAAGTATATGACTTATGTTTAATCTAAGAAGCATAACCATATCTATTGTAGTCATCAGTAAATGTAACATAGTAGTGTTTACCATCCCTTGGGCGGATTTTGAAGGATTCACACACATCTATGTGTATGATATCCAACAATCCCTCACCTCTTTCATAATTCCATATGAATGGTGATTTTATCATCTTGCATAACAAACAAGATTCGCATGCATCATCCGATTTAATATCGATAGAATCCAAAATTCCTTCCGATTGGAGCTTGGCGATGCGTTTTTATTTATATGGCCAATGTGAAAATGCCACAAGAATGATTTATCTAAATTATTAGAAGAATCAATATTAAATTTAACATTATCATTATTAGAAACACAAATAACACTTTCAAATATTCCATTGCAAGGGGTAGCTTTAAACACAAAACAACAATCTTTAGTAACTAGCATGTCACCGTTTTCATTATTAAACAAAAAACAAAAAACTTTGTTTGTATAGAAAGAAATAATGTTTTTAGACATCTGAAAACAGTAATAACAATTAACTAAACTAATCATAACTCCACTACTAAGCTTTATCATGTACTCTCCATCCATTGTGACATGCGACCTTCGTCTCTTTCCCATGATCAGATTGATTTACCCAAGCCTAACCTTCCTTCTTCCATTTAGTCCTTGAATACCGAGCATATGTGAAAACTACATCCAGTATCAAGAACCCGTGAATTAGAAGTAGTAGTATTGTGAAGTTCGATCATAAAAGTACATGAACTGATCTGGTCGCTTAAACCTTACCATCCTTGAGATCTTTTAAGTACTTGGGAAAACTTTATTTCCAATGCCCCTCGATGCCACAGTAGAAGCACGATGCTTCTTTAGGATCACTCACAGGTGGATATGTTCCATATTCTTTAGCCTTATTCCCACTTTAGGAATGTGAAGCCATTGTTTTCCCTTTCCACTTGGAATTGGAATGTTTTTTCTTGTGTCCACCACCACTTTGGATGGAAAGGATTGAATTGGTTGGCACAACATGAACTTTCTTTATGATGGCTTCATATGTCTGGAGGAGATAGTAGAGCTCCATAAATGTCTTGTCCATACTTTTCAAATGATAACTCATGATAAATTATCATATGAACTTGGAAGAGAACCAAGCACGAGATCCACTGTTAGGTTCTCGTAAAAGAAAACATCAAGGTTCTTGAGTCTGTTAATATAAATCTTCATCAGTTGAACATGAGTACACACATAAACACCTTCTTTGAGTTTGCATGACGTTAGGACTATGATGACTTCAAATCTTTCTTGTCTTGTTCTTTGCTAAAACATTTTATCAAACTGAAAGTTCATTTCATATGTCGAAGTGTTCTCGAATGTCCTTTGGAGATCTGAGGACATGGTGGCTATCATAATGCAAGAGACATTATTCGACTCATCGACATATTTGGAATGGGTGGATTTTTCTTAATTATTTGAGTGCTCAACGATTTTGGGAATTGGATCATTGAGCATGTACTCACAATTGTCGTACCTCAAAGTGGTCCGCAAATTTCTCATCCAATCAAGGTAGTTAGTCTCAGAAGGGAGTTTCTCTTTTTGTAGATTATAAATGAGTGAAAAGTTTGAGTTGGCGGGATAAGGAGGAGGGAGAGAAATACCATTTTGACCCGACATTTATAAAAGAGAAGTACACACACACACACACACACACACACATATATATATATATATATATATATATATATATATATATATAGAGAGAGAGAGAGAGAGAGAGAGAGCGAGCGAGAGAGAGAGAGAGAGAGAGAGAGAGAAAGAGATTTTAGTTAGTTGATTTAATCCTTTACAAAATTACCCAATTTATTTTAAGGCTAGGTTCCATAATTTCAATTTGTTTTATGAATAGGGATACCATATTCATATTAAAATTTCTTTTAGGTAGGTAATCCACTTTACCAATTTCAATCACTATGAAACTTGTAGATCTTTGAGATTCATTGAAGCTATTTAATGGTATGTTAATCTCGGATTTTCATGTCCTATATTTGTGTTTGGGATACTGAGGTCTCCCAAATCTGATGGTGAACCAACTATGCAAGAAAGCGTGAACCTTGACTATATCATGGTTCTTAAATTGATGCGCCAGTTAACCATACATGCTCCATCAAAAAGCCATAACCACAAGTCCACATCAATTTCATTTTACATCTCAAATTTATCTGCCGGTTACCCACACACGCTCCATAAATAGGCTCGTAATGAATGATGTGCGTTAATCATGGAATAGTAACTATTCACTATTTCCTAAAATAACTAAGAATGAGAATTTTGTTTTTATTACTTATATTTGTTATAATTTTAATGAGACATCGTCCTATCGAACACTTTCGGCTAACGGCAATCCATCTCATAAAGAAGCGGTGAGTGAAAAGGACACACTATCAATGATCATTTTATAGGTTGTTTCCTTATACCTCTATTATAGTATGACCTCATGAATAAGGCCTAGTCTTGATTCGATTAATGATCGTTAATTAAACATGTGAGGGTACATGTTGTAATATTTTCATTTACATATAATAAATTTCATATATACATAATAAATTTCATATATATATATAGTTTTCGTATTCTTTTATGAACTTTTATAATTATATGAAAGGTGAATTTTAAACAATTTAAAATTATATGATTTAACTAAATTATTTTTAATTAACTTTCAATTAATTAATTTTCTAAATCATTAACAATAAAAGCAAATCAATTAGGCACGTTTATCTTCCTAGTTTAATTATTCAGTTATAAACAAATTAAGACAATAATTAAAACTAAAGATAAATCATAAATTTGAAATTATTGCATAAAATCTGAAATCACCAAAAACTCGGCAGGGCGGGCCGCGTCCTGCGATTAACATGTTTCTTTTTTCGAAATTTTTCAGTTTTAAATATTGTTCATATAATAAAAACATAAGGCTCTAATACAACTGTTAGGTTATCTATGCAACTTTACACTATAATAAGACAACATAAGCATTCAAATATCATCCTAAGTGTACATGCACCCTAGGATCTAAGTTTTACTATTATATCAATATACTTTCAAAACCATGTTGTCTTTGTTTGCGGAAAGTCCCAGTTTAAATAAAACAATTTAAGATAACAAATATTGTTTCAAAATACCAAAAAAAAAAAACGAAGGATGTCATAATTAATACCTAAAATAGGTTACAACGTAAAGACATATATGTCCTGAATACTATTACAGGTTTGTGTCTTTATCCACTCGGCATCCTATTCAAGTTCCATTAGCCTTAGTACCGCTACCTGTGATGTATATAATTTGAGTGGGTCAGGTATGGGAACCTGGTGATACACATAGGGTTCTGAATCTCACAACATTATAATGATAATAAATCATATTAATAATCATACAAAAGATTACCAAGCAATATAGATATATAATCCAACGTAGATATCTATAAGACAATATACCCATACATATCCAACCTAATCAATTCTCACAGATCCTAATCAAGGATCAACTTGAAGAATCACCTTACCTGATTAATCATTTAGAACAAAAGTTTGACTACATATATAGGGGATTCCTTGGCCATTGTAAGTCGTAAAGTGTGACATCCCCAAATTCACGGTCATTTTAAAATCTTTATTTATGCTTATTTTAAATCGTGGTATCCTTTTTCAAGGATAATATTGCGGAATTTGTTCCCAGAAAACACGATAAATATATTATCAAAGCATTTGCGAAGAAATGTATTTTGTTTATATTAAAAAATTGGGATGTCATCGTCAATACATAAACATAAGCATAAACAGACCTTACATTCATTTACACCAATGATTTACATCACATTTAATCTCTCAGTGTAATGTAGCTTCATATCAACTCTTGTGATACAAATAAACTGAGTGGGTCAGGTTGGGAAACCTGGTGAGTACATAGGGATTTCAATCCCAAAAGTTATATATATATATATATATATATATATATATATATATTAGAACTCACAATATATACAATTTCACCTCATACAAGCAAAGTTTACCCCACCCCGTCGATCCTCACAACGAAACGATCCATACTCTCGGATCTAAAATTAAAACTTTACCTAATCCATACTGTCGGGTCAGCTATGTCTAATCCATGCTCTCGGATCAATAACAAATGACTATGCCCACTCTATACTCTTGGACTAGAGACGAATGACTATGTCTAATCCATGCTCTCCGATTAATGACAAATGACTATGCCCTCTCCATACTCTCGAAGTAAGGATGAATGACTATGTCAAATCCATGCTCTCGGATCAATGACAAATTTTAAAGTTCTACCCTTCGTGTATATCTCACACGCACTCATAAGGAGATACTACCCGATATTCATCTTAATTAATTTAGGTTTATTGTGTAAGCCCTAAATCATCATATATTATCAGATATGTTCTTAACACGTATGTCAGGCAATATCAAATATTTCACACATAAACATATATTTAATACTTTAATTAATACTTGTATTAAAATCATGTTCCTTAAAGGGACTATGCACTCACTTGTTAAAGTGATGACTCCAAACTCGAGCAGCGCTTCACTTCTAACAATATTACTTTTGAGATGAAATCTCTTATTCTCGGAGCCTCCTGGCGCTCCGGTACTCGCCTCTAACATTTGGGAAGTGCTAGGGAATAGAAGAGAGGGTTTGGGGGTATTGGTAGAGAAAGAATGGGTTTGGTGTGAAGAAATGAGATATTTGTGCCTCTATTAATAGGCTGTCTGGGGGCCTCTCACGTCGTGAGCCTTGCGTAGGCACTAAGGCGAAGCCTGGTGCTGACACGTGGCACCGGACGCACGTAAAATAGCCAATTTTAAAAAATTCATAACTTTCGCATACGAGCTCCATTTTTTACGTTCTTTATATCCACGCGTAGGTATTGACAAGATCTACAACTTTCCTTTTGACCCCATTAGCTAGTTCTTGACCAATTTTAAATTTAATAGTATGAGAAGATTACACTGTTAATGACCATGAAAATTCATAACTTCTACATATGGACTCCTATTAATGAGATATTCAATTCTCATTTAGATCATTTTGGCTAAAAATTGATCGATCTAAAATTCGATTTCTGAGCTATATACTACTATGACAAATCTTAGAAAAATCATAACTTCTTCAAACGAAGTCAAATTTGGATGTTCTCTATATGCGACGATGTGTCGGTTTTGTTGAAAAACTTTGATGGACCATAACTTCTTTGTTATAAGTCGGATTTCAACGTTCTTTGTATGTACATAATCCTTGTGATATATTCTATTACTGGGATTAAGATTATTTATGCTAAAAAATCTTCTATCAAAAAGTCATTTTTAGCGCTCATTGTCTCTAGATTAACTAGCCCGAATCTGCGGGCGTTAAAATTATCTCTACCTTAGGATGATTACGTCCCAGAATCATCAACAAAACAGGGCTTGTATAATGACTCTATACATTATCTTTTCATCCTAGGTAATAATCGTAACTCTTGTGCCCACTCAAATGAGTAGCTAACTCTTGGACTTCTTGATTGTTGGCAGTGCTCAATCTTGCACCCGTTCTTCATACTATGTTGGACTTTCAATCGTAACCTTCGAGTTACAAACTCGATCTTTATTGTAGACTCCTTCTCCTTATTAAATAGACTTATCTTAAGTCACTTCGATTATCGTAACAGACCGATGAGTCATGTTCTAATGACCTCTCATCCTTTGATGCAACGCTTAGACTCAGGTCTGCTAGAGCCAAAATCCAGAATGGAAGACACCTTCCTTCATATTCTAATGTGATTTAATCACATCCTAGCATGTATCACTTCTAGCTACCAGTTTCTTTCTTTCACAGTGATTGCGATACTTCTATTGATCGCTCCGATTATCTTTTATTTTACTCTTCTGGCTTAAGTCGGATGCTACATCGAACTTGCTTCTCTGAACCATGTAACATACTTATCTTATCCGGACTCGATTTGATATGAACACTAGGCTCGGAATATCAATCCTCTTCTTGGTCATTACCGAAATGATTGTAACGACAGACATGAACAAAACGGAATCAATTACTAGCGCCTTGGTAACTTTGTGACTTTCCCTGATCCAAGCACGGGTCTTGTGCTTCCGGTAGTATAGGCCTCTACTACCTTACACACCTACTCATAATCGTCCCAAGTATTGTCTCGTAGTCCCCAAGTTCTTATTTCCTAAAATCACAAAACGATTTAACACATACGAATGCGTCCAAATTATTATAAAATTTTACCTAGACTCTACTAGGACTTCTTCCATGCGTATCTTCAATCATCAACTCTGCTTCAACTCCGTTGGTGGTGGAAATGCCAGACGATAGGATAACTTCAGGGATTATTCCAAAAGTTCTTTCTTTCAGCCAATCAAATGTATACATCTCCTGCACCAAACATATTATTTATTAGACATATTCTTAAGGCAAGATACCGCTCTTATGATATCTTCCGATAGGTACACTATCGTAAGCCTTCTCATTTCCTCCATTTGCTCAGTCCGCTACGAGTCCTTATCATGATATTCTATACACCAAAGCAGACATTCGGTGTATCAAGACGGGAATATAAATAGAGGAAGGTTTAGATGTGTAATCCTCCTTATTACTCTGAAAAGTTGCATGCCAGTTCAAATATCGTAGTTAAACGTTTAGAAATCTGAACACATAAAATTTCCAGATCCGGTCGGCAACAGGCCATAGATCCGATCAAATGATAGCATCATAAAGCATATAAGGAATTATATAGTATAATTCATTTAGCACATAAAAGCAATTTAGGCATCTTTCCTAAAATAAGCTAGTGCTCGTGTCTATCCAGACATATTTCCTAAATATAGCAGACACTCATCTCACAATCTTCGCTTAGCATTCTAAGTTTAAGTCTAGAAATAAATCCTTACTCCTAGTTCGCTTAAACTAATGCTCTGATACCAACTGTGACAACCCCAAATTCACGGTCATTTTAAAATTTTTATTTATGCTTACTTTAAAATCAGAGTATCATTTTTGAAGAATAATATTGCAGAATTTGTTCCCAAAAAACATGATAAAGATATTATCAAAGCATTTCCGAAGAAATGTATTTTGTTTATATTAAAACATTGGGATGTCATCGTCAATACAGAAACATAAGCATAAACAGACGTGACATTCATTTACACTAATGATTTACATCTCCTTTAATCTCCCAGTGTAATGTAGCTTCGTATCGACACCTATGATACAAATAAACTGAGTGGATTAGGTTTGGAAACCTGGTGAGTACATAAGGATTTCAATCCCACAAAGTTATATCATATATATATATATATATATATATATATATATATATATACTAGAACTCATAATACATACAATTTCACCTCATATAAGCAATTTTTACCCCACCCCGTCGATCCTCACAATGAAACGATCCATACTCTCAGATCTAAAATTAACAACTTTACCTAATCCATACTGTCGGATAAGGTATGTCTAATCAATGCTCTCAGATCAATGAAAAATGGCTATGCCCACTCCATACTCTCGGACTAGGGACGAATGACTATGTTTAATCCATGCTCCCGGATTAATGACAAATGACTATGCCCTCTCCATACTCTCAGACTAAGGACGAATGACTATGTCTAATCAATGCTCTTAGATCAATGACAAATTTTAAAGTTCTACCCTTCATGAATATCTCACCCGTACTCATAAGGAGATACTACCCGATATTCATCTTAATTAATATAGGTTTATTCTGTAAGCCCTAAATCATCATATATTATCAGATATGCTCTTAACACGTATTTCAAGCAATATCCAATATTTCACACATAAACATATATTTAATACTTTAATTAATACTTGTATTAAAATCATGTTCATGAAAGAGACTATGCACTTACTTGTTAAAGTGATGACTCCAAACTCAGGCAGCGCTTCGCTTCTAACAATCTTATTTTCCTTTGACGAAACAAGGGGGTTTAGCTAGGAGTCGGGCTATGTAGTGGTAGAACTTCTGAGCCAAAAAATCTTCTTCTTGGAGCCATCTGGCGCTCCGGCACTTGCCTCTAACACTTGGGAAATGCTAAGGAGTGGAAGAGAGGGTTTCTGGGTAGTGGGAGAGAAAGAATGGGTTTGGTGTGAAGAAATGAGAGATTTGCGACTATATTTATAGGATTTCTAGGGGCCTCTCACATCGTGAGACATGGCTCTCACGTCGTGAGCCTTGCGTAGGCAGCAAAGTGAAGCCTGGTGCTGACACGTCGCACCGGATGCAGGTAAAACATCCAATTTTAAAAAATTCATAACTTTCGCATACGAGCTCCGTTTTTTACATTCTTTATATCCTCGCATAGGTATTAATAATATCTACAACTTTCTTTTTGACCCTATTGGCTAATTCTTGACCGATTTTAAATTTAACAGTCTGAGAAGATTACATTGTTATCGACCGTGTAAAATTCATAACTTCTACTATGGACTCCGTTTTCGACAGTCTTTTTATCATTTAACTCCTATTAATGAGATCTTCAATTCTCATTTAGATCATTTTGGATAAAAATTGATCGATCTAAAATTCGATTTCTGAGCTGTATACTGCTTTGCTAAATCTTAGAAAAATCATAACTTCTTCAAACAAAGTTAGATTTGGACGTTCTCTATATGTACGCTCTCGGTTTAACGTCTACTACAAATTTAGTTCAGATTTGGACGTTCTCCATATGCCACTAACAAAGATGCCCTCTACATCAATGAACGCCCTTGAAGATCAACCAGAGGACAACTGGCCTAATCGGGGCCTCTGTAAGTTGACAAATCTGTTCAGGGTGTCCTCACGATCGGTACCCTCAAACCCTAACTATATAAATGTGAGGATAACTAAGGTATATGCATCGCCTATCAGATACACTCTCACTTACATTCATCTTCTCTGATTACCTACTGACTTAACTGTCGGAGCGCCTTCCTAGGACCTCCTTCTGGGAAGCAACATGCGTTATTTGTTTCTTTGTGTGTGACTGTAGGTTCCAACCCCGACCTTCAACCTTGAAGTAGGCATTCTGGGACCGACGTCACATCAATAATCAATAGAGTTCATTAAAATAACATGTTCATGTGTACACATAAATAATGCATAATTATCTTCTTTTAGTATATAAACCAAGGAAGCAAACACATTATTCTAAGAATTAGATGCAACTAAAAGCTATTTATAGTAAAAAAAGAAAAAGGGATATTAACTTTAGCTTTCAACGATACTTTCCTACAAATTCAAAGGAAAAATATCCACTAACATATGTATGCTACAACTACTCTTCACGTAGCCTTGGAGAAAACTTGTCACCATTATCCAATGACTTGTCAAGAACCATCTTATCCATCACAATATTTTTCTCATAGCACCCCTAGAATGTGTGATGGATGGTATGTGGGTGTCTATAGTGTGAGCAGGAGCTCCGAATGTAATGTATAAAGACTAAAAAACTAAAATGATATACCCTAATGGATATTAGCAGAAATTATGCAATAAAAGATATTGAGTAACATTGAGGTTTCAATAAGAGTAGAACAAGTAAGTTTACATTTGATGTAGCTTATTAAAAAATATGTAACATCTGAGTTCTGATTATGTTTTTCCATTCATTAATTGGGATTTTTATATGCTAAAGGAAAGTAGAAGGATGGGGCTAAACAAGAAGCCATTAATCGCATTTGTTGGATAACTAAAAAATCCGTTGAATTATAAGAGGGGGTCATGGCGCTTCCGACCCATTGGTTGAACGTGTTTTAAGGGATTTGAGGCTATTTAAGGTGCATTAACTCTAATGGTTTATCATTCCTCAACCCCCATCAACCCGAGATCGACCTTGAAGAACCCAACCTCCCTTTCATAGTTTTGAGCTCATCCTCTCTCCTTTCATCCATATTGTTATGATGTTATGACTTTTGAGTGAAGTGTTCTTGAAATATATGGCATTGAATCTTGGAAACTAAAGAAGTCTACCATCATTCATGTTATGGACCTTGGTATGTCTTAAAGATTTAAGGTTTATTGGTTTTCATGTTTTAGTCCACTTTAATGACATTTTGGTCCCTTATTATCTTGATCTATGGAGTTTGGAAAACTCCATGGTCTTTGAATCATTTGGGGACTTCATATCTGACCTTTTGAGTGAAACTTTGGGTGCTTGCATGCTCTCTTTTGCTCCATGCATGAAGACAAATAGGGTCTTGGACATTTCTAGACTTAGGGTCTTATATCTAGTTGGTTTGTAGCATTCGAATACATCAATTTGGAGACTTTATCCATTTAGACATCATTAAGATTCAGATCTAGAAGTTGAGGCTTCGACTTAATAAATTAAGTCAAAAATGCTTGTTGAATCTATAAAGACACAATGCGTCTTTTTCCAGGTCGTCGAGGCGCCTCTGATTTTTTCCAAATATGCATTTGAATCATCCGAAACCAACCTATTTTGTTTTATAGTGAGATTTAGGCGCCCACTAGAAGGTACAGGGCGCTTGTTGACTAGTAGTTTGACTTTTTGAGTAAGTTTGACCTTGGGTCAAAATTTAGGTTTTTGGGTCATAGTAACCTACGAAAAATTATTAGTATCTTCTAGTGCGGGCATATGTGTGAGAATAGTCAATGAGAAGCGACTTGGACACTTCGGGACGGGCCTCAGAGCGTACATGGATAGGTATGGAAGGTAGTAGTAGAGCTCCTATTATCAAAAACACAAGATCCGCGCTCGAGTTGGGGAAAGTCCTATAAAATCCAAGAAGCTGAGCGGGAAAGTAGTTACCATAGTTATATGTCGATAAAATATTGTATTCTTTACCCAATGGATTATAAATGGTGATCACGAGGATGTTGAGGAGTAGCTAAATAGAGAATAATGTAATGATAACACTATAGATAAGTGGTTATAACACTATTTATATTTAACAGAATGTCGACTACTCGACATAGAGCAGAGAACTGTGTGATGTGTAAGGATAACGCAAAATTACGTGATTGGATTGCCACTATGGTTTCACAGAACTTACTAGAGGAGTTTGTAACAAATGGAAAAAAATTAGGTCAACGTTCGTCGGTCAATTGACCGCGAACCCATCGTGTGTTAGACCTAATGTCATGTATTCCATCCATTGAATGCAAATGAAGTTGTTACACTTGGAATTACATGCATGATACCCTAATTGTCTCAAAAAGTTAACGATCATTTACAAACGAAAAACAATTCGCAAAAATAAGTGTCAGTAAACTTGCTAAAAATCAATTTATCACATCAAGCATACTTGGGGAAAATTGATGATCAAATTGGATAGAGTATGTTCTCACGACTGTGTGGATACAAAGATCGTCAAAAATGAAGTTCGTATGCAAAATTTACGGGCTTTTGAAAATAATGAAAAACTCGCCGGCCAAAAGTGTAAATTTATAAACTCAAAATTCATTTTAGACATAGGATCGTCTATTATGTAAGAATTACATTTAGATATTTGGACTCGGAACACGAAGGACAACCATTTGGCATATTCGGAAAATTTTAGGTATTCGGATTACGGGACACGTTTTTCGAAACGACAAGTGGCAAAACTAAAGGGGTTGAAATGAAAATTACTTCTCTATAGATAGAAGGCTAAGATCAACCCTTTCTCTTACTTTTCTTCTTTTTCCGTTGATCGGCAAAAGAACTAATGGTGTATGAGGTTAGCACATACACAATGGCGGCCCATCACAAGACGATTGCTTACCCGGCCTGCCAAGGCCTTGCCAGAAAGAAGGTTAGAATAGAAAGGAATGGTTAGAATAGAAAGGATATAAACTACTATCGGATAGAAAAGTAGAACTATTCTCAAGAATCTTGTACAACTAAGAAGATCTGGAAAAGAATATAATATCTTAATATTATTTTAATAGTCCAGTACACTATTTAATATAATATAAGATAAAGTCTACTCTTTCCTGCGTATAAATAGAAGTTCCACACAAACACTCTAGTTAAGTGTTCTTGACTCATTTCAACCTTACTCTTTTATGGAGACATCTTTGTCTCCACACAGTTGGCTCCATCCCGCTAGGTGGAGTCGAATCTTTTCATACTAGCGATCTAACTTGATCGTTGGAGCATACTCGCGGGGCAATTTTGACGATCTTGTTTCTTGTTGCTTTCCAGGTTTTGTGGTCGGAATCTAAGTACAAAGCACACCCGACGGACATGTGAGCTACATCAACACCTGGAGAACCGACCACGAAACCGACATAGCAACATTGATGCCATCCGTAATATCATTATGAGAAATGCAACCATAGGAGGAACTCCAGAGGAAATAAAACATAGAGGAAATAAAACATAACAAAAAGGAAAACACCAGCAAAACCACAAAAAAAAACTTCTCCAATCGACAACCGCATATCCATATTCATCGCAAAAAAAACACATGTTTTATCTTCTAAAACCGTTACCTACCACACATACTATGCTCATGCATGCTTTATTGCTTACAATGTATTTTATTAGCATATCCATATTCATCGCAAAAAAAACACATGTTTTATCTTCTAAAACCGTTACCTACCACACATACTATGCTCATGCATGCTTTATTGCTTACAATGTATTTTATTAGCACATGACAAATGCATAGCCTTATAATACCTAATGCAGCAAAAGTAGTACTTTTAGTATTCTAGCTCTAGAAAAGTAGGAATGAACTACCCACTCCATGCAATCACGACTTGTACATATCTCATGTACATGTTGCACAAGACTAAAATAATCTAAATTATCGGACACTTATATTCCATGCAATATAAATTTACTAGACAAGCTTGAAAAAAGGGATAATGACTTAAAAGGGTAATATATTTTTCGATTTGTACACATTTGGTCACTGAGTTTTTTTTTTCATCCACATTTACCCCTTCAACTTGTTAAACTGTATACATTCAGTCCTTATGACCGGCTACTCCAGGTTATCCGGTAAAAAATGACTTAATAGGGTAATATATTTCTCACTTTGTACATATTTAGTCCTTAATATTTTTGTGCACATTTAGTACTTATGAATGATTTTTTAGTTTTTTCTCACGAAATCTTATGTGGGACATCTATTAATGAGATGTATGAGGCTTTTGATGCTTATATCCATCGCGATCTCGACTACTTGGTTGCTTAGGTCATGTGTTCTGAACGTCATAACTTCTTCATATGATCTCGGATTTTAACGATCTTTATATCCATGCGTTCGTATTTTAGTCTACTACAACTTTCATTTAGATTACTCCCATTAAAAAATAATATATTTTTACTTACGATTTTTATATCCATATGCGGTGGCGGATTTAGTATGGTCCCGGTGTTGAACCGACAACACCTGTTTTTTCTGTTCGAAGTGGAAAATTTTTCGTTTTTTTTTTGTTTTACGTTTATACCTATTTTTCATGTATCGGCAACACCTATTTCATCTCGGCAACACCTACTATGTATTACTGCGTCTTCCCCTGTCCATACGTTTTTTATGAATGCATGTATGTATATTTTTTTATAAAATCGTTAGTAAAAATATATTACATTTTAACGGGAGTAATCTTAATGAAAGTTGTAGTAGACTCAAAAAATGAACACGTTGATAAAGATCCTTAAAATCTGATATCGTATGAAGAAGTTACGATGTTCAAAATACAAGACCTAAGCCAAACCACAAGACTTACACAACCAAGCAGTCGAGATCGCATTGGACATAAGCATCAACAATCACAAGCACCTCATCAATGATTGTCTCACGTGATGTCGTGAAAAAAACCTAAAGAAATCATTCATAACTACTGAATGGGTACAAAAAAAGGACTTATTTTGAAACAAAAAAAATGTTAAAGACTAAATATGTACAAAAATATTAAGGACTAAATGTGTACAAAATGAAAAATATATTACCCTATCAAGTCATATTTCTCGGCTAACCTGGAGTAACAGGTCATAAGGACTGAATGTGTACAGTTTAACAAGTTTAAGGGGTAAATGTAGACAAAAAAAAAACTTAGTGACCAAATATGTACAAATCGAATAATATGTTACCCTTTTAAGTCATTATCCCCTTGAAAATATGATGTCTGCAAACATACACTGACACATTTAGTTTGTACACATAGCTTCTACTATTGTACCATGCACATAAAAATGTAATGCTTGAATAACTTCTAAGAAGGTAAAATACACGTAGGTCTTTAATAAACTACAACAATAGATATTAGGTCAGAGAAGCCAAAGCAATGGTTGGAATCCTTACATTACTTTACACCATTCATTTGGCAGCCTTACATTATTTTATACATAAAAATTCTTAAATGCATACAAAACATAGCACCTATGACTTACTATTCCACTAACTACTATATACCAACCTAAACTACCCAGTTGCTTGGTTCTTGGCTAAGGGACGACAGCTACCAAACTTTTTAACCCGAGATTCGCCTAAATATCATGTTGCTCAGTTCCCTGGCTTATGGGACTGACAATACATGGCTTATCTTATTTGGATTTTAGGCGATGTCGACTATCCAACAACCCTGTTCAGCTATCCGTCAAAACCTACAAAAACTCATAATCAGTTGTCACAACTGGCAAATTTAGGGTTGAGATAGTGTTTCATGTACAAAAATTTTCTCTATGTAACTTTATAACATCAAATTAGTGAAGTTCAAACTACAATGTTAGTGGAATACACACAAGCATACATTATGAATCCAGTTGAAATAGCCTCATGAAATCCCAAAACTTGATCCAATAGTTAAGCCCAATCGATTTTGGGCCTTGGTCCAAGAATTCTCAGCCCAACACCCTATGGGCCTTATTGGGCCGAACACTCTTCCTTGGGACCTATTGGGCCAAAAAGCCTTTAATGGGCCAAGCTAAAATCGAAAGCCCATTTAAGAAGCCTTGATGGCCGAAAACCATATAGGATTTCGGTTAGGGCTTGTGTAAAAATAAAAAAAATAAAAAAAAAACCAAAATGCCATGCCACCTCATTTTTATCCCTCAAATAACAAAGCCTTTAACCACCATACTTCTAAGTATGTATCACATCAAATATCAACAAATTCAACTCTCTTCTCCCCCCTCTCTCTTATGTTCGGCCGCAAACACCACAACCACACACACATCAAACATTTTTCCAACTCACTCTCAAGATTTCTCATCTTTTCTCTCAAATTTTCAAGTTCCATCTTCAAGGAAGGAGTTTCACTTCAAGAAAATCTTAGTCATTTGGTAAGAACTTCATGTAACCCTTGTAATTCCAAACATATTTAAGCTACAAACTTCTTGTTTACACACTTTTGTTGTGTGTTAAATTCTTAGAAACCCTTGAAAATTTCGAAATCTCTCCAAGCTCAAGATTAGGCTTAACAACTTCTTCTTCTTCTTCCTACCACACGAAATCAAGGTGAGCTTCATACCCCTATCTTTTCGTGTTTTTCATACTTTTTTTTTGGGGGGGAGGAGGGGGGATACAAGTCAAATCTCGTTACCCTTTAGAATATTTGCATGCTCCATGCTTATGGTTTGAAAAATGAAACAAGTTCTTGAACAAAAAGTTTCTTAACATGTGTTAAAAACATAAAGTAAATGTTGATGACATCTTTGTGTTATAAAAGTTTTTGTGGTCATGTTGTACACTAAAAACGGCGAAAATATGGGGCTTGTGCCCAAACATGTTTAACCCTTGGACATATGCATTTTTTTAACTCTTACACAAATATTTAGATATAATAGTTATCAAGTTTATTATTTGTGTTTTGAAAAATTCGTGACTTATTAGAGTCAAAACAAAATAATATATTTTGTGTTGAAAAACTTTCAAACTAGATATGATGTGTTAAAAATGTTACAAAACTTGATTATTTTGCTAAAAATAATTTTTATTAGTAAAATAGTCGTAACTATGTTATCACTATTTTGATGGCTTAAAATCTAAGGTATTATGCTATTTTCACAGCATATATTACCAATAGACATAACCATTAACGATTATTTATAAAAAGTGCTATAAACAATTTAACCAAAATGATTTACACAACAAAAGTTATGACAGAAAAAATTGTGTGTCATAAAGCCTTTATAGCATGATTAATGAGTTGTATGTCATGAAAGCTGTAAAACGCGTGTCATAAAACTCCAGTCATAAATATACACAAGTAATATCATTTTCATTATTCAATAATGGAAGTTAAAGTTCGCGTAAATCCGTTAAGGCTCAAGTGAGACACTATCTTCATCGTACCTACCTAGTGTACACTTTAAGTCCTGCTTTATAACCAGAGTCTCTTGGAGGGAGAGCGAGATTGTTGTGTATAGATCTATACGGGATTGACAACCCCACACCCCAGTTGTTCGCTATAGTTAGACCGTCAAGTCTAGGGTGAGAAAATTCTACCAATTCTGACGCCTGAAGAATGTTGTTCAGGCATAACAGTCATATCAAGCATGCTTATAAGAACTCACTTAGGGGTTAACAATACTATTTTGATTTACGGGAAGCTTACACTTCACCAGTTTTGTTAAAAATGTAAAACTGCATATCATTTTTTAGTACACAGTCACTTACACTTCTGGTCTTGGGGTTAAGACTACCATTTACTTATAAGAAAATATTATATTTTCTGGGAACATGCTCTTTACAATTATAAACATAAGAAAACAAAGGACATGCACGCATATATTCACACTTTTGGAACGGGACTTACAAACCATTTTCATAGAAAATATCGGATTTTCTGGAGTTATACAAACTATTACAAACAAGGATGTTACAAACACTTTTCATACAAATATGCTTATGAACTCACCAACATTCAATGTTGACGATTTTCAAAATGACTTGTATTGTCAGCGAACCAGTAAGCAGGTACCTAAGAACCGGATTGCGACATTTTGGGATTTCATACTTTATATCACTTTTGTGTAATTGATGAACAAATACAATTTGTAAATTAACAATGTATGGTTGTATCTCTTAATGTATATTATTGGTTTCTATGTTTCATTTATATTCAATTGTAATGATACTATACAATGACGTCATCCGCCCCCGAACGTTTCCGCCGTCCTGGTTCAGGGGTGTGACAGATTGGTATCACAGCATTGTTTATAGTGAACTTGTATATCTAACCATACATGATATACAACTATAAATAGAATGGAACTAAAACACTCTGACAAAAAGTATACTTTAAAAATATAAGTATTTCATAAAAATGTACATACATACATACATATTAGAAAATAATAAGAGGAGTTGGACATCGGGACTAAACTTAGTCAGTTATGTAATCATATCTAGGGTAAATATAGCCCGATCAACTATATTTATTAGAGATATGACCAACATGTGTTTAGGAGTGGTCAAGGTGGACAATAAATCTAAAACTTACCAACTTTAAAACCATAAGGGTCTAAGAAACAAAATTAAAATAAAATATTATAGGGGTATTTTGACACTCTACCTATTTTCTCGTACTTACGTATTCTCGTGCAGACGCCATGGCAGACTTCCATCACCCAGGAGATCCTTTTCCCCAAACTAGGGGAGTGGGGGATGGATAGAGGAGGACCCGGAGGAGGATCCGGAAGAGGTCATGGAGGAGTTCAAAGAAGAGGATATCGATGAGGAGGTCGATGAGGAGGAGGATGATGATGATTCGTATGCTGAGTCTGAAGTCATCGACCCTTCCTACATGGCGAGGGTACCAACGCATCGATTGGGCCACAATGACCCTACGCCCCCCTGGGCATACGATCTGGAGCGATGGAGTCGGCACCAGGGACAGCGTCCACCATTCGGGATGGAGCGAGGGTTCTATGACCTTCGCCACGGAGGACTCGCCGACCGAGGCTTACCAGTTATGATCTGTCGGATCTCCGACATTGGCGATCAAGCCCAGGTGACAGCCAACCAAGTGGTGGAGATGAGAGCTGTTGCAGCAGTCACGGACGCACACACTCAGGACCTCCGGAGGAACTTCTACCCTATGGATCGGCTCACCTTACTACCACGCGAGCAGAAGTGAGGGAATACCAGGAGAGGCATGCTCCCTTGGAAGAGAGGGTGCGGGTAGTCGAGCGTCGTCTGGACAAGTTGCAGGGCGCCTCCACATCATCCCAGACACCGCAAGGGATGACTCGACGTGAGTAGGATCTATCCTACTCATCAGTTGATGGACTAGGCGTTGGGTATGCGTTAGTGCTACCCCATTTCTTTTCTCTACGTATGTAGGATCGACCCTACGTTTAAGTGATTACACTACTCGCAGGGTCGTTATGCTATCAGATTTTATCCTTGATGTACTGTAGACCTTTTCAAAGGTCAATTTTCTCGCATTCTGTACTAAAATCTTATCATTAATGAAACAAATGTGTGTTTTATTTTTGATGTTGTTATATGCTATGTTCTCTCTTTTAATTTTTATTTGATATAATACAGTGTCACTTATAAGAACAATCGAATCAACGTAACCATTAGAAACAAAGGGGTTTCCATTACTGTAGATACTCGAACCATTATCATGTCAAAAACTCATTGTAATTCCTACTTTATGGAAAAAAATGCCCCGGAGGTAAAACATCCGCGAAAACAACACAACAACACGACCACCATTGCCGCCTCCACTACCAATAGATTCGGCCTCATTCCAGGTAGCGGTTTCAGCTGCAGTCACTGCGGCTCTGGCGCAGATTAACAACAACGGTATCAATGGAGGAGGAAGCGGGAATGGTACATGTAGCTCTAACCAGGGAGACAACCGAGGTCAGCCAAAAGAATGCACATACAAGGATTTCGCCAACTGCAAGCCTAAGCCTTTTAACGGAAGCGGAGGAGTTATCATCCTAACGCGGTGGTTTGCGAAAATTGAATCGGTGTTCGAAATATGCACTTGCCCCGAAGAGAGCAATGTGAAATTTGCAGCTTGCACCTTTGCGGATAGGGCTCTTACATGGTGGAACGGCCATGTCAAAGCCCTGACTCTCCCCGTAGCAAATGCAATGAGTTGGGAAGACCTCAAGATTTTGATGCTCGCCGAGTATTGCCCCGGGGTGAAGTCCAGAAGTTAGAGCAGGAACTGTTGAATCTTACTGTCAAGGACTCCGACATTGAGGCTTACATTGCCAGATTCAGTGATCTGGCGCTCTTGTGTCCAGGAATGATCACCTTAGAAAGTAAGAAGTTCGAACGTTTCATTTGGGGGCTAACTCCCCCGATTCAGGGGAATGTGATTGATGCAAACCCCTCAACGTTCGACAGCGCCAAGCGCCTCGCCCAAAAGCTATATAATCATGGGGCACCAAAGGGCACGACGGATTCCACCACTGAATCAAAGAAAGGGAATGATAACAAGAAAAAATCGGGAAACAAGAGGAAAGGGCATCAAACCCAGGAACCTTCCAAAAATCAAAAAATAGTGGCGGTCCACGCCGCTACTACTCCTGCTACATAAGCTTCCCCAAAGCAATATGCCGCTACCCTACCAAAGTGCGACAAATGCCCCTTCCACCACCGCGGAGCCTGCAGGGAGATGCAATGCACAACCTGCAACAAGAAAGGGCACACTGCCCGATACTGCAAGGCACCAACATAGCAGAACAACCAACCCAACAACGCTGGAACAAGTCAATCGTGTTATGGGTGCGGACAGAATGGCCATTTCAAAAGATATTGTCCCAAGGCTAATAACCGAAATGCAGGGGAACAAGCAGAGTCCTAAATATAGGACATGAGGAGGGTGTAAAGGATTTGGCGGTCGTCACAGGTACGTTCCTCCTCAACAACATCTATGCATGCATTTTATTTGATAGCGGGGTAGAAATAAGTTTCTTGAGTCAAAGATTTAAACACTTACTCAGTCAAAATCCCCAAAAATTAAACGAAACTTTCACGGTGGAAATCGCTAATGGGAAAACAGAAACAACCCACGATGTATTCATAGGGTGCATGTTAACATTAAATAATCACTCATTTCAAATCAACTTAACACCAGTTACTATTAGAAGCTTTGATGTGATCATCGGTATGGATTGGTTAAGTGTCACAACTCCAAATTTTAGACCTAGCATGGTCTAAACCATAACCAAGTAGTAGTGTAAACTATATTGCAAACCTTGTTGCATTGTGTCTTCTATAACCCTAGGGCTTGTTTATAGAACTAACAAAGAAGCATGGATTGAAACCTAAACTAAATTAGGAAAGTATAATTCAACATTTAGCAAAATATTAAGGTTTAATAATGAAATATCACACCATAGGTGTGTTCACGGCCAAGAACTCTAAAAGAAAAGGAGTTTACGGCCTAGAGTAGTTAAGGGAAAGGAGTTCACGGCCCGAGACTTCTAGAACATGATGTTCAAGGTTTGGAATGGTGAATTAAATGGTGTTCACGGCCTTAATGCTTAAACAATTGATGTTTACAGATTGGAATTAAATCAATAGTGTGTTCACGGTTTGGGAATTAAATCAAATGGGTGTTCACGGTTGGAAATCAATTCAATAAGGTGTTCACGGTTTTCCTTAATCCGAAAACTCACTTTCTAGGACATAATTCATTCGTAAGCACTCCTAAATATCTTCAATTCTTATCCAATTTAGCTTCCCAATGTGATTATCTCCGTAAACTTCACATTCGCCGCCTCATAAGTTCCTACACATATAAGTCACAACTTAGAACTATTTCTCTCATTTCATACAAGCAGTAAATGAAATCATCTCATTCTCTCTCAAATAGCAAACCACATTTCTTTCGTTCTCAAGAATTAGACCAAGCTTCCAGGGAATTATACTTCAAAACTTCATCCTTTAATTTTCATCCTTAAGATATTTTGGTAAGTATTAATTCATATTACTTAGTGTTTATGAAAACACTTGTGTTATTAAGATCATATTATTCACACATTATTGTGTGTTTAAAACCATTAGGAACACGACATCGTTCCTGTAATCTAGCCCGAAGGTCACCGTTTCTATTCCGTATTCAAAACCGTTACCACACATAAGGTGAGTTCATACCCCCATATTTTTCCAAGCTTTTCCAATGTTTTTATATGGGGGTGGAGGGGGGGAATACAAGTAAAATACAAAAAATTTAGTGTTTTAAAATATAATTTACTTATTATGTTTTTCTTACCATTAATATGTATTTAAACGTGAAACTTGTTGAAACATGGAAATAAACTTATAAACTATAATAGGTATAGTTTATGGATCATATGAACTATTTTAAAAAGTCCGGGTTAAAACATGGAAATAAACATATAAACTATATTAAGAATAGTTTATGGAAAAAAAGGATCTTTTTACAAAATTACCTTTTATTTATAAAAAGGTTTTCGCTTTATTACTTGTAAATTCGTTGAAGCCTATTGTGAGACAGGTCTTCGTGTACTTATCTAAGTACCAAGGGAAGTCTAGCCTTATGAACCAGAGTCTCCTGGAGGGAGAGCGTGAGTTTGTGTATAGATCTATACGGGACTGACAATCTCGCGCCCTGACTATTAGCTACAGTCGTTCTGGGTGACAAATGTCATTAATGATAGTGACGTCCGATTCACATCGTATCAGGATATCCGTCATATTAGTATGGTTATAAGAACTCACAAGGAGAAAACAACAATATATTTATGTAGTAATATACTTTTTCTTAAACAGTTTCAAGGGATATTAACTATGTGATTACTCAGTATATATACAATAGGGTTAGATAAAATTGAAGTCTGGTAGACAGTGGAATGTGTGACTTCCGTCTTACTTCATGTTCCTTGTTTGGTTGTGGGCTTAGGGAAAATTCACCCATTCAACTGTCTGTTCGATCTTGGTTATATACAACTCGTATGTACTAAGTGATCGTAGGAAGGTAGTATCGTCACATCGAGTTTTCAGGGAAAACACATCTTGAGCTAGTTTTTCTTATAAATACAACTAGGTATCATTAAACTAAGTATGCTAATTATACTTATGCTTTTCGGTCTTGGAACGATTAAGACTAAAAATCGGTTTTATAGAAAATATAGGATTTTCTATGATAAACATCGTTATTTTAAAGGTAAACAGTTTTCGATTTAATTTCTGAAAACAATAATAGTTATTACTGAAAACAATGTTTTACAATTGAGTAAGTGGAACTAGGAATATATTTACAAAAGGTTCAACACTTATTTACAAACTAGTATAATATAAACAACCTTTAATGGTTAATTCTATAATTCCTTAGTTTATACAACAGAGTTATATATAAATGATATCCGACAGGCAGTGGAATATGTGACTTCTGCCTTACTTCCTGTTTTACTTAGTTGGTTGTGGGCTTAGGACAGATTCACACATTCAACTGTCCGTTCGATATTAGATTATATATAGCTAGTATAAACTAAGTAATTATAGAAGGAACTATTGTGGTTACCATTCTATTAAAGAAAATATAGGATTTTCTGAAGGAAACACATTCATTATATCTAAAAGAATCATTAATGTTAATTCTGTGATTACTTGGTGAATACATTAGAGTTATATATAATTAAGATCTGATAGGCAGTGGAATGTGTGACTTCCTCCTTACTTCCTGTTCCTTGTTTGGTTGTGGGCTTAGCGTAGATTCACACATTCAACTGTTTTTTCGATCTGAATTATATATAATTTGTATTCACTAAGTAATCGATGAAGGAACGAGTATGGTCATATTACTCATTAAGAAAATATAGGATTTTCTGGAGGAACATGCGAACTTTTCCAAAGAACAAAGAATATACTTTTTATAACAAAAACGCTTATGAACTCACCAACTTTAATGTTGACACTTTTTTAAACCACTTGTATTCTCAGGAACGTTAGTAGACAAGTACATTCTCAGGTGTTGCGAAGACAGAACATAGTTGCATTATGTCTTATCTTTTGTTATAGTTTTAATGTAAATCATGAGATGTTTTAAACATAATGTAAACTTTATATTAATAATACGATGGTTATTCTTGCTTTGATTACTATTACAGAATTGTTATGATACTGTACATGACGTCCTCCGCCCCGAACGTTTCCGCCGTTCCGGTTTGGGGGTGAGACAGATTGGTATCAGAGCATTGTTTATAGTGAACTAAGTATATCAACCTATAAAAGATATACAACTATAAATAAAATGGGGCCGAAGTGCTCTGACTAATAGTATATTTTTAAAATATAACAGTATTTTATAAAAGTATACATATGTGCATATATATATATATATATATATATATATATATATATATATATATATATATATATATATATACTAGAACAAGTATCACAAGAAGAACAAAACAAAAGTATTTGGATGTTGGACACTATAGTCAAACCTAGACAGTTATGTAATCATATCTCGGATAATTATAATTTGATCAACTATATTTATCTGAGATACGATCAACATGTGTTTGGGAGTGATAGTGGTGTTGCAACAAGTCTAAAACTTACCAACCCTATATACAAAGAAATGCTAGAACAAAACATAAAGTTAAAATACTATACGAGTATTTTAAGTACTATAACTAACTTATGTGAAAACTAAAAGACCTTTACTGGTAAGGCTATAATTACCGAGTGTATACATTAAGGTCATATATAATTGAGATTTTATAGACTTAGAATTGGTGATTTTCACTCTACTTCCTGTTCCTTGTTTGGTTGTGGTCTTAAAGTAGGATCACTTATTCGAAGGCCTATATGATATTGGTTATATATAAAATTTGTGTACACTACGTGATTATAGAATGACCCAGTAAGGATCATCCACGTAAAAATATAATTTTTAATAGAAATGTTTTATTAATTTCATAGATTCTTTAGACACTCCCATTCTCGCACAACGGACACACCTAGACATCGCAAACAGCCAATTGAGGAGTTGAGGCAGAACCAAAAGGGGGTTCACAAGGAGGATTTTGAGAAAGAATCAGACGTAGAGAAAGGCACTAGGTACATCGTTAACAAACCTTACCCTATCAGAAACAAACTAAAGAGCACCTTATACGTCATACTAATAACTAAGAAACTAATATAACCTAGTGATTCAGTGATTACACTACTCACACTATGTGTAAGGCTTATCACGTCTTTTATCACAACTAATAACAAAAAATCAAGTCACAAAATTTCAGTGAGGATAGTCACTATTGAAAATTCATAAGTTTATTATCACGTCTTTTGGAGCATGATACACTCAAACTACAATAACCTAGTTCGTATGACATTTGATTTATAACCACTACCGATATCTTACCAACTTTTCATTTTTAAACTTTATGGCAGAAAATGTCGCCTCGTAGATATATCAGGGGTAATAACAATACGACAACAAAACCACCACCGCCACCTCCACAATATGACCCCACTATGTTCTAGGCTGCGGTGACTGCCGATGTAACAACTGCCATGTCTCATATCTACGCAAGTGGTACCAATGGGACGGGAAGTGGTGCTAACCCATCTAACCACGTAAATAGCCACGGACACCCTAGGAAGTGTACATATAAAGACTTCATGAATTGAAAACCCGAATCCTTTAGTGGAAATGGAGGAGTCATTGCTCTATTGCAATGGTTCGAGAAAACAGAATCAGTTTTCGAAATTTGCACGTGCCCAGAAGGGAGCAAAGTCAAGTTTGCTGCCTGCACTTTTTCCGACAGGGCCCTGACATGGTGGAATGGCCATGTCAAGTCACTGACCCTTGCAGTGGCTAACTCAATGGGCTGGGAAAGCCTAAAAACAATGATGCTAGAGGAGTATTGCCCGAGGGGCGAAGTACAAAAACTAGAGCAGGAGCTATGGGAGCTTACCAAGACAGGTTCAGATATAGTAGCCTACACTGATAGATTCAGTGATCTAGCGGTACTATGCCCTAGGATGGTTACCCTGGAGAGCAAGAAGATAGAGAGATACATCTGGGGACTATCTCCTCAGATCCAAGGAAACGTGATAGTTGTAAAATCTCTCACGTTCGACAGTGCCACGCGTTTGGTGCAGACACTTGTGGACCATGGGGTTCACCAAGGAATAATGGCCCCCGTTCCTGAGCCAACAAAAGAGGGCGACTATAAGAGAAATTTTAGGAGCAAGAAGAAACGACAGTCAACACAAGAGGCCTCGAAAAGACAATAGATAGTTGCTGTTCATGCTGCCACGACACCTGCCACTCCAGCACCCGCTAGTCGATATGCTGGAAACCTTCCGAAATGTAAAAAATGTAACTTTCATCATATCGGAGTTTGCCGGAAGATGCATTGCAAGAACTGCAACAGGACTGGGCACCCTACCCGTTTCTATAGGGCACCGACGCAACCAATCTCCCAGGTCCCAGACATTGGAGTAAGCCAGACCCGTTATAGGTGTGGTGAAACTGGACACTTCAAGAAGGATTGTCCAATGACTAAGAACTCCGGCGAAGATGGAAGAATACTAATGATTACCGCAGGAGAGACTATCCCGGAACCCCTGTGAACTGCGGTACGTTTTTCCCAATAAAAATATTTCAAACTTATAACTTTTTTTTATAAATAATTATAAATTACAATCTCGTCTGAACAACACACATCATTCATATAAAAACTAAGGAATCTTACAGGTAAGCTATGACGACTTAGTTTATAAAATAGGGTCATTTATAATTAAGATTTGAAGGCATAGAGTGAGTGATTCCGCCTTATTTCTTATTCCTTGTTTGGTTGTGGATTTAGGGCAGAGTCACTCAGTCGACTGTCTTTCCAATCTTAATTATACATGACTTGAATACACCAAGCGATTATAGAAGGACCTAGTAGGGATTATTTTATGAAAGTTAATTATTTTCAATTATCATAATACTCGTACTGTTAATACTCGCTAAATGCGATACAAAATGATCGCAGTAGTAATAACAAGGATAAAACTGAAAGCACTGAAAACATATACATAGAATAGTTCATCGTTCTAACAATCTCTTTCAAATCAACTTAACATCTGTTACGATAACAAGTTTCGATGTCGTCTTTGGAAATGGAATAACTTGGTCCACACCATACCAATTTCCTGTGCTACGAAAAGACCCTTCTCCTTTAAATGACAAACCCAACATGAACCTCTGTATCGTCTCTCGTTTCAAAACCCAGAAGTACCCATGCGAGGGGTACCACACCTTTCTAGCTTACTCCGTAGACAAGAAACTAAAAGTGAATCACACCGAGGATATTCCGAAAGTCCGTAACCTCCCGAAGTATCCGCAATAGATCTCCCAGGAATACCACTCGTACAGCAAGTCAAGTTTGAGAATAGAGACTAAGAACCCATGCGGTTAACCTAACACTACTAAGTGTATACGATAGGGTGGTATATAATTCAGATTTTTACAAATTTAGGATGTGTGATTCCGCCTTATCTCCTGTTCCTTGTCTTGTTGTGGACTTGGGGCAGATTCACCCATCTGAACGTCTTTTCAATCTTAATTATATACGACTTGTATACATAAGGTGATGATAGGTTAATCAAGTATGAGTCTTACCATGAACTTCTGGACAAAAGCTGCCCAGGACTACGAGTAAACATTCTACCAGTTGGATAAATGTAGTCAAGTAAGCCAAACCCGCACACTCTATACTGATCAGAATAGATGATCAGATAGAACCGAAGTACCCACCTCTTTCCCTAGTTCATGAGTAACCACTTACGAGTTGAATTTCGGGACGAAATTTCCTCTAACGGGGGGATAATGTCACAACTCCAAATTTTAGACCTAGCATGGTCTAAACCCTAACCAAGTACTAGTGTAAACTATATTGCAAACCTTGTTGCATGGTGTCTTCTATAACCCTAGGGCTTGTTTATATAACTAACAAAGAATCATGGATTGAAACCTAAACTAAATTAGGATAGTATAATTCAACATTTTGCAAAAGATTAAGGTTTAATCATGAAATAGCACACCATAGGTGTGTTCACGGCCAAGAAATAAAAAAGAAAAGGAGTTCACGGCCTAGAGTAGTTAAGGGAAAGGAGTTCACGTCCCTAGACTTAGAGAACAAGATGTTCACGGTTTGGAATGGTGAATTAAATGGTGTTCACGGCCTTAATGCTTAAACAATAGATGTTTACATATTGGAATTAAATCAATAGTGTGTTCACGGTTTGGGAATTAAATCAAATGGGTGTTCACGGTTTGAGGGTGAGACAGATTGGTATCAGAGCATTGTTTATAGTGAACTAAGTATATCAACCTATAAAAGATATACAACTATAAATACAATGGGGCCGAAGTGCTCTGAGTAATAGTATATTTTTAAAATATAACAGTATTTTATAAAAGTATACATATGTGCATATATATATATATATATATATATATATATATATATATATATGTATATATATATATATATATATATATATATATATATATATATGTGTGTGTGTGTGTGTGTATATATATATATATATATATATATATATATATATATATATATATATATATATATATATATATATATACTAGAACAAGTATCACAAGAAGAACAAAACAAAAGTATTTGGATGTTGGACACTACAGTCAAACCTAGACAGTTATGTAATCATATCTCGGATAATTATAACCTGATCAACTATATTTATCTGAGATACGACCAACATGTGTTTGGGAGTGATAGTGGTGTTGCAACAAGTCTAAAACTTACCAACCCTATATACAAAGAAATGCTAGAACAAAACATAAAGTTAAAATACTATACGAGTATTTTAAGTACTATAACTAACTTATGTGAAAACTAAAAGACCTTTACTGGTAAGGCTATAATTACCGAGTGTATACATTAAGGTTATATATAATTGTGATTTTATAGACTTAGAATTGGTGATTTTCACTCTACTTCCTGTTCCTTGTTTGGTTGTGGTCTTAGAGTAGGATCACTTATTCGAAGGTCTATATGATATTGGTTATATATAAAATTTGTGTACACTACGTGATTATAGAATGACCCAGTAAGGATCATCCACGTAAAAATTTAATTTTTAATAGAAATGTTTTATTAATCTCATAGATTCTTTAGACACTCCCATTCTCGCACAACGGACATACCTAGACATCGCAAACAGCCAATTGAGGAGTTGAGGCAGAACCAAATGGGGGTTCACAACGAGGATTCTGAGAAAGAATCAGACGAAGTGAAAGGCACTAGGTACATCGTTAACAAACCTTACCCTATCAGAAACAAACTAAAGAGCACCTTATACGTCATACTAATAACTAAGAAACTAAGATAACCTAGTGAGTCAGTGATTACACTACTCACACTGTGTGTAAGGCTTATCACGTCTTTCATCACAACTAATAACAACAAATCAAGTCACAAAATTTGAGTGAGGATAGTCACTATTGAAAATTCATAAGTTTATTATCACATAAACTTCTATTATGAATTGATTACAAAACACTTTTGGAGCATAATACACTCAAACTACAATAACCTAGTTCATATGACATTTGATTTATAACCACTACCGATATCTTACCAACTTTTCATTTTTAAACTTTATGACAGAAAGATGTCGCCTCGTAGATATATCAGGGGTAATAACAATACGACAACAAATCCACCACCGCCACCTCCACAATATGACCCCGCTATGTCCTAGGCTGCGGTGACTGCCGATGTAACAACCGCCATGTCTCATATCTACACAAGTGGTACCAATGGGACGGGAAGTGGTGCTAACCCATCTAACCACGGAAATAGCCACGTACACCCTAGGGAGTGTACGTATAAAGACTTCATGAATTGCAAACCCAAATCCTTTAGTGGAAATGGAGGAGTCATTGCTCTAATGCAATGGTTCGAGAAAACAGAATCAGTTTTCGAAATTTGCACGTGCCCAGAAGGGAGCAAAGTCAAGTTTGCTGCCTGCACTTTTTCCGACATGGCCCTGACATGGTGGAATGGCCATGTCAAGTCACTGACCCTTGCAGTGGCTAACTCTATGGGCTGGGGAAGCCTAAAAACAATGATGCTAGAGGAGTATTGCCCGAGGAGCGAAGTACAAAAACTAGAGCAGGAGCTATGGGAGCTTACCATGACAGGTTCAGATATAGTAGCCTACACTGATAGATTCAGTGATCTAGCGGTACTATGCCCCAGGATGGTTACCCTGTAGAGCAAGAAGATAGAGAGATACATCTGGGGACTATCTCCTCGGATCCAAGAAAACGTGATAGCTGCAAAATCTCTCACGTTCGACAGTGCCAAGCGTTTGGCACAGACACTTGTGGACCATGGGGTTCACCAAGGAATAATGACCCCCGTTCCTGAGCCAACAAAAGAGGGCGACTATAAGAGAAATTCTGGGAGCAAGAAGAAACGACAGTCAACACAAGAGGCCTCGAAAAGACAACAGATAGTTGATGTTCATGCTGCCACGACACCTACCACTCCACCACCCGCTAGTCGATATGCTGGAAACCTTCCGAAATGTAACAAATGTAACTTTCATCATATCGGAGTTTGTCGAAAGATGCATTGCAAGAACTGCAACAGGACTGGGCACGTTACCCGTTTCTGTAGGGCACCGGCGCAACCAATCTCCCAGGTCCCGGACATTGTAGTAAGCCAGGCCCGTTATAGGTGTGGCGAAATTAGACACTTAAAGAAGGATTGTCAAATGACTAAGAACTCCGGCGAAGATGGAAGAATACTAATGATTACCGCAGGAGAGACTATCCCGGAACCCCTGTGAACAGCGATACGTTTTTCCCAATAAAAATATTTCAAACTTATAACTTTTTTTATAAATAATTATAAATTACAATCTCGTCTGAACAAGACACATCATTCATATAAAAATTAAGGATTCTTACAGGTAAGCTATGATGGCTTAGTTTACACAATAGGGTCATTTATAATTAAGATTTGAAGGCATAGAGTGAGTGATTCCACCTTATTTCTTGTTCCTTGTTTGGTTGTGGATTTAGGGCAAAGTCACTTAGTCGACTGTCTTTCTAATCTTAATTATACATGACTTGAATACACCAAGCGATTATAGAAGGACCTAGTAGGGATTATTTTATGAAAGTTAATTATTTTCAATTATCATAACACTCGTACTGTTAATACTCGCTAAATGCGATACAAAATGTTCACAGTAGTAATAACAAGGATAAAACTGAAAGCACTAAAAACATATACATAGAATAGTTCATCGTTCTAACAATCTCTTCCAAATCGACTTAACATCCGTTACGATAAAAAGTTCCGATGTCGTCTTTGGAAATGGAATAACTTGGTCCACACCATACCAATCTCTTGTGCTACGAAAAGACCCTTCTCCTTTAAATGACAAACCCAACATGAACCTCTGTATCGTCTCTCGTTTCAAAACCCAGAAGTACCCATGCGAGGGGTACCACACCTTTCTAGCTTACTCCGTAGACAAGAAACTAAAAGTGAATCACACCGAGGATATTCCGAAAGTCCGTAACCTCCCGAAGTATCCGCAATAGATCTCCTAGGAATACCACTCGTACAGCAAGTCAAGTTTGAGAATAGAGACTAAGAACCCATGCGGTTAACCTAACACTACTAAGTGTATACGATAGGGTGGTATATAATTCAGATTTTTACAGATTTAGGATGTGTGATTCCGCCTTATCTCCTGTTCCTTGTCTTGTTGTGGACTTGGGGCAGATTCACCCATCTGAACGTCTTTTCAATCTTAATTATATATGACTTGTATACATAAGGTGATGATAGGTTAATCAAGTATGAGTCTTACCATGAACTTCTGGAAAAAAGCTGCCCAGGACTACGAGTGGACATTCCACCAGTTGGATAAATGTAGTCAAGTAAGCCAAACCCGCACACTCTATACTGATCAGAATAGAAGATCAGATAGAACCGAAGTACCCACCTCTCTCCCTAGTTCATGAGTAACCACTTACGAGTTGAATTTCGGGACGAAATTTCCTCTAACGGGGGGATAATGTCACAACTCCAAATTTTAGACCTAGCATGGTCTAAACCCTAACCAAGTACTAGTGTAAACTATATTGCAAACCTTGTTGCATGGTGTCTTCTATAACCCTAGGGCTTGTTTATATAACTAACAAAGAAGCATGGATTGAAGCCTAAACTAAATTAGGATAGTATAATTCAACATTTAGCAAAAGATTAATGTTTAATCATGAAATAGCACACCATAGGTGTGTTCACGGCCAAGAAATCAAAAAGAAAAGGAGTTCACGGCCTAGAGTAGTTAAGGGAAAGGAGTTCACGTCCCTAGACTTAGAGAACATGATGTTCACGGTTTGGAATGGTGAATTAAATGTTGTTCATGGCCTTAATGCTTAAACAATAGATGTTTACATATTGGAATTAAATCAATAGTGTGTTCACGGTTTGGGAATTAAATCAAATGGGTGTTCACGGTTGGAAATCAATTCAATAAGGTGTTCACGGTTTGCCTTAATCCGAAAACTCACTTTCTAGGACATAATTCATCCGTAAGCACTCCTAAATATCTTCAATTCTTATCCAATTTAGCTTCCCAATGTGATTATCTCCGTAAACTTCACATTCGTCGCCTCATAAGTTCTTACACATATAAGTCACAACTTAGAACTATTTCTCTCATTTCATACAAGCAGTTAACAAAATCATCCCATTCTCTCTCAAATAGCAAACCACATTTCTTTAATTCTCAAGAATTAGACCAAGCTTCCAGGGAGTTATACTTCAAAACTTCATCCTTCAATTTTCATCCTTAAGATATTTTGGTAAGTATTAATTCATATTACTTAGTGTTTATGAAAACACTTGTGTTATTAAGATCATATTATTTACACAATATTGTGTGTTTAAAACCATTAGGAACACGACAACCTTCCCGTAATCTAGGCCGAAGGTCACCGTTTCTATTCCGTATTCAAAACCGTTACCACACATAAGGTGAGTTCATACCCCCATATTTTTCCAAGCTTTTTCAATGTTTTTAGGTGGAGGGGGGGATACAAGTAAAACACAAGAAATTTTGTGTTTTAAAATATAATTTACTTATTATGTTTTTCTTACCATTAATATGTATTTAAACGTGAAACTTGTTGAAACATGGAAATAAACTTATAAACTATAATAGGTATAGTTTATGGATCATATGAACTATTTTACAAAGTCCAGGTTAAAACATGGAAATAAACTTATAAACTATATTATGAATAGTTTATGGAAAAATGGATCTTTTTACAAAATTACCTGTTATTTATAAAAAGGTTTTCGCTTTATTACTTGTAAATTCGTTGAAGCCTATTGTGAGACACGTCTTCGTGTACTTATATAAGTACCAAGGGAAGTCTAGCCTTATGGACCAGAGTCTCCTGGAGGGAGAGCGTGAGTTTGTGTATAGATCTATACGGGACTGACAATCCCGCACCCTGACTATTAGCTACAGTTGTTCTAGGTGACAAACATCACTAATGATACTGACGTCTGATTCACGTCGTATCAGGATATCCGTCATATTAGTATGGTTATAAGAACTCACAAGGAGAAAACAACGATATGTTTACGTAGTAATATACTTTTTCTTAAACAGCTTCAAGGGATATTAACTATGTGATTACTCAGTATATACAACAGTGCTAGATAAAATTGAAGTCTGGTAGACAGTGGAATGTGTGACTTACGCCTTACTTCATGTTCCTTGTTTGGCTGTGGACTTAGGGCAGATTCACCCATTCAACTGTCTGTTCGATCTCAGTTATATACAACTCGTATGTACTAAGTGATCATAGGAGGGTAGTATCATCAGATCGAGTTTTCAGCGCAAACACATCTTCAGCTAGTTTTTCTTATAAATAAAACTAGGTATCATTAAACTAAGTATGGTAAATATACTTATGCTTTTCGGTCTTGGAACGATTAAGACTACAAATCGGTTTTATAGAAAATATAGGATTTTCTATGATACACATCGTTATTTTAAAGGTAAACAGTTTTCGATTTAAATTTCTGAAAACAATAACAATTATTACTGAAAACAATGTTTTACAATAGAGTAAATGGAACTAGGAACATATTTACAAAAGGTTCAACACATATTTACAAACTAGTATAATACATAGTACCTTTAATGGTTAATTCTATAATTCCTTAGTTTATACAACAGGGTTATATATAAATAATATCCAATAGGCAGTGGAATGTGTGACTTCCGCCTTAATTCTTGTTCCTTGTTTGGTTGTGAGCTTAGGGAAGATTCACACATTCAACTGTGCGTTCGATATTAGATTATATATAGCTAGTATAAACTAAGTAATTATAGAAGGAACTATTGTGGTTACTATTATACTAAAGAAAATATAGGATTTTCTGAAGGAAACACATTCATTATATCTAAAAGAATCATTAATGTTAATTATGTGATTACTTGGTGAATACGTTAGAGTTATATATAATTAAGATCCGATAGGCAGTGGAATGTGTGACTTCCGCCTTACTTCCTGTTCCTTGTTTGGTTGTGGGCTTAGGGCAGATTCACACATTCAACTGTTTATTCGATCTGAATTATATATAATTTGTATTCACTAAGTAATCGCAGAAGGAACGAGTATGGTCATATTACTCATTAAGAAAATATAGGATTTTGTGGAGGAACAGACGAACTTTTCCAAAGAACAAAGAATATACTTTTTATAACAAAAACGCTTATGAACTCACCAACTTTAATGTTAACACTTTTTCAAACCACTTGTATTCCCAGGAACGTTAGTAGACAAGTACACTCTCAGGTGTTGCAAAGACGGAGCATAGTATCATTACGTCTTATCTTTTGTTATAGTTTTAATGTAAATCATGAGATGTTTTGAACATAATGTAAACCTTATATTATTAATACGATGGTTGTTGTTGCTTTGATTAATATTATACAATTGTTGTGATACTGTACATGACGTCCTCCGCCCCCGAACGTTTCCGCTGTTCCGGTTTGGGGGTGTGACATTAAGCCCCCACCGTGCCGATATTATGTGTTACGAAAAGGCCGTTCGCCTTCACCTACCCAACGATGAAGCCCTGATTATCTACGGTGATAAACCTAGTGTAAACCTCCGTCTCATCGTGTGTACCAAGGCACAAAAGTGTTTACACAAAAAGAATTATGCCTTCCTAGACCACGTGGTAGATAAAAAGTAAGACGAAAGGGACATCAAGGACATCCCGAAAGTGCGTGATTTTCCCGACGTGTTTCCTGAAGACCTCCCGGGAATACCTCCCGATCGACAAGTCGAATTTCGGATCGACTTGATACCTGGAGCTACGCCAATCGCTAAGTCGGCGTATAGATTAGCTCCTACAGAGATGCAAGAGTTTTCCAGTCAATTAAGTGAACTACTGGACAAAGGGTTCATAAGACCATGTTTCTCTCCTTGGAGAGCTCCAGTCTTGCTTGTCAAAAAGAAGGATGGAACGTTTCGTATGTGTATCGATTAGCATGAGCTCAACAAGCTCATCATCAAAAATCGATACCCTCTTCCCTGGATTGTTGATCTGTTTGACCAGCTGCAAGGAGCAAGTTACTTTTCCAAGATAGATCTAAGATCCGGATATCACCAGCTACGGGTCAGAGAAGAAGACATTCCCAAAACCGCCTTCCGAACTCGTTATGGGTATTATGAATTCATGGTAATGCCCTTTGGTCTGACAAATGCACCCACGACGTTTATGGACCTGATGAACTGAGTCTGCCGACCTTTCCTTCACAACTTCGTGATAGTCTTTATCGACGACATACTGGTTTATTCTCGGAGCAAGGAAGAGCACAGCCAACATCTGCGGCAGGTTCTGGAAACGCTCAGAGCGGAGAAACTGTATGCGAAATTCTCCAAGTGCGAGTTTTGGATTCTCATAGTGGGTTTTTAGGGACAGGTAGTCAGTGAAGAGGGGATACATGTGGACCCTTCCAAGATTAAGGAAATTAAAGGTTTGGCAACCCCAAGAACCCCAACGGAGATCAGGCAATTCTTAGGCCTCGCAGGTTACTACCAGAGGTTCATACAGAATTTCTCCAAGATTTCCAAGCCACTCACCGCTTTAACTCAAAAGGGTGTACCCTTTTCCTGGGAGAAGAAACAAGAGGTTGCTTTCCTAACTTTGAAACAAGCTTTATGCAGCGCCCCTGTCTTGTCTCTCCTAGAGGGAACGGAGGACTTTGTAGTATATTGTGACGCTTCCAATCAGGGCTTAGGTTGTGTACTTATGTAGTGCGGAAAGGTTATAGCCTATGCGTCAAGGCAACTAAAGACCCATGAGGTGAGTTATACCACACACGACTTGGAGGTGGGAGTAGTCGTGTTTGCACTAAAGATTTGGAGGCACTATCTCTACGATACAAAGTGCACCATCTTCACGGATCACAAAAGCCTCCAACATATCTTGAACCAAAAAGAACTAAACATGAGGCAGCGGTGATGGGTTGAGCTGTTGAATGATTATGAATGTGAGATCCGTTATTATCCGGGCAAAGCCAACGTAGTGGCTGACGCTCTAAGCAGGAAGGAATACTCGGGTCGTCGGGTAAGAACACTAACAATGACCATCCATTCCCACTTGTCTTCGCAAATCAAGGAAGCTCAGCTGGAAGCCTTGAAGCCGGAAAACATCGCAACCGAAGCCTTGCGTGGGATGGACAAGAATCTTACGATCAAAGAGGACGGAGCTTACTATTTCATGGACCAGATCTGGACCCCAAAATTTGGTGGGTTCAGAGACGTGGTCATGAATGAAGCACACAAGACAAAGTACTCCGTCCATCCGGGTTCCGACAAAATGTATTTGGACCTCAAACAACAATATTAGTGGCCGAATATGAAGGCAGAAATTGCTACCTACGTGGGCAAGTGCCTGACTTGCGCCAAGGTGAAGGTAGAGTATCAAAAGCCCTCGGGACTCCTTCAACAACCGGAGTTACCCGAGTGGAATGGGAGCGAATAACAATGGATTTTATAACCAAATTACCCAAGATGGCAGACGGATTGGATGGCATCTGGGTGATTGTCGATCGGTTAACCAAATCCGCCCATTTCCTGCCAATAAAGGAGACGTATAAAATGGAAAAGTTGACCCGAATCTACATAAAGGAGGTTGTTGGGAACCCAGCTCGATATGAGCACTGCCTACCATCCCCAAACAGATGGCCAGAGTGAGAGGACCATCTAAACCTTGGAAGATATGCTCCGATCCTGTGTGATAGACTTCGGCAAAGCATGGGATACCCATTTGTCCCTAATCGAATTCTCGTACAACAATAGCTATCACACAAGCATCAAGGTCGCCCCCTTCGAGGCCTTATACGGGCGAAAATGCAGATCATCCCTCTGTTGGGCTGAGGTGGGGGATACTCAACTGGTAAACAGGCAGGTACCAAACAACACTCTTACAGGGCCTCAGATTATCAGGGAAACAACTGGGAAGATTGTTCAAATTAGGGAACGACTTAGGGCATCTCGAGACCGACAGAAGAGTTACACCGACAGATGACGGAAGCCACTGGAATTCCAAGTCGGTGATCGCGTATTGCTAAAGGTATCTTCCTGGAAAGGGATGATACGCTTTGGAAAACAGGGAAAATTGAATCCAAGATACATCGCACCATTCGAGATCCTCACTAGGATTGGTCCGGTGGCTTACAAGCTGTAGTTACCACCAGAGCTCAGCAAGGTACACCCTGTCTTTCATGTGTCAAACCTGAAGAAATGATTATCTGATGAGACTCTCGTTGTCCCGCTTGACGAAATTGAGGTGAACGAAAATCTCCATTTCGTTGAGGAACCAGCTGAAATTATGGATAGAGAAGTGAAACGAACAAAGCAAATTCGCATTCCATTTGTGAAGGTCCGATGGAGTGCCAAACGAGGACCAGAGTTCACCTAGGAACGCGAAGACCGAATGATGCAGAAGTACCCCCATCTTTTCCCTAGTTCTTAAAGGCTACCTTAAAACAAATTTCGGGACGAAATTCCCTCTAACCGGGGGATGATGTCACAACTGGAAAATTTAGGGTTGAGATGGTGTTTCATGTACAAAAATTTTCTCTATGTAACTTTATAACATCAAATTAGTGAAGTTCAAACTACAATGTTATTGAAATACATACGAGCATAGATTGTGAATCGAGTTGAAATAGCCTCATGAAAGCCCAAAACTTGATCCAATAGTTAAGCCCAATCGATTTTGGGCCTTGGTCCAAGAATTGTCAGCCCAACACCCTATTGGGCCTTATTGGGCCGAAAACTCTTCCTTGGGCCCTATTGCGCCTTATTGGGCCGAAAACTCTTCCTTGGGCCCTATTGGGCTGAAAACCCCTTAATGGGCCAAGCCAAAACCGAAAGCCCATTTAAGAAGCCTTGATGGTCGAAAACCCTATAGGGTTTTGGTTAGGGCTTGGGTAAAAAAAAGAAAGAGAAAAAGAAAACCAAAATGCCATGCCACCTCATTTTTATCCCTCAAATAAAAAAGCCTTTAACCACCATACCTCCAAGTATGTATAAAATCAAATATCATAAAAGTCAACTCTCTTCTCCCCCCTCTCTCTTATGTTCGACCGCAAACACCACAACCACACACACATCAAACATTTTTCCAACTCACTCTCAAGATTTCTCATCTTTTCTCTCAAATTTTCGAGTTCCATCTTCAAGGAAGGAGTTTCACTTCAAGAAAATCTTAGTCATTTGGTAAGAACTTCATGTAACCCTTGTAATTCCAAACATGTTTATGCTATAAAATTCTTGTTTACACACTTTTGTTGTGTGTTAAATTCTTAGAAACCCTTGAAAATTTCGAAATCTCTTCAACCTCAAGACTAGGCTCAACAACTTCTTCTTCTTCTTCCTACCACACAAAATCAAGGTGAGCTTCATACCTCTATATTTTCTTGTTTTTCATACTTTTTTTTGGGAGGGGGGGGGGGGGGGAATACAAGTCAAATCTCGTAACCCTTTAGAATATTTGCATGCGCCATGCTTATGGTTTGAAAAATGAAACAAGTTCTTGAACAAAAAGGTTCTTAACATGTGTTAAAAACATAAAGTAAATGTTGATGACATCTTGTGTTATAAAAGTTTTTGTGGTCATGTTGTACACTATAAATGGCGAAAATTTGGGGCTTGTGCCCAAACATGTTTAACCCTTGGACATATGCATTTTTTTAACTCTTACACAAATATTTAGGTATAATAGATCTCAAGGTTATTATTTATGTTTTGAAAAATTCGTGACTTATTAGAGTAATATATATATATATATATATATATATATATATATATATATATATATATATATATATATATATATATATATATATATATATTGTGTTGCAAAACTTTCAAACTAGATATGGTGTGTTAAACAAGTTACAAAACTTGATTATTTTGCTAAAAATAATTTTTATTAGTAAAATATTCGTAACTATGTTATCACTATTTTGATGGCTTAAAATCTAAGGTATTATGCTATTTTCACAACATATATTTCCAATAGACATAACCATTAACAATTATTTATAAAAAGTGCTATAAATAATTCAACCAAAATGATATACAAAACAGAAGTTATGACAGAAAACTTTGCGTGTCATAATTTAGGTGTCATAAAGCCTTTATAGCATGATTAATGAGCTGTATGTCATGAAAGCTGTAAAACGCGTGTCATAAAACTCCAGTCATAAATATACACAAGTAATATCATTTTCATTATTCAATAATGGAACTTAAAGTTTGCGTAAATACGTTAAGGCTCTACTGAGAACCGTCCTCACCGTACCTACCTAGCATACACTTTAAGTCCTGCTTTATAACCAGAGTCTCCTGGAGGGAGAGCGATACCGTTGTGTATAGATCTATACGGGATTGACAACCCTACACCTCAGTTGTTCGCTACAGTTAGACCGACAAGTCTAGGGTGATAAAAGTCTACCAATTCCGACGCCTGAAGAACGTCGTTCAGGCATAACAGTCATATCAAACATGGTTATAAGAACTCACTTAGGGGTTAACAATACTATTTTGATTTACGGGAAGCTTACACTTCACCGGTTTTATTAAAAATGTAAAACTGCATATCATTTTTCAGTACACAGTCACTTACACTTCTGGTCTTGGGGTTAAGACTACCGTTTACTTATAAGAAAATATTGGATTTTCTGGGAACATACTCTTTACAATTACAAACATAAGAAAACAAAGGACATGCATGCATATATTCACAGTTTTGGAACGAGACTTACAAACCATTTTCATAGAAAATATCGGATTTTATGTAGGTATACAAACTATTACAAACAAGGATGTTACAAACACTTTTCATACAAATATGCTTATGAACTCACCAACATTCAATGTTGACGATTTTCAAAATGACTTGTATTCTCAGGGAACCAGTAAGAAGGTACCTAAGAACCGGATTGCGGCATTTTGGGATTTCATACTTTATGTCACTTTTGTGTAATTGATGAACAAATACAATTTGTAAACAATGTATGTTGGTATCTCTTAATGTATGATGTTGGTTGCTATGTTTCATTCATATTCAATTGTAATGATACTATACAATGACGCCATCCGCCCCCAGACGTTTCCGCCGTCCTGGTTCGGGGGTGTGACATCAGTTGGCCTTATACTTGATATTTGGTCTGTCCAGTTGCAAACAGTCTAGTTAATCGATATTTTGTATCAGAGATAATCTTCCACATGTAAAGAAGCAATCCTAATTTTTCCTATCAACAAAACTCAATACGCAATCAAATACACATAACTATAACACATTTCCAAAATCTTGGAAATATCTGCCCGGCAACCAGTTTAGCAACAAACAAAAACATATTGACAAATTTACACAAATGGTCCCTATAGTTTACCAAAGGTCACAAACTCAGTCTTTGCTAATTTTTTTGATGAACATGGTCCATTTTGTTTCCAAAACTTGCATGAATGGTCCCTTTTGCTGACGTCGTTATTATTCATCTGCTAGTGTGAGGGTATTTTGGTCTTTTCAAGTAGCAGAGACTGAGACTGTGACTAAGGGTAAACCATAGGGACCATTTATGTAATTTTGTCTATATTTTATTTTTATGAGTTTTTGTCTTTTCTACCCCTTTACTTTTTAAAATATCACATTGAACCCTTCACTTTAAACTTTGTAAAATGTTACTTTCACTGCTATATTTTCTAAATTTTCATGTTTAACCCCGTATTATATATATAATTTGATTTTCATTAATAACTTGCGTTTGTTAACCTAAACAACTATTTTTATGTATTTATTTCTATAAATTTTTCGGTATAATTCCGATGATCAACGTTTTGACAATAATTTAGAACTTTTTTTCGTTACTCTTTTTAAAAATATATAATTGGTTTTTTTATACACTTGCTGGTTTAAGTTTGAATTTGTCTACGTTTCGACGTAGTTTTTTTTAACGTTATTGTGTTTAACTTTATGTGTGTTTCCTATGTATAAGACATATCACATATAATAATTTTTTCTTGTTAATTTTAATAAACGAATTATTTTTGAGTTTGTCTATGTTTCGATGTAATTTTTTCACATTTTTTTTGTTTAATTTTGTGTACATTCCTACGTATCATTCGGGTCACATATAAGAACTTTAATTTGTTAACTTAAAAAACATATTATCTTCGAGCTTGTCTACGTTTAGACGTATTTTTTGAACGTTTTCGTGCTTAATTTTATGTATGTTTCATACGTATGACTCAGGTCACATGCAATACGTTTTTGATTATTTGAGCTTTCGTTCGTTAAAATTATACTTTTATCAATACAATAGATAAAAGCATAATTATAAGCATTGAATTTTGTACGTTGAATTTTGAGGATTGTATTGATAAAAAGTTACGTTTTGACGTAAAAAACACGAACGAAAACACGTACATAAAATAGGCACGAAAACATAAAAAAAAATATGTTGAAATGTAGACAAACTCGAATCTATACCAATACGTAAAAACAACGTAAAAAAAGTTATGTCGAAATGTAGACAAACTCGAATATAATACATTTAAGTTATCGAACAAAAGTTATTATATGTGGTCCGACTTATCTGTAACAAACGTACATAAAATTAAGCAAGAAAACGGAAAAATAAATACATTGAAATGTACACAAACCCGAATATAATACATTTTTTTAATTAACGAGCGAAAGTTATTATATCTGATATGACTCATACGTAGGAAACGTATATAAAATTAAACACGAAAATATAAAAATAAAAAAATAATAATTAAAAAAAAAACTAAGTCGAAACATAAGAAAATTTGAATTTATCGATGCATAAAAAACAAGTATTTAAAAAAAATTTATCGTAATAAAGTTTTGAAATTTACGTTGAAACGTTGATCACCTAAAATTTATACCGACAGACATATAAAAAAGAAACACGTAAAAATTAGTTTTTTTAGATTAACGAATGAAAGTTATCAAGAAAAATCATATTAAATATAATACGGTAGATAAATACAAAAAATTAGAAAAAAAAGGATGAAAGTAACATTTTTCAAATTTTAAAATGTAGAGTCAAATTGATATTTTAAAAAAGTAAAATGGTGAAAAATCTACAAACTCATAAACATAAAATTACATAAATGGTCATTTTGGTTTATCCATAGTCACTAACTCAATCATTGGTACTTGAAAAGACCAAAATACCCTCACACTTATGACAGTAACAGCATCAGCAAAAAGGGTAATTCACTCAAGTTTTGAAAACCACATAAACTATGTTGGTCAAAAAAAATTAGCAAGGGTTAGGTTTATGACATTTAATAACACACGAACCATATATGTAATTTTGTCTTTTATTAATTATATATTTTTTTACGGAAGTTCGTCTATCTACCCAACCTTTGTAAATTGTAACCTTAATTGTTTTTTTTTTACTTTATATAACGTTATTTTTGCTCATTGCTTTCATTTCACGTCACCTAAATACGAATTCCATATTTATTTTGTTTGGTGAAGTCACGTTGCCTTCGTGCAAGAACCCCTTAGCCGTATCTATGTAAACAGATAATGGAAGACACATCTATTCAAACTTAATTTATGTACGTATGCCAAATTTGTAATCAATTTCACAGTCTGTTTGTTTAATTAGGTGAAATAAGTTTGGTAGCTATCATCGATCGATCTTTGAGTTTTATTTACGTACGTACATTACTTTCTGTATACATATCCAGACGCTAGCTATTCATTCATTCGTAAATTAACATGGCGGTTTCTGCTTCTGCTTCTGCGTATGTTTTCAAGCACGACTACCAACGCCCTGCATCCCTTTTCTCATCAAGATCGCGACTCAGTTACAAACCCTTTAGTGCAAGTTCTAATATGAACTCCTTTTCTATATCTCCATCCACCTCCAATGGATTTTCTCTTTCTTCTTCTTGCTTTCTCCATGCGCATGCTACTGCTTGTTCTTTCCGGTTCACGAGAGTTTCCGTCCACCGTTGCAGGCGTCGCTGTCTTTGCTCCCATCCGCACAGATCTGGTAATATTTTCAAACTTGTGCATAATTAATTAACTCTTCGTCCACTTAGGACACATGTAATTAGGTTTTGACATAATTAAAAAACTAGAAAGGAACTACCGTAATTATGTTTTGACATAATTATGTCAAGAAACAGTTGTAGTCAAGTACGCCATGAAAGCGAAAACTCCAAGTGACCGAAGACGAGTTGTTGTGACGGGGATGGGTGTAGAGACACCAATTGGTCAGAATCCAGATGAATTTTACAATAACCTGCTTGAAGGAGTCAGTGGCGTTACTGAAATAGAGGCATTTGATTGTTCAGACTATCCTACTGTACGTATATATGTCATTATTAGTTCTACCTTGATCTCTCATAATTAATTACGTTGTTGATTAACATAGACATAACTCATGAGTTCCAACTACAGCGAATAGCTGGAGAGATCAAAAGTTTTTCGACTGATGAATGGGTCGCTCCGAAGCTCTCCAAAAGGCTTGATAAATTTATGCTTTACATGCTAACAGCTGGCAAGAAAGCATTGGTAGATGGTGGGTTGACAGAAGGTCGAATGGAGGAGATAGATAAAAGTAGATGTGGGGTTTTGATCGGATCCGGTATAGGTGGTATGAAGGTATATTATATATTAATTAGTTGTTTCAATCATGTACGAAATTGAAACCGAAATGGTTGACGACAAGTTCTTTTAGTTAGTTTGATTAAGGCTGTATAGAAAATCGCATTTTTTTCGAGAGATTCATTATTGTTTGTTTCCATTTATTTAGGTCGTAAGCGACTCTATAGAAGCACTGAGGGTCTCACCTAGGAAGATGAATCCTTTCTGCGTACCTTTTGCAAGTACTAACATTGGATCATCATTGCTAGCCATTGACCTGGTGAGCTCAAATCTGTCGTCTTCTTTGAATTTACAACACTTGAAAGCAATCCACGTGATCTTTGTAACTGATTATTTTCCTGCTACACATTAGGGTTGGATGGGTCCAACATACTCTATATCTACAGCTTGTGCCACTAGCAATTTCTGCATTTTAAATGCAGCAAATCATATCATCGACGGGGATGCTGTGAGTACTTCTTTTTATGCGTGCTTGTTCACTTTTTGTCGTACGATCTACTCCAGTTCTCGACTTAAAATATGTGTTCAAGATGTGAACAAATCAAAGTCACAAATGAATTGATAATTAACCAAAGTATGCATATATAAACTACCCTTAAATTGAAATATCAAACATTATGTGAGGAAGGTCGGATGGTTTTCATCAGGGTGGTTAAGGGTAACCTGTTTGATTGGTCCCTAACAATTTTTTTAACTCGGTCCATCCCTGTTTTATATTTTTGTTGCAATATTTTTGTTGCACGATTGGTCTCTGTCCAAGATAAAAAGACTATATTTCCCTTAATAAATATTTTATAATATTCTTTTATTATTTCCATATTATTAATATATATAAAAAAAACTATTCAAGAATGCCCTAAAAGCCTAAGCACGACGTCAACTCTTTCCCCTTCTTCTTCAGTTCGTCTCTTCTTCCACCTACATCACCTCCATAGCCACCATCGACTATCGACTGTTGATTTTACTCCACAGTCCCCTTATCCTTCTCATTTTTGATATATACCACCAATATCGAAGAACAACCTGTAACCCTCCTTTTTCTGCTTTTTACCCATTGTTGGTCTCGTACGCAGCCACCACCATCCACCCTTCATCCCTCTCCCTTTTCACGGCTATCTGCATCTCCCCCTTGGTCGATTACAACCTAATTTTTGTTTTCAGTGAGCCTCGATTAGGAGTCAATAAAAAAAATTACAATTCATAGACACCCTGTTTGAGGGACAGCCACAAAAACAATCATTAGCGATTTTTGAAATTGATGTTATCAAGAAATTGATTGTCGTTTCAGAAACCCTAAATGATTTTTGGTTTTGGTTTCATAGACCGATGATCGTTCCCTTAGGATTGATTTTGATTTGATTTTGGAATCAGGATTTCAAATTCATTTGCAAACCCATATCATATAAATCAGATGTTATGGACCCTCGTTACAAAAAAAACTCACCAACGTCTCTCCATTTTTCTCATCAGTACTTTGGTTGCAGCCTCCTGACCCTGTTACTAGATTTCAACTGTTATTATGGTTTGGTTTTGCGCTTTGATTTCACGTTTTATTCTAGGTTGGTTTTGAGCTTTGATTTCATGTTTATTTTTTTTTTCAAGTTTGATTTTCAGCTTTGTCTTTGATTTTATTTTGATTTGGTGCATGTGGTGGTTGTTGGTGGTGTATGTGGCGGATTCTGGTAGTGTATACGATCCTGTGCTAGGATGTGGATGGTGGTGATTGTGATCTTGTTGAATCATTGAACAGGAAGGGTAGATGGTCACGTTGGGTGTCATATGAGAGAAAGGAAAAGGGAAAATGGATATGCAGCTCGTCGGTGAAGATGGAGGAATGAGGCAGTCAATGGTGAGAGCTGATTATGGAGATGATGCAGGTTAGATCATTAGCAGATGCAAGAGAGGGGAGTAAAAGGAGTGATTTTTGGTGGTAGGACCTATATGAACTTTTTTAATAAATATCTTTTCTGAATAACAAAAAACTATGATAAATATGAATGCAAAACTATAAGGGTAAAAGTGTCTTTTTATGTATAATATGGACCAGAGACGCAACAAAAACTTCTAGTAGGGATGGTTTGATTTAAAAAAAGTTGTTAGGGACTAAACACGTAGATTACCCGAAACCACATGGACCATCTGTGTAATTTACCCAAAATATAACAATGTCTAGGAAAACTCTATCCCATAAACAATCAATTTTAGTGAGACATTTAATCAAACAGTTACTATGCATGTTAAACTAGGATATATTGATGTTCAATAAGACAATAACATAAGCCCCATAAGGACAAACTAAAAGGAATCGGGTTTGGAAAATTTATATAATTCTTTTTTATTAATAAAACTTAATCGAGCACTATTTCTATCAAAATAAGATTCCACTATCCAAAACATTTTTTTGGAAGAACTATGGGTAAATTTTTCAAAAACACTTAGTTATCACTGTACAACGAGCGAGAAAGCAAACGGGCAACAAGATGTGTCGTTAACGCTTTTTGTATGGCAAAACCAATTCTTTTGAAGTCTACATCCATAGATCTAGATATATAACATTGCTAAGCATGATCCGTTGTACTATATTAAGAAGCTCCACCGCATTTGGCGCAAGGAAACCGCAAATGGTATGAACACGTGTTAATTTTTCATGCACGATTTCTAATGTTTTGTGACTTTGCATGTAGCATCTTTTAAAGCAGCATGTCCCGTCTTGAAACCCCCATCCCTCAAGCCCATGAGAGGGGATACCTATGTAAGGTCCATACAAGCATGTTTCCCTCCAACCCATCAAAAAATCAAAATGTTAGTCGGTCTAAGGGTTGAAATTCCTTTTGGCAGGTCAGTCAATAAAACCGCATGTGCCTCTTTCTTGGCAGGAAGCTCGACACGCTTAAATATGTCAAACAACACATCCCTAACCATATCGTGCCTATATTTGAACCCCAGGAGTTCTTTATAGTGAACTGCATGCTCTTCAATAGAGTCCAAACATGCATTGCGGCATACCATACATATCTCGTCGTCTAGAAATATTAGGATCATGAGCCGATATTTAAGGATATTACGATACTCCACAAAAGACATATGTTGGCCAAGCCTAAAACTATCTAATGAGGCATATTTGTTTTAAAGCCAGCTACATTTGAATTTTTTTTGTGCGAAATAGAAATATTGAATATATTTAGAGCCATAATAAAATTACCATTTAGTATAAGTGTAAAATCTTTCCAGATGTTAAGGTTTCAACTCTCACAGATTAATTGGTCGCCACCTTCATCAGTGCTTTCTCATTTACCAAATACTTTTGCAATCATCTATTATAGCAACATCAACAATGTTCCAAATATCCGTTTTTAATTCTAAAACAAATCAATATTAGAAAAATGAGAATGCACAAATGTATATACAGAAAATGGGTCTAATTACGAAACTCCACATAGATCTGCCCTACATAGACGGATACTATTGACTTGGATCAAATGGTGAATTGAGTATGGTTCCATCTAAGACATACATATTTTATGCCAACGCAACCACCCGAGAAGATTAATTGAAATGATTTTGAAGATGCAGTTGCAGTTGACATCGTACGATGCACCAATCTTACTTAATGGTTTTGTGGATATAATGGTAATTGTCAACATTGAATTCAATCCATTTTTTTGAAGGAATGTATTTTCCCTCCTATGAAGGAATGTTTTCTCATTTTGGATTTGTTTGCCCTCTTTAAAGTTGAACCAAACATGGAATTCGAGAGAATTCAAATCATTTTCCCTCGAATTCCATTTCATTCCTCCCAACCAAACATGAGGTAGGTATTAAACCTATGCAATCAGTTACAGTTACTAAATAGCATTCGCATCACAATCAGGTGCGAGATCAGTTTTTTGTTCCGAAATCAATTTCAATCTGATACCAATTTCACTCCGAGATCAATTCAATTCCGAAGTCATTTTCGGTCCGATGCCAATTACATTCCGAGATCAATTCCGGTTCCAATATTAGTTCTATTCCGAAATCATCTTGTTCCAATTTCAATTCAATTTCTAAATTAATTTTCCCTTTGTTTAAATCTTGTATAAATTTAAACAAGTGTATACTCCACACCTTTCTTACTTGTTTAATAATCATCAAGATTGATTTGGTCAACAAGTCAATCCATTACACTGAAATACACTTAGTGAAACAATTCAACAACAAACCTCCCGCATTTAAGTGTAATCTTGATTAACTTAAAACAAAACATAACAACAACAATAAACTGATGCATAAATGAAATGTCGTGCCGATTGAATCTCACATTAGTATATTGTTCAATCAAAATATTCGAATTTCGGGGTATCACTAAGGATTGAACCCTTTCCATCCAAGTGAATACACGAAGATAATATACGCAATAGTTTCTATTCTCATAATTTCTAACTTGACACTATATTTTACTAGCTTGTGTCCCATCCTTCAGTAAGCATATCAAAGTCAAGTCCCAACTTCTTGAAGCAACTAAACTTCATGCTTATATAGGTAGTTCTTTTGTTCTTGGACCTGCAAATGCAATTTTTCAAAAAACTATTAAGAAATAAAATGTCAACCTCCTTAACTTGCAGTACTAAACACATACCTTGGGATGATAATAATAATGTGTTCCAATCGTTAAATAGCAAGCTTTCCACATTGAATTCCGCATTTAATATTACACTAGATGGGAATTGGGTATCTTAATATAAAATATTTTTAATGGACTTTAAACCCATCCCTGCAACTCCTTGTGCACAAGATCTCTTGCTAACCTTTTGGTTATATGATCAGCCAAATAAAACTGATTTCTCACAAACTCCACAGATATCAAACCAGTCATGATCAACTCATGAATCATGCTATATCTAACACCTAAATGTCTAGACTTCCCATTATACACTTGACTATAAGCCTTAGCCAAGATTGGAACACTATCACATCTGATAGAAATGGTAGACATCGGTTTGGGCCATAATGAAATTTCATAAACCAAATTCCTTAGCCACTTAACTTCTTTACCAGCAGCAAATAAAGCTACAAACTCAGATTCCATGGTTGAGTTGGTAATACATGTCTGTTTCTTGGATGCCAAGAAATGGCTCCTCCTCCAAGAAGAAACACCCAACCACTTGTAGATGAGTGATCCTCTAAGTTGTTAATCCAGTTGGCATCAGAATAACCTTCCAGAATAGAAGGATACCCACTATAAGTTAAACCATAATTTATGGTCCCTTTCAAATACTTAAATACTCTACTCGCAGCTTGTCAATGATGTGAACTAGGATTACTAGTATATCTAATAACCCTTCCTAAAACATATTCTATATTAGGTCTAGTGCTAATTACGACATACATCAGACAACCAATAGCCCTTGAGTATTCAAGTTGAGACACTAGAGATCCTTTATTTGGTAGAAGCTTAAGACTATGATCTATAGGAATACTAACAGGAGAATAATTCTCAAAGTTAAAATTTTCAAATATTTCTCAATGTAATGAGATTGAGAAATTGAAATCCCATTGTTTCCTTGTTTATTTCTTATACCAAGAATTACCTCTGCCTCCCCCAGGACTTTCATTTCAAAACTAGATGATAAGAATTTCTTGGTTTTGTTAACTTCTTCCAAATCAGTATCATAAATCAACATATCATCCACATATAAATAAATTATAACTCCTTTATCAGTAGTATCAAATTTGCTACACACACATTTGTCAGCTTGGTTTAATGCAAAACCATTAGACAAGACAACTTCATTAAACTTTTGATGCCATTATTTTAGTGCTTGTTTCAAACCATATAATGATTTCTTTAACTTGCACACTTTGTGTTCATTTCCAGGCATCACAAACCCTTCAGGTTGTTTCATATAAATTTCCTCATGCAAGTCACCATTCAAGAATGCAGTGTTTCACATCCATTTGGTGAATCACAAGATTATGTATAGCTACAAGAGCTAACATTAATCTGATAGTGGAAATTTTGGCAACGTGAGCATATGTATCAAAGAAATCAATGCCTTCCTTTTGCCTAAACCCTTCGATAACTAATATGGATTTATACTTATCAATTGAGCCATCTACCTTCATCTTTCGTTTTAGAATCCATTTACATCTTAATGCATTTCAATCAGGAGGTAGATTAGAAAATTCCCAAGTACTGTTATGCATGATAGAATCAATCTCATCATGTATTGCTTCTTTCCAAAAATGAACATCCCTAGAATCCATAACTTCACTGAAAGTCTTTGGATCCTCTTCACTATTAAAATATCATTGATGTTGAGACACAATCTCATTCCTTTTTCCTTCAACTAAATATAGTTGAAAATCATATCCAAAAGATTTAGCTTTTCTAGCTCTAGTACTCCTTCTAAGTTCTGGCACAGAACATATACGACCAGAAAAATCTTCAGCTTGAGTTGTATTCTTGTTGAAAGATTTTTGAATCATGTCCCTTGGTCTCGGAATAGATGTAAATCTTTCTTCATCAAAGATAGCATCTCTAGACTCTATAACGGTGTTCATAAACATAGAGTCATTAGATTCTAAAACATAGAATCTGTAAGATTTTGAATGCTCAACATATCCTATGAAGATACAATATATACCTCTTTGACCCAATGTTTTCCGTTTGGGTTCATTGAGCTTTATAACTTCTCTACAACCCCAAACTTTGAGGTAACTCAGATTTGGTACCTTTTTACACCAAAGTTCATAAGGAGTATTCTTACTCCTTTTGTTTGGAGTTCTATTCAAAATATAACATGTGGTCAACATACTTTACCCCAGAAACCTTCACTCAAACCTGAATAGGACAACATGGAGTTAACCATTTCTTTTAAAGTCCTATTTTTCCTTTCAGCAACACCATTATGTTGTGGTATATAAGTAGTTGTGGTTTGATGTATTATTCCAGTTGATTCAAAATAAACTGGAACATAATGCTCACCACCTTTATCAGTATGCAAAACTATTATTAATTCATTTTTATGAAGTTCAACCTGTTGTTTATAAATCTTAAATTTATCTAGAGCTTCATCTTTTGAATTTAGCAAATAGACATAACAATATCTAGATGCATCATCAATAAAAGTAACAACATACTTTTTGTTTCCAAGGGAAGATGTGGCATGGAAATCACATAAATCACTGTGTATAAGTTCCAACACCTTGCTTTCCCTGACAACTTCCTTGAAAGGTTGTCTTGTGATTTTAGTTAACATGCATTTTTAAAATTTTCTTTATTTATACCAAAATCAGGAATTAAACTCATTTTTGACATGTCTTTTAATCTCTTGTAATGAATGTGTCCTAGTCTTGCATGCCATAAATCATATTTATCAAAGTATTACTAGAATTAGAAGAAGCCATGCAAATAGAATTATCATAACTAGGATAATTAATATTAAGCCTAATCATTCCATTATATATATATATATATATATATATATATATATATATATATATATATATATATCTAAAACCCATAAAAGAACCATGTCTTGACAAGATATACTTATCACTTTCTAATACTTGTTTGTAACCACAATTATTCAATACAATTTCAGACACGAGATTCTTTCGAACACCCGTCACATATAAAACATTGTTCAGACACAAAAACTTTCCAAAAGTAAAATAAAGCAAAACAGATATTAAACCCTTGATTGGTTTAGTAGCAACATTTCCCATTTTCACCATAGATCCATCTTCTATTGGTTGAAATTCTTTGAACCAATGAAGATCTTTACATATATGGCTTGTTGCTCCCGAATCAACCCACCATGCAACATCATCATCCTAAACATAAAATGCTTTAGAAATCACAGAAATATAAATCTTAACATATTTAGAACTCTACATGAAAACATAAAACTAACCTTGTTTCCTTTATGGATCCTTGGATCCACTTGATCCAACACAGTCCTTATTTCACTTTACGAAGACTACAATATTTCTTGAAGTTACCCGATTTGTTACAATTCCAGCAAACCTCTTTTGCTTTCTTGTTGGAAGACTTATCATCCTTTCCTTTAAACTTCCTTTTTCCCTTAGACTTCTAGGAATTCTTTGAACTTTCTCCTTCAATCATGCTCACAGAAGAGGAACCAACTTGATTATTTCCTTTTCAGATTGTTATCAAGTTCTTGAGTCCTTAATGAATCTTCAATCTGTAAATGGCTTCCAAGTTGAGTCAAAGTTAATTCCTCTTTGTTATGTTTTAGATTGTGTTTAAAATCTTTACAGGAAGGGGCAGTTTATCAATAATCATAGCCACATAAATGGCTTCATCCATTTTCAGATTGTGTTGAGCAAACTGTCCTAAAATCCGTAATATTTTGTGGAATTGTTCCATAACATGCCTAGAGTCATACATCTTGTAACCCATAAAGTTACTGACAAGAAGATTCTTACTTGAAGCATCTTCAGTCATGTACTTAGATTCAAGAGAATCTCACAGTTCTTTTGCAGTTTCAACATTTTGATAGATATAAAATAGAGAATCAGACATAGCATTGAGAATATGACCACAACAGATGTAGTCATCATTGTCCCACTTTAATCTTCTTCTTGTTTCATCCAAAGTTTCATCTTCAGCAAATTCTGGCATGGGTGTAGTCAAAACATACACCACTTTCAGAGTAGTAAGGTGAAAATGCATCTTCTTTTGCCATCTACGAAAATCTTGCCCTTCAAGCTTGTTTAGTTTATCAAACTTGCTTGTCATATCTTTCACAGAATCGTCACTAGCCATGATCATAAATACTTCGATTTTTGTTAGAAATATGCTTCTACTTCTGTTGGTGATTTGGGATTCAATGCACTTGAAATTTCTGAGATTGTGACTGAAACTTTCAAAATTGTGTTCTTTAACGTATTTTACCATATCTTCTTAAAAACCGTCACAAGACAATTACAACGTTCGAAAAACTGACACAAAACGGGCTTTTAACCATTGGATAATTAGTTTAACCAACAAATGTCCACCAACAGTCAAAACTGACACAAAATTGTCGTTTTAACCATTGGATATAACACCGAACAACACGTGTTCCAATGTGAAATTTCTGATGCATAGCGTTCCAACGAGTTGTGATCAATCGCAATTGAATTGTGGTAACATGTTATCCAATGCGAAAGTTTCGATGCGTTGTGTTCCAACGAGTTAAGATCAACCACAATTGAACAGTAACCACTTTCGTTACGAAAATGCATTCGCATCGCAATCAGTTTCAGTTACTAAATCACATTCACATCACAATCAGGTCTGAGATCAATTTCGTTCCAAAATCAATTTCAGTATGAGACCAATTTCACTTTCAGATCAATTCAATTCCGAAGTCATTTTCAGTCCGATGCCAATTACATTCCGAGATCAATTTTGGTTCCAATATCAGTACTTCACACATTCCTTACTTGTTTAATATTCATCAAGATTGATTTGGTCAACAAATCCATCCATTACACTTAAATACACTTAGTGAAACAATTCACTATGGTCAACTGGTTATTAAAATACAAAAAAAAATATTGGTGTATCGATATAGTTATCTATTAGATGAGCCTTAAATATTTTAAATTCTACTATATATTATTTCTATTTCAAGAATAAGGGCCTAAAAATAAACATAATTATTAATGAAAATAGTAGTAAAAGTTGATATTTATTAATAGACCATATCTATTAATAAATTTTGGTGAAATAAATTGTGATCAAATAATGTTTGGTGTTTTTCGGAACCAACATACGTTTATTAAGAAATGAAGGGAGATGAAAACCCAACCTCACATTATAAGACAGGGAGAAAGAAACAAGACCTCACCACAACATAGATAAATTGACCTCCCTTATACTACTTTACATAAGTGGATTAATACACTAATCTGGCCAATTATATACTTCATTATTTTTTCTATGTTTGAACCACAAGAACACCAATGATTGGACAATGTATACAATCTTTGTTGATGCAATCCTTGATTGATTAAAGGTTCTATCATTTCTCGTTTTGCACATACATCAAATCATTCCATAGTAGATACCCTCCAAGACCTTTTTCTTTTTTGGAGAATTCCCCTATGTCACTGTAAATTCTAGAACTTCAGTCGTGTTATCAAATAAGGGCATCGAAATATCACACCATCTGAAGATCCATTCGTGTGTATTTTTGGCAAAGGGGCACATGCATCGTAGGTGGTCATATGACTCCTCTACTAAATTACACCCACCATCCATAAAAGATGAAATATCAATTTCACGATTCTTGAGTGCCACTACAAAGGGAATATAGTTTTGAACTGCCCACCAAAAAGACACGAAACTTTTGTAGAAACTTTTTTAAGCTGCATAAAGGAGTTGCATCCGATCCACTGTCAGACTTTATCATCCTCCTTCTACATGCTGCAACTGAGAATTGCCCGTTTGAATCTAGTTCACATGACCATGAATCACTGCTTGAGTTTAGACGAGTTGTTCCAAGGATTTGCATCAGTTGGTTCACATACCGTGGCTCAGGTTGACTAGCCCAAAACCATGAAAATTCATCATCATATATTCGATCTGAGATCTTGAATTTCTTATGCGACTCCAAACAATATAGATCAGAAAAAACAAGTTGTAGTGGTCTGTTTCCAATCCAATCATCCTTCCAAAATAACGTGTCATCTCCAGAATTAACCGTTCTTTTGATAATAGTACTCATTTGAATGCGTTGCTTTAGCTAACATGACCTTCATTCAGGATATATTGTTCCACACCCGCGTTGTAGATTTGTTAGATAGCTCATATGGTGATCTCGGAATACGTAATTAAATCATTAAATGGCCTTTAGTTATCCCAGAATACCTAACTAAAACATAAGTTTATACTTTCCATATTATTTTCCTACAAATCATCTTATTTTTAAAAAAAAATTAACTTAAAATCATATAAAATTACCCAATCATTCCGATAAATTAATCCCCATGAACCAGGAATCAATTTTTTTTGACCTATTTAAGATTTCTTTATTAAAAGCCTTATAAGCTTATTAGTATCAACTTAAATATCTTTTTTTAACTCAATTTATTTGTGAAAACACATGTGGACAAACATGGTGCGTAATTATTTTAGCCATATGTGTCAAATTCAATAAAAGTATGACATTTTTCTAAAATAAATTTAGTTTATTTGGGTAGATTTTTATTAAGATGACATCATAAATATTACACACACATATATATATATATATATATATATATATATATATATATATATATATATATATATATATATATATATATATAATTCGACCATCAGAACCCAGTATACCATTGTACGTGCAACCCTTCAAGATGGCAATTACTTTCTAGATTGACTAAACTTAATTGTCTTATAACCAATTTATAAGCTAACACAAACATCTTAATTAATTACCATCCAACAATAATTAAGTAATAGTTTTCCTAAGTCCATCTTTATAATTCAACATTATGTCCATTTTTTTAGTATGTTGAGAATCTTGTAGGATATGATGCTTTGTGGTGGCTCTGAAGCTCCAATTATACCTATAGGTATGGTCTTATTTCTCTTACAAGTCTCATCGAGCATTGAAATCAAGATAGAAACAATAAATCCACAACCATTCATGCAGGAGTTGGGGGTTTTGTGGCATGCAAAGCTCTAAGTGAGAGGAACAGTGATCCTACCAAAGCTTCACGTCCATGGGATTCGGTTCATATATATATTATTTTCCGTACTTAATTCTTTTGTTACCTAGCTAGATTCTTTGAAAGTACCTTTACATAATGATCAGGGTCGTGATGGATTTGTTATGGGAGAAGGAGCTGGAGTTCTGTTGGTTGAAGAACTTCAACATGCTAAGGTATGTTGATGACAGTTACTATACCAAGAACCGAAAAGCTGGTCATATGCTAATTAATGGCGATTAGTTTTCCTATTTGATCATATACATATATCTTAACAGAAAAGAGGTGCTAATATCTACGCAGAAATTTTGGGCGGAAGCTTTAGTTCTGATGCTTATCATATGACAAACCCTCACCCTGAAGGTATAATCTAATTCATGACATGTTAGGCGGATATACCTCCTGTTTGATCCTATATCATAATTAATAACTATTATATATGGTGAATTTTACATAACAATATTAGGTGCTGGTGTTATATTATGCATGGAAAAGGCTTTATCTCAATCAAGGGTATCCAGGGAAGATGTGAACTACATAAACGCACATGCTACATCGACACCAGCTGGAGACATCAAGGAATATCTTGCTATAACTCATTGTTTTGGCCAAAACCAAGAGGTGAATTAAAGGATACGTTAATTACTATCTTATCCTTAATTACCAAAGCTAATTGCATGCATTAATTGAATATGTCATGAAATTTAATTCTACAGTTAAGGGTGAACTCGACAAAATCCATGATAGGTCACCTTCTAGGAGCAGCAGGTGCCGTGGAAGCCGTTGCAACGATACAAGTAATGCAAGGAAGCAATTTTTGGTTTCATTTTCTTGAATCGTACTCTTTTTTATATTCATTTTTGGAATGTGGATATATGTAGGCCATACGAACAGGTTGGGTGCATCCAAATGTTAACCTTGATGATCCAGATAAAGATGTGGTATATATAATATATATATAAGCTCATATATATATATATATATATATATATATATATATATATATATATATATATATATATATATATATATATATATATATATATATATATATATATATATATTATTTCGCGGACCATTACATGAATGGTCAATAATATCATATATGAATGATCAGGACATAAATTTGTTAGTGGGGAAAAAGAAAGAAAGATTGGACATCAAGGTGGCGATGTCGAGCTCATTTGGTTTCGGGGGTCATAACTCTTCAATATTATTTGCGCCTTTCTCATAAATGGTACATGCAAGTGTAAGCGTCAAAACATAATAGACTTATTCAACTATGCCCATAACTCCTCAATATTAGTTGATGTAGAGTCAAAATTATTAAGATGTATGTTTTTTCACTAGCTTTCGTCTTCAGTCAACTTGTTGTACAACAACCATAGTTTAACTAGAGTTATACCCGTCCGGTGACCGGGTTGACCAATGTAAGAAAATATATTGATTTTATATTTTTTATATAGCATTCTACTTTCATTTGTTCTTATTATAGCATTATACTATGGCAAATATTCCAAATTATAGTATTTATGTCATTCATATAAAAGTTGTTATTTTTTTTTGTACATAATGCTCTTAGATTTGGTGATTTGTTTATTATAGCATCCTACTTTCAAGTACATTGTTATTTTTTTTCTATAGTTTAACTTAATTATAGTATTTGAAAAATATATTTATGAATCGATTGTACTTTTAAAATTATTTACTAAAAATTTTTAGATAACAAAAGGTCTGACGCAATATTTAAAAAAAAAAAGATGTTTTCGAACATAAATGCTTAATCAATGAAAATAAATCTATTTTCGTCATTTTCTACAATGAGAATAGTATCAAACTTAATCATTTTCTTTTTTTCTACCATCAATATTATACCAAACTCTTCATAATTTATACATAGTCATAAATCTATTTTTGTCAATCTTACAAAAACAAAGTAGGGATTGAATTAGAAAATAGAACACCGCTCCGAGAGTGACTTTAAATATGGATGTAAAATCATATATGCTATTGTTTTAAAGTACATTGTTGTATTCAATAACTTTTGTAAACTGTTGCTATTTCTGGAAATTTTGGTAGTGTACTTTTTTATCTTTATCCTTTAAAAAGGTTTCAGCCTCATACTTATCTTTTTAACCGGTTTTATCAACCTACCTATCTATTTAATTAAAGAAACAAATTTAATATTTATTATATTTTAAGACAAGATATAGAAAAAGCACATTTCATATGGTTGAAATGAGAAATGTAGGATGTAAGGAAACAATTGTATTTTTACACACAAGTTGGCTAATCTTATCAAGAACCAATATCCTTCATCAAAAGAGCACCCAACATAGAGAGATTGGTAGCCTAAATGACATAGGGATGCAAAGGTAATATGTAAAACATTTGGATTTCTGCCATTAAATCCCAATGCTCATATTCCTCTTTGATTTTTAAAGGTTTAAAACATTTTTTTTCTTTAATGTTTCACATTCTTCAAGAATAATAAGAAGACCTGATTTTGCATTCTTTAGTGTCCAAGAAAAACATTAAATCTATCGTCGTCAAGAATAAATAGGAGAACTCTAGTTGTTCGATTTCATGAAGACTACCATTTTGAAGAATATAATTCTTCTTATTTTTAATTTGACGCTTATGTGTTTATGTTATTTGTAGCTCAAACTATAATTCTTTTCATGTATTTCTAAGTCAAACTATGTTGGTTTATGTATTGCAAGTATTTTTCTAGGTTTACGATGGTATATGTATTGCAAGTATTTTCTTGAAGGAATGCTTTAAAGACTATAATTCTTATTATTTCAATTTCGACTGTTGTGTTTTGATGTGATTCTGAGCTCAAACGAAACTGATTTTTAAAATAGGTTTCTTGTTGACATACGTAATTAAAGAAACTTATTGAAGGTTGTAAACATACACAAACAATAGAAGCTTTCCAAAATTTGAGAAACATACTTGAGGCTTGGGGTATATGTGGTGGGGGGTTGAAGGTGGGGTGGGGTGGGCGTGAGTATATATATATATATATATATATATATATATATATATATATATATATATATATATATATATATATATATATATATATATGAATGTTTGTATCGATAGGATATACTCAAGTATGAATAACAATGAATAGACAAACTAAGTAAAGATCAAACAAAAAAAAGAACAAAAGTAATCACAAGGATGATTTCACTAAGAAAGAACGTTTTCACCAAGAGAACGAGGTCACAAATATGGTCACCAAGACATACATTAGGGTTTCACCCTAATGTTGATTATATACGATTACAATAACTGATATCCCACTAATTAAGGGATGTATACCCATCTAAGTAAAGGTCTGATCCTAATCACTAAGATTACATATCAAATATCTATTATATATATAAATATAACTGCCTAATATGAATAAGATCACCAAGATCATTGGTTCACGCTGATGTTGATAAGATCTGGTGCTGACACTGGCGCTGGTGGTCAGCGTGTAGTGTTTGACTCCTCAAATCATATGGTGTGACCTTAAAATCTCCCCCATATGATAATGTCAAAACAAATTTTCAAGAGAGTCTTTAAAATTGATATTTGAGAAATTGTCTTCCTCTGTCAATATCGCAGGCTTTACCTAATTGAATTCGTCAAGCTGAAGATCAGCCAAACGTTTGCTGACTTCAAGGGAGATCAACACATGATATCCTCTTTCTAGTTCTTTGTGAAGTAAGCCTTCCAAACAAAGATTGAACAAATGCTTAGTGGGAGCGGCATCGAGGTCAGTAGTGCATTGAAAACACATTTTACTCTGACTGTCAAGATAGAAAATATCATCTTCTGGTTCCCAAATGAGCATGTGTTGAATTGGATCAACACCTACTGGTAGCTTGTTGTCGATGTAGGGAGTGTCATACGAAAGAAGAAACTTAGTGTGTTTTGGCATTCTAGGCTTTCTAGTTCTTTATGAGGTAGATGGCTAAGATGGACCAACTGAAGGCACTAAGTTTAGCTTCTTGAATTTGTTGACCAGGGTTTGAATAGCCAATTTTACCTCCTGAGAATGAGCACCTTTGTGTTTAGAAATTATATCCTAAATTTGTATCCACTCGTTGTAGCCATATTTAACCAATTCACGACTGAATATAACTTCAGTGTATTCATACTAGGCCTTTTTCCTGACCAGATGTAATTTAAGAGATTCATTCTTCGGTTTGGTGCATCTGAATTTGATGATGAGATCAGGTTGGTATCTTCTACCTAGAACACCCTCAAGTTTCTTTCGATTGATTCGATCATTCACTTCAAAGAATTTGTTTCATTTGGCCACATCAATATTGAAATGATGAATATTGGTCTCTTGAGAATTAACTGATGCAAGCTTCTAGACAAGTTTGATAGATCGACATTCCTCTTTTCTTGTTCGAACCGTAAAATTATGTTCCAACATAATTTTTCTGACCTCCTCAATAGTTATTTCCCAGTTCTCAGCCAGTTCTTTCAAATTAACTGTTAACTTGCTTTTCTTGGAAGGAGGAGGAGCCGGGGAACTACCAGCGGCTGAAGAACTTCCAGCTTCAGCAACATTTGCTCCCCCATGAGAAGGAAGCCTTTCTTTTTCTAGGATTGAGTTGATCATTATCAGACTCAATGTTGTTATTGGTTCATTGAGGAATCCCTCCCCCCCCCCTCAAAGTATGAATCAGGGTAAACAACACTTAGAGGAACAATTGTGTGTGCCATAAAACCCAAATCAAGAAACCATTCATACTCATTAGTCTTTGACTGGTCACTAGCGTCTAGAATAGGTTGTTCATCATTTGTTGCATCAACGTCTGGAATGGGCTGATCATTGCTCTCTTGTTCAGCTACAATAATTGCTTTTTGATTATCATCCCTTCCTGATTATTCTCTCCCTTTTGGCATCATCAATTTGGGGAGGGGATTCATGAGGTGTAGAGGGAGTAAAAGGAGGGGGATTTGATGATGAAGGTGGTAGTGGAGGTGGATTTGATGAAGGAGGTGTAGGTGGAGGATTACTACCTGGAGAGCTAGGAGGAGTGTCTTCAATCAGCATATCATCATCATCAACCAAAGTCATTAAGAGTTTGATGTCAGCCACATCTTTCTCTACTTTGGATAGTCTTTCTCCAAAAGATTGAGTCATCTGAACTAATAGGGAGAGCTAAGAGAGCATAGCAGAAACCGTGTGAAGAGGAGTTGGCATTAGGGGAATAGTTTCAGCTTGAGGGGAAGGAGACACTGATCTTGGAGAATTCACATCTTGAATCAGTGGATCAGTAGTATCCACTTGAGGTAGGGTTGATCAGTGTTGTATAAAATCTTCTACAGAAGGAGTTGTAGATGAACATGGAGTTGAGGAGAAGTGAATACGTTGGCTCAATATTGGAGGAGATTTAGTCATCCCTTTAACATAGGCTTCTCCTTTATCAGCGGCTAATTCATCTTCTTCATCATCAACGTCTTCTTCATCACAAGTGTCTTCCTCATCATCAGTGCTTTCCTCATCATCGGTGCCTTCTTCATCATCTTGATTATTTCCATCATCATCTTCTTCTTTAGAGTTTGATGTTTCAACAACATATGTATTGGCAACCCATTTTCCATACTTCTGGTAAGATGCATATCTCCATTAGAGGGACCAGTATTGATGATCTTTGATGAGAGAACTGGAATCGTAATGATGACTCAATGATTGACATTATAACCCTCTTCATTATGAGCTAGAATAAGTCCAAGCCAATGAGGATAAGAAACATATGTTGACTTCTTGTTCCCAGTAACACATTTAACTAGTTGATCGAAGAATAGTTAAGCAAAATCCAGTCTTTTGTTGCAAGTCATGGCGTACAAGATTCGTTGCTCAAATAAGTTTAACTTATCTAAGCTTCCAGTCTTATGTCCAAGACATTTACCAATCACCCTAGATAGGTACTTCCACCCAGAATAATAGCATTGTCGAAGAGTGTATCTGATTGGGTTATGAGAGGTTCCATGATGTCACCCCCCCAAACCAGACGGCGGAAACGTCAGGGGGTGGAGGACTTCATTTGTAGTATCACAACACATGCATTATAGTAATCAGAGTACAAAACAACCACTGTATTTAAAAAGTATAAGTATTTACATGTGTTTCATCATTGTATACTGAAACTAAATAGTTATACAAAAGAAGAAGATAAGACACAAAAATAGCTCCATCTTCTCAAAAGCTCGGGGAGTACCTGTCTACTGGTTCCCTGAGAATACAAGTAATTTGAAAAGAGAGTATCAACATAAAGTTGAGTGAGTGCATTAGTATTTATGTTTGAATGAATGTTTTCTGTTTCTTGAATATGTAAACTGTTCCAGAAAATCCTATATTTTCTGCTGTATATGAAAAGTAGTTTTAATTACATAAAACTGTTCTGTTTGTAAACCAATGTTCTGTATTTGTATTCCTTTTGTAAACTTGTAACTGAGAGTGTACCTGGTTTCATCAACTGTTATTGTAAACTGTAATGTAATACTATAAATTGTATCTTGTAAACTAGTACTTTGAAAATGTATTTATGTTTAGTTAATTATACACTAACGTATTCTTAATATCTTTTATATGAGTTATTATAACCATACTGAGACTAGATGGCCTGACCCAACGCTATGAATGCGTTGAAAGCTGTTGAAAACAATTGTCACTCGTAGGCGTGTATGCCTGACTGTAGCTAGCAGTCTGAGTGCGGGGTTGTCAATCCCAATATAGATCTATACACACATTGTTTCGATCCCCGACTAGAGATTATGGTTATAATGTCAGGACTTTAACTATATTGTTTAAATAAATCAAACAACCTGTATCAAATGACTCATAAAAAGCATATAAACGTTACATGTATAATAATTATGAAAACCCAATCATTCTGAAATAAATGATTGATAGTATGTTCTTGAATTAGTATTCTTAACATGTATATGAAAGATGTATACTCTTGATTAGTTTTGAATCAAACCTTTGTTCTTGTAAACTATGTACTTTAGTATACTTGAATCGTGAATTAATGTTCTGTGAATCATAAATTATACCTATTATAATTTATATGTACTTTCTGAATTGATACCGAGTATTCATGAATGCAACCCCTTGCTCAACATGTTACAAAGGGTAATTGAAACTTAATGAACTAACTTTTATATTTGTATACATATACAAATATATATATAAGTAAAATTTAAATGACACTCGGACAAATAACTGATGCTTATAATCCCGCATCCAAACAAGGAAAAGGAACCAAAGTGGGTTATCAGTCCTAAGCCTTTAAAATCTTATTTATATAAATATATATATACAAGTATGATTTCTGGGAGAAGTATAAGTTTATAAAAACATTTAAAAGAAGTTTAATAATTTGAAATACATTTTGATGACTTGATGTCATTTTGATACAATCATTGAAAACCATTTGATTTGACGATAACTGAAATCCATTTTGATAAGATATTTGAAACCATTTGTTTATAACACAAAATCCTTGTGTTAGACTTGTATTCCCCCCCCCCCCCTTAAAACAGTAAAAACTATGAAAATACGGGGAAATGAACTCACCTGTAGTGAGTGATTCGTTTGAAAGGTCGATATAGAATGCTAAGTGTCAAGTGAAGTCTTGAGCACAAACGGATCCTATTAAGCATATAATGACACATATATGGATATAATTAGTGTATATAACAACTAATTATGATAGGAAACCGCTTTAGGGACTAGGAAACACTTGAATTGAAGTGTTACAATCACATGTGATTGCATTAAAGGGGTTTACGGCCACATAAGGGTGTGTACGGTCAAGATGTGTATGGCCAGTGTGGTGTACGGCCATTGGGTGTACGGTCATGGAGTGTACGGCCATAGAGTGTACGGTTATAGAGTGTACGGCCATACACTCATGGAAGAAGCATGCAAAACGGGGTGTTTGATCCGTGGGGAAACTAGTGTGTCAAATGTACAACAAGAAGATGAACAAAGCTCTCAATTTGGAAGGTCTTGGGGTGTGTACGACCAATGAACCTATGAAGGGTTCACGGTCGTACTCCCTTCAAGATCATGAAGGGATGTTGAAACATGATGAATTAAGGCTTGGATCTATTGGTCTTTCAAGTATAACAAGGTACATGAAGAATCACTTACCACTTTTGAAGATTAGAAGGAGTGTTCTTGATTGTAGTTGAGAGAGAATGGAAGTTCTTGAGGTGAAAGTGTAAGAAAGTGTGAAAAATGAGGGAATAGCTTATATATGGGTTTGGGTTTACGGCCATATTGAGTGTACGGCCGTACACCCATGTGTGCGTCCGTACACTCCTCTTGATGGAGTGTTTGGCTCGAGTGCAACATGAAGAACCTAAGTTAACTCATCCCTAAACCCAAACCTTGAATGCACTAGGCTTAGAACACTCAAACAGACCCTAAACAATGCTAAAAGATAGCAGAAACGATTCTGACTGTGATTGAATTAAATGACTGTACAAGATAGAAATTTCGGGTTGTTACATTATCCCCCCGTTAGAGAGAATTTCGTCCCGAAATTAGAGTTTAAGCAATTAAGAAATTACAAATAATTAAGCAAAAAGATGAGGATATTTCAGTTTCATTTGATCCTCGCGCTCCCAAGTGAATTCAGGTCCCTGCTTGTCATTCCAGCGAACCTTCACTATAGGAATACGACTTTGCTTTGTTTGCTTGACCTCTCGGTCCATGATCTCCACTGGCTCTTCCACGAAGTTGAGGCTCTCGTCGATCTCGATTTCGTCGAGTGGAATTACAAGAGTCTCGTCGGACAGACACTTTTTCAAGTTCGAGACGTGGAAATCAGGATGTATGTTACTTAGTTCTTGAGGTTGTCGGAGTTTGTAAGCTACTGGACCGATTCTAGCAAGAATCTCGAATGGTCCTATGTACCTTGGATTCAGCTTGTCACGCTTTCCAAAGCGTATCATGCCCTTCCAGGGTGAGACCTTCAACATGACGCGGTCACCAACCTGGAATTCCAAAGGTTTTCCTCTTTTGTCAGCGTAGCTTTTCTGTCTATCTCTGGAAGCTTTAAGTTGCTCCCGGATTTGTACTATTTTCTCCGTAGTTTCGCAAATGATTTCCCTACCAGTGAGAGTACCGTCAGGAACTTGACTTCTAGCTAGCTGCGTGTCACCCACTTCAGCCCAGCACAGAGGTGATCTGCACTTGCGGCCATAGAGAGCTTCGAAAGGAGCAGCCTTTATGCTAGTGTGATAACTATTATTGTAAGAGAATTCGACAAGGGGTAAATGAGTATCCCATGCCTTTCCAAAGTCTATCACGCAAGCTCGCAACATATCTTCTAGAGTTTGAATCGTTCTCTCACTTTGTCCATCAGTTTGTGGATGATAGGCTGTACTCATGTCTAGCCTAGTTCCCAAAGATTTTTGTAAAGACTGCCAGAAACGAGAAGTGAATCTACTATCTCGGTTAGAAATAATAGATATTGGCACACCATGCAGTCTAACGATTTCCTTGAGGTAAGTTTTTGTTAGCTTCTCCATCTTGTCGGTCTCTTTGATTGGTAAGAAGTGTGCGGATTTGGTTATCTATCGACGATTACCCAAATAGTATCATAACCACCCGATGTCTTGGGTAACTTGGTTATGAAATCCATTGTAATCCGCTCCCACTTCCATTCAGGGATTTCAGGTTGTTGCAATAAACCTGAAGGTTTCTGGTATTCTACCTTGACTTTGGCTCAAGTAAGGCACTTGCCCACAAAGGTAGCAATTTCGGCCTTCATGTTTGGCCACCAGTATAGTTTCTTGAGGTCCAGATACATCTTGTCTGAACCTGGATGAATGGAGTATCGGGTTTTGTGTGCTTCATTCATAATCACGTCTCTGTAACCACCGAACTTTGGTGTCCAGATCCGGTTCATGAAACAATAGACTCCATCATCCCTGACTCTGAAGTTTTTATCCATTCCTCTCAAGGTTTCACCTGTCACATTTTCAGGTTTTAAGGCCTCGAGTTGAGCCTCTCTGATCTGTGTGGACAGATGTGAATGGATTGTCATGGTCAACGACTTTACTCGGCGTCCCGAGTATTCTTTTCTACTAAGGGCATCAACTACTACGTTAGCTTTACCAGGGTGATAAAGAATCTCACAATCGTAGTCGTTCAATAGCTCCACCCGTCGTTGTTGTCTCATGTTCAGCTCTTTCTGATCAAAGATATGCTGGAGACTTTTATGGTCCGTGAATACTGTGCATTTCGTGCCATATAAGTAATGTCTCCAGATCTTCAGAGCAAATACCACTGCTCCTAGTTCAAGGTCATGTGTTGTATAGTTGACTTCATGTGTCTTTAGCTGTCTTGGGGCATATGATATAACCTTTCCTCTTTGCATAAGGACACATCTAAGCCCTTGATTAGAAGCATCACAGTACACTACGAAATCATCTTTTCCTTCAGGAAGAGACAGGATCGGTGCACTACACAGAGCCCGCTTTAGCGTTTAGAACGTTGTTTCTTGCTTTTCTCCCCAGCTAAAAGTTACACCCTTTTGCGTTAGGGTGGTAAGAGGCTTAGCTATTCGAGAGAAATTCTGGATGAATCTATGATAATAGCCAGCAAGACCTAAGAATTGACGGATTTTTGTAGGTGTTTTAGGTGCTGAGCAGTTTTCAATTGCCTTTATTTTGGAAGGGTCGACGTGTATTCCTTCTGAATTGACCACGTGACCTAGGAAATCAACTTTCCTGATCCAAACTGCACACTTTAAAAACTTCGCATAGAGTTTCTCTGATCTAAGTGTTTGCAATACTTGACGAAGATGTTGGCCATGTTCCTCTTCACTTCTTGAGTAGATAAGGATGTCGTCAATGAATACTATGACAAATTTGTTCAAGAATGGACGACACACTCTGTTCATTAGATCCATGAACACAGCAGGTGCATTCGTCAATCCGAATGGCATCACGACAAACTCGTAATGACCATAATGAGTTTTGAATGCGGTTTTGGGAATGTCATCCTCCAAAATCCGTAACTGGTGATACCCGGATCTTAAGTCTATTTTTGAGAAGTAGTTTGCACCTTGAAGTTGGTCGAACAGATCGTCAATGCGAGGCAGAGGATATCGATTCTTGATGGTAAGTTTATTCAGCTCGCGGTAGTTTATGCACACGCGGAATGATCCATCCTTCTTCTTCACGAACAAAACCGGTGCTCCCCAGGGTGAGAAGCTTGGTCTTATGAAACCTTTGCTAAGGAGTTCGTTAAGCTGGCTGGATAATTCCTGCATTTCAGAAGGTGCAAGACGATTGGGAGATTTGGCTACAGGGGTAGCCCCAGGGATTAAGTCGATTCTGAATTCGACTTGTCGTTCGGGAGGCACTCCTGGAAGATCATCGGGAGAAATAGCGGGAAAGTTGCAGACCTTGGAAATGCTCGCGATGTCTTTTACTTCTTGCTTTTTGTCTACCACATGAGCTAAGAAAGCACAGTACTTTATGCGAAGGTACTTCTGTGCCTTGATGCAAGAAATGATTTGGAGGTTCGTTCCGGGTTTGTCGCCGTAAATAACAAGAGTTTCGTTAGCTGGCAAGTTCAGACGAATGGCTCTTTCATAGCATAGGATGTCAGCATGGTTAGGACACAACCAATCCATACCTATTATGACGTCGAAACTTTTGATAGAGACCATCATAAGGTCTATTGGGAACGAAAAGTTATTCAAGGTAAGAGTACATCCTATGTATATATCATTGGTGGATTCGGATTTCCCGTTAGCCATTTCGACGGTGAATGTTTCTTTTAGTGGTTGGGAGTTTTGATTTAGCAAGTGTTTGAAATTATGGCTCAAAAAGCTCTTCTCAGCACCACAATCAAATATAATGCATGCATAAGTGTTGTTGAGAAGGAACGTACCCGTGACCACTGCAGGGTCTACTACCGCTTCTTCATGACCCAAAGCCAAAATTCTCCCAACTCCACCGGCATTTCCAACTTTTGGACAATCTCTCTTGAAATGCCCCACATCACCACATTGGTAGCATGCTTGACCTACTCCAGCGGCAGGTACTTGGTTAAGCGGTTGGGGTGGTGATCTACAGAATCGGGCAGTATGCCCTTTTCTGTTGCAGTTACGACACTGCATTTCCCGGCAATTTCCGTTATGGTGAAAATTGCACTTGTTACACTTGGGGAGGTTACCAGCATAAGGCTTAGCTGGTGCAGGGTTAGCAGGAACAGCAGCAGGTACAATAGCAGCATTGACTGCAACTAGTTGTTGCTTCTTTGAGGATTCTTGTGAAGACTTGCCCTTCCTCTTGATCCAACCCTTCTTGTTGTTGTTGTTGTTGTTGTTGTTATTGTTGTTGTTGTTGTTTCCCTTCAGTTGTTTTGGTGTAGCAACCACTGAGTTTTGACGGGCTCTGTGGTCAATAAGAGATTGTGCCAGCTCTTTGGCACTGTCAAAAGTAACAGGCCTCGAAGCTAAAACACTTGACTGGATTTGGGGCGACAGTCCCCAAATATATCTCTCAATCTTTTTGCTCTCTAGAGCAACCATATCCGGACAAATAATTGCCAAATCACAGAATCTACTGGTATAGGTTGATATGTCAGAACCAACCATTATAAGACCCCAGAGCTCTTGCTCGAGTTTCTGAATTTCCCCTCGCGGAAAGTATTCCCGCATCAGCATAGCTTTTAAGTTCTCCCAGCTTATCGAGTTAGCCACTACCAGAGTCGGTGACTTAACATGGCCATTCCACCACGTTAAAGCCCTATCTGAAAAGGTACAAGCAGCGAATTTGACTTTGCTGCCATCTGGACAGGAGCAAATTTCGAAAATTGCTTCTGTCTTCTCAATCCACTGTCTTAATGCCATAACTCCTCCAGTCCCATTAAAGGTCCTGGGTTTGGCATTCGAAAAATCTTTATAAGTTCACTCTCGCGAGTGCCCATGACTCTCGCCATGGTTAGAAGGATGTGTACCAGTTCCCGATCCACTAGCACCAGGAGTATTGATATGAGACATGGCAGCCGCTATAGCCGCCGTGACCGCCGCTTGGAACATAGCAGTGTCGAACTGAGGAGGTGGTGGCGGAGGTGGCGTCGGTGCTTCATTAACAGTGTTACGTCTAGGATTTCTACGAGGAGGCATCTTTTTCTATAAAAGTTAAAAGATACAAATATGGTAAGATATCAAGAGTGAATATGAATTTTGATATCTCTGAACTAAAATATTTAGTTCAACATGAATCTTGTAATGAATTGGAAATAGAAGTCTACGAAAAGTACAACTTGCAACAGGATGATATGAAATTGAGTGGTTATTTTTCAAAGAGTATGAAAATGCATGTCGATAATATTGGCATATTGAATACATAAAGTCTGGAAAACTTGACCCTAAACAGGTCTACAATATACCAAATTCTGAGAAAAACATCGACATCATACTGACCTACCGAAAATGAAATTTTCGCGGTCGTATTGAAAAACATGAAAAATAACGCTAGAACATATCCGTAGACTTCAACTATAACCAAAAGAGTGAACAGGAAACGAGTAGAGCATCTCCTACTGGCGACGGTTATCATTTAGATGAACCCTCAACTCAGCCAGCTGACGCTCCACAGCAAGCAGATGTCTTTCATACACTGTCTAGCGTGCTCGAAGCTTTATGACTTCAGCTCGAGTTACAGCTAACTCTTGCAGTAAGGCTTCATTGTCTCTCATTGCTCTGTTATGAGCAAGTTTAAGATTGCGAATACTATCCGTATTGGCATTCGTGTCAGCATCTAACTCTATGGTTTGCTGAATGGCTGTCACTCCTAGCTCAACATTTCGAGCCACTCGGCGAACCAAAATAGGAAGAACTCTGTCTGCCGATCCTCCCTCACTTATGTTGTAGAAGCTTCGGTCTCCGTTGTAGGGTAAGGGTTGACCTTGCTCTCGGCTCCACCTACCCAAGTTCTCAGCCCACGAAGGCGTCGGACCTTGGAAATTTTGTCGTGGATTAGGATTCTGGGCAACTGGTGGTGGATCATAGGCTTTTGATTCGGAATCATTGTCTTCAGGAAAATTTTCTGCAAAATCATCATCTAAGGGAATTTCATGATTCTCTTCCGGCTCTGCATATTGTCCTTGATTAGGAAAATAAGGGTCTCCAAGTAGATGAACTCCAGCCATTGTTATCTAAGCGAGAATAGGGGTAAGAGATATAGAATATAGTTAGCAACGATAGGTTAAGGATACAAGTTTCTATGAGAGAGACTTACAGTTAACAAGCAATGTATTCTTTATGACTTGTTTTAGGTATTACTATAACAATAAACTGTATACTAATTATATACAACTTGGGTATAATCGACCTTTGATTAAATGACCCGGCTCTAAATCCACAACCAAACAAGGAACAGCAAATGAAGCTAGATCAAATATTCTAAGTCTATATAACTTTAATTATATATAACTGTAATATAACCTTAATATTTATAGTTCTACCCTCAATTTTTCTATTGTTTTCACATGTTTGTTATTAGTATATAGTGCCTAAAATACCCCTATAGTATTTTAATCTTTATGTTCTGTTCTAGAGTTCTTCTGAATATGTATGGTTGGTAAGTTTTAGACATGTCGCAACACCACTATCACTCCCAAACACATGTTGGTCATATCTCAAATCAATATAGTTGATCAGGCTATATTAATCCCATATATGATTACATAACTGCCCAGGTTTGACTGTAATGTCCAACATCCAAATACTTTTAAGTTCTTATGACTGTGTTATTGTACTTGTAGGTATGAATGTTAGTATACTTCTTGTAAAAATACTTAAATTTTAAAAAATATACTTGTATTCAGAGCTCTTAGCCCCAAATGTATTTATAGTTTGTATATCTTTTATGGATTGATATACTGAGTTCACTATAAACACTGCTCTGATACCAATCTGTCACACCCCCAAACCAGACGGCGGAAACGTCCGGGGGTGGAGGACTTCATTTGTAGTATCACAACACATGTATTATAGTAATCAGAGTACAAAGCAACCACTGTATTTAAAAAGTATAAGTATTTACATGTGTTTCATCATTGTATACTGAAACTAAATAGTTATACAAAAGAAGAAGATAAGACACAAAAATAGCTCCATCTTCTCAAAAGCTCGGGGAGTACCTATCTACTGGTTCCCTGAGAATACAAGTAATTTGAAAAGAGAGTATCAACATAAAGTTGAGTGAGTGCATAAGTATTTATGTTTGAATGAATGTTTTCTGTTTCTTGAATATGTAAACTGTTCCAGAAAATCCTATATTTTCTGCTGTATATGAAAAGTAGTTTTAATTACATAAAACTGTTCTGTTTGTAAACCAATGTTTTGTATTTGTATTCCTTTTGTAAACTTGTAACTGCGAGTGTACCTGGTTTCATCAATTGTTATTGTAAACTGTAATATAATACTGTAAATTGTATCTTGTAAACTAGTACTTTGAAAATGTATTTATGTTTAGTTAATTATACACTAACGTATTCTTAATATCTTTTATATGAGTTATTATAACCATAATGAGACTAGATGGCCTGACCCAACGCTATGAATGCGTTGAAAGCTGTTGATAACAATTGTCACTTGTAGGCGTGTATGCCTGACTGTAGCTAGCATTCTGAGTGCGGGATTGTCAATGCCAATATAGATCTATACACACATTGTTTCGATCCCCGGCTGGAGATTCTGGTTATAATGTCAGGACTTTAACTATATTGTTTAAATAAATCAAACAACCTGTATCAAATGACTCATAAAAAGCATATAAACGTTACATGTATAATAGTTATGAAAACCCAATCATTCTGAAATAAATGATTGATAATATGTTCTTGATTTAGTATTCTTAACATGTATATGAAAGATGTATACTCTTGATTAGTTTTCAATCAAACCTTTGTTCTTGTAAAACTATGTACTTTAGTATACTTGAATCGTGAATTAATGTTCTGTGAATCATAAATTATACCTATTATAATTTATATGTACTTTCTGAATTGATACCGAGTATTCATGAATGCAACCCCTTGCTCAACATGTTACAAAGGGTAATTGAAACTTAATGAACTAACTTTTATACTTGTATACATATACAAATATATATAAGTAAAATTTAAATGAAACTCGGACAAATAACTGATGCTTATAATTCCACATCCAAACAAGGAAAAGGAACCAAAGTGGGTTATCATTCCTAAGCCTTTTAAATCTAATTTATATAAATATATATATATATATATATATATATATATATATATACAAGTATGATTTCTGGGAGAAATATAAGTTTATAAAAACATTTAAAAGAAGTTTAATAATTTGAAATACATTTTGATGACTTGATGTCATTTTGATACAATCATTGAAAACCATTGGGTTTGATGATAACTGAAATCCATTTTGATAAGATATTTGAAACCATTTGTTTATAACACAAAATCCTTGTGTTAGACTTGTATCCCCCCCCCTTAAAACAGTAAAAACTATGAAAATACGGGGGTATGAACTCACCTGTAATGAGTGATTCGAGTGAAAAGTCGATATAGGATGCTAAGTGTCAAGTGAAGTCTTGAGCATAAACGGATCCTATTAAGCATATAATGACACATATATGGATATAATTAGTGTATATAACAACTCATTATGATAGGAAACCACTTTAAGGACTAGGAAACACTTGAATTGAAGTGTTACAATCACCTGTGATTGCATTAAAGGGGTTTACGGCCACATAAGGGTGTGTACGGCCAAGATGTGTACGACCATTGGGTGTACGGTCATGGAGTGTACGGCCATAGAGTGTACGGTCATAGAGTGTACGGTTGTACACTCATGGAAGAAGCATGCAAAACGGGGTGTTTGATCCATGGGGAAACTAGTGTGTCAAATTTACAACAAGAAGATGGACAAATCTCTCAATTTGGAAGGTCTTGGGGTGTGTACGACCAATGAACCTATGAAGGGTTCACGGCCGTACTCCCTTCAAGATCATGGAGGGATGTTGAAACGTGATGAATTAAGGCTTGGATCTATTGGTCTTTCAAGTATAGCAAGGTACATGAAGAATCACTTACCACTTTTGAAGATTAGAAGGAGTGTTCTTGATTGTAGTTGAGAGAGAATGGAAGTTCTCGAGGTGAAAGTGTGAGAAAGTGTGAAAAAATGAGGGAATAGCTTATATATGGGTTTGGATTTACGGCTATATTGAGTGTACGACCGTACACCCATGTGTGCGACCGTACAGTCCTCTTGATGGAGTGTTTGGCTCGAGTGCAACATGAAAAACCTAAGTTAACTCATCCGTAAACCCAAACCTTGAATGCACTAGGCTTAGAACACTCAAACAGACCCTAAACAATGCTAAAAGATAGCAGAAACGAGTCTGACTGTGATTGAATTGAATGAATGTACAAGATAGAAATTTCGGGTTGTTACACATGAAGGGAAATTTGTACCCTAATATTGAGCAAATAGACTTGCATTTTTCTTCAGAAAGGTTTTTAGAATAGATTTCTGATTGGGGAAGACAAAGAGATTTGAAGTTTTATCAGTGTATGGTAGATACAATGAACCATTAACTTCTTGTATTAGAATATTTGTTGGGAGAGAATTATGTAGGTGTGTATAATATATCACGGACAATGATATACCCATCGACAAAAAAATTTAGAGTGTTCATCAGCATCTAGCTTCATACATTGAATCATAAATATGTAAAGAAGAATGTATGGCGAAAATGGGTTGGTGCGTGTGATAAGCTATGGTACATAACCTAACCATCGACAATGGTTTTTCAAGCTCTCATCAACATATGGTATGTTATGCTAAATCATAAAACTTTTAATAAGAATTTATGGAAAATGAAGGATTGGTGCATGTGATAGCCTACGTGACATAGACTAACAATCGACACAAAGTTTCAAACTTTTATCAGTGTGTGGTATATCACGCTGAGGTGAAATCAGCGGGAATCATAAACAATGTAAACTTATCAACAAGAAGTGCTTCATCTTCTATATCATAAAGTTAAGTTTCAGTCTAGAATTTAGAATTCACCATCAATTCATTTAACGTTGTACATGAAAAATAAAATAATAAAGAATACAAGAGCAAAAAAAAAAGAGTTAGTGAAACAAGGAAGTATTCTACAAGCGAAAATTGTGTAGCTTTTTCAGAAATGAGATAAAGACCCTATTCAGCAAATATTTTGAATTGAAGGTCCGTAAATAAGATTCCTTTTCTGAGATATCTGTCCCTCAATACTTTCTATAAAAGAATGAGAAAGCAAGATCAAATATATCAACATAAAACATAATTCATAGCAAACGAAGAGAGAAGATTCCTTTAATCGTTGAAGAATCGCAGATTGATTCCAAGCTTCATGTTCACCAAGAACAAGAGAAAAGTATGAACAAGTCTTTGTAACAAACGAGTTAAAAGGATCCAATATTTGTAACCTTCGATTTATGACAGTCACTGTGACAACCCGAAACTTTTCCCGTTTCCGTTTCGTGATTTCCGTTAATAAAATTTCAAATTCGTTAACTTTTCCGTCGAACTTTTTGGTTTAGAAAATAATCTAGTTATATTTAATTAAATTATTTGCGATTCGGAACCAAAATTCGCACGGAAACCCGATTATTTCAAAAAAATCAAGCATTTTCGGTCTAAATGAGATTACGACCGTAAACGTGTTTACGGCCGTAAACTCGTTTACGACCGTAAACCTGTTTACGGTCAGTGAAGAGTGGACCCCCCACAACACCCCTATAAATACGATACCCCCACCTTCATTATAACATTTCTGGCCAAAAACTCTCTCCTTCTCTCTCTAAGAATCTTAACCGTAAACACTCAAAACGCCTTCAAACTTCGGAAATCATCGAGAAACCACGTTTGGGTCGCTTTGGAATGTCTCAGGGCACTCATCTCTTCGAAATCAGCTCCCAGCTCTAGTGTTCTTGAGTTTACGGTCAGCCTTCAGAAACCGTAAACTCTGTTCTTGAGTTTACGGTCCGAACCTTTAGAAACCGTAAACTCTGTTCTTGAGTTTACGGTCCAACCTTCAGAAACCGTAAACTCTGTTCTTGAGTTTACGGTCTAAGCCTTCAAGAACCGTAAACTCCTCTTCGACCGTAAACACCTGTTAATTGGTGTTTTTGACTGAAAACTCACCCTCTTTGATTCGATCAAGTCCCGGTAACATTCCTCAACCGAATACAAGTGTTCTTATGACACTTTATTTATCGAAATCGCTAATTTAGATACATATATGTATTTATTTGATAATAGGATTTCGTTAAGTGTCGTGCAACAACTCGAGGATCTTCATTTTCAGTCAACGATTTCACGCAACAACTGTGAGTTCATACCCCTACATTTTCTGTATTTTAATGTTTTCAGGGGGGGGGGGGGGAATACAAGCTAAACATAAATGTTTTCATAACTCATGCAATTCTCATACTTTAACCCTTTTGTACTGTGTTGAACATAAGGGACGTTTTCACTAAAATTGCATAGTTTTCCGGATTCACTATTCACTACATTATACATGCAAACTATAATCGGTATAGTTTGGGATTTTTCTAAAACATATCAAGTATAGAAACTTTCACTACTAAACATATGTGCTGAAACAGAAACCGTTTACAGTTTACATCACTACTTTATCATGGTATTCATAACTGAAATTATCACTATATACGGTATACATACGGATTTTCGCTACGGTAGAACGCTACTACACTACATGTAAACTAGATTGTACGATACTGTGAGGCGCTACTTCACTATTGTACCCTTAGGTGTACAGGGATAAATCCTACCACTGTATAACCAGAGTCTCCTGGAGGGAGAGCGTGAGATTTGTGAATAGATCTATTCGGGACTGACAATCCCACATCTAGACTGCTAGCTACAGTTAGGCGGGCACGCCTGAGATGTACAAATGTCATTTAACTTAACACCTGAAGAACGTTGGAAAGGTCTCTAGTCATATCAAGCATGGTTATACGACTCACAATATGTATAAATCACTTCTAGTTTACAACTTAACACTCTTCAACAGTTCTATTTTTACTAAATAGAACTGATACACACTACGTATTCTGGCTAAGGCCAGGGTTTTTCAAACAGAACCGTTTATGCAATGGTTTCACCTATAAAATACTTACACTTCATGATTAGTTTTAGCTAGTCACATGAGGTAGTATTTTCGCATATTACTACAGTTTTCAGTAACGAACATTCATGGTTTTACACGAAATCGATAACGCTACCTTTTCACTAAAGAAAATATCGGATTTTCTTGGAAACATACAGATATTCATGGTTTATTACAGAACTGATAACACTACATTTTCACTAAGGAAAATATCGGATTTTTTTGAAACTATTCAAATATTTTCCGAACTCATCAACGATTTTCACTACAAACCACCGCTTATGAACTCACCAGCTTTATGCTGATACTCTTTTAAACTGCTTGTATTTTCAGGAAATCAGTAGACAGGTGCCTGCTGGGTTTTTGAAGAGTTGAAGCAATAAGAGTTTAATGTTATATTCATACAAGTTATATGATGTAATTCAAACAAGTTTCAGAATTGATGTAAACATTAATACTTAACTATTCACTGTAATGGTTGTGTTGCTATGATTGCTGTTATTCATTGGTTGTGATGCTATACATGACGTCCTTCACCCCGGAATGATTCCGCCATCGGTTTTGGGGTGTGACAGATTGGTATCAGAGCCCTTGTTTATAGTGAACTAGTGTACCGAACCTTACGTGGTATACAACTATAAACACTAAGGGACCTAAGCGCTCTACGCTAAAAGTATACTTTCAAAATATAAAGTATTTTTATCAAAAAGTATACGAGCATGCATACATAACAAAATTCGTGTCGCTAGTAGAAAAGAACAAAAGTATTTGGATGCTGGAACGTTGCGGTTAAACCTGGGCAGTTATGTAATCATGTCTAGGGTGAATATAGCCTGATCAACTATATTCAGTCGAGACATGACCAACATGTGTTTGGGAGTGAGTGTGGTGCTACAGCAGGCCAAAAACTTACCAAAATCATCTCACATAAAATACTATAGGAGTATTTTCGCTAGAACCAAACTCAATATACAGATTCACTCTAAGTGTTGCTACCTCTTCTCCCTTAAGCGATAACTTACTTGTATTAGTAACCTTTCTGTGTTTATCGCTCGGTAGAATACTTTCATTATCAGGATGAGATATATTTTGTTTTTATATCTCGAGGACTTACCATCCTCTTCTTCCTGATTGTTTCTAGAACAAGATGCCTCCTTGACCATGACCCATCAGAAGAAACGACGACACTCCGCCACCACCACCACCTCCTCAGTTCGACCCTGTCATGTTTCAGGCTGCAGTTACCGCCGCCATGACTGCAGCAATGGCACAAGTGAATGCTGGTGGGGCTGGAGGTGGAACCGACCCCCAGAGACAAGATGGAAGTCAGGGACATCAAAAAGAGTGTTCCTACAAGGACTTCATGACTGCGAAACCCAAGTCCTTCGACGGAAATGGAGGTGTCATCGCCCTGACTCGATGGTTCGAGAAGATCGAATCCATCTTCGAAATTTGCGTTTGTTCTGAAGCAAACAAGGTGAAGTTCGCCGCCTGCACCTTCACCGACAGAGCCTTGACCTGGTGGAATAGTCGAGTCAAAACCCTAACCCTGCCAGTGGCTAATGCCATGGGTTGGGAAAGACTGAAGGAGCTCATGCTCGCGGAGTACTGCCCGAGGGGCGAAGTGCAAAAGTTGGAGCATGAACTCTGGAACTTGAAGATGAAGGGTTCCGACATCGCTGCCTACACTGCTAGATTCTGTGATCTGCCGCTCCTCTGTCCGGGAATGGTCACCCCGGAAAGCAAGAAAATCGAAAGGTACATCTGGGGACTGACTCAACCAACAAAGGGGAATGTCTTGGCTGCTAGGCAAATTACTTTTGAAAGCGCCAAGGATCTGGCACAGACTCTGATCGATCATGGAATCGATCTGGATGAAGTGGCAGCTGTCTCTGAACCACAAAAGGAAAGCGGTGGGAAGAAGAAGAAGTTTGGTAACAAACGAAAGGGTCAGTCTTCGCAGGAGCCCTCCAAGACACAACAAATAGTGGCAGTTCATGCTGTTACTGCTCCTGCTGCTGCTCCCACTGCCGTTCCAACCACCCAATCCCCTACCGGTGGTTATGCTGGAAAACTACCCCTGTGCAACAAATGTAACTTCCACCATCACGGATTCTGCCGTGAGTTGAGTTGCAACAGCTGTGGAAAGAAAGGACACACAGCTCGAGACTGCAAGACACCAGCTCAACCAACCAACCAGGCTCCGGGAGCGGGCGCTGGTCAAACTTGTTATGGATGTGGAGAGGCTGGACACTTCAGGAGAAACTGCCCCAAGGCAACAATTGGTGGCAATGCAGGGAGAATTCTAGTGATGGGCCAGGAGGAAGCAGTTGTTGATCCTACCGTTGTTACGGGTACGTTCCTCCTTGACAACTCTTATGCATGCATTCTCTTCGATTCGGGTGCGGAGAGGAGTTTTGTTAGTCATACATTCAAACATCTAATCAAATGTAAATCCAAACCTCTAACCGAAACATTTACCGTTGAGATGGCTAACGGAAAGAAGGAGAGCACTAACGACATATTCATAGGCTGTACTCTTACCCTAGACAATTATTCTTTTCCTATCGATCTTATGCCTGTGTCCATCAAGAGTTTCGACGTCATTATCGGCATGGACTGGTTAAGCTCCAATCGTGCTGATATTCTTTGCTTCGAGAAGGCTATCCATCTCAATCTTCCCTCTGGCGAAGCCCTCATGATTTACGGAGATAAGCCTAGCTCGAACCTCCGTATCATTTCATGCATCAAAGCTCGGAGGTATCTACGAAAGGAGTGCCATGCATTTCTAGCTCACGTGTTAGACGTGACGCAAGGAGTTAGAGACCTCGAGAGCATCCCCGAAGTCTGTAACTTTCCTAATGTTTTTCCCTAAGATCTCCCAGGAATCCCTCCCGAACGCCAAGTCGTGTTTCGTATCGACTTGATCCCCGGAGCTACTCCCGTAGCTAAGTCCCCTTACCGTTTAGCACCAGCGGAAATGCAAGAATTATCCAGTCAGCTTAATGAGCTGATCAGTAAGGGATTCATAAGGCCGAGTTCCTCACCCTGGGGTGCTACGATCTTATTTGTGAAAAAGAAAGATGGATCCTTTCGGATGTGCATTGACTACCGAGAGCTGAATAAGCTGACTATCAAGAACCGATATCCCTTACCCAGAATCGACGATCTCTTCGACCAACTTCAGGGAGCTAGTTATTTCTCAAAGATCGATATAAGATCAGGGTACCATCAGTTGCGAGTTCATGAGAATGATGTGCCCAAAACAGCATTCCGAACTCGCTATGGACACTACGAGTTTGTAGTAATGCCCTTTGGTCTAACCAACGCACCGGCAGTATTCATGGACCTGATGAATCGGGTGTGCCGCCCTTTCTTAGACAAGTTTTTGATTGTGTTCATCGACGATATACTTGTCTATTTGCGGAGTGAGAATGATCATAAACAACACTTAAGGCAGGTGTTGGAAACATTAAGGGCAGAAAAGCTATACGCGAAATTCTCGAAGTGCGAATTCTGGATCAGGAAGGTGAATTTCCTTGAACACGTGATTAGCAAGGAAGGAATACACGTGGACCCTTCCAAGATCAAGGCGATTGAGAACTGGTCTGCACCAAAGACACCCACAGAAATCCGGCAATTCTTGGGTCTCGCGGGCTATTATCGCAGGTTCATCCAGAACTTCTCCAGAATCGCTAAGCCCTTAACTACCCTGACGCAAAAAGGGGTAACCTTTAGTTGGGGAGTCAAGCAAGACACTGCGTTTCGAACATTGAAGCAGGCCCTATGCAGCGCACCTATCTTGTCCCTGCCCGAAGGGACAGAAGACTTCGTTGCCTACTGTGATGCATCCAATCAGGGCCTAGGGTGTGTGCTCATGTAGAGAGGAAAGGTTATCGCCTATGCCTCGAGGCAGTTGAAAACACACGAAGTCAATTACACAACTCACGGTTTAGAGTTGGGAGCAGTGGTCTTTGCGTTAAAGATCTGGAGACACTATCTCTATGGAACCAAGTGCACTATCTTCACCGACCATAAGATCTTGCAACATATTTTTGATCAAAATGAGTTAAACATGAGACAAAGGCGATGGGTAGAGTTACTCAGTGACTACGAGTGTGAAATTCGCTATCATCCCGGAAAGGCCAATGTGGTAGCAGATGCCCTCAGTCGAAAGGAGTATTCAGGACGTAAGGTGAAGGCACTAACAATGACCATCCATTCCCATTTAACCGCGCAAATCAGAGAGGCTCATCTGGAAGCCTTAAGACCCAAGAACGTGGCAAATGAGTCACTGCGAGGAATGGACAAGAACTTGGAGGTCAAAGGAGACGGAGTGTACCATTTCATGAACCAGATCTGGACCCCAAAATTCGGCGGGTACAGAGAGGTTGTCATGAATGAGGCTCACAAGACGAAGTACTCCGTTCATCCAGGTTCGGATAAGATGTACTTGGATCTCAAACAGCTCTATTGGTGGCCAAACATGAAAGAAGAGATCGCTACCTTCGTGGGCAAGTGCCTGACTTGCGCCAAAGTGAAGGTCGAATATCAGAAGCCCTCAGGTCTACTTCAACACCCGGAAATACCTGAGTGGAAGTGGGAAAGGATAACCATGGATTTTATCACCAAGTTACCCAGATCTCCGAGTGGGCACGATGCCATCTGGGTAATTGTCGATCGATTAACGAAGTCCGCCCACTTCCTGCCAATCAAAGAAAACTTCAAGATGGAGAGACTCACACAGATCTACATTCAAGAGATAGTTCGCCTTCATGGTGTACCTGCATCCATTATCTCCGATCGAGATAGCAGGTTTACATCGAGGTTCTGGCAGTCTCTACAGAAGGCTCTTAGAACTAAGTTGGATATGAGCACGACTTATCATCCGCAGACTGATGGACAGAGTGAGAGAATGATTCAGACCTTGGAAGACATGTTGAGAGCCTGCGTCATCGATTTCGGCGCGTCATGGGACACTCATCTTCCTTTGGTTGAATTTTCCTACAACAACAGCTACCATACCAGCATCAAGGCTGCGCTGTTTGAAGCTCTCTATGGCCGTAAGTGCAGATCCCCTCTGTGCTGCGCTGAGGTGGGTGACACGCAGCTAGCCAGGGGTCAAGTCCCTGACAGTCTTCCCACTGGTCCTGAAATTATCCGAGAGACAACTAAAAAGATTGTGCAAATCCGAGAACGACTGAAAGCCTCACGAGATAGACAAAAGAGCTACACCGATAAGAGATGAAAACCCTTGGAGTTCCAGGTTGGTGACCGCGTCCTTCTGAAGGTCTCACCCTGGAAAGGCATGATACGTTTTGGGAAGCGTGGAAAGCTAAACCCAATGTACATTGGACCGTTCGAAATCCTTGCTAGAATCGGTCCAGTAGCATACAAACTTCAGTTACCCTGAGAGCTCAGCAACATCCATCCTATTTTCCACATATCGAACCTAAAGAAGTGTCTGTCCGATGAGACACTTGTGATGCCTCTCGACGAGATTGAAATCAACGAGAACCTCAACTTCGTGGAAGAACCTGTCGAAATCATAGATCGGGAAGTCAAACGAACGAAACAAAGTCGCATCCCGATAGTGAAGGTTCGCTGGAATGCCAAGCGGGGATCTGAATTCACTTCGGAGCGCGAAGATCAGATGAAACAGAAGTATCCGCATCTTTTTCCTAATCCATGATTTGTGTTCTGCGTTCAAATTTCGGGACGAAATTCCCTCTAACGGGGGGATGATGTGACAACCCGAAACTTTCCCCGTTTCCGTTTCGTGATTTCTGTTAATAAAATTTCAAATTCGTTAACTTTTCTGTCGAACGTTTTGGTTTAGAAAATAATCTAGTCATATTTAATTAAATTATTTGCGAGTCGAAACCAAAAATCGCACGGAAACCCGATTATTTCAAAAAAATCAAGCATTTTCGGTCTAGATGAGATTACGAACGTAAACGTGTTTACGGCCGTAAACTCGTTTACGACCGTAAACTCGTTTACGGTCAGTGAAGAGTGGACCCCACACAACACCCCTATAAATACGACACCCCCACCTTTATTATAACATTTCTGGACAAAAACTCTCTCCTTCTCTCTTTAAGAATCTTAACCGTAAACACTCAAAACGCCTTCAAACTTCGGAAATCATCGAGAAACCACGTTTGGGTCGCTTTGGAACGTCTCAGGGCACTCATATCTTCGAAATCAGCTGCCAGCTCTAGTGTTCTTGAGTTTACGGTCAGCCTTCAGAAACCGTAAACTCTGTTCTTGAGTTTACGGTCCGAACCTTCAGAAACCGTAAACTCTGTTCTTGAGTTTACGGTCCAACCTTCAGAAACCGTAAACTCTGTTCTTGAGTTTACGGTCCAAGCCTTCAAGAACCATAAACTCCTCTTCGACCGTAAACACCTTTTAAGTGGTGTTTTTGACTGCAAACTCACCCTCTTTGATTCGATCAAGTCCCGGTAACATTCCTCAACCGAATACAAGTGTTCTTATGACACTTTATTTATCGAAATCGCTAATTTAGATACATATATGTATTTATTTGATAATAGGATTTCGTTAAGTGTCGTGCAACAACTCGAGGGTCTTCATTTTCAGTCAACGATTTCACGCAACAACTGTGAGTTCATACCCCTACATTTTCCGTATTTTAATGTTTTCAGGGGGGGAATACAAGCTAAACATAAATGTTTTCAAAACTCATGCAATTCTCATACTTTAACCCTTTTGTACTGTATTGAGCATAAGGGACGTTTTAACTAAAATTGCATAGTTTTCCGGATTCACTATTCACTACATTATACATGCAAACTATAATCGGTATAGTTTGGGATTTTTCTAAAACATATCAAGTATAGAAACTTTCACTACTAAACATATGTGCTGAAACAGAAACCGTTTACAGTTTACATCACTACTTTATCATGGTATTCATAACTGAAATTATCACTATATACGGTATATATACGGATTTTCACTACGGTAGAACGCTACTACACTACATGTAAACTAGATTGTACGATACTGTGAGGCGCTACTTCACTACTGTACCCTTAGGTGTACAGGGATAAATCCTACCACTGTATAACCAGAGTCTCCTGGAGGGAGAGCGTGAGATTTGTGAATAGATCTATTCGGGACTGACAATCCCACATCTGGACTGCTAGCTACAGTTAGGCGGGCACGCCTGAGATGTACAAATGTCATTTAACTCGACGCCTGAAGAACGTTGGAAAGGTCTCTAGTCATATCAAGCATGGTTATACGACTCACAATATGTATAAATCACTTCTAGTTTACAACTTAACACTCTTCAACAGTTCTATTTTTACTAAATAGAACTGATACACACTACGTATTCTGGCTAAGGCCAGGGTTTTTCAAACAGAACCGTTTATGCAATGGTTTCACCTATAAAATACTTACACTTCATGATTAGTTTTAGCTAGTCACATGAGGTAGTATTTTCGCATATCACTACAGTTTTCAGTAACGAACATTCATGGTTTTACACGAAATCGATAACGCTACCTTTTCACTAAAGAAAATATCGGATTTTCTTGGAAACATACAGATATTCATGGTTTATTACAGAACTGATAACACTACATTTTCACTAAGGAAAATATCGGATTTTTTTGAAACTATTCAAATATTTTCCGAACTCATCAACGATTTTCACTACAAACCACCGCTTATGAACTCACCAGCTTTATGCTGATACTCTTTTAAACTGCTTGTATTTTCAGGAAATCAGTAGACAGGTGCCTGCTGGGTTTTTGAAGAGTTGAAGCAATAAGAGTTTAATGTTATATTCATACAAGTTATATGATGTAATTCAAACAAGTTTCAGAATTGATGTAAACATTAATACTTAACTATTCACTGTAATGGTTGTGTTGCTATGATAGCTGTTATTCATTGGTTGTGATGCTATACATGACGTCCTCCACCCCGGAATGATTCCGCCATCGGTTTTGGGGTGTGACAGATTGGTATCAGAGCCCTTGTTTATAGTGAACTAGTGTACCGAAGCTTACGTGGTATACAACTATAAACACTAAGGGACCTAAGCGCTCTACGCTAAAAGTATACTTTCAAAATATAAAGTATTTTTATAAAAAGTATACGAGCATGCATACATAACAAAATTCGTGTCGCTAGTAGAAAAGAACAAAAGTATTTGGATGCTGGAACGTTGCGGTTAAACCTGGGCAGTTATGTAATCATGTCTAGGGTGAATATAGCCTGATCAACTATATTCAGTCGAGACATGACCAACATGTGTTTGGGAGTGAGTGTGGTGCTACAGCAGGCCAAAAACTTACCAAAATCATCTCACATAAAATACTATAGGAGTATTTTCGCTAGAACCAAACTCAGTATACAGATTCACTCTAAGTGTTGCTACCTCTTCTCCCTTAAGCGATAACTTACTTGTATTAGTAACCTTTCTGTGTTTATCGCTCGGTAGAATACTTTCATTATCAGGATGAGATATATTTTGTTTTTATATCTCGAGGACTTACCATCCTCTTCTTCCTGATTGTTTCTAGAACAAGATGCCTCCTTAACCAAGACCCATCAGAAGAAACGACGACACTCCGCCACCACCACCACCTCCTCAGTTCGACCCTGTCATGTTTCAGGCTGCAGTTACCGCCGCCATGACTGCAGCAATGGCACAAGTGAATGCTGGTGGGGCTGGAGGTGGAACCGACCCCCAGAGACAAGATGGAAGTCAGGGACATCAAAAAGAGTGTTCCTACAAGGACTTCATGACTGCGAAACCCAAGTCCTTCGACGGAAATGGAGGTGTCATCGCCCTGACTCGATGGTTCGAGAAGATCGAATCCATCTTCGAAATTTGCGTTTGTTCTGAAGCAAACAAGGTGAAGTTCGCCGCCTGCACCTTCACCGACAGAGCCTTGACCTGGTGGAATAGTCGAGTCAAAACCCTAACCCTGCCAGTGGCTAATGCCATGGGTTGGGAAAGACTGAAGGAGCTCATGCTCGCGGAGTACTGCCCGAGGGGCGAAGTGCAAAAGTTGGAGCACGAACTCTGGAACTTGAAGATGAAGGGTTCCGACATCGCTGCCTACACTGCTAGATTCTGTGATCTGGCGCTCCTCTGTCCGGGAATGGTCACCCCGGAAAGCAAGAAAATCGAAAGGTACATCTGGGGACTGACTCAACCAACAAAGGGGAATGTCTTGGCTGCTAGGCAAATTACCCAGAAGATGTTGTACCAAATGAGTGACACCATAATCCTTTCTAAAGGAACAAATCAGTTAAGATCATTGTTGAGATGAAGGCATAAGATCGTGAGACACAGGGAGTGAGAGAGAAAAACACACATAGGAATATTTAGTATCACAATATACAATGTATACTCCTTTGGTAGAATGAAAATTGGAAAGAATTTTTGAAGCATAAAAGTCTTACAGTAAACAAAAAATCAGTAGCGTATGTTCAAAATTTTTGAGATAGAAAAACGTAATGTAAAATCATAAAGCAACGTTGTACAACACAAGTAAAATTACATCATGTAAATGTTATAGTCCCTCAGTGCAGCGAGCAACAATTTTGTTCTTTGAATCGATGAGTTTTCCTTCATTATAGTTTTAAAGAAATTTGTAACCAACGTCACAAAGTTGACTGATAGAGATAATATTGCTTTGAAGGCCCTTGACATAGAATACGTCCTTCAGTTTAACTGATTTGCACTTAATTTTACCTATGCTTTTGACTGCTCCTTCGTTTCTATCTCCAAAAGTGACACTGGGACCATGTTTCTCCACAAAATCTGCCAAGAGGAACTTGAGACCAGTAATGTGTCTAGAGCATCCACTATCTAAATACCAAACATGCTCTAGAACGTGACATATATAGTGACCATTCCAGCTCTTCATCTTTGATTATTTGACAGCTTGCAGAGTATTAGCGTCAGACCTTATGGAACTGCTATTAGGTGCATCATTAATAAGAGCCATAAGACCTTTAACATTTAGTCCTTCGTCTTCAGAGGTCTCCTCCTCTTCAACCTATTCCTCAGATTCCTCCAGTTTCACAATGAAGGATTTTGGAAGATAGATGTTTTCCTTCTTTATGTTGGCGAGCAGGTTTTTGTAAAAGACTTCATAATTTTCCGGGCTTTAGGCTTTTTTCTTCTCTTTGTAGTCCCTAGCAAAATGGTCAGGGATTCCATAGTTAAAACAATTACTTGAGTTTCTTTTCTCTGAGTTGAGCCTTCTTGCTGAACTACCTCCCTTGAATTGAGCTCTTCGGACTCCATTTGATCTGCTTTCTTCATAGCGTTTAACAATAAGTGCAGCACTAACAACTCGTTCATTGGTAATTTCATCATTACTTGCTTCGCCCTGATCAGAATCATCATAGACACTGATGAGATTCATTGCTTTTTTTGGGAGACCAAGGCAACAAAATTCTCTTTGTTTGAGTCCTTCATGATGTCTTTACAAAGAGCTTTGGTTTCTTAGTAGTTTCGTATATTTCCAAACAAAGAGTTGAGATCCACGAGGTTAATCTTTTCACTGTTCTTAAGAACATCAACGTCATGTTCCCAACTTTTTCCAAGAGACTCCAAAAACTTTAAAACCAACTGAAAAGAATGCTTGACGACTCCCATCCTGCTTATATTATTCACCAAAAAATTAAACATGTTAAAGGTTTGAGTTAGAGATTCACCTTGATAAGCGATGAAGTGCTCATATCTATGATTGAGGTTGTTGATGGTTGTATCTTGAACTTCCATAGTTCCTTCATAAGCCACCATCAGTGTCTCCATCATCTCTTGATTTGACTCATAGTTCTGAACCAAATGATACACGTGATAGGGAAGAGAGTTTCCTATGGCTTCCCTAGCTTTCACATCAGGACTGATAAGTATCATGTCATCATAGTCATAACTAGCCTTGGCGTTTGCTTCAAGGAACCAACATGAGCATTGTCAACCATAAGTTGATACATAGAAATGTGAGGACCTTTCTCAATGATGTTAGGCATCTCAAAATCCATGGTTTCAAGAACAAACATAGCCTTCGATTCCCAAATTGTGTAGTTGTGTTCATCAAAAGGAGGGATCTTGTTGACAGCAGACGACTTCAGATTATAGGAGGTCGACATGGTAACTTTACTGTATCAAAAAACCCGCTCTGATACAAATTGAAGGTTTGTATCGATCGGATATAGTCTAGTATGAATAACAATGAATAAACAAACTAAGTAAAGATTAAATAGAAAAACGAAAGAACACAAGTAATCATAAAGATGTTTTCACTAAGAAAGAATGTCCTCACCAAGAGAACGAGGTCACAAAGACGACCACCAAGACATACTTTAGGGTTTCACCCTAATTTTTATTATATACAGTTACAATAACTGATATCCTACTAATTAAGGGATGTATACCTATCTAAGTAAAGGTCTGATCCTAATCACTAGGATTACGGATCATATATATATATATATATATATATATATATATATATATATATATATATATATATATATATATATATATATATATATATATATATACATAAGATCACCAAGATTATTGGTTCACGCTGACGCTGATAAGATCTGGTGCTGATGTTGGTGTTGGCGCTGGTGATCAGCGTGTAGTGTTTGACTCATCAGATCATAAGGTGTGACCTTAGTGTGTGTGTGTGTGTGTGTATATATATATATATATATATATAATGACAACCCTGAAAAATTACGTCACTAGTCACCATTAGGAATTAATAGGAAAATAAATGTAATAGAAATCATTGACAATTCAATTTTTTTAAGATAATAAGAATCAGATATGTTGTTACATTTATGTGCTAAAATCGACCATTAGGTTCTAAAGATTAGTGATCAAAAAGTTGTGACGTTTTCCGATTCGGTTAACATACTTGGATAGTAATCGTTAACGTGATCTCAAGGATACATGATTCGTAAAAATGCGACTCCGAAGGAGAGAGATATGGATTTTATAAAAATAGAAATCAACCGCGTAGTTAAAATTAATTATGTCGAAATGGTATTTAGAGATTGGTTGAGTTTTGATTAAAAGTGCAAAAAGGAGTTTCGTAGTACTCCACGAGATATAGACTTTAGGAAAAAGTATGTCAAAAACGGGATCATATGAGTAAGTTATGGTTTTTATAAAATCGTTAATTCTTACCCACGTTGGGCTCGAAAATCAAAGTCAAAACCGGCCAAAACAACCAAAAGGAAAGTTGTAGTACCCATTGAGATCATCACATAGATATAGAGAGGTTCCAGACTGGAGCACACACGAGGAAGTAAATGTACACCTTTTGAGTTTCCCTTCCCTGCAAGATCCATATCATATTATATATTAAGTATAATTAATTAATGAACTATTGAGTCTATAATAACATTTTTTATTTTTAAATAAATAATAAGTTGATATTCATTCATATATGAATAACAAATACATACCTTGAATAACTTGATTGATCGGAGTATTAGATTTACTTCCAGTCATTGGTGACCCTGGTCAAAATTTAATAAAAAAAATTGTTATTGTGTATTACTATTTTTATATATTTTTATAAAAAAAAGTTAAGTAAAAATTTACCTAGATCAATATTATCCAAAATAGTTTTCATTTCAGGGTCATTCCATATTTCATCTTCTTGACTATTTAAACTTGGAAATCCAATGTCAAGCACATTATCCACAATGTTTTCAACAACTTTATCCAGTAGATTTTGATTTGTTTTATTTTTTTGACTAGTCTCTCCATCATTATTTGTTTCTTCAGTCTCATCCTCATTTTTCTCTTCATCATTCTCATTTTCATTAATCTCTGTTGCTTCATCTTACCCTTCCTTTTTCATTTTATCACTTTCTTTTTATTGGTCTCTCCATCATTCTCTGTTCCTTCATTCTCCACATCGTTTCAATCAAGCAAATAATCTACTTCATGTTCAGGTCCATATTTATAATTGTCTTCTTCACCATTGCCCTCTTTATCTTCATTCTTTTTTTCATCATTTATTTTTTCACCCATAACAAGTGTCGCGTTGATACCTTCAAGTCCAGTTTCATTACTAGGAAATTCAAAAATTTCTGTGCTTTCAGTTTTATCTTCAACAATTACATTTGTGATATTTTCTTTCAAAATCCTGAAACTTTCCTTTTCAGGAAACTTTGTTATTGCATCACTGAGTTTTGAATTCATCTTTTCCTTCACCCTCTCAAAAACTATTAAGCATTTTAGATAATTTTGATTCATATGCTTATGTAATAAAAAGAAATATAATTAGAAATTAATATAGTAAATTAGTGTAATAAAATATGATTTACATATTCAAAATAATTACCTCAACATAATCATCTTCATCTTTATCACAATCACTATATTCCATATCTATATCTCCTTCAACTTGGTCATTAAAAAATTCTTCATTTAATTCTACAAGACCAAATCTACCTATTTCTTGTTCAAATGTCTCTCGATATCTAATCTTCTCTGAACTCCAATAACAAATTGTTAGACGTTTACGTGGTACCATTAGAGCTTCCGAGTGGATTTTATCAACATAGAACAACTTCAGATAAATAATAATTAATTCATATTCATAAATGAATTTTTGCAAAATATAGTATTACTTATTTATATTCATTTATGAATAAGTAATGCAAAGCATTACATGTGAACAAGTAATATTATCTTTTACTTATTCATATATGAATATGTGTTATTCAGTTATAAATAATTAATCTTATTTAAAAGTGAATATAAACATTATAATATATTTAGTAATGAATATGTACTACTCGGTATCAAATCATTTCATTATTCGATATCATGGCCCGATTATCGGTTATCATAAGGCTTAGGGCCTTGGGGAAGTAGGGAATTGGCCCTTTTTGGATATAGGTGTTATAGATTAAGTAATCCGAGTGTTCGATTGTGTTTTAGAGCCTAAGGGTATAATCGTAATTTGGTAGTTCGGGCCTTTATGAATTTCAGGTTTTTGTTCGGGAAGTTTTAAGGCAAGGGTGAGTTGATAGAAGTGTAGAGCTTCTTGTGGCCTTTTTGTGGATATAAAGTTCGCCAGAAACGGACTTAACGGAGAAGTTATGGTCGAATGAAGTTTGAGTTTTGTGAAGATTCATCGTGTACGCGGGGCGTACTCGTCGTGTATGAGGGGCGTAGTGCTTGGCCAGGTCGCGGGTCCTTCTGGAGTACGCCGAGCGTACTAAGGGGTACGCGGGGCGTACTCCCTTCAGCCATGAAACCCTAATTTTTTGGTTCTTGATCCTATTTAGACTTCATTTCTTCATGATCCTTGTCACTTATTAGTCTCTAAGCCTCCTAAACCATAATGTTCGACCCTTAGCCACTATCTTGGAGCTTTTAAGCCATTGTGAAGAATCTTGGAGTATTTTGTGCACTTTGAAGAGTTTGAAGCTTGTGAAAGAATCATCACTTGGAAGTGAGCTTCAAGATCCAAAGGTTTCTCATCTTTTGCAATCTATTGAAGGTAAAAAGCTTTGATCTTCATCTTTTTTGGGTAGATCTAGTTCAGGGTGGTTTGTGGCACATTTTGGTCCCTTTGGTTTGTAATTATGAGTTTGAGCTTACCCTAAGAGTTGGACACTTGATCTGGACATTTTAGGTGTCCCAAATCCATAAAAATGCAATCTTGATGGATAATATCAACCCATGCATGTGTAATAGCCTCTTTGATGGAGTTGTAAAGTAAGAACTTGGATTTGGGACCCATTGATCCATGCAAAAGCTCAAAGTTAACAACTTTATGGATTAAGGCATGTTTTGGAACTAGATCTGGGCATTGGACGTTTTGGCATTAGGGATTAAGACATTTTGTAAGTTGGTTGTGGTCAGGGTGCGTACGTGGGGAGTACCACCTGCTACGCGGTGCATACTAGGCCAACTCGGTGTACGTTGAGCGTACCAACTGAGTATGCATGGCGTACTCAGTGTGTTGGGCTTTTCTTGATCCGTTGACTTGTTAACCATGAACCATTGACCAGAAGTTTGATGAGGGTTGACCATTAGATATTTTGGGCCTTTTAGGATATTGGGCCTTTTTAGGATAGGACCATGAAGGGTTTAGGCCTAATTTTGATATTTAGGCCTTATTGGGCGTTATGGTTTCCTTTAATGGATTGGGCTTATGATGCAATTGGATTGGTCCTTAGAGATTGAATAGGTATGGAAAGGGGTAAAATGGACTTTTACCCTGAAGGATTGGTCGTTGGACTAGCATTCGTGTTTGGTCGGAAATCATTTATTAATGGAATATTATTTTATTATGTCAATGCGAGGTTCCGGTAGCAGTTTTTCGGGCGTTCTGTTATCTTGGTTGAGGTGAGTCTCCTGACTGAGTTTAGCGGGTCAAAGGCACCAATGTCGGCCCATGGTTTATATGTTAGGATGATAGATGTCTGCGTGAATCTTGCATGTGTTATGTGATGGTATGCTTCCTGGGCAAGGCCGGATGCCAGACGAGGCCTGAAGAGTATATTATGTGCTAGTTATCAGAAAATGTTTTATGTTTACCGGGTGAGGCCTGTAACGCCCGTAGATCCGGGCTAGTCAATTTAGAGATAATAGGGGTCGAAAACGAATTTTCGACAAAAGATTATTTAGAATAAATAATCTTAACCAAGTTGTAGAATATGTCTCAAGGGTTCCGTACATATAAAGAACGCCGAAATCCGAGTTATAACGAAGAAGTTATGGTTCGTCGAAGTTTTACGGCAAAACCGGCACGACACCGGGAGACGTAAATAGTGCATTTACGATGGAGGACTTTTTGGCCTTAGAAATCTAAACAAAAGTTGTAGTATACGTTAAACTGAGAACATACAAAAAAAGAACGCCCAAATCTGACTTCGTATGAGGAAGTTATGAATTTTCTAAGATTTGGCTTAGTAGTGCATAGCCCGAAACTCAAATTTTAGATCGAGCGGTTTTTGGCCTATGCGACCTAAATGAGAATTGAAGATGTCATTAATAGGAACTCAACGGTAAAAAGACAGACGAAAACAGAGTTCGTATGTAGAAGTTATGAATTTTACGCAGATATTTAACAGTATAATCTCCTCGTACTGTTAAATTTAAGATTGGTCAATAATTAGCCAATGGAGTCAAAATGAAAGTTGTAGATCCTATTTTTACCTACGCGTGGATATAAAGAACGTCAAAAACGGAGGTCGTATGTGAAAGTTACGGATTTTAGAAGTCGGAAGTGTGCTGTGCGAAAATGAGTGATGTGACACAATCTTGGCCATTGCTTTCTCCCCAAGTCTTGCCACTAGATGGTGACATGTGGCACCAAGTTCAGCCATTTTTCACCCTATAAATAGAACCTCTCCCACCCTCATTTTCTTCACACCTTTCCCATTCTTTCTTCTCTTTACTCTCTCTAGAACCTCTCTCTAGCCCCGAAACCCCCCGAAAAGCCTAGGGAAGCTCCCTAGCACGAGGCGGAAGCCCCGGAGTGCTCGACGGCTCCGAGAAGAAGAGATTTTCGGCTCAGGAACGCTGCTCCAAGAAAAGACTGGTTTTCTATAAAACTCGCTGTAAGTGAGCTACGCATATGCTATTTTTAATATAGCTTTTATTTAATTATAGTAACGTTATTAGGAACTTATAATAAGTACTTGGGCTATTATTATGGGTTATATAAGTATTGTTTAACGCTTATATGATAGTAATAATAGCTAGACTATTAATTAGTCTCGGTGAATAATAGACTAAACTCTAGTGGTAATAATACTAGGTTTTGTCAAAGGAAATTATTTTTAAGAAGCGAAGCGCTGTCTGAGTTCGGAATCACCACCTTTTCAAGTGAGTGCATGGTCCCTTTCAGCTTACACATAGATATGAAGTATTTTATATAAATTACGTGTTGTGTGTGCATATTATCTGTATACTTGCTATCTATGCTGGATGAACGATTTTATACATGTTTTAAATGATTTAAACTGTATATGTATTTTATATCTACAAAATGTTTTTGGGTAAAACATGGGTAGATGAATAGTTGCTGTGTGACAAAATAAAATAATGAGAGGCCTCGATATAGATGTTATTGATGATCCAGTCATCTAGCGGAGTATAGATGACGACCACGGACTATTCTAGACAGTCCAGTGGAACGCTAGCAGGCTCGCAACCTGTAGGTGTTTATTTGAACTGTGTGCTCACCAGCAGTACTCCATCCCCCACATGGTTGCCTTATTTGACATGAATTGCTGAGGAACCCCTGAAGCATGTGATGTCACCCCGATGAAAGTCCTTAGACTAGGTCCCTTGTGTTAGATGTTTTAGGAACGTAAAGTGAGGATAACGGGAACAGGTAATCGGGTTTGTTTGGTTTGATAAAGTTAATAAACTTATTTATTGTGCATTGAAAACCCTATGTACTCACCACGTTTCCCAACCTGACCCACTCAGTTTATTTATATCACAGGTGTTGATATGAAGTCACATTACACTGAGAGATTAAGGAGATATAAATCACTAGTGATAATGAATGTAAGTTTTGTTTATGCTTGTGTTTCTGTATTGACGATGACATCCCAAATGTTTTAAAATGAATAAAAATATTTTTCTTCGGAAATGCTTTGATAACGTATTTATCATGTTTTACTGGGAACAAATTCCGCAACATTTTTATTAAATGAGGTACTCTGATTTTTATAAAGCATAAACAAAATCGGTCTTTTCTGGCCGTGAAAATGGGGATGTCACAGTTGGTATCAGAGCATTAGTTTAAGCGAACTAGGAATATGGATTTATTTCTAGACTTAAACTTAGAATGCTAAGCAAGGATTGTGAGTAATGTGTCTAATAAAATTTAGGTAAAGCACCTGAATAGACACAAGCATTAGCTAATTTAGGGAAAATGCCTAACATGCTTTTATGTGCTAAATGATTCATGATATGCATTGTATGATCGGATCTATGGTCTGTTGCCGACCGGATCTAGAAACTTTATGTGCTCAGATTTCTAAACGTTTAATTACAGTATTAGAACTGGCATATAACTTTTCGGAGAAATAGGGAGAATTACACGTCGATCGTAAATAAAATCTTTCCTATCTTAATTCTCATCATTGCACACCGAACGTCTGATTTGGTATATAGATCGAAATGGCAAGAACCCGTAGTGGAGCCGGGAATGCAAATGGGAACAGGAATCAACCACCAGTGATTGAACAAATTCCTGTTGTAGCAGATGCTCCTGAGCCAATTACAATGGCCAGTGTACAAGCCATGATACAAGCTATGTTGGCTGAACAACGGGAAGAGATGAGGCAAATGTTGCATGAAAATAGGGACGAACCTACAATGCGAGTTGAACAGCCCGAATTGAACGATGGGCAGTCAGAAGGAGGAAACTACAGTGGGACCGTTGGTTAAGCCAACCAACCAATAGTTCGACAAAACAACCAATATGACGGAGTCGAGAGGAATGGATGAAAGTACAAGGATTTTCTGACTTGCAAGCCATCGACTTTCACTGGAAAGGAAGATCCGATCGGAGTCATGGATTGGATCTCGGAGATGGAGTTAGCTTTCATGACGTGTGGTTGTAGAGGCAAGTTACAGACCACCTTTGCAGTACGTCAATTCCGAGGAGGTGCTGTGCGCTGGTGGAATACTCTGGGGAAGACTCTGAGCCCCAATGAGCCCCTGCAACTGACATGGGCAGAGTTTTTGGTGCAGTTCAAACGCAAGTACTTCTCGGCCCAAAACCTGCTCAAGCTAGAGAACCAGTTCCTGACCTTGAAGAAAGGAAGCATGTTAATTGATGAATACACCAACAACTTCACAGAGAAGATGGAATTCGCCTTGCGTCTTGTTTCGGATGAGCTGACGAAAATCGACAAGTACGCAAAGGGACTTCCATGGGAGTACGCGGTGCCAGTGTGTCAGGCACCTACTCTGGAGGTAGCTATCTGGGCTGCCAAGTCTATGGAGGATATGATTAAGGGAAGAGCTGCCAACAAGACTGAGGTTGGAGAAAAGAGGAAGTTTGAGGGGTCTACGAGGCCCAATAAGAAGATCAAGTCTGGTTCAAAGGATTTTAGCGGAGGAGGAAACAAAGTGAAATGGTGCGAGAAGTGCAAGAAGTGCAAGAAGAAGCACTTCGGGAAATGTAGCGAGGAAGTGACTTGCTACAAGTGTGGGAAGACCGGACATTACGCCAACGAGTGCACTGCCAGCAAAAGGGTGTGTTATGAATGCCGTGAAGAAGGGCACGTTGCTAAGGATTGCCCGAAGAAGAAAGAGGCGGCAAGACCAAACATTCCACCGAAACCGAAGGCAAGAGCGTTCCATATGATCCTTGACGAAGAAGATGGAAATGAAAGGGATCAGGAATGAGGATCTATGAAGTAGTCGTGTAAATAGTACCACGTGGTGTAGTCTATTAGAGGCATAGTATAGGTTGAACTTGAACACCTATGTAATCGTTTCAAGGAATAATATAAAACCTTCGTTTTGTTATCTAATGTGTCAAGTTGTTATGTGATTTTCTTGTATGGTGACTTGGGTGAACTGCGAGACAATACTTAGGACGAGTATGAGTAGGCGTGAAAGGTAGTAGAGGCCTATACTACCGGAAGCACAAGACTCACACTTGGATCAGGGAAAGTCACAAGGTTACCAAGAAGCTAGTAATTGATACGTTTTATTCAAATATGTCGTTACCATCGTTTCGGTAATGACTAAGAGGAAGATTGTTATTCCGACCCTAGTGGTCATATCGAGTTGAGTCCGACTACGATAAGTATGTTACGTGGTTCAGAGAACCAAGTTTGATGTAGCATCTGACTTAAGCCGGAAGATTGAAATAAAAGATAATCAAAGCGATCGGTAGAGGTATCGCGATAATTGCTTGTAGCTAGAAATGCTACCTTTTAAGATGTGATTAGAACATGAAGAAATGTATAGTCTGTTCTGGAAGACTCTAAGAGACCTGAGTCTAAGCGTGGGAACATACGATGATAAGTCATTAGAATATGACACATCGGTCCATTTTAGTAATAAAATAACTTATCTTAAGTTTGTTAAGAAGAAGAAGCAGTCTCTAGTAAGGATCGAGATTGTGACTTGAAGGTCATAATTTGGAGTCTAACGTGAGATAGGGAGCAAGTGCAAGATCGAGCACCTCCTACAATCAGGAAGTCTTAGAGTTAGATATTCATTCAAAGAAACATCAAAGTTACGGTTATTACTTAGGATGAAGAGATAACGTATGGAGTCATCATGTGAGCCCTGTTTCGTTGATGATTCTGGGATGCAATCATCCTAAGGGGGAGATAATTGTAACGCCCGTAGATCCGGGCTAGTCAATTTAGAGATAATAGGGGTCGAAAACGACTTTTCGACTAAAGATTATTTAGAATAAATAATCTTAACCAAGTTGTAGAATACGTCTCAAGGGTTCCGTACATATAAAGAACGTCGAAATTCGAGTTATAACGAAGAAGTTATGGTTCGTCGAAGTTTTACGGCAAAACCGGCACGACACCGGGAGACGTAAATAGTGAATTTATGATGGAGGACTTTTTAGCCTTAGAAATCTAAACAAAAGTTGTAGTATACGTTAAACTGAGAACATACAAAAAAAGAACGCCCAAATCTGACTTCGTATGAAGAAGTTATGAATTTTCTAAGATTTGGCTTAGCAGTGCACAGCCCGAAACTCGAATTTTAGATCGAGCGGTTTTTGGCCTAAGCGACCTAAATGAGAATTGAAGATCTCATTAATAGGAACTCAACGGTAAAAAGACAGACGAAAACAGAGTCTGTATGTAGAAGTTATGAATTTTACGCGGACATTTAACAATATAATCTCCTCGTACTGTTAAATTTAAGATCGGTCGATAATTAGCCGATGGAGTCAAAATGAAAGTTGTAGATCTTATTTTTACCTACGTGTGGATATAAAGAACGTCAAAAACGGAGGTCGTATGTGAAAGTTACGGATTTTAGAAGTCGGAAGTGTGCTGTGCGAAAATGGGTGATGTGGCACAATCTTGGCCATTGCTTTCTCCCCAAGTCTTGCCACTAGATGGTGACATGTGGCACCAAGTTCATCCATTTTTCACCCTATAAATAGAACCTCTCCCACCCTCATTTTCTTCACACCTTTCCCATTCTTTCTTCTCTTTACTCTCTCTAGAACCTCTCTCTAGCCCCGAAACCCCCCGAAAAGCCTAGGGAACCTCCCTAGCACGAAGCGGAAGCCCCGGAGTGCTCGACGGATCCGAGAAGAAGAGATTTTCGGCTCGGGAACGCTGCTCCAAGAAAAGCCCGGTTTTCTATAAAACCCGCTGTAAGTGAGCTACGCATACGCTATTTTTAATATAGCTTTTATTTAATTATAGTAACGTTATTAGGAACTTATAATAAGTACTTGGGCTATTATTATGGGTTATATAAGTATTTTTTAACGCTTATATAATAGTAATAATAGCTAGACTATTAATTAGTCTCGGCGAATAATAGACTAAACTCTAGTGGTAATAATACTAGGTTTCGTCGAAGGAAATTATTCTTAAGAAGCGAAGCGCTGTCTGAGTTCGGAATCACCACCTTCTCAAGTGAGTGCATGGTCCCTTTCAGCTTACACATAGATATGAAGTATTTTATATAAATTACATGTTGTGTGTGCATATTATCTGTATACTTGCTATCTATGCTGGATGAACGATTTTATACATGTTTTAAATGATTTAAATTGTATATGTATTTTATATCTACAAAATGTGTTGGGTAAAACATGGGTAGATGAATAGTTGCTGTGTGACAAAATAAAATAATGAGAGGCCTCGATATAGATGTTATTGATGATCCAGTCATCTAGCGGAGTATAGATGACGACCACAGACTATTCTAGACAGTCCAGTGGAACGCTAGCAGGCTCGCAACCTGTAGGTGTTTATTTGAACTGTGTGCTCACCAGCAGTACTCCATCCCCCACATGGTTGCCTTATTTGACATGAACTGCTGAGGAACCCCCGAAGCATGTGTTGTTACCCCGATGAAAGTCCTTAGACTAGGTCCCTTGTGTTAGATGTTTTAGGGACGTAAAGTGAGGATAACGGGAACGGGTAATCGGGTTTGTTTGGTTTGATAAAGTTAATAAACTTATTTATTGTGGGTTGAAAACCCTATGTACTCACCAGGTTTGCCAACCTGACCCACTCAGTTTATTTATATCACAGGTGTTGATATGAAGTCACATTACACTGAGAGATTAAGGAGATATAAATCACTAGTGATAATGAATGTAAGTTCTGTTTATGCTTATGTTTCTGTATTGACGATGACATCCCAAATGTTTTAAAATGAATAAAAATACTTTTCTTCGGAAATGCTTTGATAACGTATTTATCATGTTTTACTGGGAACAAATTCCGCAACATTTTTATTAAAAGAGGTACTCTGATTTTTATAAAGCATAAACAAAATCGGTCTTTTCTGGCCGTGAAAATGGGGATGTCACAAGGCCCGAAGACTTTATCGTATGCTATATTTTTATGATCATTGTATGTGTTAGCATGATTATGTGATATACGTATGGTATGTGTCTAGTGGCCGGGGCCTAAGAATAACAGATCTGTATACCGAGCGGTGCTTGATGTCGGGCGGGACCCGATGGAGGGCGCGGCCCAGTATGTCATTTATTATGTCTGGTATGTGGTATCTTGGGAAACTCACTAAGCTATGTGCTTACGGTTTTCAGTTTATGTTTCAGGTTCTTTGGTTTTCAAATAGAAGAGCTCGGGATGATTGTAGAGCACACACCACCTTGTTCCGCCTTTTTTGATTTACTTTGATTTCATATGAGGATTGATACACTTGTTTTAGTTGGATTGTATTGATGATGTTTTCGAATACTAATTTTATTAAATTAAAAATGAACTTTTGGGTATTATTTTTTTGGACATTTCAGAATAACTTACCACCAAGAAAGTTGAAGGCCCAATAAAGTAATTTGTATCCAAGTAAGGTATGTATGAGTTCTTTGTTCCAACGAGACAATCCAAAACATAGCTGCACCAGTCTATGTTGCTGATATATGTTTTTCTTGAAATATAACTCAAAGGGAACAAGTTGCATCTTCATATTGATGTTGACACACAAAATGTGTTGACAAAAAAGAACTAAGAAGTTCAATTTGAAATTAAAATCAACTTCGGTGGTACGAACAATTATTTTTTTTATTGCATTCAGTCTGATTATTTCTCCTTATCGAAATTGTTCCTTCCATTCATCATAACATGTATCATCTTTAGGCCATTTATCCAGTTGTGTAAGTATAGTTCCACCAGTTGGAATCCCCAACATGTGATGAATAGACTGTGTTGTTACTTTTGGTTTCTTTCAGTCAACATCTATTACCATTCTTTTAAAATCAAATTTTGGAAGAATATAAAATCTCAGCTTCAGTGGTATATCGGTCATTTTCATTCTTAACAGACTTCCAAAACCCATAGATCTTACACATTCTTTTTGACGTGCGCTCAAACCAAGGATTATAGCGAGTAACGACTCTGGTGAACATCTACTTTTCATTGAATAAAATTCCTTTACCATGGGTTTTATCTTTTCTTTCTTAATTTGTGACTCCTTTTTCTTTTGCATCTTAGATGGACAACTACTTTCAAAATCAGAATATGAATAATATAGTTGTCGCTTTGCAGGAGTTTTTGTTTTTGTTGGACATTTTTTGTTTTGATTCTTTGTTTTCTTTGTTGTGTTTGTTTCGTTTTTTTATGGTAAATGTAAACATATAACACTTGAATTAGATGGAAGTATTCATATATGAATAGTACAAAAATATAACAAGGATATATATATATATATATATATATATATATATATATATATATATATATATATATATATATATATATAACCATATATAGTCATTCATATAAGAATATCCAGATTGAAGTATTTATATTTGAATAGTACAAAAATATAACAAGGATATACAAAGTTTTCATATATGAATATGATATATATATATATATATATATATATATATATATATATATATATATATATATATATATATATATATATATATATATAAAGCCAAATATAGTTATTCATATATGAATATATAGGCATTCAATATTTTTTATTATTAGAACACATATCCATATTGAAGAATTCCTAGTGAATAGAAAAAAAATGTAGTAAGGATATACAAGTTATTCATATATGAATATGATATATATATATATATATATATATATATATATATATATATATATATATATATATATATATATAAAAGCATATATAGTTATTCATATATGAATATCGAGATTGAAGTATTCATATGTGAAGAGTACAAAAATATAACAGGGATATACAAGTTATTCATAAATAAATATCATATATATATATATATATATATATATATATATATATATATATATATATATATATAGGACACTTTTTTAAGTGAGGACACCTTAAAAAAATTTTAAAAAAAATCTAAAAAAATACAAATCATAAAATCGAGCATAGTACTATATCGGAGGGAAACGAAAGTTTGGAAATTTTATGATCCATGATTAAATTTTTATGATCCATGGTTCAATTTTAAAAAAATACAAATCATAAAAATACACTTTTTATGATCCATGGTTCAATTTTTATTATCCATGATTAAATTTTAATTATGCAAAAAAAAATTTCTCCCGGATATAGTACTATGTTCGATTTTAAGATTTGTATTTTTTTTTAGAGTTTTTTTTCAATTTTTTTAAGGTGTCCTCACAAGTCCCCACTTTAAAAAGAGTACTCACCGGAATCGGACCCCTATATATATATATATATATATAGTTATTCATATAGGAATATCCAGATAGAAGTATTCATATGTTAATAGTACAAAATTATAACAGGGACATACAAGTTATTCATATATTAATATGATATATATATATATATATATATATATATATATATATATATATATATATATATATATATATATATACACACACACAGACACACACAAATATTACAGGGCCTTATACAGTTTTTCATATATGAATGTGGGCATTCAATAGTTTTTATTAATATAACACATATTTAGATTGAAGTATTCATATTTGAATAGAACAAAAATATGGTAGAGATATACATGTATTCAGATATGAATATAACATATATGATATGAATTTTACAAATTTGTCATTTTTCCGCTTCAAACGTGTTTGTTTCATTATGGGTGGCTCTTTATTAGAAACGCCAATCTTTCTACATTTATTCATTAGTAAGTAGAAGGTAAATGAATTTTATATACATTTACAAAGAAATGGTTTTATATCCGTAAAAGAATAATTGTATATCAAACTTATATTTATGATATATTCACACTAAATTATCTTATATTCATATGTGAAAAGAACATATATTACTCAATTTTGTTCTATTCATATGTGAATACAACATATATAACTTAGTTTTGTTTGTATTCGCTAGTAAACAAAACATATCAAAACTTTATTTATATATGAATGGAAACGTTTATTCATACCTTTATCATATATATATATATATATATATATATATATATATATATAATCCATATATAGTTATTCATATATGATATATAGGCATTCAATAGTTTTTATTACTATAAAACATATCCAGATTGCGAGTGGCTCATTGCGAATAGAACCAAAATATAGTAGTTTTTATTACTATAAAACGTTTATTCAATAGTTTTTATTACCCATATGTGAATAGAACCAAAATATAGTAGGTATATACAAGTTATTCATAAATGAATATAATAGATATGATAGAAATTTTATACATTTGTCATTTTCGAACGTGTTTCTCTCATTGCGAGTGGCTCTTTATCAGAAACGTCAATCTTCTTACCTTTATTCATTGGTGAGTAGAAGATAAATGAATTTGATATACATTTACAAAAAAACTATTTTATATTTACAAATGAATAGTTATATATTAAACTTTTATTTATGGTATATTCACACTAAATTATATTATATTCATATATGAATAGAAAATATATAACTCGGATTTGTTCTATTCATATGTGAATAATGTATATCACACTAAATTATGTTCTATTCATATTTGAATTTATTATAATAAATGAAAGTTTTTTTTGCCACATGTCACACTCTCATTTAATTTGTGAAATGTCATTTTTTGGTTATTTTGAATTAATTTATTTTCCACATGTCATTTTATAGGTTTTTCTATTTTAATAAATTCCACATAATACTTTAATGTAATAATTACAATAAATGTAGTAATAAATGAATATCAATTTCATTAATGCACTTGACTTCTTTTTTCAAAATTCCCAAATTAAAGCTCATTAGTTTATTTTGTTTATTTATTTAAATTTAAAATATACAAAAAATAAATTTTATTAATTCATTATTTTCTTATTTTCTTATAAATCCAAAATTTTTAAATATTTAGACCTTTATATTTAATTTTTTTTTAATTAACGCATGTAATAGATGGGTCTTACACCTACTATAACATATATAACTTAGTTTTGTTTGTGTTCACAAGTAAAGAAAACATATCAAAATTTATTCATCTTCAGTATCTTGATTTTCTGTTATATTTTTAAGTAAAATCTCATCCAAAAGTTGACAATCACATATGAATAAGGTTAATCACATTCAAATAGAATACCAATTTTATTTACCTTTGTCCTTCGATTTTGTTTTTCGGTTATATATATGATTGACTCTTGCTGTTGTTTCTGTAAGGATAAATAGTTAATATTAGTACAAAGTTTGTAAAACCTCAGTAGATTAAGACAACATGAGCGAAATGTGAAGCAACGTTCATATTTTAACAGAAAAGTCGTGAATGAGTATGAAGAATAAACAAAAATGTAAAATCATTTATAAATCAACTAATAATGGACGGGTATTATGAAAACTTCTAGTAAATCAACTAATAATGAACGAGGATTACGAAAAATAAATAAGATTACAAAATTTCAAGTAAACCAACTAGTACGAAGAATAAACAATGTGATTAGAAAATTTTTAGTTGTAAATCAACTAACAATGAACGACGATTACGAAAATTTCAAGTAATCAACTGATCGGTTAAGAAATGATGACAAATAAATGAAAATCGAAGAAAAAATGTCATGGCTACCTTTCATTGTTAACAGTGACGATGTGGTTTCATTTAGGTTTTCATCGAAAGACATTTTCGTCGATTGTTCTTCGCGAGACTGATTTTAGGGTTTTTGCTCGGTGACGGAAATGGAAGGAATGACTCTTTCTGCAAATGGTTTTCGTGTTATGGGGAAACGATGATATTCTTGAAGAGGAAACGATGGTTTTGCTCACAAGATTTGATGTGGGATAAAATCACACAAGTGCCCTAGACGGTTTAATCTTTTGATATATTTACAAGTTTGCTACCGAGTGTTTATTAGTTTTAATCTTATTAAATGATTGGCTAAGAATGGTTCCATGTTCTCACTTTTTTTTCTCAATTGTACCCTCCTCTCTCTCTCTCTCTCTCTCTCTTTATTATATATAAATAGAAAACGCATAAAACCAAAAACAATAACAACCCCATAAATACATAATTTTTTTAAGATATCTTTTTTTTTTCTTTTTTTAACTTTAGAAATTAGTCATGAGATTTATAACCCGGCCGGAACCGGAATATGCTAAACCAGTTTGGGTTTTGGGCTTGAGAAATAGTCGTATCTGTGTTTCAGGTATTCCAGATATGGGTCCAACAGTCCAGGTAAACCACGTAAACGAACCGAAACCGGGTAATTGGACAGGAAACCCAGAATGTATAGAGTTTTTAAGCTACATCGACCTAGCCATTGGACTAATCGGATACGTACGCACAACCTTTGTAAAATCCATAAAAGTTCACAAAATTTAAAACTTTTTAAAACATTTAAAACCATTAAATTATTACAATTTGTTTTCAAAATAGTATCATGTCAGAGTATCCCCAGAATCAAATCATAAAAACATAAGGAGATGCACGATCACACCTTTGCCTTCCCGCGATCATCAGAAGTACCTGAAACATAATCAACAAATGTAAGCCCGAAGCTTAGTAAGTTCCCCCAAAATACCAACTTCATACAAATATAATCATGTCATATAAACAACAACATGCATAATGAGCCATCAGCCTGACTGGACCGCCTTGCAGGCCATCAATCTATCTGGACCGCTCTCCGAGCTATCAGCACGTCTGGACCGCCTCGCGGGTCTTCAGCCTATTCGGACCGCTTGTCGGGCCTTCGGCCTGACTAGTACGCCCTAACCGGGTCTGCAGTCTATCCGGTCCGCCCTAGGTATGTTGGCACAAGCACAAAGCATGACCGCCTCAACCCAACTCCCAATCAAACAATCATGTGCACATAAATATCATACGCAAGCTAGCATGTACAGATAGTCATACAGATCTAACAGATCACTAACACAGAAACCATCCTATAACCAGGATACCAATCTAACAGATCACTTACATAGGAACCATCCTATAACCAAGATACCGATCTAACAGATCACTAACATAGCAAACATCCTATAACTAGGATACCGATCTAACAGATCACTAACATAGCAACCATCCTATCACTAGGATACAATCATAAAGGGTCGGCCTTGGTGCCATAGACCCTGTTGATAAAGTGAGAAGAACTCACCTCACGATGTCGAACTGTAGTGATAAGATCAAACTCCCGAATTACAGCCACGAACTCAACCACCTATAGCCACCATGGACCAAGTCCATCAAAATCCCAAATTACCAATATACCCTCAGAAGTCCAACTGGTCAACCCTTGGTCAAAGTCAAAGTCAACGGTCAAGGTCAATAGTCCATGTTGACCCAACTCGTCGAGTGTAGCTTACTGAGATACGACGCCTTGGCGATAGGGGTCACACCTGGCACAAGGTTGATCCTGAACTCGACCTGCCTCTCCGGAGGCACTCCAGGTAACTCCTCTGGGAACACGTCAGCAAACTCCCTGACTACTGGAACTTCTGAAACCGAGGTCTGATCCCTAACCCACGTATGCACCACATACGCTAGATAACCCGCACACTCGTGATGAATGTACTGTCGAGCCTTGGCAGTTGAGCAAAACCCTGATCCCAATCTGGTGCCCTCGCCGTAGATCATCAGTTCTCCCCCACTTGGGGTTCGAACCACAAACCGCTGACCCTCGCAGTCGATCATGGCACCGAAGCGACTAAGCCAGTCCATACCCACAATCACACATACATCCCCCATGAGAATCAGAATCAGGTCTATCGAGAAAGATACCCCGAAGATCTCCAATACGCAATCCCGATAGACCGAACAAGCATAAATCGCATGTTTGTTGGCAATAGAGACTCGCAACGGACACTCTAGATCTCCAACTAGCAATCCAAACTCCCTACTAAATGACTGAGAGATAAATGACCGACTCGCACCCGAGTCAAATAATACCAAAGCAGGTAAGGATTTCACTAAGAATGTACCTAATCATAGGTACAAACACATATATAATCAGTAAGATAAAGGGTAGAAACATACCAGCAACCACATTTGGCGATGTCTTGGCCTCCTCGGTTGTAAGTTGGAAGGCGGGTCCCCGAGCCTTTGGAGGCTCTGCTCTACCCTGACCCTCTTCAGTAATCCTCAGTGTAGCCGGCGTTGGAGCATGTTGTTGGATTAGGTGTCTAAGTTCATAACTATTTCTGGAATGTACTTCACTCGGTTAGCATGGTCCATTTGGGTTGCATAGCATTGCAACACTTGGATAGACTAAACGAGAGAAAGGACAATTATGGTTTATTAATATATTATAAGTTCTAATATATTAATAATATTATTTAATTAGTTTTGATCAAGAATTAATTTAGAATTAATTTGGTGATAAAAAAGGAGACTAATTAAATATATGAGGTTGATTGTGTAAATCATTCATTCTTTTATAGTGGGCTAATGATCCATGGTTTATTGGATTGGGCTAAATCCATAAGGTTCTCCATGGATGCTCCATGGAGGTTATAAACCCATGGATCATGGAATATGAAAAGCCATGTCAATTAGGGTTTACATGGTGTAACCCTACTTGTGATACAACTATAAAAGGACCCCATGGGCTGCCAAAATCGACACTATGTGTAGAAAAAGAGGGCTAGCCGATTTTGAGTGAGTGTGGACTTCTCTCAAAGTTATTCCAAGTGTTTTGGTGTTGTGTGAAACATTTGAGGCATCACACTTGACGTGCTAGGCTCACAAAGTTCTCAAGGAATCCAAGCAACAAAAAGTTATGTTCTTTCTACTAGCTTTTATGTTTCAAAATTCCCCATGTCATGCTAGTTAGGTTAAGAACCTTGGAAAATCAAATTTGCATGTATCTTAGTAAAACATGGATCCAAGGTTTCTAGGGTTGCATGTACACCTTAGGAGTGTTAGAATGCTCAAAACCCTTCAGTAGTATCAGAGCCTAGACTTGTTTTCTTGATACTTGATGCAAATTGTTGAAAAAACTCAAGTTTTTTGCATTCTGCGACATGAACTCTCCTAGTCCATGGGGGGACTCGACGAGTCCATGTGTTATTTCATCCTACTCGTCAAGTAGGTTCTTGCACTCGACGAGTAGGAGGCCCTGAATGCAGATTTTCGAGTTTTGCTGTGGGAAATGGACTAGAAACATTACCCTAAACTGTTTTGGTCTTATAAAACTTGTTTTAGATGGTGTAATGGTTATACTAATCCATTTACAATGGTTATTATCAAAATTTCAAGTTTTGTATGTGTTATTTATGATTCTTGAAATTGTTGATATGAATGTTCATGAACTTATGAGTTTGGTAGATCATAGGAATTATTTTGTTAGTTTAATTCTTGATCTTGATGTGTTTTAATGGAATCCATAATTTGTCCTCAAGTTATGGATTACCAAAAGTCTTTCTTTTAAAGTCCATTAATGAACACATATGTTACATAAAATGAAGAGTCTCTCATTTTAATAAACCATTAACTCATAAGTTATGAAAGTTGAAATTTTTTGAAAGTTACTAAACTTGCCCTCAAGTTTTGGAACATGTAAAGTCACCTTAAAAACTTTAGTTCCAACCCCTAGAATTTTATTAGTTAAAATTCAACCCTTATACTTTATAATATTATAAGTTAATAATATATATATATATATATATATATATATATATATATATATAAGAACAAGTCGTTTTACTGTTAGTAGGCCTCATTCACGAAGCCGGTCTATAAGGGGGGTATAAGGTTGTTGCCTATAAAATGGCAGCTTAATGGGTGTCCACTCTCACCCACCGCTTCCTTGACTGGTGGAGGTTCGTTAGCCAAACGGGTAAGACAATGACTTTAATCCTCATTAAAAGTATGATGATTATAAAGTAACTAAATGCTTTATAAATTCCCAATCTTAGTTACTTTAGGAAAATGTGAATATGGTGCTAACCCATGAAATTACACTTTGCACTTTGCTTAAGTCGTTAGTGGAGCGTGTGTGGTCAACCGACACACTAACTTGGACTTAACAAGGTAGGCAAAGGGTGGCTTAAGGTTTATCATAGATCGGTGGATCGCGTGTGGTTAACCGGCACATCGGTTAGGTGATAAACATTAAGAGTACCAAGTAATTTGCATGGTTAATTCACACCTTGTTTTGTGATCCTCGGCATCCCAGTCACAAAACCTGAAGGGCACAATCGAGATTGAAACATGCCATTGAAAAGTTCAATGAATCTCAAAAGAATCTAGGAGTTTCAAACAAATTAAAACCTAATAATTTATTTCGTTTTTCATGGTGGAAATTGGTGAATCTACATTCACCTACCTTCAAATATTTTATAGCTTGGATTACGACATCCCTCTTTTAACTTATAAAATATTGTGTTGGGTCGTAGCCTTAATATTATATTTGGGTGTCTTATTAAGGACTATCTTTATATCTGATCTAATCTTGTCCTTCTTCGTTTTTCAGATGTCTTCCAACAATGCTTCTTCTGGCTCAAACCCTACCTGCTCCTTCTCTCTCATGAACCTTTGTGGGAGAGTCATCTTCGATGGATCCAACTTTATGGATTGGATCAGGAACATCAGGATGGTCACTCGGTATGAGGACAAGGAATATGTCCTCGACAAGGAGCTTAAGGAACTTGATGAGTCGTCTGCTACTCGAGATGAGGTCGCTGAATTCCGAGCACATGAGAGAGATGCCACTAAGGTGTCATGTATCATGTTGGCCACGATGACAGCCGAGCTCTAAAAGTCCTATGTGGACTTTCATCCTTTTGAGATGCACCAGGATTTGATGGACAAATACCATGAGAGTGCTCGTCAAGAGCGATATGAAATCATCTCCTCAATGATAACAACTCGGATGAAGGATGGTGAACCCATCACGGGCCACATGCAGAAAATGCAAAGATTCGTGGACCGTTTGCTGAAATTGAATGTGAACTTCCCCTAGGAGTTGGCAATTGACATCATTTTGCACTCTTTACCTTCGTGTTATGATCAATTTCGAATGACATATCACATGAACAAGGAGGAAGTTACACTCAGCACACTTCAAGGACTTCTGAAGATCGTCGAAAGTGGTCTTAACGGTAAATCGCTTGTTACTACTTCTACTCCTACCAACGCCCCTGTTCTGGCTATCGGGAAAGGTAAAGGGAAGAAGAGGAAGAGCCCTTCGAAGGGTACCAAGGGAAAGTCCCTTGATGGCTCTTCTTCAAGTGAAACCAAAAGAGGTTCTATCACCCCTTCTGCCAACCCTAATGAGGCTGAATGCTTCTATTGCCATGAAAAGGCGCAATGGAAGCGAAACTGCCCAAAGTACTTGCAAGATGTTAAGGATGGGAAAGTGAAACCCAACCATGCAGGTATTTACACTATATTGTCTAATAACTCACCATATTCTAATTTTTGGGTCCTTGATACAGGTTGTGGTATTCACATATGTTCTGATTTGCAGGGACTAAGAAGAAGTGAGAATGTGGGGCATGGGAAGATAAACTTGAGCATGGGGAATAGGAAAGTTACACTTGTCACCAAGATTGGAGTTTATTCTTTGTTGCTAAGTAGTGGGTTAACATTAGATTTGAATAAATGTTGTTACTCATCTGAAATGGCGAGAAATATTATTTCCTTTCATGGTTTGTACAAACAAGGTTTTACCTTTTCGTTTGATAATGAATGTGGTGGTATTAATGCTTTCTTTAATGTTCTTTATTTTAAAGCATTACCTTGTGATGGTGTGTATGAAACTGTGTCGGTTGTAGATAACCTAGGAAATAATGTGTTGTGTACCGATTCTTCCACTAACTTGGATAAAGCATCATTATGACATTGTCGTCTTGGACATGTGAGAAAGAAATGCATAGGCCAACTCCAAAAGTATGGAGTCTTGGAGTCATTTGAACTAAAGTCGGATGATAGTTGTGAATCTTGTCTGCTTGGGAAAATGAAAAAGTCACCCTTCACTGGTACGTGTGCTAGGGGTGAAGGTTTGTTGGATCTCATACATACTGATGTGTGTGGACCCTTCAGAACTGCCACAAGGGATGCTAACCGCTTCTATGTGACTTTTATTGATGATTATAGTAGATATGGATATGTATACTTAATCAAGCATAAGTCAGAAACCTTTGAAAAGTTCAAAGAGTTTAAACAGGAAGTGGAGAATCAGATGGGCAGGAACATTAAGATGCTTCGATCCGATCGAGGTGGTGAGTATCTTAGTATAAAGTTCCTTGACTATCTTAAGGAATGTGGGATCGTCTCACAATTGACATCTCCCAGAACACCACAACTTAATGGTGTGGCTGAGAGGCGTAATCGAACCTTGTTGGATATGGTTCGTTCCATGATGAGTCAAGCTTCGCTACCAATCTCATTTTGGGGGTATGCCTTAGAGACTGCCGCCCATATCTTTAATCTAGTCCCTACCAAAAAGGTTGCCAAAACACCTCACGAGATGTGGACTGGAAAAGTTCCTAATCTGGACCACATCAAGATTTGGGGTTGCGAGGCTTTTGTGAGGCGCGAGACTCACGATAAGCTCGAACCTCGAAGTGAGAGGTGTATTTTCATCGGATACCCACAGAAATCCTTTGGTTACCTCTTCTACAGACCCAATGATAATGTGGTCTTTGTAGCAAAGAGAGGAGTCTTTCGAGAGAGAGAGAGAGAGAGAGTTCATAAGCCAAGGAAACAGTGGGAGGCAAATTGAGCTTGAAGAAATTTAAGAGTCAAGTGGTGAAGGAACCTTAAACCCTAGCAATCAACCTGAGGAGGAAACTCCTGTTGATCCGACTGACGAGTCTGTACCTATGAGGCGTTCCACGAGAGTTAGGAATGCACCTGAGCATTACTATGGTTTCCATATTACTACGGAAGGTGATACACTTATCAGTAATAACACACTGGTAAGTCTGGATGAACCTAACAGCTACACTGAAGCCATGGCAGGCCCTGAGGCTGCTAAATGGAAAGAGGTTATGGACAGCGAGATACAATCCATGTATGACAATCAAGTTTGGAACTTGGTTGACAATGTAGCAGGTCGTAAGACAGTCGGGTGCAAATGGATCTTCAAGAAAAAGACCGACATGGATGGTAATATACACACTTATAAGGCGCGACTGGTTGCAAAGGGTTTTTCTCAAACTCCGAGAGTTGACTATGATGAGACCTTTTCACCAGTAGCGAAGATTAAGTCTATTGGGGTTATGCTAGCCATTGCTGCATTTCATGACTATGAAATATGGCAAATGGATGTTAAAACCACTTTCCTTAATGGAAAGCTGGCTGAGGATGTTTACATGAGTCAACCAGAGGGTTTTGTCAGTACAGAGTACCCTAATAGATTGTGTAAGCTTGAGAAACCCATCTATGGATTGAAGCAAGCACCTCGCAGATGGAATCTTTGTTTCGATGAGAAAGTCAAAGAGTTTGGCTTTTCGAGGAGCGAAGATGAATCTTGTGTATATGTCAAGGCTAGTGGGAGTATAGTTAGCTTTTTGGTATTGTATGTGGATGACATAATACTCATAGGAAATGACATCCCAACTCTGGAGGAAGTGAAGTCCTGGCTTGGGAAGTGTTTCGCTATGAAGAACCTTGGAGAAGCTGCCTATATCCTAGGGATAAGGATTTTGAGAGACAGGAGTAAGAGACTAATTGGACTTAGTCAGAGTACCTACTTGGATAAGGTGCTGAATAGGTTCAACATCTAGAATTCCAAGAAAGGAGAGTTACCGATCCAGAGTAACACCAGATTGAGTAAGACTTAGAGCCCGAGTACAGAGGCTGAGATAGCTGAGATGAGTCGAGTAACGTATGCTTCCGCTGTAGGCTCGATCATGTATGCTATGACTTGTACTCGTCCTGATGTGGCCTTTGCATTGAGCATGGTCAGCAGATATCAGGGGAACCCTGGTAAGGCTCACTGGACTGTGGTAAAGAACACTCTCAAGTACCTGCAGAGGACTAAGGATTGGGTCCTTACACTCGGTAGGAGTGATGACTTGAGAGTAGTAGGGTATAGTGATGCTAGCTTTCAGACTGATAGGGATAATTTCCGCTCTCAGTCAGGCTGGGTCTTTACCTTAAACGGAGGAGCAATTACTTGGAAAAGTTCCAAGCAGGAGATAGTGGCTGATTCAACTTGCAAATCAGAGTATATAGCGGCAAGCGAGGCAGCAAAGGAGGCTATATGGCTAAAGAACTTCATTGGAGACCTTGGAGTTGTACCAACTATAAAGGAGCCTATGGAGATTTTCTGTGATAGTGAAAGTGCAGTTGCCTTAGCCAAGGAACCAAGGGATCACGGAAGATCCAGACACATTGACAGAAAATACCATTTCATCAGACATCGAATAGAAGAAGGACTCCTTATTGCAAAGAGGGTATCATCGGATTAGAACCCAGCAGATCCCCTCACGAAGGGACTGGGTAGGGTTAAGCATCTTCAGCATGCGAGGCGCATAGGGCTAAAGGATGATATTAGTTTTAGAAATTAGATAGCTTTGAAATTTGTAAAGTGTAATTGACATTTGATGATAAATAAAAGTTGTTATTTATTTATAAGTAAAGTGTTGCTATCTTCTGTCAATCGTTTACTATCATTTCATTTAGCATGTTTTGACTTCCAGAATAATTATGTTATGGTATATCATATTATTCAAATTCTCCACGGTCGGTCATATGTTGGAAGTAGATATGAATCAAGACTGTCATGAAGCTGGCTTGTAGATGTCTAAAGTGTTGGACATAGCAAGAGTTGCTACAACATTCATGAGTGCTCATAAGTTCTGAGTATTGGATTCAACCCACGCTCACTTGAATCACTTCATGGAATTTATCTCGAGTGATCGTGAGACGTTAATATCATATGAGTCTTCAAACCTAGAGATATGAGTTGTTGACTATGAGTTGGTTATGCATTGATTGTACGAAAACGCATTGGTAACTCGATGTTATAAAACGTGCCTTTTTGTATAATTCAACAAGTAGTAGAACAAGCATATGAGTCAAAGTTTATCTGTTCCTTCTTGGATTAGAAGCGATATCTGGGCCCCTCGATGATTTTGTTGTGACCTATGTACCGAGCCCGGTCAGAACTAAATTGATGTGTTCGATTAAGTTCTATGTCAAACAAATCAGAAATCGGGAAACAAACTATTGGACAATAAGTACGACATTGCTCCATGTATTTGTCCGGCTGATATCTAGAATAGAGGATTATATGATCACTTATCTTAAATGGCGTATCATCATCATTTCAGTTCCGCGATACTTTGAAAGAGCTACGATTTCTGATCGGTTGCTGAAGTCATTCTTGCAGTCATAGTTATTAGACTTATCCAAGTGGGAGACTGTTGGATTAGGTGTCTAAGTTCATAACTATTTCTGGAATGTACTTGACCCGGTTGGCATGGTCCATTTGGGTTGCATGGCATTGCAACACTTGGATAGACTAAATGAGAGAAAGGACACTTATGGTTTATTAATATATTATAAGTTCTAATATATTAATAATATTATTTAATTAGTTTTGATCAAGAATTAATTTAGAATTAATTTGGTGATCAAAAAAGAGACTAAATAAATATATGGGGTTGATTGTGTAAATCATCCATTCTTTTATAGTGGGCTAATGATCTATGGTTTATTGGATTGGGCTAAATCCATAAGGTGCTCCATGGATGCTCCATGGAGTTTATAAACCCATGGATCATGGAATATGAAAAGCCATGTCAATTAGGGTTTACATGGTCTAACCCTACTTGTGACACAATTATAAAAGGACCCCATGGCCTACCAAAATCGGCACTATGTGTAGAACAAGATGGCTAGCCGATTTTGAGTGAGTGTGGACTTCTCTCAAAGTTATTCCAAGTGTTGTGGTGTTGTGTGAAACATTTGAGGCATCACACTTGAGGTGCTAGGCTCACAAATTTCTCAAGGAATCCAAGCAACAAAAAGGTATGTTGTTTCTACTAGCTTTTATGTTTCAAAGTTCCCCATGCCATGCTAGTTAGGCTAAGAACCTTGGAAAATCAAATTTGCGTGTATCTTAGTAAAACATAGATCCAAGGTTTCTAGGGTTGCATATACACCTTAGGAGTGTTAGAATGCTCAAAACCCTTCACATGCGCCGTCCTGGCAGCGAGCCGTGGACAGTTGGACTTCATATGACCAACCTGACGGAAATGATAATATATCCTCATGTCCTGAACCGGGGCTGGCTGGCGACAATCCCTCGCAAGGTGCCCCCCTTTCCGCATTTACGGCACACGCTACCAGATCTACAAACCCCTGAGTGACCCTTCCCGCACTTGCCATAAGTGCGGCCATGCTGGCCTCCCGACCTAGAATCAGCGGTCTTAGACCGCTTTGGCACCGACTGTGACTGTGCTGGGGCCTGCCGCTGCTCCCTCAACTACAACACAATTTCTAGCTCGCGCCGCAGCGGCCTCCTGTAACTCAAGCAATGTATCACAATGCTGGGTCGCCACAAACTGTCGGATGTCAGTCTTGAGCATGCTCAAATAACGTGTCATCTGAGCCTACTCGGAAGCAAACTCCGGGCAAAACAACGCCCTCTCATTGAACATACGGGTGATCTCCATCTCTAATTCTCAACATCCTGTCTCAACTCCAAGAACTCCTGAGCTAACCGCTCCTGCTCGACCCACGGAATGTAGCGAGCGCGGAACATATCCCTGAACTGCTCCCAAGTAACCGCAACTCTCTGATCATCTGTGTACGACCTTGTCATCAACCTCCACCAGTACTTCGCCCCAGACCTCATCAGGTTCAGGGCACATCTGACCTTCTGGTCAGTAGGACATGAACATGTGAAGAAACACCCATCCACATCTGACAGCCACCTCATGGCTACAATCGGGTCCTGAGTCCCATCAAAAGTCGGGGGCTTCGTGTTATCGAAGTCCTAGTAATGGAATGCCCGACTGGCTCCTCCCCCTGCTGTCGTTATAACTGTTGTAGCTACTGCGACAACCGTCTCAGTGAGGGGTGCATAGCGCTCATCGAAATACTCCATCATGGCGGTCTTGATAGACCCAAACATATTTGGCAACTGAGCCCGGAACATCGCATCAACCTCATCATGCAGGATATCCCGAATCCCGGCGTCCAGCTCGTCTGGCATCATATGGCTGATAGTCTCGGGCACTGCTGGTGCCTCCTGTCCGCCGTCTCCCGATCCTGACCCAGATCCAGTCACAAATTGTCTAGTAACCACCATGCTGAAAATTTACCAGGAAGATATCAAATATTCCATATAATAATCCGGGTCCCAACTCCCAACAAAACCCTAGGGGTTATGACTTCCTTGCTACACGCATGGGTCCTGTGCTTTCAGTAGTACGGGCCCATACTACCTTCCACACCTACCCATATTTGTCTCAAGTATCATCACAAACGCACTAACACTATACGTAAGCATGGCGTGCGCTCAATCCTCACCACTAGAGGAAGGCTAAATATCTCATAACTGGCGGACTGATCCCAAACAACTCATCCATGAAACTTCCACCAACCCTGCAGCACTACTGTATGCTAGCCATATATAACGCTGGACCCTATATACTTTCGAATACCTGATCCTACCCTAAGCCCTTCATCAGACAAGAACAGGAAATAAGGTCAAACCAAACATTCTCAAGCTATAAGATCTTAATTATGTACAGCCATGATGCATACACTAAGCAACTATAGTAATGATGTCAATTTCATACGAGGAAAACCCTAGGCTATCAGGCATCATATAATCAGGCAATTCTATCATGCAATTCCTGAAGATCCCTAGCCTAGTACTAGCATGCTGTTCTAACATATCACATCAATCAAATAATCCGTAAGGTATTTAGGGGTCCATTTACTGGCTTTGGCTGATCGTACACTTGCATCCTCCTTTAGTATTTTGAAAACCATTTGAAAATCATTTAAAAGATCTTTATCCTCAGGTTGAGATTGGATACACACGAGTGTTTCCTCCAATTCACTCAAACCAAGGCTCTGATACCAACTTGAAACATCCATAAAATTCACAAAATTTAAAACTTTTTAAAACGTTTAAAACCATTAAATTATTACAATTTGTTTTCAAAATAGTATCATGTCAGAGTATCCCCAGAATCAAATCATAAAAACATAAGAAGGTGCACGATCACGCCTTCACCTTCCCGCGATCATCCGAAGTTCCTGAAACATAGTCAACAACGATAAGCCTGAAGCTTAGTGAGTTCCCCCAAAATACCAACGTCATACAAATATAATCATATCATATAAACAACATCATGCATAATGAGCCATCAGCCTGACTAGACCGCCTTGCAGGCCATCAGTCTATCTGGACAGCTCTCCAAGCCATAGGCACATCTAGACCGCCTCGCGGGCCTTCAGCCTATCCGGACCACTCGTCGGGCCTTAGGCCTGACTAGTATGCCCTAACCGGGTCTGCAGTCTATCCGATCTGCCATGGGTATGTTGCCACAAGCACAAAGCATGACCGCCTCAACCCAACCCCCAATCAAACAAATATGTGCACATAAATATCATACGCAAGCTAGCATGTACAGATAGTCATACAGATCTAACAGATCACTAACATAGCAACCATCCTATTGTTGGATTAATGTCTAAGTCCATAACTATATTTGGTATGTAATTGACCCGACTCGGCATGGTCCATTTGGGTTGCACTTCATTGGCATAATTTATATGGATAGTCTTTTGAGAATAGTATATTTATGATTATATTAATATATTATAAGTTCTAATATATTAATATGGAATCATATTATTTAATTAGTATTGATCAAGAATTAATTTAGAATTAATTAAGTGATCAAAAGGAACTAATTAAATATGGACTCTTATATATATATATATATATATATATATATATATATATATATATATATATATATATATATATGGAATGGGCCAAGTTCATTTAGGTTGGGCTAAACTATCATGGATAGTCCATGGAGTTTTAACCCCTGGATCCTATGAAATAAAAGGTCATGGGTATTATGGTTTACATGGATGTAACCCTAATCCTCCATACTATATAAAGAGGCCTTTGGCACAAGAAATGGCACTAGTGTGTGAGGACATAAGAGTGGGCCGATTTTAGTGTGCATACATATTATCTCAAGTTCTTCCAAGGTGTTTTGGTGATTTGTGATTCCACTTGAGGCTTCCACACTATTGGGGCTAAGCTCTTAAAGCTTGAAGACATCAAGCTACATCAAAAGGTATGTCATCTAACTAGAACTTTGTAGTATAGGTGCTTCATAATATGCTAGTTAGGATGAAACCTTGGATTATTTAATATTTGCATGTATAATAGTGAAAACATAGATCCAAGGTTTATAGGGTTGCATGTACACCATATGAGTGTTAGAATGCTCAAAACCCAACAGTGGTATCAGAGCCTAGGCTTGTTTTCTTGTTATACTTGCAAAATCTGCTTAAAAATCGAAGTTTTTTGCTGTCTGAACAGCAGACTCGCCGAGTCCATAAAGGGACTCGACGAGTCAATGCCTTAAAAGTGTTCAAAACGATCCAACTCGTCGAGTTGGTTCATGCACTCGACGAGTTGGACCCCTTGACAGCATATCTTCGAGTTTTTTGGCTAGAAATAGACTAGGAACATTACCATAAGCTGCTTTTTGAACCTATAAACCTGTTTTGATGTGGTAATGTTCATGCTAATCCAATTTCAAAGATAATTGTCAATAGATTCATGTTTTGTATTAGTTTAAAAGTTATGCTAATTACATGAAAAAGTTTGATCCTTGTTCATATGAGTTGCTTAGATTAATAGAAAAGTTAATTGATTATGTGTTTTCAATCCATTTTAATCTAAGATTTGATTCTAAAATGTGTTTGTGTAACTTGTCCTCAAGTTACATGAAAGGTCACATTTAAGTTTCTTAAAACTCATAAAAGTTGGCAAAGGTTACAAAATGAAGAGTCTTGTCCTCAGTAAATGGTTTTATGACTCCATAACTTGTCCTCAAGTTATGGAGGTTCAAGAGTCACTTCATTAAATAATAAAAATGTGTAACCTTAATTAGTTCCATAAGTTACAAAAGAAGAAGAGTTACATTCTTTAATAGTTTAAAGTCTTCCATAACTTGTCCTCAAGTTATGGAACTTGAAGAGTTTTAATTAAAACTACTTTAAACACATAAGTTATGGAATTAAATGGTTTTGAATATTTTCAAAAACTTGCCCTCAAGTTTTGGAATTTGTAAAGTGTCTCTCATGAATACTTTAATTCCAAGTTAAGCCCTTAGAAATTTAAAAGTTAAAATTCAACCCTTATACTTTATAATATTATAAGTTAATAATATATATATGTATAAGAGCAAGTCAGTCTTACCATTAGTAGGCCTCATTCACGAAGCCGGTCTATAAGGGGGGTATAAGGTTGTTGCCTACAAAATGGCAGCTTAATGGGTGTCCACTCTCACCCACCGCTTCCTTGACTGGTGGAGGGTCGTTAGCCGAACAGGTAGGACAAGGACTATAATTCTCCCTTCATTAAAAGTATAATGATAAATACTAAGTAACTAAACATTTATAAATTCCCAATCTTAGTTACTTAGGAAAATGTGAATAAGGTGCTAATCCATGAAATTACACTTTGCACTTTGTTTAAGCCGTTAGTGGAGCGTGTGTGGTTAACCGGCACACTAACCTGGATTTAACAAGGTAGGCAAAGGGTAACTTAATATTTATCATAGTATCGGTAGAGCGTGTGTGGTTAACCGGCACATCGATTGAGGGGTAAATATTAAGGGTACCAAGTATATTTACATGGTTACTTCACACCTTGTTTTGTGATCTTCGGCATCCCAGTCACAAAACCTGAAGGGCACACTCGAGATTGAAACATGCCATTGAACAGTTCAATGAATCTCAAAAGATCTAGGAGTTTCAAATCTAAGTAAAACCTAATTAAATTATTTCGTTTTCATGGTGGAAATTGGTGAATCGTCATTCGCCTACCTTCAAATATTCTATAGCTTGGATTACGGCATCCCTCTTCCAAGTTATAAAATATTGTGTTGGGTCCTAGCCTTAATATTTCATATTGGGTGTTATATTAAGGACTTTAGATCAACTATCTTGAATATCTCCCAAAAAGATGTCTAGTTCAGACATCTATGATCTTCCCAAATCTCTTGGAACTTCACTTCCTCCACCTCCTTCAATTATTCTCCCTAACCCACAAGTTCAAGGTCACTTAAGCCCTATTGGCAAGCAAGGTCTATGTGTGGTCACATATTGACAAGCCGGGAGAGTTGGGTGTCAAAGTCTTAAGAAAGTTGGATGTTCAATCACTTTCTATGTTACATAGTGAGTTCCTTTGGGACTACTATGAAACAGACTATGACAAGACCCTTAATGATCTTATCTATTTGCTTGGTACTGCTGAATCAGCAATGATTTAAAGCTTTGGTAAAGCAAATTTGATTATTAGATCAACTTTCCAAACCTTCAATGGACATTGACAATGGTTACATTGGATACCCAGTTAAAGCTTTCTCTACCCAATTGAAAGGGATTGGCCATAGTCAACTCGCTTGACCAAATGGTAAAGAGAAAGGCTAAGTCTGAGATTGTCCCATGTACCATTCCCAAAGGGTCCATATGGTTCTATTGCCAAAAGGAAAGGGCATTGGTTGCGAAGCTGTCAATTTTACCTGAAAGATTATAAGGCTAGTAAAGTCAATAAGTTTGACTCTACTTCAGGTAAAGTCCACTATCTAACTCGGTTAAGTTTCTATTTTGAGATTCTTATTACATGATGTGACTGGGTCACATGTTGATGTTTTAAGAATCAAAGAAAAAGTGAAGGAAACTTAAAGAAAGAGTATGTTGAATCTGATCGCGAAGATGGATAAGATTGAAGATCGGATTCTTGAGCTACTCTTAGGAGTTATGATAGATTGCTAGGAAACATATAATAGCATAGTTTTCATTTCAAGTTACATTGTAAGGAAAAAGTTTTTTCCGCATTTTAAAATAAATAAAAGTTTGTTTTACTTTAATTTTATCTCCTCACAATGGCATCCATGAAAAACTTGATGTTTGTATGTTTATAGCAATATTGGAAATATGAATTTGATTCTTTCATTTGTGGTAGTGTCTAAATTTACCAAATAAGGAAAGATTCTCATCACCCAAGTTTCAATTGGACCGAAACTTGGAATCATATAAGGTGTTTAGTGTGATGTATGAGAATTTTCAACTTTGGAAAAGTAAGACTAGTTCCGTGTTCACATGTATATGTGACTCAAGAGAAGGACTAAGGGATCAAGTACACTTTCTTGTGCACTTGTCAAAGTCCACCACAAAAGATGGATAAGACTATTCGTCATGATTTACTAAGGTTTAGTAAATATGATTATACTTACAAGCTTAAGTATAATTCTGAAGCATTGGAAAATTTTCAATGTATGGCAGAACGAATAAGAAGAATCAAATTAGGCAGAAGGATAAAAGTTTCTCAAATCTGAAAAGATGGGAGAGTACTTTAGTATCATGTTTTAAGATCATCTTAATGATTTTGAGACCTTATCACAATTCATCCTCTAAGTGCATTCTGATAGTTAAGAAGATGAGTTATGAATTGTTGAAGTGGTTAAATCAAGAAGATGATTCATACTTCGTTCCAAAAACAATTCTTAGAGTTATACTCTAAGATTGTAACTTGAGTGACATGTCTTAAAGAAGGTTTATAACACTTGTCAAATGTAAGAGTAAAAGTTGTCTACTCTTGTACATTTGAAATTGGTAAGTTGTGATGTTTTGGATAAAACAAAGACCAACTAAGGCCAATTGTGTTAAGTGTCTGTCTTGATTAGAATCCACACTATCTCTTGAATATTTGGCAAGAAATTCTTATAGGTCAAGGAGACAGTGGGATTCTAAAAGATCCTGAAAGGGTTTCAAGAAGTAATCAAGAATAAAACCTGTATTTCATCACTAGCACACAACTAGAGGTTTATAACCTATCGTGTTGACATTTATGTGCCCATTCCAGTTAAGTTGGCTATACATTTGAGTTCTACATGTTCTCAATTGTTTGCATAGCTACTTGGAAGCAATGGCAGGCCCTTGAGCTGCCAGGTGGCAAGAAGTTAAGATTGCACAAGTTCAATCCATATGAGTTAGAATTTGTCACTAACCTAGTCTTGTGACTATGGTTTTGACAAATTCACGTGGATAAGAACACATACACCGTAAAATCTAAGTGTCATAAGGTTTCTCTCCGATTCATGAAAATGATGGTGAGGAAATTCTTTCACTAAGTAGATTTTAAGTAGATAGCAATTCTGATATTTGCAGTTCTCAAAGTCGTTAGTGGAGCGTACGTGGTTAACCGACACACTAACATTGACTTATGAGAAATGGCAAAAAGTCTAAACAATTGAGACTATGATTATGGCATCCCTTTTCATAGTTCTGAAATTGTTTAGACACACCTGTGATCTATCTAAGATAAGGTGTATGATTTTGATAAAGTCTTATCAAAGCAATCTAGTATCAGAAATCTGAACTTTGGTAAGAATGTCAATAAAGTATTGACTTCTAGAGGTCCAGCTGTTTTCTGGATACATGTCAAAGCTAGTGGGAGCATAAGTGTTATGCTAATAATCATCATGTTAGTGGGAGCATGGTAATTATGATAAGTATTGCAAGTTAGCAATGTTAATTATAGAAAACAAAAGTTTCAATTCGTGAGGTTGCAGGGGTTGATAAAGTTGTTTTGCTATAATTAAGGGAGAGGAAATTATACTTCATTTCAATTCTAAAAGGCTTAGATTGAGATTTTAATCATCTTAGTCAAAAATATATATATGAATTTTATGTTGGTTTGGTTCAACTTAAGAAAATTCTATATATTGCGTTCTCAAAATTCGATTATGATTACGGCATCCCTCTTCATAGTCAAATTTTGAAAACATGGCAAATAAAAAATATGGTAGCAAAAGACTGGTCCAGAATCATGTCTTTATGTGAGACATCATTAATCGTGTCCCATTTGCTTTGGGTACAGGATCGATTGCATGTGCTATAATATTTATCCTTTCTAAATTTTCCAAATGCGTGGGGCATTAAGAGGGGAAAATGTCTAGAATTGGATATGACTAAAATGATTAAGCAATTGTCGAGGACAATCTAAGGTTTACCAAAGATTGGTTGCTCAGGGACAGTTGGAAGTATAGTGTTAATTTTTGGAAGGACCATATTGACATATTCTGAAAAGACGCAACTCTTGTTCAGAAGTGATAGTCAAAATGGGAATATGGAAATTATTCCATAGGTGGAAGTTATTCAATTTATGTAAGATTAGAAAACTTAATGCAAGAAGGATGTTTCCCATTGAATTGATCTCCAATGGAATACTATGTAATGTCTTTTGACAAGTCTTTGTGACTTTGTACAAAGTCATTACAAGAGGATCTGTGCATATAAGTTTAAAATCTAACAGATTTCGGTAAATGATAGGAATTTGGAATTCTTACATTTTCGATAAGGATTTGGGAGTGTGAAAAGAGAATCATTGAAATTATGTTCAATTAATCTAGTTCACAAAGAAAAGGATCATAGACAAACATAGAGTTCATACTTGGTGTATGGCAAAGCTATTGTTTAGAAAACATAGTGCACATGCTTGGAGCATGGGACACCTAGTGTTTTAATTCAAGTATAAAGTTGATAAAACTGAAACAATGAATAATGAGTAATCAGTATGGTGATAAATAGAAAGTGTTTTATTTATATTCATAGGTTTGATACCATATTAGATTCATTTATTCTTGTGTTTCACTTTGCATGTTTTGACTTCCATAATAACTAGGTTATTCTTCCGGAATGACTAAGTTATTCAAACCATCCACAGTCGGTCATATGTTGGAAGTAGATATGAATCAAGACTGTCATGGGTTGGCTTGTAGAGGTCCAAGTTGGTGGACAAAGTTGTGCTACAACACTCATGAGTACTCATAAGTTCTGAGTATTGGATTCAACCCGTGCTCATTTGAATCACTTCATGGATTTTATCACGAGTGATCATGAGACGATAATATCTTATATTCTTAAAACCTAGAGATATGAGTTGTTACTATGAGTTGGCTGTACATTGATTGCACGAAAACGCATTCGGTAACTCGGTGTTATAAAACGTGCCTTTGTGTATGATTCAACAAGTAGCAGAACAAGCCATATGAGTCGAAGTTTATCCATTCCTTTTACCTTCGGGATAAAAGCGATATCTGTGGGCCCCTCGATGATTTAATGATGATACTTGTGAGTGCTTGGCAAAGCCAGGACTGATTTGATTTTTTCAATCAGTCAGTCATCATAAATCGGAAATCGGGAAACAACAAATGGACAGAGAGAATGATTGATAATCCATGTCTCAGTCCATATGATATCTAGAATGGAGGAATATATGATCCCTTATCTAATGGACAAGTTCGTTGACAAGATCAGAGTTCGACAGCGGCTTTAAGAGCTACGATTGCCAGTTAGATTTTGAAGTCATACTCAATAATAGTTTTAGACTTATCCAAGTGGGAGACTGTTGGATTAATGTCTAAGTCCATAACTATATTTGGTATGTACTTGACCCGACTCGGTATGGTCCATTTGGGTTGCACTTTACCGGCACAATTTATATGGATAGTCTTTTGAGAATAGTATATTTATGATTATATTAATATATTATAAGTTCTAATATATTAATATGGAATCATATTATTTAATTAGTATTGATCAAGAATTAATTTAGAATTAATTAAGTGATCAAAAGGAACTAATTAAATATGGACTCTTATATATATATATATATATATATATATATATATATATATATATATATATATATATATATATATATATGGAATGGGCCAAGTTCATTTAGGTTGGGCTAAACTATCATGGATAGTCCATGGAGTTTTAACCCATGGATCCTATGAAATGAAAGGTCATGGGTATTAGGGTTTACATGGATGTAACCCTAATCCTCCATACTATATAAAGATGCCTTTGGCACAAGAAATGGCACTAGTGTGTGAGGACATAAGAGTGGGCCGATTTTAGTGTGCATACATATTCTCTCAAGTTCTTCCAAGGTGTTTTGGTGATTTGTGATTCCACTTGAGGCTTCCACACTATTGCGTCTAAGCTCTTAAAGCTTGAAGACATCAAGCTACATCAAAAGGTATGTCATCTAACTAGAACTTTGTAGTATAGGTGCTTCATAATATGCTAGTTAGGATGAAACCTTGGAATATTTAATATTTGCATGTATAATAGTGAAAACATAGATCCAAGGTTTATAGGGTTGCATGTACACCATAGGAGTGTTAGAATGCTCAAACCCAACACCTATAACTAGGATACCAATCTAACAGATCACTAACATAGTAACCATTATATAACCAGGATACCGATCTAACAGATCACTAACATCGCAACCATCCTATAACCAGGATACCGATCTAACAGGTTCCTAACATAGAAACCATCCTATAACCAGGATACAATCATAAAGGGCCGACCTTGGTGCCGTAGACCCTGTTTATATAGTGAGAAGAACTCACCTCACGATGTCGAACTGTAGTGATAAGATCAAACTCCCGAATCACAGCCACGAACTCAACCACCTATAGCCACCATGGACCAAGTTAATCAAAATCCCAAATTACCAAAATACCCTCAGAAGTCCAGCTGGTCAACCCTTGGTCAAAGTCAGAGTCAACGGTCAAGGTCAACAGTCCATGTTGACCCAACTCGTCGAGTGTAGCTTACTGACTCGTCGAGTTCTTCCAGAACTCGAGAAATTTTGAAAACCCTAATTGACTCGCCGAGTTTGCAGACAACTCGTCGAGTCCATATGGTGTCCAAATGTCGGGAAAACCCTAACTAACTCGTCGAGTCATCTCATTGACTCGCCGAGTCCATGTAGAAACCAAAAACGACCAATCTTCATTTGACTTGTCGAGTTGACCATGCAACTCGTCGAGTCCCTTCAGTTCATTTCTTATTCAGACGTTTTAAGTTACCTCAAAGCTCCAAATTGCAGATCTAGCTTCCTAAGGCATAGTTACCACGTAAAGTTGCAAACTTTACGTGCATGCAAGTTCTTAAAGGCTTTAAACACCAAAACCAAGTCTAGGATGAGGTTTAGGGCATGGGGAAGGCCAATACAAGATAAAGTTGTTAACTTTATGAATTTGGGGCCTAGAGGAGTCCAGATCTGAGACCATGTCCTTGTGACAAGCTCAAACCCAAGAGTGGCTCCATTAAACCCCAAAAATGACCATAAATGTCCATAGAAGAAGATCTAAGCATGTAAGGGTCAAGGTATTAGCTTTATACCTCAGATTGGTTGCCAAAACGAAGTAGATGACAAGTCCACTTCCTCCTTTTTTATCCAAGCTCCTCACTCTTCAAGTTTCCCTTCCAAAATCAACAAATAACACCTTTCAAGCTCTCAACACACACATAATGCGGTTTAGGACTCGATCTCCGGTTTCCTCTGGCTGAAATGACGATGAGGGAGGCTAGAAACGGCTCGTAAGTTCTTTAAATAGGATGCAAACCCTAAATTTTAGGGTTTCCATGCACAGCCTCTACTCGTCGAGTCGGGGTCCTCTGACTCGTCGAGTAGAAGTCAAAAACCACACGGGCTGACTAGGTTCGACACGACGAGTTGGGGCCTCCAACTCGTCAAGTTCCCTTAATAAAATGAACATAAAGCCTTCGAAAATTATACCTGGGAGTCGGGATGTTACAACCTTGTCTCGATATTTTTCACATTGTTCGACTAGTGTTCTTCAAGTTGTGATCAACATTCCTCTTCATTGTTGATTTTTTTTCCTTCCTTGGCCATTATGATCGACATCAAACTACTCTCTGGGATCACCTAACTAGCACAATAAAAGTAGATTCACACTTATAGTTTTTATGAACAACTACTAACCAATTGTATATGTATTTATTACGCATCTCTAGAAAATTGAAATTTGGTGGTTTGTCTCTTACTAATCAATTATATATGTTTTTATTAATCATCTTTAGACTACAATAGACTTCTTAAAATGATTAAACATAAAATGCCTTATTATGTACAAAAATTATAATAACTGAATCCTTTGGTGCTGTTTGGTTAGCACAATGTTGCTGAAGAAATTTGAATTGGAAATGCAAAAGGAATCTGTCAGGAATTCGAATCCAATTCCATGTGCTGTATGGTTGGCAGGAAATGGAATTGAAATTAATTTCATATTTTCTTTGGTTCGTAAGAAATGGCATTGGAATTCATATAAAGTTATATAATTGCCCTTCTGTTTTGCTTAAATTTATGTTTTCTAAGTTACATCTAAACACATGTTATATAAAACATTAAAATAGTAAAATTTTAATTTATTGATTGAACATTCATATCAACATATTACAAAAATCATGTTAATAAACATCATAACTTAAAGTCATTCCACTTCTCATCATAATAACATAACCAAAAAATAATATTGTGATACATCCTTATCAAAGATACCAAAAACTTACAAATCCAAAATATTAAAGCAACATCCTAGTAAACACCCCAAAAGAACTTAAAAATCCAAAATACAAATTAACATCCTAATTAATAATACTACCCTTCCAAAAATGTATTTGACCCAAACCTCTCTATCGCCTTCTTCAATTTGCCAAAAGTTTTGTACGTGTATATGAATTCTGAGACGTAGCTGTTAAACAGCACAAATTCAAAGATGTTGTTGTTAAACAACACAAATTAAGGGATGATGTTGTTAACAAAAAGAGATAACAAGAACATGAATCGATTTTCACAGCAAGAAAATAAACAAGAATCGATTTTCACAACAAGAAAATAAACATGAATCGGTTTTCACAGCAAGAAAATAAACAGAATCAGTTTTTACAACAAGAAAATAAATAGGAATCAATTGTCAAAGATTATTATTTCACAGGAAGAAAATAAACAGTCACATATTCGATGAACAAATTCGAGTAATATATTCGATTTTCACAGCAAGGAAACAACCAGAAATTGATTTTAACAACAAGAAGTTTTTCACAGCAAGAAGAAGAAAATGGGTTCGACCAAAGATTGAGAGAGAGAGAGAGAGAGAGAGAGAGATGGAGATGGAGAGATGGGGAGAGAGAGAGAGATAGAGAGAGAGAGTGTGTGACAGAGAACAAGAGGAAGAACTCACCTGGCGTAATGAAGAAGATGAAGGCTTGAAGTTGTGGAGATGGAGATGATGTCGGCTGTGAAGAGAACGACATTAAAATAGGGTTTATTTTTTAGATAGCTTTTGTTAAAAATAAAAGTGTCAAAATCGTAATCTTTTATTTTACTTATTGTTAAGGAATTGATTCCATGAGCTAGTTAAATGAATGTTTTGTCCACCGTTTGAGGGAAAGTTTTTCATTTAGGAATCCTTTTCCTTCCTTTAAACTCCAACCAAATGCAGGAATTCAAGGGTATTGGAATCATTTTCAGTCGAAATCCATTCCATTCCTGCCAACCAAACGCACCCTTATTACTTTACAAATATGGTTGGTATGGTTTATTGTTTTTATGACTTTAATTTAATGTCATAAGAAAATCTAAATAGTTCGACTTTATAATCAGCAAATTAAAACCATAACAAAAAAAATCAAACATTCAAACAAATTATATATAAGATGTTAGAACCCCTAAAAAGTGATTAGACAAAACAAATCATGAGTTTGATCCAATTAAGATTAATGTATGTAAAAGTCTTACAATCTACGATCTTGATTGAAAATCAAATCCCATTATTTTAGGTTACAGTTATCTATATACACACAACTTGTAATAGTAATTTTAATTATATACTATATAAGTATGTATTACTTCAATTCATTTTAAACCACCAAGTACAAAAATTCTAGTTTTTCTGGATCTAGACACATTTTATCCGGTTCCACTCTATCTATTTTGATAATTTCGATTTTTCCGGTTCTAGATCCATTTTACCCGACCACGTACTCGGAACCGGTTCATATATACCAGTCCGGGTTTCAAGTCTTCAAATCCGTCAATTTTGGTTTCTGGTTTTTCTGGGACCAGGTCCAACGGACCGGGTTCAGACCCACTTTCATCCCCAACTTACAATGGTTGATGTTATTTCACTAACATTTCAACATCAACATAATTTTCATAACTTCGCTTGATGATCCTAATTGGTTGCATAAATACGCATATGTGTGAATGGTTGGTGTTATTTCGTTTACATTTCAACATCCTCATAATTCGCATAACTTCGCTTGATGTTGCTAATTGGTTGCCTAAATACCCATATGTGTGCATGTTATGTCATTTATGAAGTCAATTCAAGGGTTGCTATCTAATATCATCGTCCTTTAGTTTTCCTAGTTAACATTGTTTAATTCTTCTCAAATAAATCATAAGATTTTATGGTTGTTTTTTTTTTTTTTTGTTAATAGCACAAGATTTTAAAACATTCGTAATAATCATATTGTACGATGCAATATAAAATTTAATAGACTGAAAAAAAAAGAAAATCAAATACAATCATAAATGAAAATATCAATGTTTTATTTAAAATCTGAAAGTAAAGTAGGGTAAAATGCCATTCATTTTTTTCTAGACAAACTGTGTACAAATATCTTTTTAACACAAAACCATTGTTGTATGTTTTACCCTACTTTACTTTTATATTTTAAATAAAACATTGATATTTTCATTTATGATTGTATTTGCTATTACCAAACTCGTTTTTGCTTTAATCAATCAGTCGAGGTTTTGATCGCCTTCCTCCACCTGACCGCCGCTTTTTCTTTTCCTTTTTCTTTAAAATCACTAACAATATGAACATCTGTCTCTACGCAGTCAGCCTCTTTTTTTTTTCTAAAATCAAGGTTACTGATTTCTAGTCACTAACAAGTAACAGGTATCACTTTTTACGAATCCATCCTTGATTTTTAATTTATGTTTTTATGCTTTTTATCGTTGATTCATACACAAATTTAAAATGCTTGCAAGAACTCTTATATTTTAGTGTTACAGATTTCATTTGTTTTATAATCAACCATGTATTATTGATATGTTTTTATTTATTAGATATGGAACGTATCTCCGTATCTTCCACATGTGAAAGCTTCTAGAAAGTGGAAGCCAAATTCATTTAGGATTTCTCATATACAACTAAGAACTCTTTTTTCCTTTGATACAATAGCCAAAAATCATAATTGTTTGATTACAATAGTAATACATTATGTATTCTTGGTTAATTATTTCCGGTTTGAATATCTAGTTGTCTCAAATGCTGAATCGTTGATGTGTTTACAAGGTTTTTTTGTTTGTTTTTCTAATGTAAACTTTATTTGTGTACTTTTCTGATGCATATATTCACAGAGTTTTATTTTCATGAGTTTGTTGCTTCGATGCTACCTTTTTCTTACTCAGATTTCTAAAGTGTCGTGTGACTCACTATTTTATTCTATGTTTTGACTAGTGTTGTTTTTTTCTCATTCAGATTACTAAAGTGTTGTATGACTCACTATTTCATTCTAAAATAATGAAATAATTTCATGGTTTAGACTTATGTGAAAAACAACTACAGTCTTTTAGAATTCCAATGTTCATCTCACAAAAACAGTAACATTCTTTTAGAATTTCAGGGTCCCAACAACATTCTTTCAGAATTTCAGGGTCCAGCTTACAAAAATAACTACCTTCTTTCTTGAATGTAATGGTTTATCGCAAAACAACATCATTCTTTTAGAATTGTATGAGAGGATCTATATAATGTATTCTCAACTTCGATATCGATTTTATACTTTATTCTCACATGATGTTCTTTGTCATCTATGATTTTTTTGTTTTAGTATAAAAAAACATATTCTTAAAGGAATTACATTCTCATTTGTATTACATTCTACATGATTCTAAGGAGGATATGTCATTTCAATAAAAATGTGTACTTCATTGATAAAAACTTGTTATTCTTGATAATATATACAATATTATTCTTTAAGAATGTCAATTTTTTTAAAAAAAAATAACGTCATATTCTTTAAGAACGAAATGTTTTTAAACTAAAATTCTACTAGAATATTTGATTTTTTTGTTAAGTTACACTGATTCTAAACGAGTAAAAATTAATTTAGAATTGAAATTTAATTAATTTAAGAAATTCATATTTTTAAAATTAATATAATTAATTATCACTTAAAATACTAATATTTATTTTTTTAAATATAGTTTAATTCACTAAAATACACTTATGCTGAAATTTGTGTGATTATATGATACATGTTATCCCATTGTAATATCATAGACACTCAAATGATGATCATCCATTCTATTCATCTGTTGGTCTAGATTCGTCCCTACGAATACACAATAGATAACATCCACACTATAATCTTGCCATATATATATATATATATATATATATATATATATATATATATATATATATATATATATATATATATATATATATATATATATATATATATATAATAAAATTAGAATACATAAATAAATGGTATTGTTTAACTAACGTTTAAAGTAAATTTACATATAAACAAACTAACTCAAATGTTTGAAAACACATTGCTTATATTTAATGTACCATTCGTGATATATTAATTTTTCATAAATGGTAGATGACAAACTTAAATTATAGAAATGGTCACTATTTCATTTACGTTTGTAGAGAATTTACACAAATAGTATTTATTTTAAAAATTTATAGGATTAGTCCCTATTACAACAAATGAACATTAAATGTACATAAATGGTATATGAAATAGACGGTAAAGTTGTTGTATAGCAACTTAAACTTAGGAAGTTAAACTTGGAAAGAACGTATCTGCATCTTAAATATAAGACAAAACTGCAAAAATGGTCCTAGTGGTATGCATTGTGGTATGCATTTTTGAAGTGTGTTAAAAATGATGAACGAATCAATTGATTAAGAAAAAGTAACACACGACACACAAATCTAAATAAAATCAGTTTGGCTCAATTTCACATTTGAAGAGTACAAGAGTGAGAGTACAATATATGATATGGGAATGTTTGAACTGATACTCTAACATAAGTACTTACACTATTTATAGGGTACAATAGACGTACAAAAAATACAAGGACTATACATGACGTATCGAAACTACAATTCCTTGTAAATATATAACATATCAAAATTGCTCAGCTTTCGACACCTACATACACATAACGAAAGATACAACTTTCGACTCACACTATCTACTTTCGACCCTACAATCTCCCCCTTAGTGAGAATAGTCAAAATTTAAAGCTATCATCTTTAGTTTCTGCAAAAGCACCCTGCGAATCTCCATATACATAGAATGATCTTTCTAACCTCAGCCTTTTCTTCAATATCATTCTTTTTGCAATTGTTGATTCGAATTAGGAGATTTTTGAAATGAGAGTTTGAGTATCTTTCAATATCAATTACTTGAAACAAAAACTTAGTTAGCTCCCCCTTCTTATTATTTCCTTGAATAACCACACCAAATGGTTGATGAATGATCTCACCATCATCAAATTTATCAATTTTCATTCTTCCTTTTAGCAACGACTGTGGCATTTTCGAAGTCTTTTTGATAGCTAATTCAAGATCAGTGTCAGTGATAGCCAAATATTCATAATAACTATCAAGAAATGCCTTGATGTGAGCAAACCCAAGAATGAAAGCATCCTTATTCGTCTCTGTAATTTTCGACACATCAACATTGCTCGAGATCTTCGTAACTGTGATGATATCACTTAAGTTCATCAAAGGAAAATCTGCCACTTTAAACTCGAACACCAGGTTATTTTCTCTCACAACAGCATAACGAAAATTTTGTAGCTGTCCTTCGAATAGTGTATCATGCATAATCGCCATTACTTTCATAGTCTTCACCAGTGACTAGACCTCATCCTCATTCTTTCCCAAGAAGGCATGAAAACGAATCTTCAATCTTCTGTAATCGTCTTTGTTATTGAAATTATCAGCTATTTTGAACGGGGAGATGTGAATAGCTTATTATTGATTGGGAAATTGATCTGATTAAAATCCGAATTCTCTGTGTCATAGCTCTTCTTTGGTATTTTCCGGAATTCTGCATTTTTTCCAAGTACAACTATCTCAATCGTTTCATAGCACCAATGCTTGTTGGGATCACCCTTGTTCAAGCCTGGTGGATTGTTTGCTCTTTGTCTCAAAATGTTGTTTATTTGTCTATTTTTCTCCAATTCAATAGCTTGTAAAATATTCTTTTCTTCATCAGAATGTACAACTTGAACAGTTTTTCCTATTTCTTTCGGATCATCATTGGAAGTTGATTTGACAAGGGTTAAACTGATGGGTTATGAGCACTACAACATTCCTATGGTGTACATGCAAACCCTAAAGCTTTGGATCTAGTTTGTCTAATGAACATGCAATAATCATCCAAAGCCATAAACCCTAGATCTAGCATGTGATAATCAATATTAACATAAGAATAGGGTTTAGATCATACCTTGATTGTTATGTAGTAATAACAATCTATTCCTTCTAGTAATTGGCTTCTAAAAGCTTAGAGTCACAAATGCCACTCCTCTAATGGCTCACAAACACCAAGAGCAAGAGGATGAAGAAGGAGAAGAGGAGGAGAACTTCAAAAACGTCCAGAAACCCTCTTGAAAAGGTTAGCCCCGTTTTTGGGTCTCAAGGGGCCTTTAAATAGGTAGGCAATTAGGGTTATCTAACAAGGAAACCCTAATTTGACTGCTTAAGCCCTAAGCAGCCCATGGACCCCTTCTGGAACATGCCTTGGACGAAAATCATATGGGCTTCCCATAGATTTCGTCCAACCTATATTCCAAGGTGATCCATAGCCCAATTGCAAGTATCTTATAATTACAATTCCAGTCCCCTAAGTTTAATTAATCTCTTTTAGCCACAAAATTAATTCTTAATTAATTATTGACTAATATTAATTAAACAATATGATTTCTCTTTTAATATATTATTCTCATAATATATTAATAAATCATAATTAATCCTTTCTCTCTATAATTCATCATATCAAGTTGCTTTGGTGAAGGCAACCCAAAAGGACCATGCACCATCGGGTCAAGTACATACCAAAATAGTTATGGACTTAGACACTAATCCAACAGTCTCCCACTTGGATAAGTCTAATAACTATTCTGCATATGACTTCAGATCCTGATCTGCAATCGTAGCTTTCAAAAGCCGCTGTCAACTCTGATCTTATCAGATACGCGTCCTTTAGATAAGGAATCATATATTCCTCCATTCTAGATATCATATAGACGTGAGACATGGATTGAAATCATTCTCTCAGTCTATGTGTTGTTTCCCGATTTCTGATTTACGATGACTGACTAATTGAACAAATCAAATTAGCCCTGGCCCGGCCGAGCACTTTCCTTTGTCATCACTAAATCATCGAGGGGCCCACAGATATCGCTTTTATCCCACTTTGGGTAAAATGAATGGATAAACTTCGACTCAATGCTCGCTTGTACTCACTCACCGAATCACACTCAACAATACGTTTTATAACACCAAGTTACTAGTGAGTTTACATATTATCAATGTATAACCGAATCGCAAGATACAACTCACACATCTTGGTTTCAAGAATATAAGATATTATCGTCTCACCAATCACTCATGATAAAATCCATGAAGCGATCCAAGTGAGTGTGGGTTTAATCCAATGCTCAAATCATATTCGTAAGCACTCATGAACGTTGTAGCAAACCTTTTCTATGTCTAATATACTTTAGACAGTCTACACACCAATTCATGACAATCTTGTTTCATACCTACTCCCAAAGTATGAGCGACTGTGGAACATTCAAATAATTCGATTATTCTCAAATAACTCAATTATTTAGGAAGTCAAAACATGCAAATTGAAACATAAGAATAATACTAATCTTATATGGCCCCAAACTTTGAGTATAAATAAAACACCTTTTATTTTAATCACCATATTGATTACTCATTATTTGTTTTTTCGGTTAATCAACTTCTTACTTGAATTATAACGACAATTGTCCCATGCTCTTAGCATGCACACTATGTTTACTTATGGTCCTTACTCTGTGAAATAGTATAATTAAATAACATTTTCAATCACACTCATTTTACAATTCCCAATCCTAACCACAAGTGTAAGAATACCAAAATCCTTCCACTTATAGAATATGTTAGATTCTAACACTTTATGCAACGGTCCTTTCATAATGTCATGACACAAAAGTCACCAAGACTCAGCCAATGAAATTACAAAATGCTCTATTGGAGATTGTTACAAAACAATTCCATAGACATGAAGTCTCGCATTCAAAGTACATTCCTTTGAACATCATAAAAGTTTTTCTAATCTACACATAAACTCTTAACGTCCAACTCCCAATAAGGAAACATTTCCATATTTGCCATATGACAACTCATTATTAATAGAATCATATCTAATAATAATAATGTCAATATGATCCTTCCCTTACTATACTTGCAACTGTTCACAAGCAACCAATCCTTGGCGAACTTTAGATTATCCTTGACAATTTTTTAACTAATTCAGTCAAATCCGATTCTAGTCCTCTTTCCCTCTTAATGCCCTAGGCATTCGGAAAATTTTAGAACGGTCGAATATTACAATGACATGATACTTTACCAGTCTTTTGCTATAATATTTCTATTTGCCATGTTCTCGCGATTCGAACTATGAAAAGGGATGCCGTAATCATAATCGAGTGTGAGAACGCAACAAATATTTCCATATATATAGAATTCTCTTATATTGAATCTTTTCAACATAACATTCATATATCTTTTTTTTTACTAAATTTGATTAAAATTTCTCGATCTAAACCTTTAGATTTGAAACGAAGCATACTATTCTCTCCCTTAATTATAGCAAAAACAACTTTTCAACCCCTGCAACTTTGCAAAGTGAAACTTTTGTTTTTCTATAATTAATATTGCCAACTTGCAATACTTAAAATAATGATCATGCTCCCACTAACATGATGATTATATCCTTTTAGCATAACATTTATACTCCTACTAGGTTTGACACGTATTCAGAAAACAGTTGGACTTCTAAAAGACCATACTTATCGACTTCCAAAGTTCATTGTTTCTAATACGATGTGCTTTGATAAGCTTTTATCTAGGCATCTCAAACTCATACACCTTACTTCAGACAGCTCACATGTGTGTCTTAAACAATTCCAGAACTTATAGCAATAAGTCTTGATTGTTCAAACTAATTGCCAAATCTCACAATTCGAACTATGAAAAGGGATGCCGTAATCATAATCGAATTTGAGAATGCAATTTACATAATCGCTATCTCCTTAAAATCTCTCTTAGTGAAAGCGTTTCCTCACAATCATTTTCATGAAGGAGAGAAACCTTATGACACTTAGATTTTATGGTGTATGTGTTCCTATCCATGTGAATCTGTCATAATCATAATCGTAAGATAATGTTCGTGACAAATTCAAACTCTTAAGGACAGAACTTGTTCATTCTTAATTTCTTGCCATCAAGGGTCCCACCATTGCTTCCAAGTTATTTAGCAGCTTACCTATGCTAGTCAATGTACTTTCATTGATCAAGGTGTTTGCCCTTATGCATTCAATTGAGAACTCATAGAACTCATATGCATAATCACTCAACTGGATTGGCACAGAAATAAAATTTTGTCAACACGATAGGTTACAATCCTCAAGTCGTGTGCTAGTGTTTAATAGGTTTACTTCTTGATTTGTTATTGAAACTTTTCAAGATCTTTAGACTCCCACTGACCTCTTGACATATAAGATTCTCTTGTCAAGAAACATTTCTTGAAAAACAAATACTCAAGAGTTAGTGTGTGTCTTTATCAAGACAAACCTACTCACAATTTGGTTACTAGTTGGTCTTTGTCTTATTCAAGACATCACAACTTACCAAAATGTGCAAGTGTAAGAACATTTCTACTTAAGATTATCTCACTCAATTCACAATCTTGGAGTATAACTCTAAGACTTGATATTTGAACGAAGTACGATACATCTTATTAACCATTTCTACAATTCATCATTCCTCTTCTTAGCCAAACTAGTGCACTAAGGTATCCTTAGAGGATGAATTGTAATATGGTTCCTACAATAACCAAGACGATCATAAAACACGATACAAAAGTATTCTCCCTTCTTCTTAGATTGGAGAGCCTTTTATCTTTTCTGCCTTCATTGATTCTTCTTATTCGTTCTGTTATTCATTGAAACTTTTCAATAATTCAGAATTACACTTAATCTTGTAAGCATAATCATGTTTACTAGACTTTTAGTAAATCATGACGAATAAACTTATCGTTCTTTGTGGTGGATTTGACCAGTGCACAACATTGTGTACCAGATCTCCTAGTCCTTCACTTGACTCACATACTTATGTGAACAAGGAATTAGTCTCAATTTCCCAAATACGAAGGTTCTCATTCATCACACAATACCAGTTGCATGATTCCAAGTTTCTGTCCATTTGAAACTTGGGTGATGAGAAACTTTCCTCATTTGGTAAATTTCTGACATTACCACAAATAACATAACTAAGAATCAATTCCATTCACAATATTGCTAACAATGGAACCATTCAAACACCAATTTTCATAAAATCCATCGCAAGGAAATATAAATAAGATAAATCAAAATTTATTTTATTGCGGAAAAATATTGTCCTTACAATGTGATTACAAATGAAAACTATGTAAATATTACTTAGCAATCTATCCTAACTCCAAAGTAGTAGCTCAAACAATCTGATCTTTGAATCACGGGATCAAGATCCATTTCTTCATGACCAGATTTAGCTCACTTCTTTCCTTTTAAGCTTCCTTTTTCTTCTTTGATTCTACAAAACACCAAATGTAATCTTATCACATCATGTGTTAAGAATCAAAAAGGTACTTAATAGAATTAGATAGTGGATTTTACCTGATGCAGAGCCATACATCTTGACTCTCCCATCTCTTAGATCTCTCAGGTAGTCAGGGCAGCTTCGTAACAAATGCCCACTCTTTTGGCAGTAGAAACATATGGATTCTTCTTGGAATGGTACACGGGACTATCTCAGACTCAGCCTTACTCTTGCGTAGAGAAAACTTTTCTGGACTTCAATGTTGCCATTGCCCATAGAGGGTTGGGATATTGACTTACCAGACAAATTTGCTGACCAGTGCACCAAATCATTCCTGATTTAGCAGCAAATAAGCAAATAAGTCAAATCAATAAGGGTCATGTCGTGGTCCATCATATAGTACTCTCTAACGAACTTACATATGATTTGGGAAGTGACTGAAGAACCATGTCAACAGCCAACTTCCTTGAGACATCGACACCTAACATTCCCAAACTATCAATATGTTACCTTTTATTCAAGACATGAGCACATATAGACTTTCTATTTTCATGTCTTTTGCCAATAGGGCTTGAGTGACGTTGAACATTTCAAGTATTTGAACACGTGGGTCAGGGAGAATTATTGGAGGAGGTGGAGGAAGAGAAGCATGATTTTTATTTCCACAATCCAATCGTGGAACATCATCTTCATGTGGAAAACCTTTTTCCAATGGATTTAGGAAGACCATAGTTGTCAAACTATGACATCTATAAAACGGGAGAAAATTCAAGTTTAGTTGATTGAGTCCTTAATAAAACACCCAAATGAGATATTAAGGCTAGGACCCAACACAATATCCTACAAATTGGAAGAGCGATGTTGTAATCCAACCCGCACACCATTTGAAGGTAGGTAAATGACGATTTACCAATTTCCACCATGAAAAACGAAAAAGAATTTAAGTTTGAAATGTATTGAAACTCCTAGATCTGTTGAGATTCATTGAACTTTTCAATGTCATGTTTAATCTCGATTATGCCCTTCATTTGTGACTAGGATACCGAGGATCACAAATAAGGTGTGAATTACCATGCGAATGTACGTGGTGCCCTCAATGTTACAGTCACCTAATCGACGTGCCGGCTAACCACACACGCTCCATCGATCTATGACAAAACATTGAGTCACCCTTCGCTACCAATGCCAAACCCAACTTAGTGTGCTGGTTAACCACACACGCTCCACTAATTGTCTCGACAAGGGTACAAAGTGTAACTCCATGGAATTGCATCGATTTCACTTTTTCCTAAAGTAACTAAGATTTGAGAATTTAGTAAAAACATTTAGTTACTTTATTCATTATACTTTTAATGAGGAGAGGGGTTTGACCTATCCTACCCGTTCGGCTAACGACCCTCCACTAGTCAAGAGTGCGATGGGTAAGAGTGGATACCCATTCAATTGCCATTTTATAGGCAATTTCCTTAAACACCCCTTATAGACCAGCTTCGTGAATGAGGCCTACTAACGGTAAGACTGCATTTTAAGTTATACATATATAATATTAGACTTTTAATCTTATATATAAAATAGGGTGTATTTTACACTTTTAAAATACTAGGTGGTTTAATTTTATAAATTACACTTTTAATTTAATTAAATATAAACCATATCAAAATGGATTTATTAACTTTCTTTTAAGTATACCTTTAATTAACTTAATAAAACCATAAGGGTGTAATTTGAACTTTTTCAAAACTAGGGTTTTAGAATTTAACATTTTAAAATCAAACTTTTAATCAAAATTTAAATTCCAAAACTTGAGGGCAAGTTTTGAAACATTTCAAAAAACATTAGGGTTTAGAATTTAAATATTTCCAAATTAACTTTTTAATCAAAAAATTTTAATTCCAAAACTTGAGGACAAATATTGAAACCTTTCAAAATATTAGGGTTTAACTATTTAAATTTCAAAACTAAAACTTTTGAAGTTCAAATTTAAAACTATGAAACCTAAAGGGAGAAAATTGAAACTTTTCAAAATTTTTCAAGAACATTCTAGATCAACAATTCAAATAAGACAATTAACAATTAATTTGGATATCGAATTTTGACCTAGTCCAATTACTTGCAAGACAATTCACCAAATAACTAAAATAATTATACATTATCATATAAGGCAACAAATATTTGATTAATTGGCAATTATCTACTATTTTGGTAAGGATATTCACCCAAAATCAATAAAAATCGGATTTTACTAATTAAAAACGTTTATGGTAATTATCCCAAGCCAAAAAGGCAAGAAAATCGTGAAATTAAGTTGACAGACCCTTGGACTCGTCGAGTAGGTCCTACTCGTCGAGTCCATGAATGGACTCGGCGAGTTTGCCAGTTAGAACCCAAAAAAATTCGATTTTTCAAGCAAGCAATGAACAATTAAGCATCAATTCATCATACAAACAGCCTAGTCTCTGATACCACTGATGGGTTATGAGCACTACAACATTCCTATGGTGTACATGCAAACCCTAAAGCTTTGGATCTAGTTTGTCTAATGAACATGCAATAATCATCCAAAGCCATAAACCCTAGATCTAGCATGTGATAATCAATATTAACATAAGAATAGGGTTTAGATCATACCTTGATTGTTATGTAGTAATAACAATCTATTCCTTCTAGTAATTGGCTTCTAAAAGCTTAGAGTCACAAATGTCACTCCTCTAATGGCTCACAAACACCAAGAGCAAGAGGATGAAGAAGGAGAAGAGGAGGAGAACTTAAAAAACGTCCAGAAACCCTCTTGAAAAGGTTAGCCCGTTGTTGGGTCTCAATGGGCCTTTAAATAGGTAGGCAATTAGGGTTATCTAACAAGGAAACCCTAATTTGACTGCTTAAGCCCTAAGCAGCCCATGGACCCCTTCTGGAACATGCCTTGGACGAAAATCATATGGGCTTCCCATAGATTTCGTCCAACCTATATTCCAAGGTGATCCATAGCCCAATTGCAATTATCTTACAATTACAATTCCAGTCCCCTAAGTTTAATTAATCTCTTTTAGCCACAAAATTAATTCTTAATTAATTATTGACTAATATTAATTAAACAATATGATTTCTCTTTTAATATATTATTCTCATAATATATTAATAAATCATAATTAATCCTTTCTCTCTATAATTCATCCTATCAAGTTGCTTTGGTGAAGTCAACCCAAAAGGACCATGCACCATCGGGTCAAGTACATACCAAAATAGTTATGGACTTAGACACTAATCCAACATAAACTTGAACCTATTGCACCTTCATTAATCAAGACTCCCTTTGTTTGAACTCTCATCTGAGTGACAATTCCTGTTGATGATGTTGTTGTTGAAGATGAGATAATAGGCTTCATCAAGATGGTTGTTGGAATTTGAGTAGACATTACTTTCCCTACAACAACTCCAGTATCTTCACCAGAAACTTTAGACTAACTAACTCCTCTATCTCCCCCTTGTGAAACGTGCATCGTACGAGGAGCATTAGTTGGGAGTCTAAGAACCAAGTTCCGGATCGGATCCAACTCAACCTTTATACTCGACTCGATATTTTAAACCATCTTATTAATAGATTCTTGAGAAAGTGAAGATTGAGTCGAAAGATAAACTTTCGATAACATTACTTTAATGTCAGACAAGAATTCTTCAACCTTGACAAAAACTTTCTCATCCTTCTCTGTCTTAACTCGAAAATCATTCGAGTAATCTTTGTTGAAGGATGTGATATCTTCGATCAACCGTGTAGTTGCATATGCTACAACATCCACCTTCTTGTGTAACGAAGAGTAATTATCATCAAATTTCTGCACCTCTATAGCCATCAACGTTCGAATTTCCTTCAGTAGGTTCTCTAGAAAAACTTTCGTTTCTGCAAGTTGTTTTTAAAAAAGTTCATGATGTTCTTTTTCTACGTCGCGCAACTTGGAAATATCATGATTGAAAGTACAAGATTGAGTGACTACTTGATCATCACTGCGCTTGTCAACATTTTCAATTAAAGTCTTCAATCGAGACTCTTGAGTTTTCAGAAGATATTCAACTTCGACCCCACTGATTGAGTGCTTATTTCCAGTATCAGCCAAAAATTGAAGTATTGAAATCATTTTGCAGTTGAGAATTTTGAATTGCTTAACTGACATGAATAAGTCATCAGGTATATCTTCTTCCTCGTGACCGAATTGTAGCTCAACAAAAGAAACCATCACATTATCATCATCAGCCTCGTCTTCTTGAATGGTTTTCTCAGCCTTGGGTGAATGAGATGAGAAAATAGTTGTGATTGGTTCTTGTATGACCCCAAAAAAGGTTGGTGAAACTGTTGTAATAGGAATTGAAGAAGTTGATGTTTCGATTGTTGTTGTTGATGTTGTTGTTTCAACAGAATGCATCCTTTCATCCATGTTGACATTAGTGTCCTAATCAGATAAGTACACAGTGATGTCCGAAGTTTCGACCTCCTCGATAACAGACTTGGTATGCGAAACACCATATTGTTTGACTTTCGACTTCTCCTGGATGGTTATGGTTTTTTGTACACCAGAATCGATGTTTGCACCCGTATTAGATACGTTTGTAGTGACATCAGAAACCCGTGTCTCCTCGAAAGTCTATTTGACATGGGTATCCTCCACTATTACTTTCTCAAATTGAACCTATGGTTGATTGTGCTTTTGATTCTTTATCATCTATGCAACATCTAATGCTTGATGCTTCATTGAAGCTGGGGATCCTAGAGTCGAAACCTCACGGAGTACAATTCCCCTTCTGTTAAACTGTAGCTTCTTAAGTCTTTTTGAACCACTATTTTTCGTAGCTGGTTCACATTTTTGTGTAATTGTAGTTGTACTAGGAACAAGATTCTCCATAAAAATTGTCTCAACTATTGGCTCTATAGTTTCGAAAATTGGATCTTGAGTAGGTTTCATGGTTTCAGAATCAGAAGGTTTCTTAGCAGATTTGTTAGTTCGTTTGAGTACCCCTTTACCAGTCTTCGTGGGCATTGTTTCTTTAACCAATTCCTCCTCCATTTCTTTTGGCTTTTCTGCTGGTTTCTTTGTCTTATGATCCTTAGACCCTTTTGATGGTCCTTCTACTCCTTTTTGAGAAATCTTTGGTGGAAGAATACCAGATGGAGTAGAATTGATAGAAGCGAAATACTGCACCAATAATAGATTTTTTAGGATCCACTAAATTGAGCATCGAATCAGGGATTCGAGCAACCACCGAAAATATTATAGCATCATCCACTACAACCTTTGGAATTGTCATCGTAGGAAAGTCATCAGTATCAACGTCTGATGGAATAAGAACATTTTCCTAACTGTAGATTTCCTTCAAAATCAACCCCCAAAACCTAGCACCCGACACCCAATAGCTAGTTTTGAATGAGAAATAGAAGTTTCAAATTCCTCCAACAACAATGAAGCATAGTCAACATTAACACCATAATACAGACCAACCATGATTGAATAAACCGCAATCTTATCCTTATAAAGTCTAGAACTACCCTTTCAAATACCTTAAAACAATTCCAAATAGGAAACTCCGAACACAGGGCAGGCTCGACTTCTTAAAATGACTGATAGTGAAAAGAGTGGGTTGATGTCCCATCTTATTAAACATGTGGATAACCTAATCAGTTGAGACTTCAAAGAAATTAACTGAAGAAGATAGCTCCAAAATTTATGCTAAGTGCTTCTTTGTAAGCTTCTTCGTTTGGAAGACGATATCTAGAAAGTAACAACTGTGGTCGTGTTGTTGTACACTGCCGTTGAAGCAGCAATAGATACCCATTGCACCGGAATGACAAATGATCCAGATAGTGTAAATGAAAGTACATAATTGCTCAGAGTTTGAACGATTATATGCAGTTCATTCGTATACGTATCAAGAGATGGAATGAGACGAAGATGTGTGTGTAGAATATTCATCGTTGGTTGTGCAATCTCATCACCATTGGTAGTAACTTGATCAACATTGTGTTGTGTAGCAGCCATTTGAGTTAATCGGAGAGAATTTTGGAGAGAAAATTGGCCATGAACAGTTAGGGTCTTGAGAGTTTTCAGAGAACATAAACTTGAAATTTTAAGGAACTTTTTCCTTATATAACTGGCGTGAACTTTGAATTCAAACTGCTTCCCAATTAAAGAATGCCACGTGGAATATTGGTTATTTAACCATAACTATAAAAACTGCCACGTGTACAAGTGATGATCATTTTTCTTCTAAATTCCCGTGAAAATCCTGAACCGTCACTTCCACCAGCTCTTTCGCTTCTCCCAACCGGTTAAGAACCGTCATAGATTTCATTACCAAGAGAGAACGTTATAAGTTTCATTACCAAGAGAGAACCATCCTTCGAAATGGAGGCTAGTGTGACATCCCCTAATTTCTCGGCCAGAAAAGACCGATTTAATTTATGCTTTTAAAACAAAGTCAGAGAAATCCTTTTAAAAGATGTTGCGGAATTGGTCCCCAAAACAAAACATGATAAAAGTTTATCAAAACCTTGTTTAAAGAAACATATATTTTCATTTCATATCAAAACCTCGGGATGTCATGTTCCGATACAGATCAAAAGCATAAACAAGACATTATAAGCCTTTCAACAGTTATTTACAACTACTAGCCTATAATCCAAAAATAACTCATCATCATCCGACTATGCTCGGGGTCCACTACCTGTAATATAAAAAGTTGAGTGGTTCAGGCTTGGGAGCCTGGTGAGCATATAGGGTTTTCAACCCACAATAATAATAAATCTGTTAGATTCATCAATCAACAATAACCCTGATTACCCATTCCCGTTATCCTCACTTTACGTCCCTAAACACCTATCACAAGGGACCTAGCCTAAGGATTATCATCAGGATGGACACTACTGCTAAGGGGATTCCTCAGCCATACATGTCCTTAAGGCAACCATGAGGGGGATGGAGTACGCCAATGAACATATAGTTCACCAACACCTACAAGTTGCAAACCTGCTAGTGTTCCACTGGACTGTCTAGAAAGGTCCGTGGTCGTCATCTATACTCCGCTAGATGACTACAACAACAACAACAACATCGAGGCCTCTCATCATTTTAACCCACATTGACTATTTCGTCTACCCATGTTTTACCCAACATATTTGTAGATAAAATACATATACAGTTTAAAACTTGTATAAAACATCTATTCAACAGTCACCTCAAATAAACAATTAATATAATTACACATAGGACGTATTTTAAAGAAAATACTTCATATCTATGTGTAAGGTGAAAGTGACTACACACTCACATGATTTAATGATAATCGGGCAGCACTTCGTTTCCTAAAACGATCGTTTTTAATAAAACCGGGAGTTTTATTGAGAAATCTTTCCGGGTCTTCGGGCACTTCGGAACGTATTTTGGGTGTTTGGTATAATACCGGGGCTTTGGGGGAAGTTGGAATGGAAGAAATATTGTTTAAGGGGTGAAAAATGACACTTTTCCAAAATATACCCGGCAGGTCTCGCACCCTTCTATTTATAGGGGCGAGGCTTCTGATCCGAGGGCTGAGAAGCAAACAAGTGTCAGCAGATGCGAGAGGCAGGTCGCACGCACGTGCGAGGCTCCAGCTGTTGGCTTCTGATTGGACTGAGGTCTAGGTCCGAGGGGTGCAAGGTGGCGCGCCTGCGAAGCTCGGACACGTCAGGAGGGCACGCGTCGGACGCAGGCGAGGCGGCTTCGGATGCGAGGAGTCACTGGGCACGCGTCCTGCTTCGGTTGGGCCTCCCTTCGGTCGAATCAGCAACGAGCACGTGGCATGAATGCGAGAATCCAGGTGACGTGGCCGAACTCTGTCCATGCGAAATTCCTCGGATTTCATGTTTTTTCTTGATTTTTGTGCCAAAACTTCTAAAATCCATAACTTTATCATACATACTCCGTTTTTGACGTTCTTTATATGCACGCGTAGGTAAAATTACGCTCTACAACTTTCGTTTAGACTTCGTCGGCTAATTTTGACCTTAATTTTAATATTATTATTTTTAACAGACCGGGACAGGAAATCCGTTAAAAATTCCTAACTTCTTCATCCGACGTCCGTTTTCGTCTGTCTTTTTATCGTTGTACTACTATTGATGAGACCTTCGATTCTCGTCTAGGTCGTGTCGGCTAAAAATCACTCGATCTAAAATTCGAGTTTTTAGCTGTCTACTACTAAGCTGAAACTTAGAAAAATCATAACTTCCTCATACGAAGTCAGATTTGGGCGTTCTTTTTATGCATACTCTCGGTTTAACGAACACTAAGACTTTCGTTTAGATCACCAAGGCTAAAAATTAGTTTATCAAAAACTCAGTTTTTACGTCATTCGGCACCGTACCGGTTTTGTCGCGGAACTTCGACAGGTCATAACTTCTTCGTTATAACTCGGATTTCGGTATTCTTTATATATCCGGAATCCTTGTCACGACCACTACAACTTTTTTAATAGATATTGGCTTTATCTAGTATTTATTTTCGACGCTCATTTTTATTCTTAATTAATTAAATCCTAATAATTAAGCATAAAACACATAATTCACATAATTCATTTTCATTTCTTCAAAATGAGTTACAAATGTTAACCTAGACTATTATGTCAATATTAATGCCTAGCCTAGAAACACGGGCGTTACAATTCTCCCCCTTAGGATGATTCCGTCCCCGGAATCACACATCAGCAAACAAATGCGGGTAGCGACTCATCATGTTACTCTTCGTTTCCCAGGTGAGATTTGGCCCATTCATATGTTTCCAACGCACAAGCACTAATTCGACCATCTTGCGTCGCAACTTCTTAGTCTTACTGTCAACGATTGCCTCAGGTTCTTCAATTAACATATTGTTTTCGTCCAACCTTAATTCAGAAATTGGAATTATGTCGGGCACATCTCCCGTGAACTTTCTCAAATAACACACATGAAACGTATAATGAATACCCCCTAGTTCTTCTGGTAATTCTAGCTTGTAAGCTTAATTCCCAATCCTCTGAAGAACTTTAAACGGTCCAATAAACCTTGGACTCAATTTTCCCCTCTTACCAAATCTTATAAGTCCCTTCCACGGCTAGACTTTAAGTAAAACCAAATCTCCAACTTCGAATGATATCGGTTGTCTTTTCTTGTCAGCATAGCTCTTTTGTCGATCTTGAGCTGCTAACATCCTTTCCCTAATCACTTTCAACTTTTCAGCAGTCTGATGGACTATTTCAGGTCCCATAAACTGTTTTTCCTCAGCTTCCGGCCAACATGACGACGTTCGACACTTATCTCCATACAAAGCGTGATAAGGTGCCATCTTGATGCTCAAGTGGAAACTATTATTATAGGAAAATTCTACCAGAGGTAAGTGTTCATCCCAGTTACCTTGGAATTCCAGGGTACATGCTCTCAGCATATCCTCCAACGTTTGAATTGTTCGTTCGCTCTGACCATCGGTTTGCGGATGGTAAGCTGTACTCAAACACAACTTGGTACCCAATTCCTCTTGTAGACTCCTCCAAAACCTTGAGGTAAAACGGCTGTCACGATCTGATACAATCGTTAACGGAACACCGTGAAGCCTCACAATTTCCTTCACGTAAGAATTCACAAGCTTATCCATAGACCATTTCTCGTTGGCTGCTATGAAATGCGCACTTTTAGTGAAGCGATCAACGACCACCCAAATCATGTCGTGACCGTTCCTTGTTCTGGGCAGTTTAGTCACAAAATCCATGGTGATGTCTTCCCATTTACCCATGGGTACAGGAATGCCGAGGATCACAAACAAGGTGTTAATAACCATGCAAATTTACTTGGTACCATTAACTTTATCACCTAATTGATGTGCCGGTTAACAACATGCGCTCCACCAATCTATGATAAACATTAAGTTACCCTTTGCCACACATTGTCAGTCCCATGTTAGTGTGCCGGTTAACCACACACGCTCCACTAACGACTTAACAAAGGTGCAAAGTGCAATTTCATGGGTTCGCACCTTTTCACATTTTCCTAAGTAACTAAGATTGGGAATTTATAAGTGTTTAGTTACTTAGTATTTATCATTATACTTTTAATGAAGGGAGAATTATAGTCCTTATCCTACCAGTTCGGCTAACGACCCTCCACCAGTCAAGGAAGCGGTGGGTGAGAGTGGACACCCATTAAACTGCCATTTTATAGGCAGTAACCTTATACCCCCCTTATAGACCGGCTTCGTGAATGAGGCCTACTAACGGTAAGATTGACTTTATCTTATACAATCTATATAATTAAAATTATAATAATAGTATAAGGGTTGAATTTTAAACTTTTAAAATTCTAGGGTTTGATTTGGAATTAAAGCATTCATAAGCAAAACTCTACAAATTCCAAAACTTGAGGGCAAGTATTGAAACTTTTCAAAACTCTTGGATTTTCATAACTTATGAGTTTAATTAAACTTTTAAAAACTTTAATGAAGAGACTCTTGAACATCCATAACTTGAGGACAAGTTATGAAGTCCATAAAACTATTTATGAAAAAAAGACTCTTCATTTTGTAACCTATGACACTTTTATGAGTTTTAAGATTCATAAATGTGACTTTTCATATAACTTGAGGACAAGTTACAAAAGCACATTTTATGAACTACTTTTAGATCAATTTGGATTGAAAACAACTAACACATAATTTTTCCATTAATCTAAATTAACTCATAAAACAAAGTGACACAAAAAAACTTGGTAATCCATAACTTGAGGACAAATTATGGACTCCTTTAAAATACATTTAGATCAAGAATTAACTAACAAACAATTTTGCAAATAATTCCTATGATCTACCAAAACTCATAAGCATGAACAATCCATATCAACAATTTTCAAGAATCATATAAACATATATAAAACTTAAAACTTTGATAATGACTTTGAAATTGGTTTACCATAATCATTACCACATCAAAAATAGGTTTTATAAGTCCAAAACAGTTTAAGGTAATGATTCTAGATCAATTCCAGCCTTAAAAGTCAAAAATATGCTGTCAGGGGCTTCTACTCGTCGAGTGTATGAACCTACTCAACGAGTAGGATGAATTTCTTCATGGAATCGGCGAGTCCATCAGTGGACTCGGTGAGTCCAGTTCCCAGGAAGCCAAAATTTTCGATTTTTAAGCTATTTCAGCATGTATAACTTGAAAACAAGCCTAAGCTCTGATACCACTCTTGGGTTTTGAGCATTCTAACACTCCTAAGGTGTACATGCAACCCTAAATACCTTGGATCTATGTTTTCTCTATTATACATGCAAATATTAGTTTTCCAAGGTATTACCCTAACTAGCATACAATCATATGTACTAGGATAACAAAACTAGATAGAATACATACCTCTTTGTTGTAGCTTGATTCCATGGAGCTTAAGAGCCTAGTGCCCCAAGTCTGACACCTCAAATGGTTCACACAACATCAAGACAACTTGGAATAACCATGAGAAGAGATACATGTCTCTAGAAATCGGCTTGCCCTCTTGTGTATGTACTAGTGCCAATTTCACCAACCAATGGGGTCTTTATATAGTGTGCACAATAGGGTTACACCATGTAACCCATGACTTTACCCATTCCTTATGCTCCATGGGTTTTAACCTCCATGGAGTATCCATGGGTCACCACATGGGTTAAACCCAACATAAGGAATCATGGATCATAAGCCCACGTATATAAGAATGAATGATTTACACAATCAATCCCCATATATTTAATTGGTCTCTTTTGATCACTAAATTAATTCTTGATCAATACTAATTAAATAATATGATTTCATATTAATATATTAGAACTTATAATATATTAATATGTCACAAATATCCTCTTCTCACAAAAGGTCTATCCAAATGTTCCGATGCCATGCAACCCAAATGGACCATGCCGGGTCGGGTCAAGTATATACCAATTATAGTTATGGACTTAGACACTAACCCAACAGTGTCTTGGTTTTCCTGGATTGATTTGAGGTCAAGCTACCACTAGATGAGGGCTAGAGAGGAAGATATATAGAAGACAACCTTTTGGACTCATTATGCTCGTTATTAGTTCGTAGTGATACCCTTTGGACTCATCAATGCACCAACAACATTCACGGATCTGATGAACCTAGTGTGTAGGTCGATGCTTGACCAGTTTGTGATCGTATTCATTGATGATATCTTGGTCTATTGTAAGACTAAGGATCAACATGCATAAAATTTGTGCAAGGTTTTGGGGGTATTAACAAATGAGAGGTTGTATGCCAAGTTCTCCAGTTGTGAGTTCTGGTTGCGTGAGGTTCAGTTTCTGGGAAACCTCGTCAATTAGGACAATATTATGGTCGATCCGGCCAAGATCGAGGTAGTGTTGCAATGGGAGGTTCTGAAGTCTCCATCTAAGACCATCAGTTTCCTTGGGTTAGTAGGTTACTACAGCAGTTTTATCTAGGATTTCTCTAAGATTGTCGTTCCACTCACCTGCCTGACAAAGAAGGGTGTGATTTTCAATGGGGGTTCTGAGCAACAGGCAAATTTTGAGACTCTAAGGCATAAACTATATGAGGATACAATATTGACCCTCCTAGAGGGTCTTGATGATTTCTTGGTTTATTCTGATGTATCGATCACAGGTTTAGGAGCAGTGCTTATGCAGCGTGGACGAGTGATAGTTTACACTTCTAGGTATTTGAAGCCTCATGAGGCTAATTACCCAATACATGATTTGGAGTTAGGGGTGTGGTTTTTTCCCTCAATATTTGGTGACACTACTTGTATGGGGTTCGTTGTACCATCTACACAAATCATAAGAGTTTGAGGTATCTGATGGACCAACCAAACCTGAACATGAGGCAGCATAGATGGCTCGACGTAGTAAAGTACTACGATTGTGAAATTATGTATCACCTATGTCAGACCAATGTGGAGGCTGATTCATTGCGTCATAAGGCGACTATTGCACCCATTCGAGACCTCTATATCAGGATGACTATTGTCACCCATATTTTACATATGATTAAGAGGGCACATACTAAAGCAATTAAGGAAGATAACCAGAAGAAGGAAGAGGTACTCGTCCAGGTTTCTGCATTTGACTATGAAAGTCGAGGTTATTGACTCTCCATGGCAGAGTCTGGGTTTCTTATTCTAGCGGGGACCGAAAAATATTTATGTAGGAAGATCATAAATAGAAGTTTTTTATTCATCTTAGCGCCACGAAGATATATAGGTTTTTGAGGCACGGTTACTGGTGGCTCTGCATGAAACGGGATATAGCTTGGTACATTGAGAGGTGCTTGACTTGTCAAAATGTCAATGTCGAACATTAGATGCCGCACGAAAAATTGTACCCCTTGGAGATCCTAGTTTGAAAATGGTAACATATCACCATGGATTTCATCAGGAAGCTACTGAAGACTACTAGGGATTTCGACGCTATCTAGGATTAATGGTTATTGTGGATTGTCTGACCAAGAGTCCCCATTTTATTGCTATCCAAGAGAGCTTTTTGGCCAAGAAATTGGTCGACAATTATATTCGGGAGGTAATATGGATCAGTACATTATGTACATTATGAACCATGCAAACAATAACAATTCATAAAGTAGTGGAATCTTAAACAAAACTCCATGAATATACATTATATAATAGAATTAGTCGTTACAAAAGTTGTAACAATTCCCCAAAAGTACATTGCCCAAATACATCTTGAAATACAACGACACAACCAAAAGACAAAACATACCAATGATCATCATCTGCTTTTTCATTTTTTTTCTTCAGAGTTTCACCTCAGTTAGCAATTACTGGATATGACCATCAACCAATTCCCTCTCAACAATTCTATGACATTTGTGCTTCTCCACCTTCTTTTACAACGTAGTAACTTGAGTAGTCCTACTTAATAAGTCTTCAATCCTCATTTTTTTATTCCAGATGGTATCCTTATAGTGTTTAGGTAGAGGTGGCTCTATCCACTTGAAGAACTTACAATTGTCATATTATATCTACAAAACAAACACATATTAGGGTTTTTTATAGCTAAATGAGGTTACAAACTGAATGTAATGATCGATTGATTTATGGGTATATAAAGACAAATGTTAAAATCAAAACATCGTTACCTTTAACAAAATATATAATCAACCCCATAATCGAGGTTTACAGCTCATAATATAGGGTTTTCTCGATCTAAATGAGTTATTTTTGTACAAAAGTCAAGACTTTTTGGGCAAAATGCTTTCACAAATTTTACGTGCTAAAAAGGATAATTTGTTGTGTTTTAACCGGTTAGAAGGTCAGTAAACAAAAGTCGTTGCTTATGTTTATGATTGAGTCCAGATGTGTGTCTAGTCAGCTTAATACATAAGCTAATAAGGATTGAAGCATTTTGTTTTAAGTAAGCTTACTCTCGATGGCTCAAAGTTACAAAAATAAAAATAAAAAATAGACAAAATTGCAAAAATGGTCCCTATGGTTGGCAAATTTATGTGATTTTGGTCCAACAAGTTTTGTTGGTGCACCACTGGTCCAAAATTGGATCTTTTTATTGGTTTTGGTCCCTGTCAACATGAAAAGACTATAATACCCCTTATATCTGTTTTTTAATTATTCTATATTTATTTAACTGGTTTTAATTAAACAAAAATAAAAAAAGGGCCACCTCTGCTTCTTTCTTGGCCTTCTTCGGAAACCCCTATCCGTTTCTATAATCTTTTCCCCCTCCTTAGTTCAACTCTACTACCACCTCCCTGTTTTCTCTATAGTTTTTGTTCGAGATGAAGATATGAAAAGAACATCATCCTGATGTTTTTCAATTTCTGTAACCTCAAGAGAAGAAGGAATTCGGCGACGACCACAGTTGGCGGTGGGAGGTGGGGCTTCTGTCGTCGTCGGAGGCAAGGTCGGCACCTTGGCTTCACGTTGTCCGACTTGTTCCACCTCTGCTTCTTTCTTGGCCTTCTTCGGAAAGCATTGGACTTGCACTTTATCAAAACGCAGCTCACCCCATCCAATTAGAGCCATCGTCGGAGCTAGGACCTTCACTTTATGTGTTGTCGTTTGCTGTATCCGGCCACCAAATTGTTGTATCTGATTTCCTCTGCCACTAGCATTAAATTAAAGACCATCACAGCTTCCTTAGCTCCTTAATTTATGTATCAGGCAAGCCACAAGAATCCATATCCCTTTCCCTTCCCATATCTCTCAATTTCTACTCCATTATCGACTTTTGATTTTGGTTTCTGAAAAAAATATTAGAAACAATTTTCAGATTTGATTTTTGTGGAGAATTCGATATGGGGACTTTAGTTTTTGGATTTGATTTGGGGATTTAAGTTTATCTGGGGTGGCTAGTGTCTTCAAGATTAGACAATGGGAGGTGGGGTGAGAAATTGGCAGTTTAGGCTGTGGGAGGTGGGTTGTTGTCGTCACCGGAGTCAAGGTTGTCGGTGGAGACTGTTGATCGATAGAGTAAGAGTGGTGGGGATTGGGGATGATGACTTAGGTAGGGCGTTTGGGATATTTTTGGTTTATTTAATTAAAAAAAATAAGAAATCTTAAAGAAAATAGATAAAAAGAAATTAAAAAAACAATTCTAGGGGCATATTCGTCATTTTAGGTTGGGTGTGGATCAAAACCACACAAAAATGTGAACCACAGGAACCAAAACCACATAATATATCTATATTTGGACCAGTGTTCCACCAACAAAACCTTTTGGACCAAAACCATAGAAATTTGCCAACCAGAGTGACCATTTTTGCAACTTTGACTAAAAAATAAAAATAAACTTTAGTGACCGATTAAACCAAAACCAAAACTTTAATGTGCTTGTTAATAACCATATTTTATATTACCATTTTTACACATTTATATGCGCAAAAAAAAAAAAAAAAAAAAAAGAAAAAAAAACTTAACAATTCAAAAACATAACCAATTTTTTTTTTTTTGATCGGAGCATCTCAAACCAGTTGTAATTGACTAATATGATTTAGTAACTCATGAAGATAAATGTGTGTATGAGTTGCTTATTTTCTGAAGTTATTAATTATTTCAAAGGATTGATTTTAAATTCTGAATATTAATTTCCACACCTGCTAAAAATGTTATCATCGTTCATGGATGACCAATGTACTCTTAAAGAGGAACATATGTAGTGCATTTTTTTTTTTTTTGCCTACTTCTTGTACTATAACCAAACCATTATGTTGGTTGGCCAAAAGAAAGAAAATTTGGATATAAAGATAACAATGTCCAACTATTTACGTTCCATATTAATTGTTCTTTTTCCTTAGATCGAACGTTGCATATGTGACTAATATAGTTTTGGCAAGAAATGAATTATTGAACTTTATCGATTATGCCATCATCTTATTCTAAACCATCTAATCCACATGAAATACAAAGATTAATTACATAATAAACTTACACTAATTACATATATAATTAACTTACACACACATATCCATTCATTGATTTGATTAATTATTAGCGAAATGAATGATACTACAGATTTAAAATGAGGTGAGGTCAGGGGTGATCGAGGCGATTGATGAGATACAGTGCATTACTGGTGACTTTAGCCACATTTGTTATCTTCTTTTTGACGTCGGATCTCACCCTCCCTTCGATCTCCTTGAACCCATCAAGACATGTATCTTCGTTTGTCAATGCTGCACTCACCCATGTCTCGGCATTGCTCATCTGCCACCTGAATGTCCCTCTTCTCAGCTGCTTCAGTTCACCGAGCGTCTTCCTGAGATCGTCGACGGAATCCGATATCTGGGAAGCGCAGTCCTTCATCGCCCCTATCTCCCTTTTGTTCGCCTCCTTCTGCAGGCCGGAAAGAAAGTCGGACGCCTTGGAGGCTCGAGAGATGCTGACTTTGATGGCGGCCTGTGCTAGCTCCCGTGGGGTAGTGACGGGGCCTTTGTATAAGGTGAGGCTGGTGACACAGACCTTCGGGAAGGTGGCGTGTAGGCATGAGGAACGGACTAGATCTGGAGAGGGGGAGGGTTCTACGGTTGTGGCGACGGAGAGAGTATAGAGGATGAGGAAGAGGGCGGCGAAGGTAGCCATGGAGGAGAGGAAGTGAAGCTAGTTAGCAAAGTGTGATTGGTAGTAGGTGGGAAGCAACTAAATAGGAGACCGTCACAAAGGAGAAGATATTAATGTGACTGAAACAACGCGTGATGGGCTCACCCTAGCATAACATAAAGAAGTAGCAGTGAAATAATGGATACCATTTGAAAGAGCTTTTTATTATACGAATAAATCCTAATATAAAATCTGTATACATTTTTTTTAGTAATATACTTATAAAAATAAATATTATAAATGAAAGATTATCCCGAAATAACTGATTATATTGACTATATATCTATTTGCCAAAAAAAAAAAAAAAAAAAAAAAAGACGAACATCAATCATGAAACACCATATTTCAGATTAATCAATTACGAGTTGGATCGTCCAACATCGGAAGTAACCACGTTCGTAATTTGACCTCTAGTAGAATATGAATCACAAAATTGCTTACGGTGCACTACAAAAAATCATGTCATTGTCGGCAAAGGTGTCAACGGTTATGCCTTGAGAGACCGTTCCGCATGAACTCTTTGTGGCAACCCCAAATCGTCCGATTGACATTCTAATCCTATGAATGGGAGTCCGTTTCGCTTAAACTCAATAGCGGCGACATCAATACCGGCGATTTTTTCGCAGGCTAAAGGTCGAATAAAAGACGCAGTAATAATTCCTTCCATAGCCGTCGCCGCAATTGAATCGAGTCGCCGGTAAAGGTTTTTGCGTCGCCGATATTGCTTCATGTAGATAACCAAAAAAATCAACGCCTCTTTTCCTTTTCTGCTTTTGTTTCTCTTCCAGATTTGCTCATGTTTTTTTCTTCCCCATTCGTCGATGAGTCGTACCGATTCAGGCCACCAGCGGCGACATCACGTTTTTTCTTACCCACTGTGAGATTCCGACAAGAAAACCGGCGACACATTTACAGTTTCTCTGGCGACTATAAAGCATTTCCGGCGACGTAGGGCATCTCCAACACATTTCTCATTATCTTTCTCTTGTAACATCGATTTTAGCTTATAATAGTGATTAATTGAAAAAAAAAATTGTCATTTTAAGTTTTTGATTTTCTGCTTTCCGATGACTGTTGCTGTCATCATCGGCGACTACCGTCACCACTACACCATATGTTGATTTCTGCCACCACATGTTTTATTTACTGTAAATTTCGAGATTAATTGCAAAATATGTGTATTTGTATAAATTATGTGAAATTTGGTATATGTGTATATTTGATATATGTATGTGAATTTATGTGTGTTTGGTGTATGTATGTGAAAATATGTGTATTTGGTGTATATGTGTGAAAGTATATGTATTTGGTATAAGTATGATGCTATTATGTATGTATGTGAATGTATGTGTATTTGGTGTATATGTGGTATATGCATTTGAAAGTATGTGTATTTGGTATACATATGATGCTATTATGTATATATATGTGAAAGTACGTGTATTTGGTATAAATAGGATGCTATTATGTATGTATGTAAATGTATGTGTATTTGGTGTATATGTATGTGAAGTTTATGTATTTAATATAAGTAAGGTGCTATTATGCATATATATGAAAATATATGTATTTGGTATAAGTAGGATGATATTATGTATGTATGTGAATGTATGTGTATTTTGTATAAGTAGAATGCTAGTATGTATATATGTGAAAATATGTGTATTTGGTATAAGTAGGATGCTATTATATATGTATGTGAATGTGGTATAAGTAGGATGCTATTATTGAAAAAAATCAAATAAAGTAGGATGTTATTATTGAGAATGCTATTTTTTGTAAAAAAAAATATAATAAAAAAAAATAAAAAAACAATGTGGATTGTAAAAAAACAAATAAAGTAGTATGCTATTATTGAGAATGCTATTTTTTCTAAAAAAAACAATGTGGATTATAAATAAATAAATAAATAAATAAAGTACGATGCAATTATTGAAGATGCTATTTTTGTAAAAAGAAAAAAAACAATAGGAATTGTAAAAAAAAAACAATAAAGTAGGATGCTATTATTGGCAATGAAAACATAAAGTAAACTACTACAATAGAAAAACAACAACAAAATATAATTGTTCAAAATACAATGTTATAATTTAAAAAAAAACAAAAATAAATTGTTATAAATAACAAAAATATAAATTAAAAAAAAAGTACAATGCTCAAATAAAAAAAATAAAAAACAAAAAAAAACAGTGTAATATTTAAAGTACTATGTTGTTATAGAAAACGTAAAGAGAAATCAAATACCATAAATAACAAAAATTTACAAAAGTAAGATGTTATATATATATATATATATATATATATATATATATATATATATATATATATATATTGTAATGCCCGTGTTTCTAGGCTAGGCATTAATATTGACGTGATAGTCTAGGTTAAGCTTTGTAACTCATTTACAAGAAATGAAAAGGAATTATGTGAATATTATGTGAATATTATGTGAAAATTATGTGTTTTATGCTTAATTATTAGAGTTTAATTAATTTAGAATGAAAATGAGCGTCGAAAATAAATATTAGATAAAACCGATATCTATTAAGAAAGTTGTAGTGGTCGTGACAAGTATTACAGATATATAAAGAATACCGAAATCCGAGTTATAACGAAGAGGTTATGACCTGTCGAAGTTTCGCGACAAAACCGGCATGATGTTGAATGACGTAAAAAGTGAGTTTTTGATAAACAACTTTTTAGCCTTAGTGATCTAAACGAAAGTCGTAGTGTTCGTTAAACCGAGAGTATGTATAAAAAGAACGCCCAAATCTGACTTCGTATGAGGAAGTTATGATTTTTCTAAGTTTCAGATTAGCAGTAGACAACTAAAAACTCGAATTTTAGATCGAGTGATTTTTAGCCGACACAACCTAAACGAGAATCGAAGGTCTCGTCAATAGTAGTACAACGGTAAAAAGACAGACGAAAACGGACGTCGGATGAAGAAGTTATGAATTTTTAACGGATTTCCTGTCCCGGTTTGTTAAAAATAATAATATAAAAATTAAATTCAAAATTAGCCGACGAAGTCTAAACGAAAGTTGTAGAGCGTAATTTTACCTAGGCGTGCATATAAAGAACGTCAAAAACGGAGCTCGTATGCGAAAGTTATGAATTTTAGAAGATTTTGGCACAAAATTCGAGAAATTTCGCATGGATAAGCTTCACCCGGAAAAGCCACGTCACCTCGCATGAACAGTAGCCGCATGTCGCTTCCAGATTCGACCGAAGTCTCAGCCCTCGCACATCCGACGCGTGTGCACCCCCGTGTCCGAAGCAGCTTAGTCACCCGGTGACGAGGCTCGTACGAAGCCTGACGCGTGGCCTCGCATGCGAGACGTGTCCGAGCTTCGCTGCTGCCACCTGTCCGAGCCACGTGCCTTCGCCTCCTGCTGCCTCGTGCCCTCGCTGCTGACTCACTCCTCTCGGCCGACCTTAGGATCTCCCCTATAAATAGAAGGCTGCGAGCCTTCTCGGGTAATTTTGAGAAATTGCCATTTTACACCCCTTTTTCAATATTTTCACTATTTCCACTTCCCCCAAAGCCCCGGGATTAATTCCAACGCCCGGAACACGCCCCGAAGTACCCGAAGACCCGGAAAATTTTATCTTTTCGGTTTTGAAGCCCAACCTTCGCAGAGCCCGGTTTTTCAATAAAACTCCCGGTTTTATTAGAAACGATCGTTTTAGGAAACGAAGTGCTGCCCGATTATCGTTAAATCAAGTGAGTGTGTAGTTACTTTCACCGTACACATAGATATGAAGTATTTTATATAAAATACGTGATGTGTGAATATATATATTGTTTGTTTATTTGAGATGGATGTTGAATGAATGACTTATACAGGTTTTTAAATAATTTAAACTGTATATGTATTTTTATCTACAAAAAAATGTTGGGTAAAACATGGGTACATGAAAAAGTGGGTGTGTGATGAAAGATGAGTTGGATAAATGAAATGATCAGTGATATAGATCATGAGATGAGGGTGAGTGGTGAAATATGAGAAAAACCCTTACCCAAACGTTGGCCCCCGTCATTCAGCAGAGTATGGATGACAACCATGGACTATTCTAGATGATCTGTGGAACACTAGCAGACTCGCAACCTGTAAGTGTGTGAACTATATGTTCATCAGTCGTACTCTAAAAATCCATTGACATGTATGGCAAGGAGATTCCTGTGAATAATACTGTCGATAAATAAGAGCTATGGACTTAGCACATGTTGTATAAACCCTGGCAGCTATGGACTTAGTGCCTGTTGTATAAACCCTGGCGACGATGTGACTTCGTGCCTGTTCCTTAGGATGAATCCTTAGGAATGAGTGATAGTTGAATCTTAGGGTAAATCCTTAAGAAATAAATAAGATAATGGGGTTGGGGTAATTTGGTTGATTGTTGATGTTTAAGCATAACAAATTTATTTATTGTGGGTTGAAAACCCTATATGCTCACCAGGCTTCCAAGCCTGACCCACTCAGCTTTTTATATTACAGGTAGTGGACCCCGGGCATAGTCGGATGATGATGATGAGTGATTTTTGGATTATAGGCCAGTAGTTATAAATAACTGTTGTAAGGCTTATAATGTCTTGTTTATGCTTTTGATCTGTATCGGAACATGACATCCCGAGGTTTTGATATGAAATGAAAATATATATTTCTTAAAGAAAGGTTTTGATAAATTTTATCATGTTTTGTTTTGGGAACAAATTCCGCAACATCTTTTAAAAGGATTACTCTGATTTTATTTTAAAAAGCATAAAATAAATTGGTCTTTTATGGCCGAGAAATTAGGGGATGTCACAGTTGGTATCAGAGCATTAGTTTAAGCGAACTAAGAAATTGTAGGATTTCTAGACTTAAACTTAGAATGCTAAGTGATGATTGTGAGATGAGTGTCTACCATATTTTAGACACGATCACTAGTTTATTTTAGGAAAGATGCCTAAAATGCTTTTATGTGCTAAATGCTATATGTTTGTCATATATGCCATTAATTGTTCGGATCTATGGTCTGTTGCCGACGGGTCTGAAACCTTATATGTGTAGGATTCTAAACGTATGACTACGATATTAGAACTAACATATAAACGTTTCGGAGTAATAACGAAGATTTAACGTCTATCGAAAATAAAGATCTAAATTCACCTACGATTGGTGTATAGATCGAAATGGCGAGTACGTAAAGTGAATTCAGAAATGATAATCCACAGCCTGAGCCAATCACGATGGCTGGGGTGCAGACAATGGTGCGTACGATGTTGGATCAACAGATGGAAGAGACAAAACGTTTACTTCAACAAAGTAAGGATGAACTTACTGTGCCAGTACGTCAGGCATCTGTTCTTGAGGCAACTATCTGGGTTGCTAAGTATATTGAAGAAATGATCAATGACAGGACCGCCAACAAGGTTGAAGTTGGCAAGAAGAGGAAATTTGAGGGGTCTTCAAGGCCCAACAAGAGCAACATATTCTCAAAGTCTGGCAAAAGAGGAGGTAAAGGAAAATGGTGCGGGAAGTGCAAAAATAAACACTCTGGAAATTGTGGCAGGAAGGTGAATTGCTTTAGGTGTGGAGAAATTGGGCATTACGCCAATGAGTGTACGATTCCCAAGGAGGTGTGTTACGGATGTAAGGAAGAAGGCCATATTTCTAAGGACCGCCCGAAGAAAAATGAAGTAACAAGGCCAAGCGCACCGCCAACGCCAAGGGAATTTCAGAATATCCTTGACGAAGAAAATAACAACGCTAGGAATTAGAAGTAAAGACTTGATACCCGAAGATCAAGTTATGAAGTAGTAATGTGAATAGTAACAAGTGGCTTAGCCTATTATAGGCATAGTATAGGGTAAACTTGAACCTTTGTGTAATCGTTTCAAGAAAATAATATAAACCCTGGTTTTGTCATCTGATGAATTGAATGACTATGTGAAATTCTTATATGGTGATTTGGAGAACTGCGAGACAATACTTGGGACGAGTATGAGTAAGTGTGAATGATATTAGAGGCCTATACTACCGGAAGCACAGGACTCGTACTTGGATCAAGGAAAGTCACAAGGTTACCAAGGAGCTAGTAATTGATTCTGTCTTGTTCTAGTCTGTTGTTACCATCGTTTCGGTAATGACTAAGAAGATGATTGTTATTCCGACCTTAGAGGTCATATCAAATCGAGTACGACTAAGATAAGTATGTCACGTGGTTGAGAGAACCAAGTTCGATGTAGCATTTGACTTAAGCCAGAAGATTGAAGTGAAAGATGATCAAAGCGATCAATAAAAGTATCACGCTCATTGTTAAATAAGTTGGTAGTTAGAAATGATACATGATGAACTATGATTATATCACATTAGAACATGAAGGAAGGTATAGTTTGTTCCGAAATTTGTCTCTAAGAGACCTGAGTCTAAGCAGTGCACTATACGATGAGAGATCATTAGAACATGACCCATCGGTCTGTTACAATGAATGAAGGAAAGTACTTATTCTAAGAAGAAGAAGGAGTCCTCAATAGGGATTTATTTTGTAACTCGAAGGTTACAATTGAAAGTCCTACGGAGATCTGAAGCTTTTTAGGATTAGCTGGATATTACCGAAGGTTTATCCAAGACTTTTCTTCGATCGCGACTCCATTAACAGCTTTGACCCACAAAGGAGCTATTTATACTTGGAATGAGAAGCATAAGGAAGCTTTTGAGAAGTTAACAAAGAAGTTGTGTGAAGCACCGATTCTTTCGTTACCTGAAGGAGTTGATGACTTCACAGTTTATAGTGATGCCTCGGGAGTTGGGTTAGGTTGTGTTATGACCCAAAGGGATAAAGTGATAGCATATGCATCAAGGCAATTGAAAGAGCATGAAAAGAACTACCCCACTCATGATCTGGAGTTGGCAGCGGTAGTATTCGCCTTAAAGATATGGAGGCACTATCTTTATGGTACTAAATGCAAACTTTTCACTGATCATAAGAGTCTTCAATATCTCTTTAATCAGAAGGAATTGAACATGAGGCAACGACGCTGGATAGAATTACTCAAGGACTACGACTGTGAGATACTTTATCACCCTGGTAAAGAAAATGTTGTTGCTGATGCTCTCAGTCGGAAGGTAAATCTTGAAAAGAAAAGGCCAAGAGCGTTGAGAATTGAAGTTGTCTCGACAATTGTGGAAAGTATAAATAAAGCTCAAGAGGAAGCTTTAGAGAAAAATGACCGAAAGGAGGAATGTTTGGGTAAAACGTTGGTGTTTGATACAAACGGTCAAGGACTGAAGGTATTCAAAGATAGGATTTGGGTACCTAAGACGGGAGAAGTAAGAGATCTTCTGATGGAAGAAGCTCACACGACCATGTACTCGATTCATCCCGGCAGTACAAAAATGTATAATGATCTAAAACCCTATTACTGGTGGCCGACGATGAAGCTCGATGTTGCTAAGTATGTGGCCGAGTGTGTAACTTGTGCTAGGGGTTAAGGCACAACATCAGAAACCGTATTGGAGTTTAGAACCTTTACCTGTACCCATGGGTAAATGGGAAGACATCACCATGGATTTTGTGACTAAACTGCCCAGAACAAGGAACGATCACGACATGATTTGGGTGGTCGTTGATCGCTTCACTAAGAGTGCGCATTTCATAGCAGCCAATGAGAAATGGTCTATGGATAAACTTGCGAATTCTTACGTGAAGGAAATTGTGAGGCTTCACGGTGTTCCGTTAACGATTGTATCCGATCGTGACAGCCGTTTTACCTCAAGGTTTTGGAGAAGTCTACAAGAAGAATTGGGTACTAAGTTGTGTTTGAGTACAGCTTACCATCCGCAAACTGATGGTCAGAGCGAACGAACAATTCAAACATTGGAGGATATGCTGAGAGCATGTACCCTGGAATTCCAAGGTAACTGGGATGAACACTTACCTCTAGTAGAATTTTCCTATAATAATAGTTTCCGCTCGAGCATCAAGATGGCACCTTATCACACTTTGTATGGAGAAAAGTGTCGAACGCCGTCATATTGGCTGGAAGCTGGGGAAAAGCAGTTTATGGGACCTGAAATAGTCCATCAGACTGCTGAAAAGTTGAAAGTGATTAGGGAAAGGATGTTAGTTGCTCAAGATCGTTAAAAGAGCTATGCTGACAAGAAAAGACAACTGATATCATTCGAAGTTGGAGATTTGGTTTTACTTAAAGTCTCGCCGTGGAAGGGACTTATAAGATTTGGTAGAAGGGGAAAGTTGAGTCCAAGGTTTATTGGACCATTTAATGTTCTTCAGAGGATCGGGAATCAAGCTTACAAGCTAGAATTACCAGAAGAACTGGAGGGTATTCATAATACATTTCATGTGTGTTATTTGAGAAAGTTCACGGGAGATGTGCCCGACATAATTCCCATTTCTGAATTAAGGTTGGATGAAAACAAGTGGTTAATTGAAGAACTTGAGGCAATCGTTGACCGTAAGACTAAGAAGTTGCGACGCAAGATGGTCGATTTAGTTCTTGTGCGTTGGAAACATACGAATGGGCCAAATCTCACTTGGGAAACGGAGAGTGACATGATGAGTCGCTACCCTCAGTTGTTTGTTGATGTGTGATTTCGGGGACGTAATCATCCTAAGGGGGAGAGAATTGTAACGCCCGTGTTTCTAGGCTAGGCATTAATATTGACGTGATAATCTAGGTTAACCTTTGTAACTCATTTAGAAGAAATAAAAAGGAAATATGTGAATATTATGTGAAAATTATGTGTTTTATGCTTAATTATTAGGGTTTAATTAATTTAGAATGAAAATGAGCGTCGAAAATAAATATTAGATAAAACCGATATCTATTAAGAAAGTTGTAGTGGTCGTGACAAGGATTACGGATATATAAAGAATACCGAAATCCGAGTTATAACGAAGAAGTTATGACCTGTCGAAGTTTCGCGACAAAACCGGCACGGTGCCGAATGACGTAAAAAGTGAGTTTTTGATAAACTACTTTTTAGCCTTAGTGATCTAAACGAAAGTGGTAGTGTTCGTTAAACCGAGAGTATGTATAATAAGAACGCCCAAATCTGACTTCGTATGAGGAAGTTATGATTTTTCTAAGTTTCAGCTTAGCAGTAGACAGCTAAAAACTCGAATTTTAGATCGAGTGATTTTTAGCCGACACATCCTAAACAAGAATCGAAGGTCTCATCAATAGTAGTACAACGGTAAAAAGACAGACGAAAACGGACGTCGGATGAAGAAGTTATGAATTTTTAACGGATTTCCTGTCCCGGTCTGTTAAAAATAATAATATAAAAATTAAAGTCTAAATTAGCCGACGAAGTCTAAACAAAAGTTGTAGAACGTAATTTTACCTAGGCGTGCATATAAAGAACGTCAAAAACGGAGCTCGTATGCGAAAGTTATGAATTTTAGAAGATTTTGGCATAAAATTCGAGAAATTTCGCATGGATAAGCTTCACCCGGAAAAGCCACGTCACCTCGCATGAACAGTAGCCGCGTGTCGCTTCCGGATTCGACCGAAGTCTCAGCCCTCGCACATCCGACACGTGTGCACCCCCGTGTCCGAAGCAGCTTAGTCACCCGATGACGAGGCTCGTCCGAAGCCTGACGCGTGGCCTCGCATGCGAGACGTGTCCGAGCTTCGCTGCTGCCACCTGTCCGAGCCACGTGCCTTCGCCTCCTGCTGCCTCGTGCCCTCGCTTCTGACTCATTACTCTCGGCCGACCTTAGGATCTCCCCTATAAATAGAAGGCTGCGAGCCTTCTCGGGTAATTTTGAGAAATTGTCATTTTACACCCCTTTTTCAATATTTTCACTATTTCCACTTCCCCCAAAGCCCCGGGATTAATTCCAACGCCCGGAACACGCCCCGAATTACCCGAAGACCTGGAAAATTTTATCTTTTCGGTTTTGAAGCCCAACCTTCGCAGAGCCCGGTTTCTCAATAAAACTCCCGGTTTTATTAGAAACGATCGTTTTAGGAAACGAAGTGTTGCCCAATTATCGTTAAATCAAGTGAGTGTGTAGTTACTTTCACCGTACACATAGATATGAAGTATTTTATATAAAATACGTGCTGTGTGAATATATATATTGTTTGTTTATTTGAGATGGATGTTGAAGGAATGATTTATACAGGTTTTTAAATAATTTAAACTGTATATGTATTTTTATCTACAAAAAAATGTTGGGTAAAACATGGGTAGATGAAATAGTGGGTGTGTGATGAAAGATGAGTTGGATAAATGAAATGATCAGTGATATAGATCATGAGATGAGGGTGAGTGGTGAAATATGAGAAAAGCCCTTACCCAAACGTTGGCCCCTGTCATTCAGCAGAGTATGGATGACAACCATGGACTATTCTAGATGATATGTGGAACACTAGCAGGCTCGCAACCTGTAAGTGTGTGAACTATATGTTCATCAGTCGTACTCTAAAAACCCATTGACATGTATGGCAGGGAGATTCCTGTGAATAATATTGTCGATAAATAAGAGCTATGGACTTAGCACATGTTGTATAAACCCTGGCAGCTATGGACTTAGTGCCTGTTGTATAAACCCTGGCGACGATGTGACTTCGTGCCTGTTCCTTAGGATGAATCCTTAGGAATGAGTGATAGTTGAATCTTAGGGTAAATCCTTAAGAAATAAATAATATAATGGGGTTGGGGTAATTTGGTTGATTGTTGATGTTTAAGCATAACAAATTTATTTATTGTGGGTTGAAAACCCTATATGCTCACCAGGCTTCCAAGCCTGACCCACTCAGCTTTTTATATTACAGGTAGTGGACCCCGAGCATAGTCGGATGATGATGATGAGTGATTTTTGGATTATACGCCAGTAGTTATAAATAACTGTTGTAAGGCTTATAATGTCCTGTTTATGCTTTTGATCTGTATCAGAACATGACATCCCGATGTTTTGATATGAAATGAAAATATATATTTCTTAAAGAAAGGTTTTGATAAATTTTATCATGTTTTGTTTTGGGAACAAATTCCGCAACATCTTTTAAAAGGATTACTCTGATTTTATTTTAAAAAGCATAAAATAAATCGGTCTTTTCTGGCCGAGAAATTAGGGGATGTCACACACACACACACACACACACACACACACACACATATATATATATATATATATATATATATATATATTCCAAATTCTATTCGTTTGTGTGTTTTATTTGTAATCATCATGAGCCTAAAAATACCCGCCTGAGTGTAGCGTTCCTAAAATTCATAGTAAAATTTTCATTTCAAAAGCACTTAAACCATACAAATGAGTTGTTCCAAAACCAATCAAAGTGATTATATCATTTAAATTTCAGAGTAAAAATCATAAATAGCGAATGCGGAAATTCTGGGGGACGTTGTGCAGTTATGCCAGACCCTTCCCTTTCGTATCGGAAGTACCTGAAACCATAAACATAAAACCGTAAGCACAAAACTTAGTAAGTTCCCCAAGATACCACATACCATACATAACATCGGGCCTAGCCCGCACATTCGACCCAACCCATAATAATGGGATTAGCCCTTCCTAATCAATGGGCCCAGCCACACATACAAATGTGCCTAACCCAACATACAATGGGCCCAACCTACTCATATAAATGGGCCCATCCGAACACGCATGCTAATAGGCCCAACCCAATATACGATGCAAGAGTCACAAAGACTACTAGCATCCTACGTCACACATTCTAGTGGGCCGACATTAGTGTCATCGAGCCATAGGTATAGTGAAGAGACTAACTTGACTTACGAATCAGCTAAACCATAGCTCAAGGCCACATAACCAATGCTATAGCCCTCCTGTCACAACATACAAGGTCCAACCTTAGTCTACACACTAAATCCAACCATCTTGACCAAACGTCAACCCATGTAAAAAGTCAACGGTCAAAATTAACTTTAGTCAACCATCATGTTGTGGCCTTCCTTGGCCACTTCGTCACCCCCATATAATGATAAAGTCGGGTACTTCTCATTTGCCACACCATGTTGACCTATGGCCACGCCGTGGGTGTTGGATCTTCAACAACTTTATGGATTAAGCCGTTTTCTTCGATTCCAAGTGCTCCAAAGCTCAAATCTGGTCCATTCTATGGTCTAGATGGATAAAGTTTCCAAATTTATCCATTAAGATACCCAAAGAGATCAAGATATGAAACCATAGGTCCAAATAAAGTTAAGTACAACAATGTCTTAACCATTAAGCCCTTAATCCGAAAAAGCCCTTAACCGAACCACTACAAAAGAGTTTCTAATACCAGATCTATCATAAAGATCGAGGCTTTATAGACATGCATATCCAATACATGTATAGAATCCATTTTAGGTCAAAATAAGCTAAAGATGACCAAAAACCCATGCAAGGTCAAGAACCCCAACAAAAGTCTAGATCTACAACATATGTTTCTCATGGGACTCAGGAGAGTCATAAAGTTGGCAACTTTATGTGTTCCTTCCACTTAAACTTGCTTAGACATGAAGAACATGGGACAATATCTTAGATCTAACCACTTCAAGCAATAAAGTGTGAGACTTTGACACTTACAAAGGTCCATAAGCAATGTGAGATGTTTAAGATGTTGTTTCCTTGCAAGATCCACCCAAGAGCACCTTCTTCTCCTTCTTATCTTCTTATCTAAGCCAACAAATGCTACAAAAAGGCCACAAATCATAAAGGGAAATAGAGATAGGGTTTCTCTGAGGTAAAAGGGTGTTGGAGGTTGGTAATGAACCATAAAAGTGAGTTAGAGGGGTTTAAATATGAAGGGAACCCTAAAAGAATCATGAGCTTAGGCCAGAACAGCTGCCACGTCGTGACAACCCTTCGCCACATTGTGGCGATCCAATAAAACACGCGTGCTTTCATTAGATGCCATGTTGTGGGCGTCCTTGCTCCACGCTGTGGCACAAAGTTTTTTTTTTTTCCAAAAATCCAACTTTAGCCCCTGGACATATAAATCTAACTAGTCTAGAGCACATGTGTTACAACTCTCTCCCACTTAAATTAAATCTCTTCCTTGAAATCATTCCTTACAACTTACTCTGACACACCTGACATCCCTGCCAGAAAACTGAAAACCCTAAACAGTGTCTAACTTACCAACAGACATAACCATCTCTTTCCATATCCATAAAGAATCTGATTCTCAACCTGAACCGAACGAAACTCTTCCATTCCTGGATTATCTTGTTGAAAACTGGAAAACATAATCCCTAACCTTTCATTGCAGCTGAAACATTTTATTTGAAAACAAGGCGACTTGCAACGTGAATCTTGCCGATAGGTACCAAACCCCAAACATCACTTGCATCCTGATAGTCAAGATCAACATATCCTATCTATACGAGATCTCCTACATCTAATATGACCTTCTACTAAACTGGGATGCATAATCCCTAGTCGTTCATTGAGACTGAGCATCTCACGCATGGTCGCACCACGAGACTCTGCCTAAGAGTCTAACTGATAAAGGCTACCCTAGCCTAATTACCACACGGGTTCAATTTATTGATCACATAGTCTCCTTACTCTAAATGTGACATGTCACCTTAACTAAGCTAATCACTACCGGGTCCCACCATCAGGAGTCACATACTTACTACTTCACACTCAACTGCGATACTATCTAATTCGCTAGGATGCTCGAGCTCTCAGATCACTCCGATCTTGCCATCATTTCATCACTGGTCCGGGAGCTTATTGTTAGGTATAATAAAGTGTTGTGTCAAATGTATGCCTTTATAGTTTCATTCATTCTGAAATGGGCATGTCCAGGTTCGGAACCGCTATGTAATGTAGTCTATATATAGCGTGCATGTAACATATTAGGGTTACGCTTTGAATACCCTAACGCCTTTTTGTAAGCTCTCACATAATAGTTTCGTCTTAAGAAATCTTCTAGAGCCATTTTAATCCAAGCATTAGGCATACTCTTGATCATTGTTTCATGTCATTAATACGTCTCTTAAATATAGAATCTATCGATCTTTATTGTTCTTCTAATAACAAGCCATCTGGTTACCAAAATGCATACAATTTGAGTTATAAGCCAAACCCCAACATGAGCTACCACCCATGACCATTACCTGAAAATGCATTGGTTAGACCTTCCTACCCACCACAATAATCCCATTACCAACATCCATAACATCAACCCCACTATCAATACAAACCACATCCTCAACAACATCACCAACAACCCCATCAATCCTAACTGAGTAGCTCCAGAATGTCTTTTGAAGATATTGTCAAATCTCTTGCCACTAGCACCTAACAATTCCAAAAGGAGAAAAGAACTAGTATCTCCAACCTTGAGTCACAAATAGGGTATATAGTCACATCTTTAAGTAAGTTAGGCCAATGTCAAATTACCTTTTCAAACCAAAAAGAATTCAAATGACAATGTGGTGAATTTGAGAAGTGGAAAATAAACCGGAGAGGGTACCTGAAAGAAGAAGTCAAAGGAAGATAAGGAATAAATTGAGATATCTCCAATAGAATATTTCATTGTCATGAGTGATGCACAACCCGGTGCCCCAAATAAGACTATCCCTCTAGTCACTCCATTTGTCACTTAACTACCATTCCCTTCGTGACATGCAACTTCAAAGAAGAAGGCGGAGGCAAAAGAGATCTTGGACAACTTCCGAAAGGTGGAGGTAAACATTCCTTTTATTGATGAAATCAAGCAAGTTCCTATATATGCAAATTTTTTTAAAAGAACTTTGCACACACAAAAGAACATTTTGGGGGAATGAAAAGATTTCTATAAGCGAAAACGTGTCTGCAGTTTTACAAAGAAAACTCCTACCAAAAGGAAAAGACCCCGTAATGTTTATGATTCCTTGTAAGATATGGGATGTTAATTTTAGTAGTGTCATTCTTGATCTTGGTGCTTTTATTAATTTCAGGCCCTATTCGGTATACGAATCGCTAAATGTTGGTCATTTAAATGAAATGGGTGTCATAAATCAAGTTGCAGATAAATCAAGTTTTTTTCCTAGGGGTGTCTTAAAAGATGTTTTGGTACAAGTCAACCAATTGGTCTTCCCAATAGATTTCTATATGATTTATTTAGAGGAATAAGTTTCCTCCAAATCGGATCTAATATTGCTTGGAAGATCGTTTTTGAAAACGGCTAAGACAAAAATTGATGTGGATGCGGGTAACTTAACAATAGAATTTGATGGTGAAATAATATTTTAACAATTATGATGCTATGAGATATCCTAGTGATGTATTCTCTTTGTATTTTGTTGATGTTATTGAACCGCTAACTCAAGAGTTGTTTGATTTGACAAATAGTGACATGTTAGAGATGATTTTCAGTGAAGGATTCGTTTGTGAAAAGCTCTCCAAGAAATTGAGGTTATATTCTTTGGATCCGTAGGTTAAAAGATTGGTCAATAATCTAAAAGTGAAGAAATCTACACAAATTGATGTCAAGAAAGTTGAGTTACCTCAAACTCACACAAAGTTTCCACCTTCCATTATTCAACCACCATATATAGAGCTTAAGGTTTTGCCTCAACACTTGAAGTATGCTTATTTTGGGAAAGAACGAGACTCTTCTGGTTATCATCTCTACTCGATTAACCGAAATTGAAGAAGATCAACTCTGGGAATGAAAAGATTTCTATAAGCGAAAACGTGTCTGCTGTTTTACAAAGAAAACTCCTACCAAAAGGAAAAGACCCCGTAATGTTTATGATTCCTTGTAAGATATGGGATGTTAATTTTAGTAGTGTCATTCTTGATCTTGGTGCTTTTATTAATTTCAGGCCCTATTCGGTATACGAATCGCTAAATGTTGGTCATTTAAATGAAATGGGTGTCATAAATCAAGTTGCGGATAAATCAAGTTTTTTTCCTAGGGGTGTCTTAAAAGATGTTTTGGTACAAGTCAACCAATTGGTCTTCCCAATAGATTTCTATGTGATTTATTTAGAGGAATAAGTTTCCTCCAAATTGGATCTAATATTGCTTGGAAGATCGTTTTTGAAAACGGCTAAGACAAAAATTGATGTGGATGCGGGTAACTTAACAATAGAATTTGATGGTGAAACTATATTTTAACAATTATGATGCTATGAGATATCCTAGTGATGTATTCTCTTTGTATTTTGTTGATGTTATTGAACCGCTAACTCAAGAGTTGTTTGATTTGACAAATAGTGACATGTTAGAGATGATTTTCAGCGAAGGATTCGTTTGTGAAAAGCTCTCCAAGAAATTGAGGTTATATTCTTTGGATCCGTAGGTTAAAAGATTGGTTAATAATTTGAAAGTGAAGAAATCTACACAAATTGATGTCAAGAAAGTTGAGTTACCTCAAACTCACACAAAGTTTCCACCTTCCATTATTCAACCACCATAATTAGAGCTTAAGGTTTTGCCACAACACTTGAAGTATGCTTATTTGGGAAAGAACGAGACTCTTCTGGTTATCATCTCTACTCAATTAACCGAAATTGAAGAAGATCAACTCTGCAAAGTGTTGAAAGAGCATAAAGAAGGAATGGGTTGGACAGTCGCGAATAATAAAGGGTTGAGTATTTCCATTTGCATTCATAAAATCTTGATGGATGACGAGTGCAAGCAGAGCAAGGATACACAAAGAAGGTTCAATCCACCCATGATGGAAGTTATTAATAAAGAGATCCTAAAGCTTCTTAATGCGGGAATGATCTCTCCAATCTAAGATAGTAAGTAGGTGAGCCCGGTGAAAATGGTTCCAAAGAAGATAGGAATTACGGTGGTCAAGAACAACAAATGTATAATGGTCCCTACCCCTGTGCAAAATGGGTGGAGAGTATGTATTGACTATCGAAGATTAATGAAAATACGAGGAAAGGCCATTTACCATTGGCTTTGATTGATCAAATGTTAGAAAGAGTGACCGCAAAGTCTCGTTATTGTTGTCTAGACAGGTATTTTGGTTTTCACTAAATCCTGGTGGCACCAGAAGACCAAAAAAAGACCACCTTTACATGTCTATTTGGCACTTTTTCATACCGCAAAATGCCATTTGGATTGTGTAATTCCCCCGCTACTTTCCAACGTTGTATGGTTAGTATTTTCTCAGAATATATGTCGAAAACATAATTGATGTTTTTATGGTTGATTTTACTGTATATGGCAATTCCTTTCAAGAATGTTTGACCAATCTCACAAAGATTTTGAAAAGATACATTGAAACAAATTTGGTTTTCAAGTTTGAAAAATGTCATTTTATGGTGATTCAAGGTCTCCTTTTAGTTCACATTGTGTCAAAGAAAGGAATCGAGGTAGATAAAGCTAAAATTGATGTTATTCAAAGCTTAACTTACCCTACTTGTGCTCGGGAAGTTCGTTCTTTTATAGGTCATGCGATTTTCTACCGAAAATTGATCAATGTTTTTTCAATGATAACAAGACCAATGTGCCAACTATTGTAAAACAATATCGATTTCAAGTTAAATGAGGCATGAAAAGATGCGTTTGACAAGCTTAAAGAGCTGCTTACATCCACCCCATCATACAAGCACTAAACTTGGATCTCTCTTTTGAGATCATGTGTGATGCAAGCAACTATACCATAGGCGCCATTTAAGGTCAAAGGAATGGAAGAGCTTCCCATGTGATCTATTATGCATCAAGGACACTAGATAATGCTCAAACCAACTACTATACTATAGAGAAAGAGCTCTTGGCCATAGTGTTCATTTTGGAGAAGTTTAGGCAATATCTACTTGGTACCAAAGTCATTGTGTATTCGGATCATGCGGCTCTCAAGTACTTGATGACAAAGAAAGATGAAAAAGCCAAGACTCATCTTCTGGATCTTACTATTACAAGATTTTGATTTGGAAATGTGGGATAACAGTGGGTGTGCAAACCTTGTTGTCGACCATCTAAGCTGAATTATATAAAATGAAACTCCTCTCTCATTGTGGGATGAGTTTCTAGATGAGCATATCTTTTCCCTTACTCAATCTATTCATTTGTATGCCGATATCGTTAACTTTTTGGTCACAAAAGGTATCCAGACACATTCACACATGCTCAAAAAGACAAATTGAAAAGTGATGAAAAATATTATGTGTTGGATGAACCGTATTTGTGGAAACATTTTCTAGATCAAGTCGTTAGGCGTTGTGTTCCCCGACAAGAACATCAATCTATTTAATAATTTTGTCATGCACTTGCTTATAGGGGACACTTTGTACCTAATCGAAGTTTGAGAAAAGTTGTTGAATGTGGATTATTTTAGCCAACCATGTCACACGACTGTCACTTGTTTTGTAAAAGTTGTGAACGGTGCCAAAGGACGGGGCATATTTCTCAAAAGAATCAAATGCCACAAAATCTGATCCTTGTTTGTGAAGTTTTTGATGTATGGGGGAACGATTTTATGGGCCTATTTTTCATCTCATTTGGCGACATTTACATCTTACTCGCGGTTTATTAAGTTTCTAAATGGGTTGAAACCAAATCAATAAGATTAGATGATTCCAAAATGGTTATCGAATTTTTAAAATCTAATATTTTTGTAAGATTTGGTGTGCCCAGGGCCTTGATTAGTGATCGTGGGATGCATTTTTTCAATAAGATGAAGGAGGCTTCATTAAAGAAGTAGAATGTGACCCATCGTGTTTCTACCGCCTATCACCCACAAACGAATGGTCAAGCGGAGGTTTTGAATCAGAAAGTATAGTCCGTCCTTGAGAAAACTGTGAATCCAACAAGGAAGGATTGGAGTTTAAGGCTTGATGATGCCTTAAGTATTTACCAGACCGCCTGCAAGACCCCGATAGGCGTGTCTCCATTTAGATTGGTTTTTAGAAAACCATGTAATATTCCCATTGAATTAGAGCACCGTGTATTTTGGGCGGTCAAGCAATGCAACTTTAACATTGATGAAGTAGGGAGACATAGGAAGCATTAACTTCAAGAGTTAGAAGACTTGAGAAATAGTTCCTATGAGAACATGAGGATTTATAAAGAGAAATCGAAGGCCTTTAATGATAAATCCATCACCCGAAAGCATTTTGAACCGGGCATAATTTCTTGCTCTACCATTCATAATTGAAGTTATTTCGGGTAAGTTAAGATCAAGATGGATTGGACCCTTTATTCGTGATCAATACCTTTGATCATGGAGTGGTGGAGATTCAAAGTGAAGAAACAGGACAAATTTTTAAGGTCAATGGGCACCGTTTGAAGCCTTTTTATGAAGGTTTCAATGCAAATACCCTAGACATCATCCATTTGGATATCCCGAGGTGTTGAAGCAAATTTTAGAGGACGTCTCGCCAAAGATGTTAAAGAATGGCATTTATGTAAAGCATTTTGCTTTCATGTTTTCAATTCGAACAAAAGACTTTTTGATGATGTTTTGGGATTCTAAGGAGATTTTCTTGAAAATCAAGTGTTTCCATGTGTTAGGGACTTCAAATTCAATCCAAAAAGGTGAAAAAAGGCATCAAATAGCAACTCCAAATTGCAATTATTCTAGATAGGTAACCTGTCTAATTATTGGACAAGTTTTGTTACATTTTTTGTCACCCGACGATTGATATATATGTTAGGTAGTCCTTTTTGTATATGGATCGAGTTGTACTTTTCCACAAATTTGGTGATGTTAGAAAGGCTTTCAAGTCAGATTGCTACAAGAATTTTGGGTCAACACTAAGTGAACTAATTCCTACAACGGTGTCGAGTGATAAAAAAACCTGATTACATATGGAAAGCAACCATCAAACGAGAGATCACACATTTTTGTGATATGAGTGTATAGTTAAAGAAGAGCTCTAATCGATGCCATACATCTGCTTTCTCCCTACCTACAGAGGTTCTTTATTACATGTACTTTCTAATGTGGGTTGCGACTTACCTTCCCTCCTTACTCACCCGAAGAGGTTATTATGGGCTTTGGTTTATGGTTTTAAAGGCAAATAGATGGAAAATTTCTAGAATACAACGAGATCAATTCTAACCATGATGACTAACCTTGACCAAGATATATAGATCCACCCTTCTTTTAATTTTATCTTAGTTCATCCCGAGTTCATTTTAGTCTTGTCTTACTTGAGGACAAGAAAGGTTTAAGCTTGGGTTGATTTGATACTTTCATTTTATTTACTATGTTTTATAGTTTATTTTAGTATATTTCATTCATAATTAAGTTAATCATCATGCATATTTTCCTTTTTGTTATTTTATAACTATATCGAGTACTTTCTAGTCTTTGAGCCTAATTGTAGGTTTTTAGAAGACTAATGAGAAATGGAGATCTTCAGGACTTGTGGGAAGCAAATAGACTTAGAGAACAAGGAGTTGTGGGCTTGGAAACCTGTGGAGATGATGCAAAAAGTAGGCTAGTTGATGAATGGATCATTGAAGAAAATTGGGCCTTGAACTTGAAAGAAGATGAAATAAATATTCAGGCTTGCGGATTGATTAATTGAGTGAGTGCACGTAATATGTACGATTTAAAGAGGGTAAATTGGGCATAAATTGAAGAAAACTTGAAAAACTATAGGCTACTAACTGATAGGAAGCAAATTAGGCAAGTGGGCTAAAGCATTGGAAGCCCAAAACACAAGGAGCCCACTCAGCAACTCAGTCGCACAGTGCACCCGCACAGCCATGCGCGACCCGCGCAAGATCGTGCATCGAAAAATATAGAATTCCACCTTTTGTGTTATATGGGAACGTTGGTGTGGCTCTTTTGGACACTTTTTCACATCTGAAAATTTGTGTATTCTATGGAGATTTTGAAGGCTTTAAAGGCGTGAACAGTTGAAGAACTTCATCTTTTTACTCTTGAATCTTTTTACATGTTTGGTACAATTACTTTTATTTTTTTATTGAGTTTATCCATGTTAGGCTAAGTTCTATGGAGCCTCACTAATAATCACTCAAGGGTGTGCAAGTCCTTTATTATTGTGAGGCTTATCTTGAAAGAATGCCCACCACCCTCCAATCTAGGCATTCATTTCTTCTTTTTGATATCCAAGTCATGATTGATCATTAATCTCATCTCGTCCTAATAAATGCACAAGTAGGATGGTCAAAATATTTCCAAATAAATATATGGTTTTCCATGGTAAACAAAACTATTTCCAAAAAAAATATATTTCATGAGATTCATATGTTACTTAAAATATTAACATTGCACACAGAGACATAATAAAACTAGGGACATATACTCCTTGTATAAATCACCTTAGGTTGTAGTAACTTCATAATTTGATTTTTGGTGGTTTTTGGATATCCAAAGTTAAACCATATCATTAGATTATATTTATCACTTAATGACTTAGTTGGACTCTTAATAACTTTAATGTTTGGTAAACTTATTTTATACAATAGATACGCTAGATGAGTCAAATGATAAGCTATGGAAGTGGATTAAGATCAAACATATCAAGAAAGAAAATGTTACATATATTCTTTTCATTTCTCTAAAAGTTTCTCACGGATCGTGTATTATTATTATTATAATGTTATAGGACCGTGTATTGCCCAGTATAGCAAAAATGATGGGTTTTGACACTTTAGGGTGATGTATTTTGACCCCTTTGCTCCCAGACCTTCTAAATGACCTTGTTGTATTAAGACCTAGTAACTTATATGATTAAATTAAACTAACATATTTCATTCGTGACCTAATGAATATGATGAGTTAATGCTTCATGAGATTAATGAAAACATATGGAGACGTCAAACTCTCAAATTGGTCATATGTTTCTTTTAACTTGATAGCTCCATCATTATTTCTTTCAATTAACATTTATTAAGTCAAATGACATCTTAATGGGTTTAGAGTTTAAAGAGGTTAATTAAGAATTCTGTATTTTCATGTACAAAGATCACAAATAACAAATATGGGGGATACAAATAGTGGCGAGAACGTAATTACAGGAGCAATTTAAGGGCTAAACATGGAAACTACAATAATCATTATTCTGTAGAATAATCTAAATTATTTCAAACCCTTAGCTGGAATAATTAGTAGAACACATGTTGGATGTCATAGTGTTAATATCCCCCACAAGATGGCGTTTCCGTCGAAAATTCCAATCATGTATCGTAGACGCAAAAAAAGAGCCATGACAAAGGTTTGGTGAGGGCATCTGCAAGTTGATCAAATGAGTTTATGTGATTAACCCGTAGTGTACCCGCGACCACCTTCTCATGAACAAAGTGATAATCCAAAGAAACATGTTTCATACACGAGTGATAAATGGGCTTCACACATAAGTATGTTGCTCCAATGTTATCATAGTAAAGTTGAGTAATCGTACGCGTACAAAGGCCAAGTTCTTTGTGTAACTTTTCAACCCGAGCTAACTTAGCAGCCACATTCACGGGAGCTTTGTACTCGGCCTCAGTGGATAACCGAGAGGCCGATTTTTGTCGGCCAGATTTCCACGAGATAATTTTTGTACCAAGATAGAGTATGTAAGCGATCGTTGAACGACCAACTATGGTAACCCCTCCCCAATTTAAATGAGAAAACATGGTCAGCTTGATGGGAGAGTTCTTGCTCAAGAACAACCTGTGATACACAGTACCCTTGAGATACCTCAACAATTGTTTGAGATCTTGCCAATGTGTTTGAGATAGTTGATGCATAAACTGCGCGGGCTTGTTAACAACAAAAGAAATTTCCGGTCTTGTAAAAGCAGGATATTGAAGAAAACCCACAAGCTTTCGGTGAGGAGTTGGATCAAATTTCCGTGTTCCATCTTCAAGAATCAAGAATTTAGATGAATATAGTGGTGTGAGAATAGGTTTAGCTCCATCCATCCGTTATACTTTTTAATAAATCATGTATATGCCTATGTTGTGAGAGAAACAGGACTTTGGGATTACGAATGAGTTATACTCCTAGAAAATGATTCAGATAACCCAAATCTTTGACGAAGAACCGTGTTTCAAGATTGTGGAAAATTTTGGTGATGAACTATTCGTTATTTAAAGTTAAAATAATTTCATCTATATAGACCATGAAATAGCACACGATACCATCTCTATTGTGGATAAATAAGGAAGCATAAACATCAGATTTTATGAAGTACAACTCAACTAAAAATAAGGTTAGAGCTGTATACGAGGCTCGTGGAGCCTGTTTAAGGCCATAAAGAGATCTTCTTCGGAGTTCGCAAACATGACTGGAAAGTTGAGGATGGACATAGCCTGGAGGTTGCACCATATAAACTTCTTTTATAAAGCTTCCATGTAAAAATGCATTATTTACATCTAGTTGACATAGTGACCATCCCCGAAAAAAGGAAATAGATTGGACCATACGGATAGTGACGAGTTTGGTAACAGGACTAAACGTATCAAATTCGTCTCGGTCGTATTCTTGCTAAAATCATTTGGCAACAAGTTGAGCCTTGTATTTATCAACAGTGCCATCAGGACGTGTCTTGATGTGAAAAACCTATTTACATCCAATTGGTTATCGGGAGGTTGGAGTGAAAAGTTCCCATGTGTGATTAGGAAGCAAGGCATTATACTCATCATGCATAGCCTTGCGCCAAAGTGGGTCTTTAGATGCTTTAAGATTTGTAATTGGTTCGAGATCTGGTGGAATAGGGTGAACAGTGGTGGTGTTGACAAAATGAGGAATGTAGTATTTGAGGTTTTTCTTTCTATATTTAGAAGGAAGTTATAGAGATGATGATTGAGATAGAGTGGAAGGTGGCGACGGGACGGAGGAAACAGGAGAAGAAGGGGCTATATTAGGTGAGTGGATATTAGAAAGAGAATATGAAAGTTTAGCATGAGAAGAGGTATGGATGGTTGAAGGTGAATAGGTAGGCGAGATATTAGAGGGGGTTGGATATGCATGGGAAGGCATGGAAATCGGTGCATAAGTGGGAAGGGTGGCAGGAGGTTGAGAAATGGAATGAGTATCAATAGGTGGGGAAATAGTGGGAATAAATTCATTCATTTTTGGAATGGGAGATGATGTGGTCTTAGTTTGTTTGTAAGGGAAATTTTCCTCAACAAATGTAACATATAGAGAATGGTAAAGTTGATTTGTGTGGGAATTAAAACATTTGTAAGCAAATTTAGATGAATAGTAGCAGAGAAAAATGAAAGGCTGAGAACGGGATTGAAGTTTAGATGTGACATAAGGTTTAATCTAGGGATAACACATGCACCCGAAGATTTTCAATTTTGTGTAATTAGGTGAAGCACGGTATAACATTTGGTAAGAAGATTTAGAATGGAGAATCGGTGTAGGAAGACGATTGATTAGATAAATGGTAGTTTGGAATGCATGAGACCAAAACTTAAGTGGTAGGTCAACATAATGTAGTAATGTGAGGCCAGTTTCGACAATGTATCGATGGCGACGCTCAACTATACCATTTTGTTCGGGTATGTAAGGTGAGTGGTATAGTGTGAGATTCCATTCGACTAAAGAAACGGAAGAAAGTCGATGTACTCGTTATAATTATCAGTGAAAATGGACACAATGGGTGTTTGAAAAAACTATTTAGCAAGCAACTTAAATTGTGGGAAAAGTTTAGCAACATCATATTTAGATTTGATATGATACAACCACATGCATTTGGAATAGTAATCCACAAACACAACATAGTATTAATGGGTTTTATAGGTTATTAAAATACATATGAAGCGAAAATCTTAACCCTTAAGTTCACATGCAACCTATAAAAGGATCTATGTTTTCTCTAATTGATAGCAATAAACTATGAACATCAAGAACCCTAATGGTAACCTATTATAATCAAAATATACATAGGAATAGGGTTACATACCTTTGATTTGTTGTAGCAAACAAACCACTTCAATCATTTGTGTTTGTTGGTATTGGAAAGCTAGCACCAAAAGGATGCTGCCTCAAATGCCTAACACACGAAACCAGAAACCCTAGAATGAGGAGGAGAGAGGAGATATGAGGAACATTTCGTTCATATGCTTATAGGTAATATCATGAACGAAATTTACAAGTGAAATGGTCTTATTTATAGTTTAGGTAACTTGTAGGCAAACCAATATTTGAACTAATTAAATAATAGATTAAATTCTAATTCAAATCATTTCTTTATCTACTACCAGGAGGCTTCTGGAAACCCTGATAAAGCTCCCAAAACCGTCCATATGATAGTAGGTTCTAGAATTGCTTCTTTTGTTCAACAATTGAATAATTACAATTCACCCATTGCACCTTTGATTAATTCCAATTAATCCTGAATTAATTCTAGATTAATTCTGATTAATAATTAATCAATTCTAATTAATTTCACATTAACTTATTAATCGTATAAACTAAAAAATCAATTATTTAACAATTTATCTCACATTAATTTATTAATCACATAGTAAATTAACAAATCAGTTATATATTTCTAGTTAATATATTAATCATATAATATATTAACAAATTATTTTCCCATAATTTCCATTCAGTTTATACATAATATAATAATCTAATAAATTATGCTTCTCTCTCCTAATATCATTTCTAGCTATTTCTGGTCATGAGAGCAACCCAAAAAAGGACTCTACTATACCAATTTAGTTATGAGCTTAGACACATTAGTCCAACAGTCTCCCACTTAGATAAGTCTATAACTACAACTTCAAGTATAACCTTGGCCTAACCAACAAAGAGTGTTTTCCAAAGCCAATGCCAAATTCTGATTCTAATCAAACATTGGCCCTGAGATAAGTGATCATATATTCCTTCGTTCTACAACCTATCTTATGAATAGAGTCATGGATTAAATGATCAACCTCATGTTTATTTTTTCTGTTTCCCGGTTTCCCCATTTGTGATCAAATTCAGACTACAAAATTGAACACATCAATTCAGTCTGGACGAGGCCTGGAACTTATATATCAACCTGAATCACCAAGGGGCACACATATATCGCCTTTTCTGTTAAAGCAAAAAGAACGAATAAACTTTGACTACATAACTATAACCATTTCTCACCAAATCATACATGACACTACATTTTATAACATCATGTTACTAATGCGTTTTTGCAATACCAATGCACAACCAACTTGTAAATTACAAATTATGTATCTCCGTTTGAAGAATAGAATATATTATCGTCTTAGAATTACTTATGATTAAATCCATGAAGTAATCTCTAAGCGTGAGTTTATCCAATACTTAAAATCCTTATTTTCAAAGTACTCATGAATATTGCAGTAATCCCATGTAATGTCCAATCTCTATGGACAAGCTACAATTGATTCATGACGGTGTTAATTCACTACTTACTTCCAAAAGTATGAGCGGTTGTGGAATTCTGATTAATATTTAAATTACTCAGGAAGTAAAACACATTAATAAGTTAAATAACTATGGTATCATACCCATTGAATATAAATAAATCCTTATTATTTAATCATCATAACAATTACGAATTTATTTATTGTATAATGTTTCGAGTAATCAACTGATCACTTGAATTAGATAACATTAGTCATGACATGTTTTGAAAATGCATACTATGCCTCTCGATGGTCCTTTCTTTGTGAACAGATCGGCTGGACATTACTCCAACGATGCTCCTTATACAATTCCAAATTCTTATCGGTATCTAAGATGTAGTGGAATTTCATATTTATATGCATTGTCTTTCTATGATGTCAAGGTTCTAAAGTTGCAGAGGTTGAGCTTTCGACATTATAGAATGCTCCACTGGAGCTTGTTACTAGAAACAATCCCATGGTTAGAAAGTCTCAAATTCAAGGTACACTCCTTCAACACTTCTCTTGCATTAAAGTTTCCACCTCACATATAGATTTTACAAGCATCTCCTATGATGGAAACATTTCTATATTCCCATATGACCATCAATTTTGACCAAGAATCATCTCAATCCAAAACGTGTCACTATGGTCCTTCCCAGATAATATCATACTCTCAACTGTCCACAAGCAACCTGTCTTCGGTAAACCTCAGAATGTTGTTGACAGTTGTTTAAAAACTTTAGTCACATGAAATTCTAATCCTTTTCACACAATGTTAAAGACATTTGAAAAATTAGAAGAAACGAATATTGTAGAATGTAATCGATCCTATATCTGAAAAATATGGGACCCGATTCATTATGTCCTACATTAGGACTTGATATATGTTCAATCTCTTCTTTTAATATTTTCATATATAGAATCTCCAATGTTGAAACATTTCAACATGATATTCGTACATGTCTTTGACTAAGTTCTATTAAACCATATGATCTAAACCTTTAGACTCGAATGAAGTATGAATGCCTTCTCCCTTAAGTCCACTATAGCGAAACAATTCCCAAACTTTGTAATTTTCAAAAATAGAGACATTGATCCCTACGAACAATATTGCCAATATGTAATACCAGCATAACAATTATGCTCCCACTAGCTTTGATATGTGCCCCATAAATCAACTGGACCACTAGAAATCAATATCCTTTGACTTTCTTATAGAAGTACAAATTTCTGTTACGGGATGCTTTTTTAAGTCTTTAATTAGACTTCTTAAGGTTATACACCTTAGTTAGATAGTGTGTATATGTATGTGTGTTTAAACCTTTTTCATGTATCTCCTGAAAATTCAAACAAATCCTTCCCATTACTCATAATTCGAAATATGAAGATGAATGTCGTAATCATATTGTGATTTTGATAATGCAACTAACACAACCAATATACATATATATCTTTATCAGATCTTTAAAATCTATCAACGAAAGTATTTCCTCATAATCATTTTCATGAATTAGACTGAAACCTTTGCCACTTAGATTTGAAGGTGCATAAATTCCCATCCAAGTGAATCTATCATTTCTAACCTATAATGATAAGACAATGTTTAGAACAAACCAAATTCAAATTCAGCTTTCCTTCATGAACTGAACTTCACTATTCTAAATTTCTTACCTTCTGGCAGCATAAAGGCCTACCAGTGCTTCCATGTTGTCAACAGCTCACCCGTATTGATTAGTGTACTTTCACTGACCAATGCGCTTTGCTTTTGCATTAAAATAAAAGAAATAAAAAACATGGCCAACTTAACAGGAGGTGCATAGAAATAAGAATGTGTCAATTAAAACACAATAGGTTATCAACCACAGGTCGCATGCTAGTGGTAACTAAAAGGATCATTTTCGGTTGACTCTTGAAAAATCTGTTGGATTTGGTGTCTAAGCCAATAACTATAACTGGTATGTACTTGACCCGATTGTAGCATGGTCCCTTTTTGGGTTGCCTTCACCAGTGCAATTTGATAGGAAGGATTTTTTTGAGAATAAGGTTATTTGTGATTTATTAATATATTACAAGTATAATATATTAATATTATTTAATAAGTATTGATCGCGAATTAATTTGGAATTAATTTTGTGATCAAAAGAGACTAATTAAATATATGGGGATTGATTATGTAAATCAATAATTCTTGTAATGTGGGCTAATGATCCATGACTATATCGTTGGGCTAAACCAATAAGATAATCCATGGATAGTTCATGGAGGTTAACTCATGGAGCATAAGAATGTGAAAAGTCATGGAGCATTAGGGTTTACAAAGTGTAACCCTAGTGTTTACCACATTATAAATAGTGCCCCTATAAGCTAAAATCGGCTACACACTCTTTGGAGTCAAGAATCTTATTATCCTAAAAACCTCCTCTTGCATTTTGGTGTTTGTGAACCAATAGAGGCATCACACTTGAGGTGCTCAAGTTTTCAAAGGTAAAGAACTCTACCCTACTCAAGAGGTAAGCATCCAAACTAAGTTTTATATTATATAGCTTCAATTGTATGCTAGTTAGGGAGAATGCTTTGGAAAAAGAAAAATTCATGTATAATTAAAGAAAACATAGATCCAAAGCATTTAGGGTTGCATGTGCACCATAGGATTGTTATAGTGCTCAAAACGCAACAGTGGTATCAGAGCGTAGGATTGTTTTCTATTATATTTGATACTTATCAGTTTTTCAAAGCTGAAAATTTTGAAATTTTTGCCTCTGACTGGTGAACTCGCCGAGTACATGAACAGACTCGACGAGTCTACTCAGTAAACAGGGCACCTCAGTGAGTCAGTTCATGTACTCGACGAGTTGAAGGCCCCGTTTGTAGAATTTCGAGTTTTTTGGCCTGGTTTTGATTAGGAACACTACCATAAACTGTTTTGGATCATTGGAAATGTTTGTTTATGATATGGTAGTGCTTGTAATCATTCAACCACAAGATAATAGTCAAAGTTTTAAAATAATTGTTGTTTTTATATGATAAACAAAATTTCTTTCAAATTGTTGACTTGGAGAATTATCTTGTCTATGAGTTTAGTTAGATCATGAATTATGTGATAATTTAGTTGTTAGAAAAATTGATCTAAATGATGTTTAATGACCTCCATAACTTGTCCTCAAGTTATGGAAAATGAAAGGTCTCATACATTAAAATCAATTAAACTCATAAGTTATGAATGTGAAGAATTTTGACAAGTTTCAAAACTAGCCATCAAGTTTTGGAATTTGTAGAGTATCATCAATGAAACTTTAATTCCAAACCCCAGAGTTTTAAAATTTAAATTCAACCCTTACACTTTATAATATTATAAGTTTAATAATATATATATATATATATATATATATATATATATATATATATATATATGTATATATATATATATATATATATATATATATATATATATATATATATATGTATGTATATGACAAAGTCGGTCTTACCGTTAGTAGGCCTCATTCACGAAGCCGGTCTATAAGGGGGTATAAGGTTACTGCCTATAAAATGGTAGTTTAATGGGTGCCACTCTCACCCACCGTTTCCTTGACTGGTGGAGGGTCGTTAGCCGAACGAGTAGGATAGGACATTAATTCTCCTTCATTAAAAAGTATAATGATAAATATAAAGTAACTAAACTTTTATTAAATTCCCAATCTTAGTTACTTTAGGAAAAATGTGAAATGGTGCTAATCCATGTAAGTACACTTTGCACCTTGTTAAGTCGTTAGTGGAGCGTGTGTGGTTAACCGACACACTAATCTGGGACTGACAATGTGTGGAAAAGGGTAACTTGGTGCTAATCATAGATCAATGGAGTGTGTGTGGTTAACCGGCACATTGATTAGGTGATTTGTAACATTGGGTGTACCAAGCTAATTTGCATGGTTATTCACTCCTTGTTTGTGATCCTCGGCATCCCAGTCACAAACTTGAAGGGCACAATCTAGATTTAAATATGCCATTGAAAAGTTCAATGAATCTCAAAGATCTAGGAATTTCAAATCAATTAAAACTTAATAATCTATTTCGTTTTTCATGGTGGAAATTGGTAAATCGTCATTTACCTACCTTCAAATATTTTACAATTGGATTACGGCATCCCTCTTCGCAATTGTAGAATATTGTGTTGGGTCCTAGCCTTAATATTTCATATTGGGTGTAATATTAAGGATAATCATCTAATCTAAACTTTATTCTTCTTCTTTTACAGATGTCTATCCCAAACAATGCTTCCAACCCAATCCCTTCAGGCTCTTTCTCCCTAATGAATCTATGTGGGAGAGTCATTTTCTATGGATCGAATTTCAATGACTAGATTCGAAACATCAGGATAGCTATTCGTTATGAGGACAAAGAATATGTCCTTGATAAAGAGCTTAAAGAGATTGATGTCACCACTGCTACTCCTGAACAAATCGCTGAACACACTACTCATGAGAGGGATGCGACAAAGGTGTCGTGTCTTATGATTGCAACCATGACTGCTGAGCTGCAGAAGTCCTATGAGGACTACTATCCTTATGAAATGTATCATGATTTGATGGAAAGATACCATCAAAGTGCTCGGCAGGAGAGGTATGAGATCATTGCCTCCATGATCACAACCAAAATGAAGGATGGTGAACCCATCACGGTTGTTGGGTCAAAAATATGGTTTATACTTTGCCTTTCTAATCATTTATTGTTTTTAGTTTTGGGACGAAAATAATATTTGGTTTAATTGTAGCTTGGACCGAAAACCCATGTGTTTTCGTTCTAGCATTGGGTTTGGGCCTTGAGTTTGCGGTCCATATATATATATATATATATATATATATATATATATATATATATATATATATATATATATATATATATATATATATATATATATATATATATATATATATATATATATATATATATATAGATGTAAGGGTGAGGAATCTATAGGAGCATTCATTCATATCATGTGCTAGAGAGAGAAACTAGAGAGAAGAAGAGTGTGTGTGTGTAGATCTTATGTGTATGGAACATCATTCATATTATTGAATACACCGTAGATTCATCAAGTTCTTCTTCTTCTTCTTCTCTATTTGATCTTGCATCATCCACTTGATTGGGATTCCGCACAATCAAGTGGATCTGATTGATACATCAAGCATTTTTTTGGGACTTACAGTTGGTATCAGAGCTTGGATTGTATCAATCTCTTTGGCAAGATCTGGAGCGTTTTTGCACTTTTTCTTGAAGGATTTTATGTTTTGGGATAGTTTTTGACAAAATATTGGGGGTTTGTATGACATCCCCATTTTCACAGCCAGAAAAGACCGATTTTGTTTATGCTTTATAAAAATCAGAGTACTTCTTTTAATAAAAATGTTGCGGAATTTGTTCCCAGAAAAACATGATAAATACGTTATCAAAGCATTTTCGAAGAAATGTATTTTTATTCATTTAAAACATTTGGGATGTCATCGTCAATACAAAAACATAAGCATAAACAGAACTTACATTCATTTACACTAGTGATCTACATCTCTTTTAAATCTCTGAGTGCAAAGTAGCTTCGTATCGACACCTGTGATACAAATAAGCTGGAGTGGGTCAGGTTGGGAAACCTGGTGAGTACATAGGGTTTTCAACCCACAATAATATAATTATTATATTTAAACATCAAACAATCAACCCGATTACCCATCCCCGTTATCTTCTTTGATATTCCTTAAAGAATTATCTTAAGGGTCATCTCCTATATCATATTTACCTCTCATCTTTTTACCTCACATTTCCTTATATGTTCGTTCCTAAGGCGTGAATACGTAGTTACAACATCGCCTGAACTCGTAATTCATAGTAAGGGTTAGAGTATCATCACATGAATATACAGTCACAACATCACCTGGACTCGTAATTCATCACCTACAGGTTATAAGTCTGCTGGTGTTTCCACGGGTTGTCTAGAATAGTCCGTGGTCGCCATCTATACTCTAGTAGATGACTACATCTCCAAATTGCTAGACAAGGTTATAATATCTTTCATCCTACATCACCGATTCATCATCACCTATCCATCATCTAATTATCATCACCTTCCTATCATCACCTATCTCTCATCATTTTATTTCATCACACACCAACTATTTCATCTACCCATGTTTTATCCCAACATATTTGTAGATATAAAACAAATATATATTTAAATCATTTAAAACATGTATAAAATCATTCATCCATCATAGACAGCAAGTATTCAGATAATATGCACACATAGCACGTAATTTATATAAAATACTTCATATCTATGTGTAAGATGAAAGGGACCATGCACTCACTTGAAAAGGTGGTGAATCCGAACTCAGACAGCGCTTCGCTTCTTAAAAATAATTTCCTTCGACGAAACCTAGTATTATTACCACTAGAGTTTAGTCTCTTATTCGCCAAGACTAATTAATAGTCTAGCTATTATTACTATTATATAAGCATTAAACAATACTTATATAACCCATAATAATAGCCCAAGTACTTATTATAAGTTCCTAATAACGTTACTAAAATTAAATAAACGATATATTAAAAATAGCGTAGGCGTAGCTCACTTACAGCGGGTTTTATAGAAAACCAGGCTTTGCTTGGAGCAGCGTTCCCGAGCCGAAAAGCTCTTCTTCTCGGAGCCGTCGAGCACTCCGGGGCTTTTGCCTCGTGCTAGGGAGGTTCCCTAGGCTTTTCGGGGGGTTTCGGGGCTAGAGAGAGGTTCTAGAGAGAGAGTAAAGAGAAGAAAGAATGGGAAATGTGTGAAGAAAATGAGGGTGGGAGAGGTTCTATTTATAGGGTGAAAACGGCTGAACTTGGTGCCACATGTCACCATCTAGTGGCAAGACTTGGGGAGAAAGCAATGGCCAAGATTGTGCCACATCACCCATTTTCGCACAGCACACTTCCGACTTCTAAAATCCGTAACTTTCACATACGAGCTCCGTTTTCGACTTTCTTTATATCCACGCGTAGGTAAAAATAAGATCTACAACTTTCATTTTGACCCCGTCAGCTAATTCTCGACCGATCTTAAATTTAACAGTATGAGGAGATTATATTGTTAAATGTCCGCTTAAAATTCATAACTTCTATATACGGACTTTGTTTTCGTCTGTCTTTTTACCGTTGAGTTCCTATTAATGAGATCTTCAATTCTCATTTAGGTCGCGTAGGCCAAAAACCGCTCGAACTAAAATTCGAGTTTCGGGCCGTGCACTGCTATGCCAAATCTTAGAAAATTCATAACTTCCTCATACGAAGTCAGATTTGGGCGTTCTTTTTTTTGTATGTTCTCGGTTTAATGTATACTACAACTTTTATTTATATCACTAAGGCTAAAAAGTCCTTTATCAAAACTTCACTATTTACGTCTCCCGGTATCGTGCCGGTTTTGCCGTAAAACTTCAACGGACCATAACTTTTTCGTTATAACTCGGATTTCGGCGTTCTTTATATGTACGGAACCCTTGAGACATATTCTACAACTTGGTTAAGATTATTTATTCTAAATAATCTTTCGTATTATCTCTAAATTGACTAGCCCAGATCTACGGGCGTTACAATTATCTCCCCCTTAGGATGATTACGTCCCGGAATCATCAACGAAATAGGGCTCACATGATGAATCCATACGTTATCTCTTCATCCTAAGTAATAACCGTAACTTTGATGTTTCTTCGAACGAGTATCTAACTCTAAGACTTCCTGATTGCAGGCGGTGCTCGATCTTGCACTTGCTCCCTATCTCACGTTAGACTCCAAATTATGACCTTCAAGTCATAATCTCGATCCTTACTGGAGACTGCTTCTTCTTCTTAACAAACTTAAGATAAGTTATTTTAATACTACAATGGACCGATGTGTCATATTCTAATGACTTATCATCGTATGTTCCCATGCTTAGACTCAGGTCTCTTAGAGTCTTCCAGAATAGACTATACATTTCTTCATGTTCTAATCACATCTTAAAAGGTAGCATTTCTAGTTACAAGCAACTATCGCGATACCTCTACCGATCGCTTTGATTATCTTTTATTTTAATCTTCCGGCTTAAGTCAGATGCTACATCAAACTTGTTTCAATGAACCACGTAACATACTCATCGTAGTCGGACTCGATTCGATATGACCACTAGGGTCGGAATAACAATCATCCTCTTAGTCATTACCGAAACGATGGTAACGACATATTTGAATAAAACGGTATCAATTACTAGCTTCTTGGTAACCTTGTGACTTTCCCTTATCCAAGCGTGAGTCCTGTGCTTCCGGTAGTATAGGCCTCTACTACCATTCACACCTACTCATACTCGTCCCAAGTATTGTCTCGCAGTTTTCCAACTTATTATCACAAAAACAATTTTAACACATACAAATGTGTCCAAACAATCATAGAATTTTCCTTAGACTCTACTAGTACTTCTTCCATGCGTATCTTCAATCATCAATTCTACTTTAACTCGGTTGGTGATGGAAATGTTAGACGATGGGATAACTTCATGGATTAAACAAAAAAATCTTTCTTTCTACTAATGAAAGTGTACTTCTCCTGTACTAGACGTGTTATTTATTAGACGTATTCTAAAGGCAAGATATCACTCTTAAAATATCTTCCGATAGGTATCATTCACCATCGTAAGCCTTATCATTTCCTCCATTTGCTCAGTCTGCTATGAGTCCTTATCATGACATTCAATACACCAAAGCAGGCGTTCGGTGTATCGAGACGAGAATATAGACATATGAAGATTTAGACGCGTATTCCTCCGTATTACTCCGAAAAGTTACATGCCAGTTCTAATATCGTAATTAAACGTTTAGAAACCTGAGCACATAAAATTTCCAGATCTGGTCGGCAGCAGACCATAGATCCGATCAAACAATATCCTAAAGCATCACAAATCATTTAGCACATAAAAACATTTTAGGCGTCTTCCCTAATTAAGCTAGTGCTTGTGTCCATTCAGGTGTACTTCCTAAAATATATTAGACACACTCCTCAAGATCATCGCTTAGCATTCTATGTTTAAGTCCAGAAATAAATCCTTATTCCTAGTTCGCTTAAACTAATGCTCTGATACCAACTGTGACATCTCCATTTTCACGGCCAGAAAAGACCGATTTTGTTTATGCTTTATAAAAATCAGAGTACTTCTTTTAATAAAAATGTTGCGGAATTTGTTCCCAGAAAAACATGATAAATACGTTATCAAAGCATTTTCGAAGAAATGTATTTTTATTCATTTAAAACATTTGGGATGTCATCGTCAATACATAAACATAAGCATAAACAGAACTTACATTCATTTACACTAGTGATCTACATCTCTTTTAAATCTCTCAGTGCAAAGTAGCTTCGTATCGACACCTGTGATACAAATAAGCTGGAGTGGGTCAGGTTGGGAAACCTGGTGAGTACATAGGGTTTTAACCCACAATAATATAATTATTATATTTAAACATCAAACAATCAACCTGATTACCCATCCCCGTTATCTTCTTTGATATTCCTTAAAGAATTATCTTAAGGGTCATCTCCTATATCATATTTACCTCTCATCTTTTTACCTCACATTTCCTTATATGCTCGTTCCTAAGGCATGAATACGTAGTTACAACGTCGCCTGAACTCGTAATTCATAGTAAGGGTTAGAGTATCATCACATGAATATACAGTCACAACATCACCTGGACTCGTAATTCATCACCTACAGGTTATAAGTCTGCTGGTGTTTCCACGGGTTGTCTAGAATAGTCCGTGGTCGCCATCTATACTCTAGTAGATGACTACATCTCCAAATTGCCGGACAAGGTTATAATATCTTTCATCCTAAATCACCGATTCATCATCACCTATCCATCACCTAATTATCATCACCTATCTCTCATCATTTTATTTCATCACACACCAACTATTTCATCTACCCATGTTTTATCCCAACATATTTGTAGATATAAAACAAATATATATTTAAATCATTTAAAACATGTATAAAATCATTCATCCATCATAGACAGCAAGTATTTAGATAATATGCACACATAGCACGTAATTTATATAAAATACTTCATATCTATGTGTAAGATGAAAGGGACCATGCACTCACTTGAAAAGGTGGTGAATCCGAACTCAGACAGCGCTTCGCTTCTTAAAAATAATTTCCTTCGACGAAACCTATATTATTACCACTAGAGTTTAGTCTCTTATTCGCCGAGACTAATTAATAGTCTAGCTATTATTACTATTATATAAGCGTTAAACAATACTTATATAACCCATAATAATAGCCCAAGTACTTATTATAAGTTCCTAATAACGTTACTAAAATTAAATAGACGATATATTAAAAATAGCGTAGGCGTAGCTCACTTACAGCGGGTCTTATAGAAAACCAGGCTTTGCTTGGAGCAGCGTTCCCGAGCCGAAAAGCTCTTCTTCTCGGAGCCGTCGAGCACTCTGGGGCTTTTGCCTCGTGCTAGGGAGGTTCCCTAGGCTTTTCGGGGTGTTTCGGGGCTAGAGAGAGGTTCTAGAGAGAGAGTAAAGAGAAGAAAAAATGGGAAACGTGTGAAGAAAATGAGGGTGGGAGAGGTTCTATTTATAGGGTGAAAATGGCTGAACTTGGTGCCACATGTCACCATCTAGTGGCAAGACTTGGGGAGAAAGCAATGGCCAAGATTGTGCCACATCACCCATTTTCGCACAGCACACTTCCGACTTCTAAAATCCGTAACTTTCACATAGGAGCTCCGTTTTTGACGTTCTTTATATCCACGCGTAGGTAAAAATAAGATCTACAACTTTCATTTTGACTCCGTCAGCTAATTCTCGACTGATCTTAAATTTAACAGTACGAGGAGATTATACTGTTAAATGTCCGCGTAAAATTCATAACTTCTATATACGGACTTTGTTTTCGTCTGTCTTTTTACCGTTGAGTTCCTATTAATGAGATCTTCAATTCTCATTTACGTCGCGTAGGCCGAAAACCGCTCGAACTAAAATTCGAGTTTCGGGCTGTGCACTGTTATGCCAAATCTTAGAAAATTCATAACTTCCTCATACGAAGTCAGATTTGGGCGTTCTTTTTTTGTATGTTCTCGGTTTAATGTATACTACAACTTTTATTTATATCACTAAGGCTAAAAAGTCCTTTATCAAAACTTCACTATTTATGTCTCCCGGTGTCGTGCTGGTTTTGCCGTAAAACTTCGACGGGCCATAACTTCTTCGTTATAACTCGGATTTCGGCGTTCTTTATATGTACGGAACCCTTGAGACATATTCTACAACTTGGTTAAGATTATTTATTTCGTATTATCTCTAAATTTACTAGCCCAGTTCTACGGGTGTTACAGTTTGTTCTTCGTCTTTTTCATAAAAACGCATTTTTGATCGAGTTTTGGAGCTAAAAAGGTGAAAAATCGTGTTTTTCTTCGAGATTTTGCGAGGGTGAGGGTCTGATCTGAAGCGTTTACAACCAGAGGAGCATGTCGTTTACAGCCGAAGGAGCGTGTCCGAGTTTGCGGTCGAAGCGTTTACAGCCGGAGGAGCGTGTCGTTTACAGCCGGAGGAGCGTGTCCGAATTTGCGGTCCGAAGCGTTTACAACCGGAGGAGCGTGTCCGAAGCGTTTACAGCCGTGAACCGTTTACGGCTTCGGACATTGCGTACGTGTTCGGTCAGCAGTCTCGCACGTGTTCGGTCCTCGCAGGTTTGCGGTCCTCGCTCGTTTGCGGTCAGCAAGAGTTCTCGGTCAGCAGCAATTAGGGTTATCTACAGAAAAGTCCCAAACTTTTTTCAAAAGTTTCAATAAAGTCCTAAAAGTTTTTTTTGAACAGAAAAGTCCTAATATTTTGAAAAAATCATATAATCTATCATTTGCTGTTCAAATATAAAAAAGGATTTTTTTCGTTAATTTAGGCAAAAAAAATCAAAATATTGGGACTTTTCTGTTCAAAAAAAGAAACTTTTAGGACTTTATTGAAACTTTTGAAAAAAGCTTGGGACTTTTCTGTAGATAACTCTAGCAATTATTCAAAAATCTGGGGTGTAGCAAGGATCGAACCTGGGTCTCTCACACATACAACCCACGCCCTTACCAATCCGTCTAGCATGCCAGATGTTTAATGCCTTCCCGATTTTTTTCAAATAGCCTCGCTGTTTCGATCCTATTTTCGGATATTTGACAATTTTAGCCCGAAAATCAATTTTTCAAATTTTAAAATTTCATTTTCAACCCAAAGCTTTGAATTTTAATTTTTGACTTTCTAAATTGACTTTTGACCTAAAAAATTTGACTTTGACTTTCAAGTTTGACCTTTGACTTTAAACTTTGACTTTTTCGTTTAACTTTCAAGTTTTCACATTTAGCTTTTCGGTTTGACTTTTAAGTTTGACCTTTTAAGTTTGACTTTTATGGTTGACTTTTGAGGTTTATAGTCAAAGGGCATTTTTGGTAAACAATGAGCTCCGCAAACATCCCGGTCAATAAAGTTTCATGCTCTCAATCTTGTGAAACTACGATTAAGTTTCTTCGTGAACAAATCGATTTATTAAAAAGAGAAAATGAGGACCTTAAGTACGAAGGCTATACTCTTAGGAAAGGTCAGAAACCCCTGAAAGAACAATTAGAGGCCAAAACCAAGGACATTAGGAAAATTCAGGAAGAGTACAACAATAAATGTGCAAATTACAGATATGTTAAGGAATAACTTGCTAACTTGACTACCGAGCTTGACACACTAAAAATTAAGTTTGAAAATGCAGATTTTAATTTCAAAAAAATTTGATGTGCCAAGCGAGAAAGTCGAGTCCATGATTGAAAAACAATTGAAGTTTAAGGATAATCAAACCAAGGGTCTAGGGTATCATAGTGTTCCACCTCCTTTCAACGACAACTATAACCCACCCCTTGAGACCAACGAGGAAGAAAAACCTGCTTAGTATGGCCAAACCACTGTTCCAACTTCAGTTAAGACTGAACAATCAGGGCCAATTGAGGGTGTTGAGATGAAAGATTCTAATGATTCTTCTTCCTGTGCAGGTAAAGCAGTGGAAGATGAGAACAAGGAGAACAAAATTAGTTCTAGTTCTGTTGATTCTGTTGACTGTCAAACCAATGTCTCCTTGAACTCTGAATCTATTGCTTCTAACTCAGTTGCTTATAATCAACCTGCTGTTGGTAAATACAGGTCACCAAAACAAGTGAAACAGACGGTCAGCTGCAAGTGTGCTTGTGGGAACAATCAGAGACAAAACATGGGTACGCCACCAAGGGCAGGAAGAAACAACTCCTACGTGAAGAAACAAACATGTTTTCACTGTGGAACACCTGGACACATTGCCAGAAATTGTCCAAATCGTGCATACGTTCCCTACAACGCACAAGGATGGCAGAATGAACCAAGAGGGAGATTCTCCAAAAGGAACCCTTCAAGGTCACAATCGCGCAATGGTGACTGGAACGCGCAGAAGGCCAAGAATCCAACTCCGAAGGACAAGAATCAAAATCCCAAGGTCAAGAAGGGAATGCCGGCCAAGAAGTCCAATTCAAGAGATGCTCCAGTGATACCAAGACCAGTTAGGTCAAAGTCATCTCGAAGATCGGCTTCAAGTTCAAAAGCAAGTACTGAGCCACCCATCCGATCGAACAAGAAATGGGTTAAACCCGACTACAGATGGGTTCCAAAGGTTCATTCTACCAAGTCACCTAATGATTCTAACATTTCTTCATCTTCTATTTGTGATAAGCAGGATATGTCATGGGAGAGAGTACCTTGCATAGATGACAAAGGTCAACCTAGTTTTAAAATAGATTGGGTTCCAAAGACCAATTAATCCCACACTCTGTGCTGGAGAAGCTATGGAGGCATTTCATCAGACTTCGGTTTGTTGGTAGTGGATGCACCAAGCACATGATAGGGGACATCTCTCAACTGTACAACACTCAGAACTTAGTTTGAGAGTTTGTGTCCTTTGCGGGAAAGGAAGAAAGGAAAGGATCACAAATGGGGTTTGTGCTTAACGATGTGAAGAATTTTCGGATCTGATCTAAGATTGAAATATGCGTGCTGTTCTCAGACCTTCTGGATGCAAATTCAATTGATGACTTACGGTTTGAGTTTTTCTTCTCGATATTCCTGAGTTTTTCTTAAACTGATTCGTTTTAAAGACAATCTTTTATTTTCTTATAGTTTTTCATTTGTTGGTATTGTTTGTTGGGAAGTGATATGAAGCTTAGTGCTAAAGAGCATTTTGAAAATCGTGTAATGCACTGAAGCCAAATTTTCTAGACTATGTGTTCAATGTGTTGGTAGGCATAAAGGATTCAAAAGGACTACACATAGATTGACAATGAAAGGACTTGACAGTATGGACTTAGATAGTTCTATTTGGACTGACAATACGATGCTCGGGTAGATTGAGAAGTGAGATAAACTAGGGAACCTGGAGGATACACTGTAATCATATGTATCTAGAATTGTGGCTTAACATTTCCTCGATGTATGGACTCATGTCCTTAATTCCGGTACTGATAGGGCGACTGGGGAATTCCGATAAAGTAGGTCTGTAGAAGATTATTTTCTTGCTTTCTTTCTGTCAGTCATATGTTGCCTCCTCTCCATGATTGGAAGAGATCCGACCTAGAATGCAACATATGCAACTCTATTTTTATGCATCTTCGTATCTATGCAATTCTTTCTATATGTTAGCCATATTTTGTTCCCTCTGCATGATCGGAAGATCCGGCCTGGGACACAGCATATGCACCATTCTACCTCTCAACCTCTCTATCTATGTTAGTCATTATGTTGTTCCCTCTGCGTGATTGGAAGATATCCGACCTGGGATACAACATATGCATTTCTATATCTATCTTCTCTATTAATGATTGAATATTCACCTAAAGTAAGGATTTCTTTGGAAGTTCTTGATTACCGGGGTATATCGGGAAGTGGGTAACACGTTCTAGTGCATCTAAAATTGAGCCATTTAAAAGGTTGTTTGTAGATCTCACTGCTGAATTTAAGTGGACAACAATATCCTTGGTCGTCGTCAGCTAAATGGTCCATTTAAGAATATATAGATCACAATGACTTGTCACTTCTAATCTGTCAAATTTGTCAAATATCCTTTGTGTTTAAGTGGACCACAATACTGGTGTTTGACCAGATCTAGACATGTAGGTGTGTGTTGATAAATGATATTAAATTGCCTGACAACTTTGATCCCAAAAGTCTTTAATTTAGCTATTATTTTTGTTTTGGTTAAATTTGTTCATAGTTTTCCTCTATGCACAAATTTAGGGGGAGAATTAAAAAAAATTAAAAAAAAAACCAAACAAAAATCAGAAAACCAAAAATCCAAAAAATACTGTTATTTCTGTTTTATTTCTTTTTAAAAAAAATAAAAAAAATCCAAAAATAACTTTGTTTCTGTTTTATTTTTTTTAGAAAATATGAAAAATCCAAAAATATTGTGTGCTATGTTTTCTTTTAGTTTTGTTTTTATCTCAAACTTTTCTTTGTCTTGAAAAGTGAATTCAGATGTAGATGAGACTCATGGAGACTGTATCGAGATTTTCTAAGCCAAAGCTTCATCCGTGATTGTCGAAGAATTTTCATTCAAAGGAACAAGAAATGAAGATTATTCTTTCAACATACAATCTCTCAACCCCCGAAGCAATATGAAGCTGCTCTTGAAGATTATGTGACAGATTGCATTGAAGCCTCCTCAATCAATTTGCTGCTATCTATGAACCTGCTGAAGTGATCCAGGAGATTCGTTCTCTGTCATTCTCTATGAAGATTCTCAAGCTGAAAGTGTAGATTCTCAAGAATCTTTACAAGAAGCCTCCTCACCCAATGTGCGTTCAGAGTCAAATTTTGAAGAAACGCATAACTGTTCAAGATGAAGTCACTCACTTAGAAGATTCATATGCTCATCTTGAAGTCGTGAAGAAAATTGAAGATTAAAGTTGAAGCCAAGCTCCAATGAAGATTGACAAGAAAAGCCAGCTACATTTTTAGGGGGAGTTGTTGGGTCAAAGAAAAGAAAGCTATAAACCAAGGGGGAGATTGTTGGGTCAAAAATATGGTTTATACTTTGCTTTTCTAAGCATTTATTGTTTTTAGTTTTTGGCCGAAAATAATATTTGGTTTAATTGTAGCTTGGACCGAAAACCCATGTGTTTTGGGTCTAGCATTGGGTTTGGGCCTTGAGTTTGCGGTCCATATATATATATATATATATATATATATATATATATATATATATATATATATATATATATATATATAGATGTAAGGGTGAGGAGTCTATAGGAGCATTCATTCATATCATGTGCTAGAGAGAGAAACTAGAGAGAAGAAGAGAGTGTGTGTGTGTGTGGATCTTATGTGTATGGAACATCATTCATATTATTGAATACACCATAGATTCATCAAGTTCTTCTTCTTCTTCTCCATTTGATCTTGCATCATCCACTTGATTAGGATTCTGCACCATCAAGTGGATCTGATTGATACATCAAGCATTTTTTTGGGACTTACAACGGCCCACTTGCAGAAGATGCAGATATTCGTGGTCCGCTTGCTTAAATTAAATGTTAATTTTGATGAAGAGTTTGCCATAGATATTATTCTACACTCTTTACCTTCTTGTTATGATCAGTTTCGTATGACTTATCATATGAACAAGGAGGAGGTCACTCTTAGAAAGCTTCAAGGCCTTCTTAGGACTGCAGAAAGCAACCTCAAAGGCAAGTCGGTTGTGTCTACTCCTACTACTACTTTTGCCCCTGTTCTGGCGATCGGACATGGGAAGGGAAAGAAGAGGAAGGCTCCCTACAAGAGCCGCAAGGGAAAGTCTCTTGATGGATCCTTTTCAAGTGGCAACAAAATTGGTTCTGCTAATCCCTTTTCCAACCCGAAGGAAGCAGAGTGCTTCCACTGTCATGATAAAGGGTACTGAAAACGAAGTTTCCCCAAGTACTTGCAGGACATAAAGGATGGGAAGATCAAACCCTCCTTTGCAGGTATTTACACTATTCAATCTAATAACTCATCACATGCTAATTCTTGGGTCCTTGATACAGGTTGTGGTATTCACATTTGTTTTGATTTGCAGGGACTAAAAATAAATAGGGACGTGGAGCACGGGAAGATAAACTTAATCATGGGAAATAGGAAAGTGCCGCCTGTTACCAAGATTGGAGTTTATTATATATTGCTTAGTAATTGTTTTAATTTAGATTTGAATAATTGTTGTTACTCGGCCGATATGGCGAGAAATGTTATTTCCTTTCACAGTTTGTATAAACAAGGTTTTACCTTTTCTTTTAATAATGAAAATGGTGGTATTTATGCTTATTGTAATGGTGTATTTTATTTTGAAGCATTACCTTGCAATGGTATATATGAAACTGTGATGGTTGTAGATAATTTAGGAAATAATGTGTTAAATATTGATTCTTCCAATGATATGGATAAAGCATGGTTGTGGCATTGTTGTCTTGGACATGTCAACAAGAAGTGCATATCCCAACTCCAAAAGGATGGAGTTTTGGAGTTTTTCGACTTAAAGTCGGATGACACTTGCAAATCTTGTTTACTTGGAAAGGGGTGAAGTTATGTTGGATCTCATACACACTGATGTGTGTGGACCATTCAGAACCGCCATAAGGGATGCTAACCGTTTCTATGTGACTTTTACTGAAGATTATAGTAGATATGGGTATATTTACTTCATCAAGCATAAGCCAGAAACTTTTGAAAAGTTCAAAGAGTTTAAGAAAGAAGTGGAGAATCAATTGGGCAGGAAGATAAAGATGTTGTGATCCGATCGTGGAGGAGAGTATCTTAGTATCGAGTTCCTTGACTATGTTAAGGAATGTGGAATTGTTTCACAATTGACACCACCTAGGACACCACAGATTAATGGTGTGGCTGAGAGGCGCAATAGAACCTTTCTAGACATGGTTCGTTCCATGATGAGTCGAGCTTCGTTACCTATCTCATTCTGGGGGTATGCCTTAGAGACTGCCGCCCATATCCTTAATCTAGTCCCTACCAAAAAGGTTTCTAAAACACCTCACGAGATGTGGACAGGGAAAGTTCCCACATTAGACCACATCAAAGGTTGAGGTTGCAAGGCTTTTGTGAGAAAAGAAACTCACGACAAGCTCGAACCTCGGAGTGAGCGATGTGTTTTCATTGGCTACCCACAAAAATTCTTGGGACATCTCTTCTACAGACCGAGTGACAATGTTGTCTTCGTTGCGAGGAGAGGAGTCTTTCGTGAGACAGAACTCATAGGCCAAGGAAAAAGTGGGAGGCAAATTGACCTTGAAGAGCTTCAAGATTCAAGCGGTGAAGGAACCTCAAACACTAGCAATCAACCTGAGGAGGAAAATCCAGTTGATCCAATTGACGAGTTCTTACCTCTGAGGCGTTCCAGTAGAGTTAGAGACACACTTGAGTTTTATGGTTTCCATATTACTATTGAAGGTGATACATTTATCAGTGATAGCACACTGGTAAATTTAGATGAACCTACCAACTACAAGGAAGCCATGGCAGGCCCCGAGTCTGCAAAATGTAAAGAGGCTATGGACAGCGAGATTCAGTCCATGTATGAAAATCAAGTTTGGAACTTGGTTGACAATGTACCGGGTCGTAAGACAGTCGGGTGCAAATGGATCTTCAACAAGAAGACCGACATGAATGGGAATGTACACACATATAAAGCGCGACTGGTTGCGAAATGCTTTACTCAAACTCCGGGAGTTGACTATAATGAGACCTTCTCACCAGTAGCGAAGATTAAATCTATAAGGGTTATGCTGGCCATAGCTGCATTTCATGATTATGAAATATGGAAAATGGATGTCAAAATCGATTTCCTTAATGGGAAATTGGCTAAAGATGTTTACATGAGTCAGCCAGAGGGTTTTGTCAATGCAAAGTACCCTAATAGAGTGTGTAAGCTTGAGAAATCCATGTATGGATTGAAACAAGCATCTCGCAGATGCAATCTTTGTTTTTATGAGAAAGTCAAATAGTTTGGTTTTTCGAGAAGCGAGGATGAGTCATGGGTATATGTCAAAGCTAGTGGGAGTACAGTTAGATTTCTGGTATTGTATGTAGATGACATACTGCTCATAGGAAAGGACATCCCAACCTTACATGAGGTTAAGTCCTGGCTTGGGAAGTGTTTCACTATGAAGGACCTTGGAGAAGCTGCTTATATCATAGGGATAAGGATATTGAGAGACAAGAGTAAAAGACTAATAGGACTTAGTCAAAGTATCTACTTGGAGAACGTGTTTGAAACGTTTCAGCATGGAGAACTCCAAGAAAGGTAACCTACCTATCCTAAGCAATACCAAACTGAGTTAGACTCAGAGTCCGAGTACAGAGGCTGAGATAGCAGAGATGAGTCGAATACCATATGCTTCCGCAGTTGGCTCGATCATGCATGCTATGACTTGTACTCGCCCTGATGTGGCCTTTGCTTTGAGCATGGTCACCAGATATCAAGGGAACCTTGGTAAAGCTCATTGGACTGCAGTTAAGAACATTCTTAAGTACCTGCGAAGGACTAAGGATTGGATCCTTACCCTTGGTGGGAGTGATGACTTGAGAGTGAAATGGTATAGCGACGCCATCTTCCAAACCGATAGAGATAATTTCCGCTCTAAGTCGGGCTGGGTGTTTACCCTGAATGGAGGAGCAGTGACATGGAAAAGTTCCAAGTAGGAGACTGTAGCTGACTCAACATGTGAATCAAATTACATAGCAGCAAGCGAAGCATCGAAGGAGGCAATATGGTTGAAAAACTTCATTGGAGACCTTGGAGTCATTCCATCCATACATGAGCCTATGGAGATTTTCTGCGATAATGAAGGGGCGGTTGCCTTAACCAAGGAACCGAGAGATCATGGTAGATCCAGACATATCGACAGAAAGTACCACTTCATAAGACATCAAGTAGAAGAAGGGCACCTCGTGGTAAAGGGGATATCGTCAGAGGACAACCCAGCAGATCCTCTTACAAAGGGACTGACTTGAGTTAAGCACTTGCAACATGTGAGGGGTATTGGGCTAACGGACGATATTAGTTTTAGTGGTTAGATAAATAGAAACTTGTAATAGATAAATTGTAATTGACATTTGATGATTAAATAAAAGGAGTTTTATTTTTAAGTAAAGTTACTGTCTTGTGCCAATTATTTACTATTGTTTCACTTTGCATGTTTTGACTTCCAGAATAATAAAAATGAGATTATTATTATTATTATTCAAACCATCCGCAGTCGATCATACGTTGGAAGTAAGTATGAAAGAAGACTATCATGAGTTGCCTTGCAGATTGTCTAGGGAGTTAAACATAGTAAAAGTTTGATACACCATTCATGAGTGCTCCTGAAATAAGATTTGAGTATTGGATTCAACCCGCGCTCACCTGAATTACTTCATGGAATTTATCACGAGTAATTGTGAGACGATAATATCATATAGTCTTCAAACCAAGATATATGAGTTGTTGAATACGAGTCGGTTATGCATTGATGTCATGAAAACGCATCAGTAACTTGATGTTATAAAACGTGTCGTTGTGCATGATTTGATGAGTGGTTAGTACAAGCACATAATGTCGAAGTTTATATGTTCCTTTTATCTTAAGAGGATTAAAAGCGATATCTTGGGCCCCTCGATGATTCTATTTTGACTTATGTGTCGGGCCCGGTCAGAACTAAATTGATGTGTTCAGTTATGTTCTTTGTCAAACAAATCGGAAATCGGGAAATAAACTGTTAGACAATGAGTATGACATTGTTCCATGAATTTGTCTAGCTTATATCCTGAGAACAGAGGAGTATATGATCACTTATCTAAAGGATGTGTCACTGACTGGTGTCAGAGTTGACAGCGGATTTTGAAAGCTTTCGATTGCTAAGTCGGATCCTGAAGTTACATTGGCAGCTATAGTTATTAGACTTATCCACGTGGGAGACTGTTGGATTTGCTGTCTAAGCCCATAACTATAATTGGTATGTATCTGACCCGATTGTAGCATGGTCCCTTTTTGGGTTGCCTTCACCAGTGCAAATTGATAGGAAGACTTTTTTAGAATAAGGTTATTTGTGATTTATTAATATATTACAAGTATAATATATTAATATTATTTAATTAGTATTGATCAAGAATTAATTTCGATTAATTTTGTGATCAAAATAGACTAATTAAATATATGGGGATTGATTATGTATATCAATAATTTTTGTAATGTGGGCTAATGATCCATGATTATATGGTTGGGCTAAACCAATAAGATAATTCATGGATAGTCCATGGAGGTTAACCCATGGAGCATAAGAATGTGAAAAGTCATGGAGCATTAGGGTTTACAAAGTGTAACCCTAGTGTTTACCACATTATATATAGTGCCCCTATAATCTAAAATCGGCTACACACTCTTTGGAGTCAAGAATCTTATTCTCCTAAAAACCTCCTCTTGCATTTTGGTGTTTGTGAACCAATAGAGGCATCACACTTGAGGTGCTCAAGTTTTCAAAGGTCAAGAACTCTACCCTACTCAAGAGGTAAGCATCCAAACTAAGTTTTATATTATATAGCTTCAATTGTATGCTAGTTATGGAGAATGCTTTGGAAAAAGAAAAATGCATGTATAATTAGAGAAAACATAGATCGAAAGCATTTAGGGTTTCATGTGCACCATAGGAGTGTTATAGTGCTCAAAACCCAACAAAATCAAGATCAACATGACTTCCACTGATTTCTTGACGTATGATTTTTCCCTCAAGGAACATTCCTTGACGAGCTAAAACAAATATTCAAAAGTTCGTGTGGATTCCCGACAAGAAAACACTTCATAGAATAGGAATCAGATTATCTTTTGTTTATTGATCAACGAAAACATCAAAACTCCAATTCTAAATGTGCTAGAGTAAGAAAGCATTATTACACTACATATTATGAAGTGTTATCATCCTTCTTAGTTTGAAATGAGTTTCAAGAAACGATTTATAGTTAGTAGAGCATGGATCTAAAACTTGATTGGAACAAAGTATGACTCATCTATGATCGAATTTTTTGAAACAATCTTCGATTCCGCTTCTTAGTCATTCAATTGCACTAAGATGTTCTTTGAGGATCAGTTGTGATACAATTTCATAATTGCTAAGTTGATCATAAAACATGATACAAATGTACTCTCCTTTCCTTTCAGATTGAAGAATCTTTTATCTTTCTGCCTAATGGATTCTTCTATTCATTTTGCTACTCTTTGAACCTTTCCAAGAGTATTGGAATTATGCTTAATCTTATAAAAACATCCATAATTACTGAAGCATTAGTAAATCATGAAGAATAGATGAAAAAACTCAAAAATCATAACAAATTTAAACTTTTAAAAACAACCCATAGTCATAAATGTTTACAAAATCAATGTTTCCAAATTGTTTATCAATATCAGAGTATCCTAAAATCATAAAGCCACAGAGGATGTGTACGGTCAAGCCTTCTCCTTCCCGCGATCATCAGAAGTACCTGAAATAAAGAATGAAAAACCGTAAGCCAAAGCTTAGTGAGTTCCCCTAAAGTACTACCACATAGCACACATATCATAAATGAACAAGCATGCTGGGTCCAATCAGTCATAGGACTGGAATACCCCCAGGTCCACATCCATCGGTCTGGATTACCCATGGCTTAATTATTCATGAGAATATAATGCCAATATACATCGGTTCCACTCAGTCATCGGACTGGAATACCCTCGGCCCTCAGTACGAGTCTGGCATACCCACCGGCCCTCAACTCGTATCTAGAATGCTCTCGACCCCTCAGTATGAGTCTGGCATGCCAATCGGCCCTCAGCTCATATCTGGAATGCTCCCATGTTTTTTGGCTACAACACAAAATAATATAGCCTCAACCCAATAAAATACATCGACATATAACAGATAACAAACATAATCAACAGACAGATAATCATGTAGTCAGAAATCACAGGTAGTCTTACAGATCTACCGGTCTACGCATATCAACAACTAGCATATAATCATACAGATACATCCCATACTCAGCATATCAATGTGTAGCAGGATATCAATCTAATGGGTCGGCCTTGGTGCCTTCGACCCGTAAGTACAACGAGGAAAACTCACCCCACAGTCTGAAAAAAAAACTGATCAATACTTTGATCCCGAATACTGGCTCCACCCAAGTCCTAAATGTCCAAACATTTCCTATTAATAAAATAATCACAATTTTCCTAAATTACCTTTGGTCAAACTTGGTCAGAACTAATAAGTCAACTAAGTCAACCCAGCCGAGTCAACCCAGTCGAGTCAACTCAGCTGAGTAGACATAGAGCGCGTACATGGGGCGTACTCTAGAGGTACGCAGGGCGTACTCTAGCTTGACTGTTATCGGGGTGGTTGATCGAGTACGCTCGACGTACGGATAGGTACGGACGACATACTCACAGAACTTCTGTTTTCACATTAAGAGCTTAATACTTCAACTTAATGCGTCCAATTGCAGATCCAAGACCAAAGTATCACTAAGAGTCATAAAGTTTCCAACTTTATGACTTTGCATGTCCAATAACTGCTTAATACCTAAAAACTCAACATCTTAATACATTAAGACCTTCTAAAGAATGCATGGAGCAAAACCAACAATCAAGACCATATTTTTATGACTTAAGACCCTTCCTAAGGTCTGAAAGGACGACTTAATGGCTCAAGAACATGTCATGCTTAAGAATCACCATTTTGGGACAAAAAGTAACTTATGGAATGAAATGTCTAGATCTACAAGATGGAGTGATAAAGTTGCAAGCTTTTTACCTCCTCGAAGTTGCAAACAAGGAGCGAATCTCAGATCCAAAAAGCTTTCAAGCTCCAAGCTCTTCTCACCACCTTCTTCTTCTTCTTCAAACACACCTCCAAAACACTCCTATAGGCTCAAAAATGGAATCTTCTCAATTAGGGTTGCTTAAAGATGTTTTTAACATAGGGAGGTTACTGAGGATATGAGGCATGAAGTTATAATGGTTTTTATATAAGGCTAAAACCCTAAAAATTAGGGTTGGGACATCCTTCGTGTACGCCCTGCGTATGAGATGTACGCCCAACGTACTAGGGTCCGCCCTTGTATGCTCAACGTACACATCGTACGCCCAACATACTAACCTCAAGTCCAAAAATTACCACAATACCACTATGGGCCAATCTTGCAATCTTTTCAACTTTAGGGGGGGGTCAAAATGCAATATTATTCAAATATAGGGTCAAAATTAGATGTACCTCATCATTAGGATTTTACAATTCTCCCCTACTTGAACTAAAGTTCATCCTCGAAGTCGGCTGCGGCAAATAACTCTGATAATGCTTCCTCATCTCAGCCTTTGGCCCCCAGGTCCACACGGAGCCTCTCTGATGCTGTCACTGAACCTTTAACAAAGGTATCTTCTTTTTGCGCACGACCTTATTCTTTATTTCCGAAATAGCCACCGGCCTCTCAACATAATTCAGGAGTTCATCGACCTGAATATTATCGAAAGGAACCACTGTCTCACTGTCCAACACACACTTTTGCAACTGAGAGACATCGAAAGTATTGTGGATATGACTGAGCGCACTAAGCAAATCCAATCGGTAGGCCACCATGCCTACGCTAGCGATCACACAGAACGGTCTAGTATATCGGGTGCCCAATTTACCCCACTTCCTGAAGCGTATCACACTCTTCCAGGGCGACACCTTCAGTAAAACCATATCGCCGACCTGAAATTCCAACTCTGATCGGCGCCGGTCGGCATAACTCTTATGCCGACTCTGAGCTGTCTGTAGTCTCTGCCTGATCTGCTGAATAAGCTCCATGGTCTAAAGGACCACTTCGGTCCTTCCCATGACCCTATGACAACCCTCTCCCCAACATATCGGGGTACGACATCTCCGACCATACAAGAGCTCAAAAGGTGGGGTTTTAATGCTAGAGTGATAGTTGTTGTTGTAGGAAAACTCCGCAAAAGGTATGTAGGAATCCCAACTCCCACCGAAATTTCTGACACAAGCCCGTAACATATCCTCAAAGGTCTGGATGGTCCGCTCACTCTGAACGTTGGTTTGCGGGTGATAAGCCGTGATGAAATGTAGTCTCGTGCCCAGTTCCTCATGGAACTCCTGCCAAAAACGGGAAGTGAACCGAACATCTCGGTCTGAAACAATAGAGACCGGAACCCTATGACGAGCAAAAATCTCCTGGAAATACACATCGGGCCAACTTTACGGCCGAAGAGCTCTCCCGGATGGCCAAAAAGGGGACACTCTTGGTCAATCGATCCACAATGACCCATATAGCATCAAAACCCTTGGCAGTGTTCAGCAATTTGGTGATGAAATCCATGGTGATCTGTTTTCACTTCCACATGGGTACCTATAAAGTCTGTAGCTTGCCATGCGGCCTATGATGCTCGGCCTTGACCATCCTACAAGTCAAGCACCTCTCAACATACCAGGCTATCTCCCTCTTCATACACGGCCAGCAATAACTCAATCTCAAATCCCAATACATCTTTGTGGCTTGTATAGAAAAGCGAGACTTATGAACCTCCACCAACACTATCTTCCTGATCCCACTAGAAACTGGAAACCAAACCCATCCATACCAGGCCAACAACCCCCGAATATCGATGACAAACCTGTCGATCCCGCTGCTAATCCTCTCCTGTTTCCAGTTCTCCTTCTGAACTCCCTCTGCCAGTGCCTCTCCGATCAAACCCAAAAGCAAAGAATCAACGGATATTCTCATACACATCTCCCCAACTGAAGACCCAGCCGACTTGCGGCTCAATGCATCCGCTACCACATTCGCTTTACCCGGATGGTAAAGGATCTCGCAGTCATAATCCTTGACCACGTCCAGCTACATGCGCTGCCTCATGTTCAGGTTCGGTTGATCCATAAGATATCTCAAACTCCTATGATCCGTGTAAACAGTACAACGGACCCCATAAAGAAAATGTCTCCAAATCTTGAGGGCAAACACCACTGCCCCCAACTCCAGGTCATCAGTAGGATACCACGCCTCATGCGACTTCAGTTGACGCGAACCATAAGCAATGACTTGTCCCCTCTACATAAAGACCGCCCCCAAACCAGTGATGGATGCATCACAAAATACCACAAAATCCTCGACACCCTCTGGCAGGGTCAATACCGGGGCCTCACATAACGTCCGTCGTAGAGTCTCAAATGTCGTCTGTTCCTCAGGGCCCCATCAGAAATTCACTCCCTTCCTCGTCAGACAAGTGAGGGGTATCGCAATCTAGGAGAAGTCCTGAATAAATCTTCGATAGTATCCCCCCAAATCCCAGAAACTCCTGATCTCTAAGGGGAATTTTGGAACCTCCCACTGCATCACCGCCTTGATCTTACCCGGATCAACCAAAATCCCATCTTGGTTAACGAGATGTCCCAGGAGCTGGACCTCTCGTAACCAAAACTCACACTTCGAGAACATGGCATACAACCGTTCCCGCCTCAACACTCCCAGAAGATCTCGAAGGTGCTCCTCATGCTGCTCTCTGGTCTTGGAATACACCAAGATATCATCAATGAACACGATAGCTGATCGTTCGAGCATCGGCCAGCACACCCGATTGATCAAGTCCATAAACACCGAAGGCACATTGGTGAGCCTAAATGGCATCACCACGAACTCGTAATGCCAATAACGAGTCCGGAACGCGGTCTTCTCCACGTCCTCCTCTCTCACTCTCACCCGATGATATCTGGACCTCAGATCGATGTTGGACAACCGAAATGCACCCTGAAACTGATCAAAGAGGTCATCAATCCACGGAAGGGGATAACGGTTCTTCACCGTTAACTTGTTCAACTCTCGGTAATCAATGCACATCCGGTGTGAACCATACTTCTTCTTGACGAATAGTATTGGCGCTCCCCACAACGAACTACTCTGTCTGATGAACTGCTTGCCTAACAAATCCTAAAGCTAAGAGGACAACTCCTTCATCTTAGGAGGTTCCAAGCGGTACGACGCCTTGGCAATCGGAGCCGCACCTGGCACTAGATCAATCCTGGACTCAACCTGCCTCTCAAGAGGCACATCGGGTAACTCCTCCGATAATACATCGGCAAACTCCCTAACAACTGGCACATATGAAACCAAAACCTGCTCCCCTACCCGTGTATCAACCACACAAGCAAGATAACCCGCACACCCATGCAGAATATACTGCCGAGCCCTAGCTGCCAAAAAAACCCTGAACCAACCCTGGTACCCTCTCCATAGATAACTAGTTCTCCCCCACTTGGGTTCGAACTACCACTCGCTGGCCCTCGTAATAGAGCATGGAACCAAACCTGCTCAGCCAATCCATCCCTACTATTACACACACATCCCCCATGGGAATAGGTATCAGATCAATCATATAGGGCATCCCGAAGATCTCCACTACGTAACCCTGATACACTCTGGATGTAGAAACTCCCTGTTCGTTGGCGATAGAAAATCACAACGGACACTCTAACTTCCCAATGGGCAGATCAAACTGCTTACTGAACGTCTGAGATACAAAAGACCGACTCGCACCCAATTTAAAAAGCACAAGAGCGGGCAAAGAATTCACTAGGAAGGTACCTAACATAATCATAAATATAAGCATACCATAAAATAATTGACAGAACAATAAATAGAAACATACCCGTCACGAAGTCTGGTGTCGCCATGGCTTCCTCTACCGTGAGCTGTAAAGCGCGACCTCGAGCCCTCGGGGGCTCCGCCCTGTCGTCGCTCCCATCGATGATCCTCAGAGTAGTCGACATTGGAGCATGCACCGGCCTAGCAGCAAGCAAGGGACAGTTGGCCTTCACATGGCCAACCTCGTCGCAGTGATAGTAAATCCTGGTGCTAGGTACTGGAGCATGCTGACGGCAATCCATCGCAACGTGGCCCTACCTGCCACATTTATGGCATCCAGAAGAAGATAAGAAAGCACCATCATGAACCTTGCCGCACTTCCCATAAGTGCGGACCCTCTGAGTCCTAGATCTAACATCAGCAGCCTTGAACCACTTTGGCACATACTACGACTGTGTCGGGGACTACCTCTGCTCCCTCTTCTGGAGCTCCATCTCAATCTCCTGCCGCCTTGCGGCCTCCTACAACTCCACCAGTGAACCATAACGTTGTGTAGACACAAACTGTCAGATGTCCATCTTGAGCATGCTCAAGTACCGGGTCATCTGAGCTTGCTCAGAAGCAGCAAACTCAGGGCAAAACATAACTCTCTCCGTAAACATCTTGGTGATCTACGTCACCGAATTTGTCCTCTGTCTCAGATCCAAGTGCTCCAGAGCCAGCCTCTCCCGCTCTACCAATGGAACATACCTCGAGCGGAACATATCAGAGAACTGCTCCCATGATACTGCAACTCTCTGCTCTAGAGTATAATAACTAGTAATAAGTATTCGCCAATCCTTTGCTCCAAACCTAAGAAGGTTCAAGGCGCACTTGACCCTCTTGTCAGCTGGGCAAGATCAAGTAAATACACATCCCTCAACATCTGACAGCTACCTCATGGCAAGGATCGAATCCTAAACCCCATCAAACACTGGGGGCTTCATATTGTCGAAATCTCAGTACTTGAAAGCCCTCCCAGCACCAATCCCCGCAACAGCAACGGTTGCGGTGGCTGCGGCAGCAACAGCCTCACATACGCGTCCTGTGCTTCCAGTAGTACGGGCTCATACTACCTTCCAAACCTACCCGTATTTGTCTCAGATGATCATCACAACAACCCTAACAACACTCATTGGAATACACATATACCCTATGCTCTTTTCTTATAGAAAGGCTAGACATTCCTTGACAGGTCAGCTGACTCCACATAAATCGTCCATGAAACTTCCACCAATCCTGCAACACTCGTGTATGCTAATCATACATAACACTGGATCCTATAGACAGTGGAATACTTGATTCTATCCTAAACCCACAACCAAACAAGGAACATGAAATAAGGCTAAATCAAACATTTTCAGGCTATAAAATCTTAGTTATGTATAATTTTGATGTATACACTAAGCAACTATAGTAATGATGTTAATTCCATATAAGAAAGAAACCCTAGGCTACCAGGCATCACATAATCACGAAAATCTATCATGAAATTCCTAAAGATCCCTAGCCTATCACTAGCATGTTGTTCTAACATATCATAATATCAAATAACGGTGTGGTCATTTGGGGTCTACTTACTGGCTCCGGCTGATCGTACACATCGCATCCTTTCTTGATTATCTTTGAAAACAATTTTGAAAATCATTTTTTTAAAACCTTTGCAGTTCCTTAGTTTGAGAATGGATTCACACGGGTGTTCCTCCAATTCGCTCAAACCAAGGCTCTAATACCAACTTGAAACAACTTAAAAATCACAACAAATTTAAACTTTTAAAAACAACCCATAGTCATAAAATGTTTACAAAATCATTGTTTCCAAATTGTTTATCAATATCAGAGTATCCCAAAATCATAAAGCCATAAAATAGAGGATGTGTACGGTCACGCCTTCGCCTTCCGGCGATCATAAGAAGTACCTGAATCATTGAACTAAAAACCGTAAGCCAAATCTCAGTGAGTTCCCCTAAAGTGCCACCACATAGCACACATATCATAAACAAACAAGCATGTTGGGTCCAATCAGTCATCGGAGTGGAATACCCATGGGTCCACAGCCATCGGTCTGGATTACCCCTGGACCAATCAGCCAACGCACTGGAATGCCAATATACATCGGGTCCACCCAATCATCAGACTAGAATATCCTCGGCCCTCAGTACGATTTTGGCGTACATATCGGCCTCAGCTCGTATCTAGAATGCTTATGAGCCCTGATTATGAGTCTGGCATGCCAATCAGCCCTCATTTCATATCTGGAATGCTCCCGAGTTTTTTGGCTACAAAATAAATCAGTACAACCTCAACACAACACAATATGTCAACATATAACAGATAACAAACATAATCAACAGACAGATAATCATGCAGTTAGAAATCACAGGTAGTCCTACAGATCTACTAGTCTATACATATCAACAAGTAGCATATAATAATACAGATCTACCCCATACTCAACATACCAGTTTGTAGCAAAATATCAATCCAATGGCCTAGCCTTGGTGCCTTCGACCCGTAAATATAATGAAGAAAACTCACCTCAAAGCCTGATGAAAAACTTATCAATACTTTGATCCCGAATACCGGCTACACCCAAGTCCTAAATGTCCAAACATTTCGCATTAATAATATAATCACAATTTTCCTGAATTACCCTTGGTCAAACTTCGTCAGACCTAACAAGTCAACTGAGTCAACCTAACCGAGTCAACCCAGCTGAGTCGACACAGAGCGCATACGCGGGGTGTACTCTAGAGGTACGTGGGGCGTACTCTAGCTTGACTGTGATCGGGGTGGTTGACTGAGTACGCTCGGCATACACATAGGTACGCACGGCGTACTCACAGAACTTCTCTTTTAACATTAAGAGCTTAATAATTTGACTTAATGTGTCCAATTGCATATCCAAGACCAAAATATCACTAAGAGTCATAAAGTTTCCAAATTTATGACTTTGCATGTCCAATAATTGCTTAATACACAAAAACTCAACCTCTTAATGCATTAAAACCTTCTAAAGAATGCATGGACCAAAACCAACCATCAAGACCACATTTTTGATGACTTAAGACCCTTCCTATGGTCTGAAAGGACAACTTAATGGGGCAAGAACATGCCATGCTCAAGAATCACCATTTTAGGACAAAAAAGTAACTTAATGGAATGAAATATCTAGATCTACAATATGGAGTGATAAAGTTGCAAGCTTTATACCTCCTGTAGGTTGCAAACAAGGAGGGAGTCTCAGATCCAAAAAGCTTCCAAGCTACAAGCTCTTCTCACCTCCTTCTTCTTCTTCTTCAAACACACCTCCAAAACACTCCTATGGGCTCAAAAATGGACTCTTCTCACTTAGGGTTGCTTGAAGACATTTTTCACAGAGGGAGGATACTGAGGATATTAGGCATAAAGTTATAATATTGTTTATATATGGCCAAAACCCTAAAAATTTGGGTTTAGACATCCTGTGCGTACGCCCTGCGTATGAGATGTACGCCCAGCGTACTAGGGTCCGCCCTAGTATGCTCAGCGTACACATCGCACGCCCAACGTACACACCGTATGCCTAACGTACTAACCTCATGTCCAAAAATTACCACAATGCCACTATGGGCCAATCTTGCAATCTTTTCAACTACAGGGGGGTCAAAATGCAATATTATTCAAATATAGTGTCAAAATTAGAAGTACCTCATCATTAGGATGTTACACTAGAGTTATCATCCCATGTGGTGGATGTGAAAAGTCCATATCAACATTTACTCGATCCATTAGTCCTTCACTTGCCTCACATAAGCATGTGAACAACGAATTAGTCATAATTTTCCAATGAACAAGATTCTCATGCATCATAAAATTCGAATTATAAGACTCCAAGTTTCTGTCCAATTGAAACTTAGTGATGAGTTTTCTTTTTACTTAATCAAAAATTACAATACCACAAGCCTATTCTAGAAGAATCATCATCCATTATTAATATTGCTATTATTATAAACATAACCAACACTTTCATAAATGCCATTTCAAGGCAACTTCATAAACCAAAACTTTATTTTATTGCTAAAAAGAAAATTGGAACTTGTCCTTACAATGAATAAAAGAAAAACTATATTTATATACATCTCCGAAGAGTAATAGCAATCTATTAAATTATCCTAACTCCTTAGTAGTAGCTCCAAATTCTGACCATCGAACCATGTGACCGAATTTCATTTCCCACGATCACATTTAGCTCACTTTGCTTAAGCTTCCCTCTTTCTATTAGATCCTGCAATACCATCAAAAGGTGATCATCACATCATGTATTAAGAGTTTATAAATAGTAACTTATAATGGAGTTAGATCATGGATGTACCTTAAGTAGGATCACAAAAATTGACTTTACCATCTTCAAGGTCTTTCAGGTATTTTGGCCAACTTCGTTTCCAATGTCCCTTCAATTGGAAGTAGAAACAAATGGACTCATTGGGTTCAACATTTGGAATGATCTCAAAATGAGCCTTCTCTTTACCATATTATCAAACGGTTTGACCTTGGCCGATCACGTTCGATTAAGAAGAGAAATCTTTTCTTAATGACTAATGTTACCCTTGTCAATGTCCATGGAATTCTTAGAATTAGATCCTATGAGCATTTCTGCTTCAATTGTGTCCTTAACCATGTTTGATTCAACAACCATCAACGTATGGGTCAGATCAATTAGGGTCACATCGAGATTCCTCATATGAAAGTTCTTAATGAACTAACTATATGAATTTGGAAGCGAAAGAAGAACCAAATCATTGGTGTGCTCCTTTGGGAATACGACACCCATTCTTTCCAATTTGTCAATGTACGATTTCATTTTCAGAACATGTGCACACACAAAATTTTCTTCTTCATTTCTACATGCCAATAGGGCTTGAGTTGTCTCATATCTTTCAACTTAACGAAAACGTGACATTGGGAGAGTCACGGGAGGAGGAGGTGGAAGAGTTGAAGAAGGACGATGTCCAATCTCACAATTACCTAAGGAAGGGAATATAATTTGACCTTGACTCGAATGTGGAAGACCATCTCCATATGATTAAGGAAAAACATTTCCATAAGAACAAGGAAGACCATTTCTATCTTCATAAGACATCTAAAAGTAGGAAAAGAAAGAATTCAAGTTAGTTGATTTTAATCCTTAATTATTAACCCAAAATTTAAATTAAGGCTAGGATCCATATTTTCATTTCGTAATATGAAGAGAGATGTCGTTGTCATATCACGAAACTATTTTAGGTAGGTGAAATCATTTCACCAATTTCATTCACATGAAACTCCTAGATCTTTTGAGATTCATTGAATCTTATCAATAACATGTTTAATCTCAGATCATGTTCTTACCAATTCTGATTGGGATGTTGATGATCAAAATTAAGATGTGAATAACCATGCAAACATGCTCGGCAACCTCGATGTCATTTATCATCTCAAATTAATGTGTAGGTTAACCAAACACGCTCCATCAATAATGATAATTTACGATATGTAACGTCATTCAACTTTATAGTCCCAAATTAGTGTGTCGGTTAGCCACACACGCTCCACTAACGAATTATAAAGAATGATGTGCGTTTTCATGGATTAGCATACATTACATATTTTTTCTAAACTAACTAGAGTGGGATTTTAAAGAAGGTTCTAGTACTTTATATCATTACACTTTTAATGAGATTATGTCCTATCGAAACCGTTCGGCTAACGATCCTCCACCACACAGGATAGTGGTGCATGTAAAGAACACACATTCAACAGTCATTTTATAGGTCGTTTCTTTATACCCTCTTTATAGCATGGTTTCTTGAATGAGGCCTACTATTGATTCGACTGACTTTTCAATTAAACAATTAATTAATTTAATTTAAATCATTTAGGATTCAAATAATTATTTTCGATTAAACAATTAATATAATAATTCAAATTTAATCCTAATCCAAAACCGTAGCTGCCAAACAAAACCCTGAACCAACCCTGGTACCCTCTTCATAGATAAGTAGTTCTCCCCCACTAGGGGTTCGAACTACCACTCGCTGGCCCTCGCAATCGATCATGGCACCAAACCTACTCAGCTAATCCATCCTTACTATAACGCACACATCCCCCATGGAAATAGGGATCAGATCAATCGGATAGGGCATCTCAAAGATCTCCAATACGTAACCCTGATACACTATGGATGCATAAACTCTGTGTCCGTTGGTGATAGAAACCCACAACGAACACTCTAGCTCCCCAATGGGCATATCAAACTCCCTAGTGAACGTCTGAGATACAAAAGACCGACTAGCACTCGAGTCAAAAAGCACAAGAGCAGGCAAAGAATTCACTAGGAATATACCTAATAGAATCATAAATATAAGCATACCATAAAATAATCGACAGAACAATAAACAGAAACATACATGTCACTTCCCACAAGTGCGACCGCTCTGACTCCCAGGTCTAATATCAGCGGCCTTGAACCGCTTTGGCGCAGGATGCGACTGCGTCGGGGCCAGCCTCTACTCCCTCGTCTGGAGCTCCATCTCAATCTCCCGCCACCTAGTGGCCTCCTGCAACTCAACCAGTGAACCATCACATTGTGTAGACACAAACTGCCAGATGTCTGTCTTAATCATGCTCAAGTACCCGGTTGTCTAAGCTTGCTCGGAAGCACCAAACTCAAGGAAAAACATAGCTCTCTCTGTAAACATATTGGTGATCTTTGTCAGCGACTCGGTCCTCTGTCTCAGATTCAAGTACTCCTGAGCCAACCTCTCCCGCTCTACCAATGGAACTTACCTCGAGCGGAACATCTTAGAGAACTGCTCCCATGATATTGTTGCTCTCTACTCTAGAGTATAAGAACTAGTAATCAGTCTCCACCAATCCTTCGCTCCAGACCTAAGAAGGTTCAAAGCGCGCTTGACCCTCTGGTCAGCTGGGCAAGAGCAAGTAAAGAAACATCACTCAACATCTGACAGTCACCTCATGGCAATGATCGGATCCTGAACCCCATCAAACACCAGGGGATTCGTATTGTCGAAGTCCCGGTACTGGAAAGCCCTCCCAGCGCCGATCCGCCCAGCAGCAGCCTCAGAAATTGTAGCGTATCGGTCATCGAAGAACTCCATCATCATGGTCTTGATAGATCCAAACAACTCCGGTATCTGCTCCCGGACAATAGAAACAACCTCCTCACAAAGGATCTCCCTAACCCGGTTCTCAGTCAATCATGGCCCATCCTGGCCACTTACTCCGACTCCTGATCTGGATCCTGACTCAAATCGTCTCGTAACCACCATACTGAAAATAAACCAGGGAGATATCAGATAAAACGCATATAATACCATAGGTACCATTCCCACAAACACCTAGGGTTTGTGACTTCCCTGCTACGCGTACGGGTCTTGTGCTTCCACTAGTACGGGCCCCTAGTTTGTATTTGTAACGCTTGTTTCAGGTACCATTTACCTTTCAAACATTTTATGACATTGGAATGGGACTCTACGAGTTGGTGGGCTACAACTCGTCGAGTAGAGATTATTTTGGACGCGGAATGAAGAGGCTACTTGACGAGTTGGCGGAACCAACTCGATGAATAGGAGCTGGAAAGGAAAACCCTAATTTTTAGGGGTTTGTACCCTATTTAAGGAACTTATGGATCATTTTTGGCCTCCCTTATCATCCTAACTGTCCAGAGAAAAACCCTAGTTGTGCTTTAGTGCTTCCTTGAGTGTGTGTGTGTGTGAGCTTTGGAGAGTGAATCTTGTGCTTTTTGGAAGGAAACTTGAAGATTGAAGAGATTGAAGTGAGGAGAGGGCTTTAGATCCGACATCTACCTGGTGCTAGCTTTTAGTTGGAGGTAAAAAGTTGCTACCTTGATCTCTATTTGCTTAGATCTCATCCTATGCAAGAATATGGTCATTTCTAGTGAAAAAATGGAGTCAATCTCGGGTTTGAGCTTGTCATGAGGAAATGGTCTCAGATCTGGACTCCTCTAGGCTCCATGGTCATGAAGTTGTTGACTTTATCTAGTCTTGGCCCTTCTCCATGCCTTAAACATCTTTCTAAGCTTTGTTTTGAGTGTTTTAGCCTCTTAAGGCCTTTCATGCACGTAAAGTTGGAAACTTTATGTGGTAACTACACCCTAGTGGGCTGGATCTATAGTTTGGAGCCTTGGATTCGACTGGAAAGGACTGAACATGAAAAGGGTTGAAGGAACTCGACGAGTTGCTTAGCCAACTCGACGAGTTGGGCAGGGTTTACCCTTTTTCAGGACTATGAGTGATCTCGGTGAGCTGATTAGGGTTTTCAATCTCTTGACTTGAGTTTTCGGTCTAGAGTTTTTGGCCTAGAGTTTTCGGCCTCATGGACACTAAAGAACTCGCCGAGTTACTCAGGTAACTCGGCGAGTTGACTAAAGATTTCGGTTTATGGACATTAAATGAACTCGACGAGTTACTAGATGCACTCGACGAGTTGGGTCGTTACAAGTTAGTATCAGAGCCTTGGTTTCAGGGATTCGGGCACACTCTCGGGTGTGTCGGGACTCAAACTAAGGAAATGGTAAAATTGTTTTCAGAAATTAAAAATTAAAAACTTCTTAAATTGGAAAAAAAGGGAGAGTACAATGTGCGTGATCGGCCGAGCTCAAGTAAATAGTTCCCCAATATGTTAGCCATGTTATACTGATATTTGGATTATGCTAGTCGGATGGATTTTGCTATGTGTATGCTTTAAAAATTGTATACGGTTAGGTTCTTATAGCCTTAGGATGATTGATTTGGCCTTATTTCCTGTTCCTTGTCTGGTTGTGGTCCTAGGGTAGGGTTTATTATTCGAAAGTCTATTTGATCCTGATCTGTGTATAATTTGCATGCATAAGGCAACCTGTTATGATTGATTAAGGTATGATTTGATGGGATGGAGTAATCTTAGGATAGCCTAGGATTTGAGTTATGCAGTAGCCTGTGAGATATGTCTTGTTCTGGAATGAATTAGAGTTATCAGGTAAAGCTTCGGGGAAGGTACAGGTAGGTGTGGAAGGTAGTATTGGGCCCGTACTACTGAAAGCACAGGACCTGTACCCGAACTAATGTTAGATTTGGAAGCTCTAAGGAGAACTGGTGTGGAAGGATCCCCTTTTTGATTATCTTGATCATTCGGTCTTATCAGGATGGTGGTGACACGATTGGGAGCAGGGGGATCAGGATCAGGATCAGGATCCGGATCTGGGTCGGGCGACGGTACATCGCCCATTGATGAGAGGATGCGCGAGATCATTGCAGCCAAGGATACGAATGGAAACCTTGACGCTACCCCAGTGATTTTTGGGACAATCAAGGAAGGGATGATGGAGATCATGGAGGAGAGGCTCAGGTCATTCAGAGCCGAGATTGTTGTGGGCCAGGTCGGGGCCCGAACTCCCTCATTCCGGGAGTTCAAGGTGTGCGGGGCGCCGGAGTTCTTCGGGGTCAGGAACCCCATAGTTAGCCGACGCTGGGTGGCAGACATGGAGAACGCCCAGCGCATGAGTTCTTGCCCTGATGCGGAAAAGGTGGGATTTTCTTCGTGTATGTTGAGGGATCGAGACCGGGACTGGTGGGGAGAGGTGACCAGCCAGGTGGGGGCAACTGGAGTGGCTGAGATGACATGGGTAGAGTTTTTTAGACGCTTTAATATGGAGTTTGCACCACCTATTGAGGTGCAACGGCTAGTGAGGGAGTTCTAGGAGCTCCAGCAGACCACCGAGACTGTGGCGGAGATCACCACTAAATTTCGGGAACGAGCATTGTTGATCCCGCAGTATGCTACAGATTAGGACATGAGGTGGACGAGGTATCATTCCATGCTGAGGGATGATATACGAGAGTTTGTGAGCTTTACAGGGTGCAAAACCCTAAACGAGATGGTGGAGAAGGCCCGTGAGCGGGAGATGGAGTTGGAGTTCTGCACCAAGCGGAAACCAGAGCAGGCACAAACAGCTGTAGGTCAGGCTAAAAAGCCTAAGACCTTGGAGTCTTCTGGTAGGGGACAGCAGGGTCGTGGCCGGTGTCCCAAATGTGGGAGATCGCACAGTGGAGTGTGTAGGGTGACGGGCACAGTATGTTATACATGTGGTCAGCCAGGCCACATGAGCAGTGACTGCCCCAAGAAGGGCTTGATTTGATTCCACTGCAACCAGACCGGCCACAAGCGGGTCGATTGTTCGAAGTTGCGGGGAGGGGGGAGCAGTAGCGGAGCCTGCGCCCGCCGCAATGACGATCACTGATGGCCTCCCTGCTAAGGCGGATGCTCCAACGGTGAAGAGTCGTGCGTTTCAGTTGACCACCGAGGAGGCTCGGGCAGCGCCCGAAGTTGTGGCTGGTACGTATTTTATTTTCTTGCTCGATATTGATTTGTATTGATTATGTGTATACATGTGCTAATGGATAGGAACCTTTTTGGTCAATGGTATGTTGGTTCACGTTCTATACGATTCGGGTGCTACCCGATCATTTGTATCTCTTGCGCTTAGCAAGAAGTTCCAGGATGCGCCGGGGATTTTGAGTTTCCCCACTTGAGGTTGATATTGCGGATGACCACACTGTTACTGCTAAGAGGGTGTATCGGGACTGTGTCCTGAATGTGCTTGGGGAGAGTTTTTGTGTTGATCTAGTCCCAATACCTTTACGAGGACTGAAGGTGATCGTCGGAATGGACTGCTTGGGGGCCAATGGGGCCATGATTGACTGTAAGCGCCAGTTGGTGAGGGTTCGAACCCCAAGTGGGGGAGAACTAGTTATTCGTGGAGAGAGGGCCTCGCAGGGGCCAACCCTCTATTCAGCTGCGAGGGCTAGGAGACTTCTCCAGCAGGGTTGTTCGGGATTTTTGGCATATATCTCGAATACGAGGGTTGAGACCTCGACGGATTTGGGCAGTGTACCGATTGTATAGGATTTTCAGGATGTCTTTCCCGAGGAGTTACTTGGAGTGCCTCCGGAGAGGCAAGTGGAGTTTCGCATTGATTTGGTACCGGGTGCCGCTCCAATAGCCAAGGCACCGTACCAGCTAGCTCCGCCCGAGATGTAGGAGCTATCTACGCAGCTTCAAGAGCTACTAGACCGAGGGTTTATTCGTCCGAGTAGTTCCCCGTGGGGAGCACCAATCCTGTTTGTGAAAAAGAAGTACGGGTCATACATGATGTGTATTGATTACCAAGAGCTAAACAAACTAACGGTGAAAAATCGTTATCCGCTCCCGAGGATCGATGATTTGTTCGATCAGCTGCAGGGTGCATCTTGGTTTTCAAAGGTTGATCTTCGGTCGGGGTACCATCAGATGAGTATTAGGGATGAGGATATATCGAAGATAGCTTTCAGGACTCGGTACGGGCACTACGAGTTTGTGGTGATGCCATTCAGGCTCACCAATGCCCCAGCAGCGTTCATGGATCTCATGAACAGTGTGTGTAGGCCGATGTTGGATCGTTCGATGATCGTGTTTATCAATAATATCTTGGTCTATTCTAAGACCAAGGAGCAGCATGAGCAACATCTGAGGGAGGTATTAGACACACTAAGGACGGAAAAGCTTTATACCAAGTTCTCAAAATGTGATTTATGGTTAAGAGAGGTGCAGTTTTTGGGGCACGTCATCAACCAAGAGGGTATTTTGGTTGATCCAGACAAGATTGAGGCTGTATTATGGTGGGAAGTACCGAAGAATGCATCAGAGATTTGTAGCTTCTTGGGCCTAGCGGGGTACTATCGGAGATTCATCCAGGATTTCTCCAAGATCGTTGTACCTTTGACTCGTTTGACCAAGAAGAACGTGACTTTTAGGTGGGGCCCGAGTCAACAGTTGGCTTTCGAGACCTTGAGATAGAGGTTATGTGAGGCCCCGATTTTGGCATTACCTGATGGTTTAGATGATTTGGTGGTGTATTGTGATGCGTCTATCACGGGGTTAGGCATTGTACTGATGCAGAGAGGGCATCTTATCGTGTACGCCTGGAGGCAGATGAAGCCTCATGAGGCGAACTACCCTACTCATGACCTGGAGTTGGGGGCAGTGGTGTTCGCCCTCAATATCTAGAGGCATTACTTGTATGTAGTTTGATGCACCATCTTTACTGACCACAAAATTTTGAAGTATTTGATGGATCAGCAGAACCCGAACATGCGACAGAGGAGGTGGTCGGATGTACTGAAAGATTATGATTGTAAGATCTTGTACCATCCAAGGAAGCCCAATGTGGTGGCCGATGCTTTGATCCGTAAGGCGGCCAGTGCTCCGATTAGGGACGTTTGTTTGAGGATGAAAGTGATCTCTCCATTGTTGGATATGATCAAGGAGGCTCGGGTGGAGGGCTTGAAGAAAAAGAATTGGAAGATAGAGCGGTTTCAGGGTCAGTTTCCCTTGTTTGTTCGGGATAGTCGAGGTATTCTGACACAGTGTGGCCGGGTGTGGTTACCGGTAACCGGGGGTGTGAGGCAGAAGATCTTGGAGGAGGCACACAGATCCAAGTTCTCTATTCACATGGGGGCCACAAAGATGTATAGGGATCTGAGATTGAATTAGTGGTGGCCCTGCATGAAGCGAGAGATTGCATGGTTCGTGGAGAGGTGCTTGACCTGCAGGAAGGTCAAGGCCGAACACCAGAGGCCTCATGGCAAGGTTCAGCCGTTACCCATCCCTATGTGGAAATGGGAAGAGATCACCACGGACATCATCACGAAGTTACTAAGTACGGCGAGGGGTGTGGATGCCATATGGGTTATTGTGGATAGATTGACGAAGAGTGCCCACTTTATTCCGATCTCCGAGAGAATCTCTGCTGAGAAATTAGCGGCTATTTCCATACGAGAGGTGGTGGCTAGCCACGAGGTGCCTGTGTTAGTAGTCTCTTACCGGGATGTTCGATCTACATCTAGATTCTGGAGGAAGTTCCACGAGGAACTGGGCACTCAGTTACATTTCAGCATGGCTTACCACCCCCAGACAGACGGCCAGAGTGAGAGGACAATCCAGACACTCGAGGATATGCTCTGGGCATGCGTGCTGGACTTTGGAGGGAGTTGGGATATATATGTGACATCCTTAAATTCACGGCCAGAAAAGACCGATTTTGTTTATGCTTTTTAAAAATCAGAGTACCATTTTAATAAAAATCTTGCGGAATTTGTTCCCAGAAAATACATGATAAATACTTTATCAAAGCATTTCCGAAGAAATGTATTTTTATTCATTTTAAAACATTTGGAATGTCATTGTCAATACAGAAACATAAGCATAAACAGAACTTACATTCATTTACACTAGTGATCTACACCTCTTTAATCTCTCAGTTTAATGTAACTTCGTATCGGCACCTGTGATTCAAATAAGCTTGAGTGGGTCAGGTTGGGAAACCTGGTGAGTACATAGGGTTTTCAACCCACAATAATAAAGTTATTATGTTTTATCATCAAACAATTAACCCAATTACCCATCCCCATTATCTTGTTTATTTCTTAAGGATCTACCCTAAGAATCATCTATCACTCATTCCTACGGATTCTTCCTAAGGAATAGGCACGAAGTACATCGTCTCCAGGGTTTATACAATAGGCACTAAGTGTGCATAGTCGCCAGGGTTTAGGCACTAAGTCTGCATAGTCGCCAGGTTTATACAATAGGCACGAAGTCCATCGTCGCCAGGGTTTATACAATAGGCACTAAGTCCATAGTCGCCAATGTTCATTTATACGGTACTAAATCCATAGCTACCAACGTACATATATAAGGCACTAAGTCCATAGTCGCCAAGATTCTTAAATTACAACTGGTGACCACGTAATTCAAAACATCTGGTGAACACTTAGTTCTAAAATACCTAGTGAACATACTAAGTTCAAAAATGCCTAGTGAACACACTCAGTTCAAAAATACCTAATGAACACACTCAGTTCAAAAATACCTAGTGAACACACTCAGTTCAAAAAGACCTAGTGAACACACTCAGTTCAAAAACACCTACAGGTTACAAACCTGCTAACGTTCTAATGGACTGTTTAGAATAGTTCGTGGTCGTTGTCTTAGATGACTAGATCATCTTAAACATTGAGGCCTCTCATCATTTTATTTCATCACACACCAACTATTTCATCTACCCATGTTTTACCCCAACATTTTTGTAGATATAAAATGCATATACAATTTAAATCATTTAAAACATGTATAAAATCGTTCATCCAGCATAGAAAGCAAGTATTCAAATAATATGCACACATAGCACGTATTTTTATATAAAATACTTCATATCTATGTGTAAGATGAAAGTAATATGCACTCACCTTAGTAGCGTGAGTTAATAGAATCTAACTAGAAACGGTCAGCGGTTCGTGATCACCGGGCTCGGGACGCGGAACGCCTTCAGCAAACGAGAGAGAAAGAAGAGTTTTAGGTGTGAGATTGGATGAGGTCGAACCTGCTATTTATAGAAAGTTTTGGACTCTCACGTCGTGAGTTTATAAAACTCACGCCGTGAGCGAAGCCTGCTCACCTCGTAGACTTGCCTTTTGTGTCCCTAGCTTCGGAAGGTGGCCATATGACTCCTCACGTCGTTAGATATCATTGTTCACGTCGTGAGCTTAGAACTTATCCCTTCGTAGCCTCGTCACGCACCTTCTAGGTCCGAAATGTTGCAATTTGACTCCTCACGTCGTGAGTTTTTATGCTCACGTCGTGAGTTTAGTCAGATTAGAGTTTCTGACACGTGTCATGCTCTCAGATAGCTGTAACTTCGGAAGGTCATAACTTTTGCATACGAGCTCCGTTTTTACGTTCTTTATATGTACGGAAACCTTGTGACATATACCACAACTTAGTTAAGATTATTTATTCTAAATTATCCTCTATCAAAAAGTCATTTTTGATGCTTATCGTCTCTAAATTGACTAACCCGAATCTGCGGGCACTACAATTATCTCCCCCTTAGGATGATTACGTCCCGGAATCATCAACAAAACAAGGCTTGTATAATGACTCCATGTGTTATATCTTTATCCTAGGTAATAACTGTAACTTCTATGTTCCTTCGAATGAGTATCTAACTCTTGGACTTTTTGACTGTAGGCGGTGTTTATTCTTGCACCCACTCTCCATCTCGCGTTGGACTTTCAGTCGTAACCTTCGAGTTACAAAATCAATCCTTATTGGAGAATCCTTCTTCTTAAACGGACTAATCTTAAGAGAAGTTATTTACTTCGATTATCATAACAGGGCGATGGGTCATTTTCTAATGACCTCTCGTCATATGATGCAACGCTTAGACTTAGGTATCTTAGAGTCAAATTCCAGAATGGAATATACCTTTCTTCATGTTCTAATGTGATATAACCACATTTTAGCATGTAGCATTTCTAGCTATAGGCTTTTACTTAAACAATGTTCGCGACACTTCTATTGATCGCTTCGATTAACTTTCACTTCAATATTCTGGCTTAAGTCGGACGCTACATCGAACTTGGCTCTCTGAACCACGTAGAATACATATCTTAGTCGAACTCGATATGATATGACCTCTAGGGTCGGAATAACAATCATCTTCTTAGTCATTACCGAAACGATGGTAACGACAGACATGAACAAAACAGAATCAACTACTAGTGCCTTGGTAACCTTGTGACTTTCCCTGATCCAAGTGCGAGTCTTGTGCTTCCGATAGTATTGGCCTCTACTACCTTTCACACCTACTCATACTCGTCCCAAGTATTGTCTCGTAGTCCCCAAGTTCTAATTTCCTAAAATCACAAAACAGTTTAACACATACGAATGTGTCCAAATAATCTTAAAATTTTCCCTAGACTCTACCAGGACTTCTTCCATGCATATCTTCAACATAACTGTGCTTCAACTTGGTTGGTGATGGAAACGCCAGACGATAAGACAACTTCAGGAATTACACCAACCGTTCTATCATCCCGCCAATCAAAAGTGTACATTCGGATGTACCTTACTCCTCTATACGTACTGTTATTTTATCAGACGTATTCTAAAGGTAAGATACCATTCTTACGATATCTTCCGATAGGTATCGTTCACTATCGTAAGCCTTCTCATTTCCTCCATTTACTCAGTTCACTATGAGTCTTCATCATGATGTTCTGCACACCAAAGCAGTCGTTTGGTGTATCGAGACGAGAATATAGATAGAGGAAGTTTTAGACGCGTATTCCTCCTTATTACTTCAAAAAATTATATGCCAGTTCTAATATCGTAATTAAACATTTAGAATCCTGAACACATAAGGTTTCCAGATCCAGTCGGCAACAGACCATAGATCCAAACAAATAATAGCATATAAGATATCTTTATAGCTATAACATATAGCATTTAGCACATAAAAGCATTTTAGGCATCTAATCCTAAAGTAAGCTAGTGCTTGTGTCAATTCAGGTGTACTACCTAAAATATAATAGACACTCATCTCACAATCATCGCTTAGCATTCTAAGTTTAAGTCTACAAATCCTACAAATTCCTAGTTCGCTTAAACTAATGCTCTGATACCAACTGTGACATCCCCAAATTCACGGCCAGAAAAGACCGATTTTGTTTATGATTTATAAAAATCAGAGTACCCTTCTAATAAAAATGTTGCGGAATTTGTTCCCAGAAAATACATGATAAATACTTTATCAAAGCATTTCCGAAGAAATGTATTTTTATTCATTTTAAAACATTTGGGATGTCATTGTCAATACAGAAACATAAACATAAACAGAACTTACATTCATTTACACTAGTGATCTACACCTCTTTAATCTCTCAGTTTAATGTAACTTCGTATCGGCACCTGTGATTCAAATAAGCTTGAGTGGGTCAGGTTGGGAAACCTGGTGAGTACATAGGGTTTTCAACCCACAATAATAAAGTTATTATGTTTTATCATCAAACAATTAACCCAATTACTCATGCCCATTATCTTGTTTATTTCTTAAGGATCTACCCTAAGAATCATCTATCACTCATTCCTACGGATTCTTCCTAAGGAATAGGCACGAAGTACATCGTCACCAGGGTTTATACAACATGCACTAAGTCTGCACAGTCGCCAGGGTTTAGGCACTAAGTTTGCATAGTCGCCAGGTTTATACAATAGGCACGAAGTCCATCATCGCCAGGGTTTATACAATAGGCACTAAGTCCATAGCCACCATTGTTCATTTATACAGTACTAAATCCATAGCTACCAACGTACATATATAAGGCACTAAGTCCATAGTCGCCAAAGTTCTCAAATTACAACTGGTGACCACGTAATTCAAAACATCTGGTGAACACTTACTTCTAAAATACCTAGTGAACACACTCAGTTCAAAAATACCTAGTGAACACACTCAGTTCAAAAATACCTAGTGAACACACTAAGGTCAAAAATACCTAGTGAACACACTCAGTTCAAAAACACCTACAGGTTACGAACCTGCTAACGTTCTAGTGGAATGTTTAGAATAGTCTGTGGTCGTTGTCTTAGATGACTAGATTATCTTAAACATTGAGACCTCTCATCATTTTATTTCATCACACACCAACTATTTCATTTACCCATTTTTACCCCAACATTTTTGTAGATATAAAATACATATACAATTTAAATCATTTAAAACATGTATAAAATCGTTCATCCAGCATAGAAAACAAGTATTCAAATAATATGCACACATAGCACGTATTTTTATATAAAATACTTCATATCTATGTGTAAGATGAAAGTAATATGCACTCACCTTAGTAGCATGAGTTGATAGAATCTAACTAGAAACGGTCAGTGGTTCGTGATCGTCGGGTTCGGGATGCGGAACGCCTTCAGCAAACAAGAGAGAAAGAAGAGTTTTAGGTGTGAGATTGGCTGAGGTCGAACCTGCTATTTATAGCAAGTTTTTGGACTCTCACGTCGTGAGTTTATAAAACTCACGTCGTGAGCCAAGCCTGGTCACCTCGTAGACTTGCCATTTGCGTCCCTAGCTTCGGAAGGTGGCCATATGACTCCTCACGTCGTGAGCTTAGAACTTATCCCTTCGTAGCCTCGTCGCGCACCTTCTAGGTCCGAAATGTGGCAATTTCACTCCTCACGTCGTGATTTTTTATGCTCATGTCATGAGTTCAGTCATATTAGGGTTTCTGACACGTGTCATGCTCTCAGACAGCTGTAACTTCGAAAGGTCATAACTTTTGCATACGAGCTCCGTTTTTGACGTTCTTTATATGTACGGAAACCTTGTGACATATACTACAACTTAGTTAACATTATTTATTCTAAATAATCCTCTATCAAAAAGTCATTTTTGACGCTTCTCGTCTCTAAATTGACTAGCCCGAATCTGCGGGCGCTACAATATACCTCCCACTAGAAGAGTTTTCATATAACAATAGTTATCATGCTAGTATCTACTGACCACCGTTTGAGATGTTGTATGGTCGGAGGTGTAGGACCCCTGTGTGCTGGGGTGAGGTAGGGCATCGAGTCATGGGGAGCACCGAGATGGTGCTCAAGACTACTGATTTGATTCAGCAGGTGCACGATAGGATGCGGGTTGCGCAGAGTCGCCAGAATAGCTACGCTAACCGACGTCTCTCGGATCTTGAGTTCCAGGTGGGAGACTTCATATTACTAAAAGTGTCACCATGGAAGGGTGTCATTAGGTTCCGAAAGAGGGGCAAGCTAGGGCCCCAAATATATTGCACCGTTCAGGATTACTGCCCGGGTGGGCAAGGTGGCCTATCGCTTGGTGATCCCAAACGAGCTTAGTCAGATTCACAACACCTTCCACGTGTCTCAGCTCCGGAATTGTATCACTGACGAGGGCGGAGTTATTTCGTTGGACGATATTCAGGTTGATGAGAGACTGAACTACATTGAGATACCTATTGCGGTTCTATAGAGGAAAACCAAGGTTCTTCGTAACAAGGAGGTGAAGCTGGTGAAGGTGCAATGGCAGCACCGAAGAGGCTCCGAATGGACATGGGAGCCGAAGGATGAAATGCGGGAGCATTACCCTGATCTGTTTGCATCTGAGGACTTCAGGGACGAAGTCTAGTTCAAGTGTGGGAGATTTGTAACTCTTGTTTCAGGTACCATTTATCTTTCAAACATTTTAGGACTTTTGACTGGGACTCGACGAGTTGGTGGGCTACAACTCGTCGACTAGAGATTATTTTGGACGCGGAATGAAGAGGCTACTCAACGAGTTGGAGGAACCAACTCGACGAGTAGGATCTGTAAAGGAAAGCCCTAATTTTCAGGGGTTTGTACCATATTTAAGGAACTTATGGATCATTTGCGGCCTCCCTCATCGTCCTAACTGTCCAGAGAAAAACCCTAGCCATGCTTTAGTGCTTCCTTGAGTGTGTGTGAGCTTTGGAGAGTGAATCTTGTGCTTTTTGGAAGGAAACTTGAAGATTGAACAGATTGAAGTGAGGAGAGGGCTTTAAATCCGGCATCTACTTGGTGCTAGCTTTCAGTTGGAGATAAGAAGTTGCTACCTTGATCTCTATTTTCTTAGATCTCATCCTATGCAAGAATATGGTCATTTCTAGTGCAAAATGGAGTCAATCTCGGGTTTGAGGTTGTCATGAGGACATTTTCTCAGATATGGACTCCTCTAGGCTCCATGGTCATGAAATTGTCGACTTTATCTAGTCTTGGCCCTTCTCCATGCCTTAAACATCTTTCTAAGATTAGTTTTGAGTGTTTTAGCCTCTTAAGGCCTTGCACGCACGTAAAGTTGGCAACTTTACATGGTAACTACACCCTAGGGGGCTGGATCTGTAGTTTGGAGCCTTGGATTTGACTGGAACGGACTGAACATGAAAAGGGCTGAAGGAACTCGACGAGTTGGGCAGGGTTTACCCGTTATCTTTCACACTGTCACACCCCCAAACCAGACGGCGGAAACGTCTGGGGGTGGAGGACTTGATTTGTAGTATCACAACACATGCATTATAGTAATCAGAGTACAAACAACCACTGTATTTAAAAAGTATAAGTATTTACATGTGTTTCATCATTATATACTGAAACCAAATAGTTATACAAAAGAAGAAGCCAAGACATAAATAGCTCCATCTTCTCAAAAGCACGGGGAGTACCTTGCTACTGGTTCCCTGAGAATACAAGTAATTTGAAAAGAGAGTATCAACATAAATTTGAGTGAGTGCATAAGTATTTATGTTTGAATGAATGTTTTCTGTTTCTTGAATATGTAAACTGTTCCAGAAAATCCTATATTTTCTGTTGTATATGAAAAGTAGTTTTAGTTACATAAAATTGTACTATTTGTAAACCAATGTTCTGTATTTGTAATCCTTTTGTAAACTTGTATCTGAGAATGTGCCTGGTTTCATCATTTGTTATTGTAAACTGTATTGTAATACTGTAAACTGTATCTTCTAAACTAGTACTTTCAAAATGTACTTAAGTTTAGTTAATTATATACTAACGTATTGTTAATATCTTTTATATGAGTTATTATAACCATACTGACTAGATGGCCTGACCCAACGCTATGAATGCATTGAAAGCTGTTGATAACAACTGTAACTCGTAGGCATGTATGCCTGACTGTAGCTAGCAGTCTGAGTGTGGGGTTGTCAATCCCAATATAGATCTATACACACATTGTTTCGATCCCCGACTGGAGATTTTGGTTATAATGTCAGGACTTTACTATATTGTTTAAATGAATTAAACAACCTGTATCAAATGACTCGTAAAAAGCATATAAACGTTACATGTATAATAGTTATGAAAACCCAATCATTCTGAAATAAATGATTGATAGTATGTTCTTAACATGTATCTGAAAGATGTATATCCTTGATTAGTTTTGAATCAATCCTTTGTTCTTGTAAAACAATGTACTTTAGTATACTTGAATCGTGAATTAATGTTCTGTGAATCATAAATTATACCTATTATAATTTATATGTACTTTCTGAATTTGATACTAAGTATTCATGAATGCAACCCCTTGCTCAACATGTTACAAAGGGTAATTGAAACTTAATGAACTAAATTTTATACTTGTATACATATACAAATATATATAAGTAAAATTTAAATGACACTCGGACAAATAACTGATGCTTATAATCCCACATCCAAACAAGGAAAGGGAACCAAAGTGGGTTATCAGTCCTAAGCCTTTTAAATCTTATTGATATAAATATATATATACAAGTATGATTTCTGGGAGAAATATAAGTTTATAAAAACATTTAAAAGAAGTTTAATAATTTGAAATACATTTTGATGACTTGATGTCATTTTGATACAATCATTGAAAAACCATTTGAATTGATGATAACTGAAATCCATTTTGATAAGATATTTGAAACCATTTGTTTATAACACAAAACCTTTGTGTTAGACTTGTATCCCCCCCCCCCTTTATAACAGTAAAAACTATGAAAATACGGGGGTATGAACTCACCTGTAGTGAGTGATTCGAGTGATAGGATTTAATTAGTGTATATAACAACTAATTGTGATAGGATTTAATTAGCATATAATGACACATATATGGATTTAATTAGTGTATATAACAACTAATTATGATAGGAACCCACTTTAGGGACTAGGAAACACTTGAATTGAAGTGTTACAATCACATGTGATCGCACTAAAGGGGTTTATGGCCACTTAAGGGAGTGTACGGCCATGATGTGTACGGCCCATGTAGTGTACGACCATGGAGTGTACGGCCATGGAGTGTACGGCCGTACACTCATGGAAGAAACATGCAAAAACGGGTGTTTGGTCCATGGGGAAACTAGTGTGTCAAATGTACAACAAGAAGATGAACAAAACTCTCATTTTGGAGGGCCTTTAGGTGTGTACGGCCAACCTATGAAGGGTTTACGACCGTACTCCCTTCAAGATCATGAAGGGATGTTGAAACATGAAGAATTAAGGCTTGGATCTATTGGTCTTTCAAGTATAACAAGGTACATGAAGAATCACTTACCACTTTTGAATATTAGATGAAGTGTTAATGATTTGTAGTTGAGAGAGAATGGAAGTTCTTGAGGTGAAAGTATGAGAAAGTGTGAAAGAATGAGGGAAAAGCGTATATATGGGTTTGGGTTCACGGCCACCTTGGGCGTACGGCCGTACACTCATGTGTACGGCCGTACACTCATCTCGATGGAGTGTTTGGCCCGAATGCAACCCGATGAACCTAAGTTAACTTATCCCTACACCCAAACCTTGAATCTACTAGGCTTAGAACACTCAAACAGACCCTAAACAATGCTAAAAGATAGCAGAAATGAGTCTGACTATGATTGAATTAATGACAGTACAAGATAGAAATTTCGGGATGTCACATTATCCCCCCATTAGAGAGAATTTCTTCCCGAAATTAGAGTTTAAGCAATTAAGCAATTACAAATAACTAAGCAAAAAGATGAGGATATTTCAGTTTCATTTGGTCCTCGCGCTCCCAAGTGAATTCAGGTCCCCGCTTGGCATTCCAACGAACCTTCACTATAGGAATACGGCTTTGATTCGTTTGCTTGACCTCTTGGTCCATGATCTCTACTGGTTCTTCCACGAAGTTGAGGCTCTCGTCGATCTCGATTTCGTCGAGTGGAATTACAGGAGTCTCGTCGGACAGACACTTTTTCATGTTCGAGACGTGGAAAACAGGATGTATGTTACTTAGTTCTTGAGGTAGTCGGAGTTTGTAAGCTACTGGACCGATTCTAGCAAGAATCTCAAATGGTCCAATGTACCTTGGGTTCAGTCTGTCATGCTTTCCAAAGTGTATCATGCCCTTCCAGGGTGAGACCTTCAACATTACGCGGTCACCAACCTGGAACTCCAAAGGTTTTCTTCTTTTGTCAGCGTAGCTTTTCTGTCTATCTCTGGAAGCTTTAAGTCGCTCCCAGATTTGTACAATTTTCTCCGTAGTTTCACGAATGATTTCTGGACCAGTGAGAGCACCATCAGGAACTTGACTTCTAGCTAGCTGCGTGTCACCCACCTCAGCCCAGCACAGAGGTGATATGCACTTGCGGCCATAGAGAGCTTCAAAAGGAGCAGCCTTTATGCTAGTGTGATAACTATTATTGTAAGAGAATTCGACAAGGGGTAAATGAGTATCCCATTCCTTTCCAAAGTCTATCACGCAAGCTCGCAACATGTCTTCTAAAGTTTGAATCGTCCTCTCACTTTGTCCGTCAGTTTGTGGATGGTAGGCTGTACTCATGTCCAGCCTAGTTCCCAAAGATTTTTGTAAAGACTGCCAAAAACGAGAAGTGAATCTACTATCTCGGTCAGAAATAATAGATATTGGCACACCATGCAGTCTAACGATTTCCTTGAGGTAAGTTCTTGTAGCTTCTCCATCTTGTCGGTCTCTTTGATTGGTGAGAAGTATGCGGATTTGGTTAATCTATCGACGATTACCCAAATAGTATCGTAACCACCCGATGTCTTGGGTAACTTGGTTATGAAATCCATTGTAATCCGCTCCCACTCCCATTCAGGGATTTCAGGTTGTTGCAATAAACCTGAGGGTTTCTGGTATTCTACCTTGACTTTGGCACAAGTAAGGCACTTGCCCACAAAGGTAGCAATTTCGGCCTTCATGTTTGGCCACTAGTATAGTTTCTTGAGGTCCAGATACATCTTGTCTGAACCTGGATGAATGGAGTATCGGGTTTTGTGTGCTTCATCTATAACCACATCTTTGTAACCACCGAACTTTGGTGTCCAGATCCGGTTCATGAAACAATAGACTCCATCATCCCTGACTTTGAAGTTTTTATCCATTCCTCTCAAGGTTTCACCTGCCACGTTTTCAGGTTTTAAGGCCTCGAGTTGAGCCTCTCTGATTTGTGTGGACAGATGTGAATGGATTGTCATGGTCAACGACTTTACTCGGTGTCCCGAGTATTCTTTTCTTCTAAGGGCATCAGCAACTACGTTAGCTTTACCAGGGTGATAAAGAATCTCACAATCATAGTCGACTCGTGTTCAGCAACTACGTTAGCTTTATCAGTAGCTCAACCCATCGTCGTTGACTCGTGTTCATCACTTTCTGATCGAAGATATGCTGGAGACTTTTATGGTCCGTGAATATTGTGCATTTCGTGCCATATAAGTAATGTCTCCAGATCTTCAGAGCAAATACCACTGCTCCTAGTTCAAGGTCATGTGTTGTATAGTTAACTTCATGTGTCTTTGGTTGTCTTGAGGCATAGGATATAACCTTTCCTCTTTGCATAAGAACATATCCAAGCCCTTGATTAGAAGCATCACAGTACACTACGAAATCATCTGTCCCTTCAGGAAGAGACAGGATCAGTGCACTACACAAAGCTCGCTTCAACGTTTGGAACGCTGTTTCTTGCTTTTCTCCCCAGCTAAAAGTTACACCCTTTTGCGTCAGGGTGGTAAGAGGCTTAGCTATTCGAGAGAAATTCTGGATGAATCTGCGATAGTATCCAGCAAGACCTAAGAATTGATGGATTTCTATAGGTGTTTTGGGTGCTGATCAGTTTTCAATTGCCTTTATTTTGGAAGGGTCCACGTGTATTCCTTCTGAACTGACCATGTGACCTAGGAAATCAACCTTCCTGATCCAAAATTCACACTTTGAAAACTTCGCATAGAGTTTCTCTTATCTAAGAGTTTGTAATACTTGAAGAAAATGTTGGCCATGTTCCTCTTCACTTCTTGAGTAGATAAGGATGTCGTCAATGAAGACTATGACGAATTTGTCCAGGAATGGACGACACACTCTGTTCATTAGATCCATGAACACAGCAGGTGCATTCGTCAATCCGAATGGCATCACTACGAACTCATAATGACCATAACAAGTTCTGAACGCGGTTTTGGGAATGTCATCCTCCAAAATCCGTAACTGATGATACCCGGATCTTAAGTCTATTTTTGAGAAGTAACTCGCACCTTGAAGTTGGTCGAACAGAACGTCAATGCGAGGCAGAGGATATCGATTCTTGATGGTAAGTTTATCAGCTCACGGTAGTCTATGCACATACGGAATGATCCATCCTTCTTCTTCACGAACAAAATCGGTGCGCCCCAGGGTGTGAAGCTTGGTCTTATGAAACCTTTGCTAAGGAGTTCGTTAAGCTGGCTGGATAATTCCTGCATCTCAGAAGGTGCAAGACGATAGGGGGATTTGGCTACAGGGGTAGCCCCAGGGATTAAGTCGATTCTGAATTCGACTTGTCGTTCGGGAGGTACTCCTGGAAGATCATCGGGAAAAATGTCGGGAAAGTTGCAGACCTCAGGAATGCTCGCGATGTCTTTCACTTCTTGCTTTTTGTCTACCACGTGAGATAAGAAAGCACAGTACTCTTTCGGAAGGTACTTTTGTGCCTTGACGCAAGAAATGATCTGGAGGTTCGTTCCGGGTTTGTCGTCGTAAATAACAATAGTTTCATTAGTTGGCAAGTTCAGACGAATGGCTCTTCATAGGATGTCAGCATGGTTAGGACACAACCAATCCATATGTATTATGACGTCGAAACTTTTGATAGAGACCGGCATAAGGTCTATTGGGAATGAAAAGTTATTTAAGGTAAGAGTACATCCTATGTATATATCGTTGGTGGATTCGGATTTCCCGTTAGCCATTTCGACTGTGAATGTTTCGTTTAGTGGTTGGGAGTTTTGATTTAGCAAATGTTTGAAAGTATGGCTCACAAAGCTCTTCTCAGCACCACAATCAAATAGAATGCATGCATAAGTGTTGTTGAGAAGGAACGTACCCGTGACCACTGCAGGGTCTGCTACCGCTTCTTCGTGACCCAAGGCCAAAATTCTCCCAACTCCACCGGCATCTCCGGCTTTTGGGCAATCTCTCTTGAAATGCCCCACATTGGTAGCATGCTTGACCTACTCCAGCGGCAGGTACTTGGTTAAGCGGTTGAGGTGGTGATCTACATAATCGGGCAGTATGCCCTTTCCTATTGCAGTTACGACACAGCATTTCCCGGCAATTTCCGTTATGGTGAAAATTGCACTTATTGCACTTAGGGAGGTTACCAGCATAAGGCTTAGCTGGTGCAGGGTTAGCAGGAATAGCAGCAGGTACAGTAGCAGCATTGACTGCAACTAGTTGTTGCTTCTTTGAGGATTCTTGTGAAGACTTTCCCTTCCTCTTGTTCCAACCCTTCTTCTTGTTGTTGTTGTTGTTTCCCTTCGGTTGTTCTGGTGCAGCAACCACTGAGTTTTGACGGGCTCCGTGGTCAATAAGAGATTGTGCTAGCTCTTTGGCACTGTCAAAAGTAACAGGCCTCGAAGCTAAAACACTTGACTGAATTTGGGGTGACAGACCCCAAATATATCTCTCAATCTTTTTGCTCTCCAGAGAAACCATATCCGGACAAAGAATTGCCAGATCACAGAATCTACTAGTATAGGTTGATATGTCAGAACCGACCATTGTAAGACCCCAGAGCTCTTTTTCGAGTTTCTGAACTTCCCCTCACGGATAGTATTCCCGCATTAACATGGCTTTTAAGTTCTCCCAGCTTATCGAGTTAGCCACTATAAGAGTCAGTGACTTAACATGGCCATTCCACCACGTTAAAGCTCTATCCGAAAAGGTACAAGCAGCGAATTTGACTTTGCTGCTCTCTGGACAGGAGCAGATTTCGAAAATTGCTTCTGTCTTCTCAATCCACTGTCTTAATGCCATAACTCCCCCAGTCCCATTAAAGGTCCTGGGTTTGGCATTCGAAAAATCTTTATAAGTGCACTCTCGCGAGTGCCCATGACTCTCGCCATGGTTAGAAGGATTTGTACCAGCTCCCGACCCACTAGCACCAGGAGTATTGATATGATACATGGCAGCCGCTACAGCCGCGGTAACCGCTGCTTGGAACATAGCAGCGTCGGACTGAGGAGGTGGTGGCGGAGGTGGCGTTGGTGCTTCATTAATAATGTTACGTCTTGGATTTCTACGAGGAGGCATATTTTTCTATAAAAGTTAAAAGATACAAATATGGTAAGATATCAAGAGTGAAATATGAATTTTGATATCTCTGAACTAAAACATTTAGTTCAACATGAATCTTGTAATGAATTAGAAATAGAATTCTACGATAAGTACAACTTGTAACAGGATGACATGAAATTGAGTGGTTATTTTTCAAAGAGTATGAAAATGCATGTCGATTAAATTGGCATATTGAATAAATAAAGTATGGAAAACTTGACCCTAAACAGGTCTACAATATACCAAATTCTAGGAAAAACATCGACATCATACTAACCTACCGAAAATAAAAATTTTGCGGTCGTACTGAAAAACATAAAAAATAACGCTAGAACATATCCGTAGACTTTAACTATAACCAAAAGAGTGAACAGAGAACGAGTAGAGCATCTCCTACTAGCGACGGTTATCACTTGGACGAAACCTCAACTCTGCCAGCTGACGCTCCACAGCAAGCAGATGTCTTTCATACACTGTCAGGCGTGCTCGAAGCTCTATGACTTCAGCTCGAGTTACAGCTAATTCTTGCAGTAGAGACTCATTGTCTCTCGTAGCTCTCTCGCGAGCATCTTCAAGACGACGAATGCGGACTGTATTAACTCCTGCACTGGCATCAACTTCCATGATTCGGTTGATGACTGTCCTACCCTGTATTTCATTTCGAGCAACCCTGCGGACCAGAATTGGCAGGACACTGTCTGTTGAGCATCCTTCGCTCAGGTTGTAGAAGCTTTTGTCTCCGTTGTATGGCATGGGTTGACCCTTCTCTTGACTCCATGTTTCCAAGCTTTCCGCCCATGGAGGCGTCGGGCCTTGAAAAGCTGCAAGAGGTTTAGGATTTGGGATTGGAGCTACCAGGGGTAGCTCATTGACCTCTGGCTCAGAGTCAGAATTATCCGGAAAGTTCTCTGCGAATTCATCATCCAATGGAATTGCATGATTATCTTCTGGATCTGCATCTTGTCCTTGATTGGGGAAATATGGGTATCCGGGTAAATGAAATCCCACTATTGTTATCTAAGCGAGAATAGGGATAAGAGATATAGAATATAGTTAGTAACGATAGATTAAGGATACAAGTTTCTACGAGAGAGACTTGCAGTTAACAAGTAATGTATTCTTTATGACTTGTTTTAGGTATTACTATAACTATAAAGTGTATACTAATTATATATAACTTGGGTATAACCGACCTTCGATTAAATGACCCGGCTCTAAATCCACAACCAAACAAGGAACATTAAATGAAGCTAGATCACATATTCTAAGTCTATATAACTTTAATTATATATAACTGTAATATACCCTTAATATTTATAGTTCTACCCTCAATTGTTCTATTGTTTTCACATGTTCATTATTAGTATATACTGCCTAAAATACCCCTATAGTATTTTAATCTTTATGTTCTGTTCCAATGTTCTTCTGAATATGTATGGTTGGTAAGTTTTAGACATGTCGCAACACCACTATCACTCCCAAACACATGTTGGTCATATCTCAAATCAATATAGTTGATCAGGCTATATTAATCCCAGATATGATTACATAACTGCCCAGGTTTGACTGTAATGTCCAACATCCAAATACTTTTAAGTTCTTATGACTGTAATACTGTACTTGTAGGTATGAGTGTTAGTATACTTCTTCTAAAAATACTTCAATTTTTAAAAAGTATACTTGTAGTCAGAGCTCTTAGCCCCAAATGTATTTATAGTTTGTATATCTTTTATGGATTGATATACTGAGTTCACTATAAACAATGCTCTGATACCAATCTGTCACACCCCCAAACCAGACGGCGGAAATTTTCGGGGGTGGAGGACTTCATTTATAGTATCACAACACATGCATTATAGTAATCAGAGTACAAAACAACCACTGTATTTAAAAAGTATAAGTATTTACATGTGTTTCATCATTGTATACTGAAACTAAATAGTTATACAAAAGAAGAAGATAAGACACAAAAATAGCTCCATCTTCTCAAAAGCACGGGGAGTACCTTTCTACTAGTTCCCTGAGAATACAAGTAATTTGAAAAGAGAGTATCAACATAAATTTCAGTAAGTGCATAAGTATCTATGTTTGAATGAATGTTTTCTGTTTCTTGAATATGTAAACTGTTCCAGAAAATCCTATATTTTATGTTGTATATGAAAAGTAGTTTTAGTTAAATAAACTGTATTATTTGTAAACCAATGTTCTTAACATGTATCTGAAAGATGTATATCCTTGATTAGTTTTGAATTAAACCTTTGTTCTTGTAAAACAATGTACTTTAGTATACTTGAATCGTGAATTAATGTTCTGTGAATCATAAATTATACCTATTATAATTTATATGTACTTTCTGAATTTGATACTGAGTATTCATGAATGCAACCCCTTGCTCAACATGTTACAAAGGGTAATTGAAACTTAATGAACTAACTTTTATACTTGTATACATATACAGATATATATAAGTAAAATTTAAATGACACTCGGACAAATAACTGATGCTTATAATCCCACATCCAAACAAGGAAAGGGAACCAAAGTGGGTTATCAGTCCTAAGCCTTTTAAATCTTATTTATATAAATATATATATATATATATATATATATATATATATATATATATATATATATATATATATATATATATATATATATATATAAGTATGATTTCTGGGAGAAATATAAGTTTATAAAAACATTTAAAAGAAGTTTAATAATTTGAAATACATTTTGATGACTTGATGTCATTTTAATACAATCATTGAAAAACCATTTGAATTGATGATAACTGAAATCCATTTTGATAAGATATTTGAAACCATTTGTTTATAACACAAAACCTTTGTGTTAGACTTGTATTCCCCCCCCCCCTTTATAACAATAAAAACTATGAAAATACGGGGGTATGAACTCACCTGTAGTGAGTGATTCGAGTGAAAGGTCGATGTAGTATGCTAAGTGTCAAGTGAAGTCTTGAGCACAAACGGATCCTATTAGCATATAATGACACATATATGGATTTAATTAGTGTATATAACAACTAATTATGATAGGAAACCACTTTAGGGACTAGGAAACACTTGAATTGAAGTGTTACAATCACATGTGATTGCACTAAATGGGTTTATGGCCACTTAAGGGAGTGTACGGCCATGATGTGTACGGCCCATGTAGTGTACGACCATGGAGTGTACGGCCATGGAGTGTACGGCCGTACACTCATGGAAGAAACATGCAAAAACGGGTGTTTGATCCATGGGGAAACTAGTGTGTCAAATATACAACAAGAAGATGAACAAAACTCTCATTTTGGAGGGCCTTTAGGTGTGTACGACCAACCTATGAAGGGTTTACGGTCGTACTCCCTTCAAGATCATGAAGGGATGTTGAAACATGAAGAATTACGGCTTGGATCTATTGGTCTTTCAAGTATAACAAGGTACATGAAGAATCACTTACCACTTTTGAAGATTAGATGAAGTGTTCTTGATTTGTAGTTGAGAGAGAATGGAAGTTCTTGAGGTGAAAGTATGAGAAAGTGTGAAAGAATGAGGGAAAATCTTATATATGGGGTTGGGTTCACGGCCACCTTGGGTGTACGGCCGTACTGTGACAACCCGAAATTTCTATCTTGTACAACACTTAAACTCAATCAAAGTCAGACTTGTGTCTGCTATCTTCTAGCACTGTTTAGAGTCTGTTCGAGCATTCTGATCCTAGTACACCAAAGGAATGAGTGAAAGGAAGTGTCAATTGAAGTTGTAACCTAACAAGCAAGCCCTAAACTTTATCATGGGGAGTTTACGGCCACACCATGTGAGTTTATGGCCGTAAACATATGGTGGCCGTAAACTCATGTTATATACATGATATTCTTCCATTACTTCATCATTCTTCACCTTTTCAAGCCTAGAAACCGATTTCTCTCTCAACTATCATCAAGAACTTTCATCTCAATCTTCAATCTAGTAAGTAATCTTTCCATTTTCAAGTTGATATCCTTCAATATCTAGTGAATACACATGATTTCATCCATGAAATCTCTTCTTTTGGTTAGATCTTCAAGTGTTCTTCATTTCTTCAAGAACACTCTTGTTCTTTGGGCCGAAAAATACTCTTTCAAGCTTCTACATTGTAAGTATCCTCTTATATACTTACTACCTTGTAAAGACCCTTGAATTACTCCTTGAAATCAAGCATTTCCCAAGAACATGAGGTGTTTACGGCCAAGAGCATCTCCCTTGGCCGTAAACCCTAATTAGTGGTGCATATGGACCATAACTTCTTCCTAAGGCTTGGTTAAGAGTCTAGAACACTTCCTTATGATTTTAAGAGCTTTAAAACACCTTTGGTACAAAATACCATGAGTTCACGGCCGTAAACTCATAGCGCCGTAAACCCATGGGCCGTGAACTCATGGGAGTCTTACCATTTGGGCCGTAAACTCCAATGTGAGGCCCTACACCCCTTATATACAACCCTATGTGGTTTAACACTTCATTACAAGTGTTTCCTAGTCCTTAAGGTTGTTCCATAGCATGATTAGTTGTTATAAACACTGATTGTGTTCATATATGTGTCATTATATGCTAAATAGGATCCGTATGTGCTCAAGCTTTCACTTGACACTTAGCATCCTTTATCGATCTTACATTCGAGTTACTCACTACAGGTGAGTTCATACCCCTTAACTTATCTTTTAAATGATTTTAAATGCTTTTATGGGTGGGGAGGCAATACAAGTACAAACATAATGGTTATTATATCAATCGCATGTGATTAATAACTATCAAACATATTGATTTTGTTACATTCAAACTGTGTTATCAAACAAACTGCTTCAAATCGTTTTATAAACTCTTTTACATGTTAAATACTTTCTATTAAACTCTTTTAAACTTATATTTTGTCAAAAGCTTATCTATATAGATATAGTTATATAAGTAGGATTGAAAGGACTTAGGACTGATAGCTCGCCTTACTTCATGTTCCTTGTTTGGTTGTGGACTTAGTGTATATGTTGTTTGTCCGAAGGTCGTTTGAATCTTAATTATATATTATGTATATGTGTATAGATATAAAACTCCTTCATTCAGTTCAATACCTTTGGGTAGCAAAGGTATACAAACATGTTCATTCATATAAACCACATTGCTAGTAAACTATAATAGGTATAGTTTAGGAAGTTACTAATACTATTACTACAACAAAGAAACATAAAAAGAGTCAGTTCATACATGAGTCAATACATACTATAACGAGAAACAATACTCACTATAAAGAGAAACAAATAGAGAATACTACAACTAGAAACAATACTCACTATAAAGAGAAACAGATAGAGCATACTATAATGAGAATCAATACATACTACACACTATACACTAGAGAACATACTACATACTAGACAGAGAGAACATACACTACACTAGTACATACTATACAATTACAAGAATACTATAACATTAATGAGAGATACTACTTCATGGCTCGACATATGCTGATGTGTCACGTTTCGTACCCAGAATCTCCTAGAGGGAGAGCGTGAATTAATGTATAGATCTATACGGGACTGACCCTCCTACACCTTGTTGCTAGCTACAGTGGGACCTGCAGGTCTGCGGGTGACGAATGTCATATCATTTCGAGGTCTCGAACGTCGTATTTTACTGGTCAATCGAGTATGGTTACAATCATATCACATTTTACCTTAATTAACTAACAAGTTTAAAGGTAGTTAGTACATTAGTAGTTACCTAGATAAAACTACAGTACATCTTTATTTTCCCATTTCATTCACATTGTGATCTTCTCACATAAACGGTAATGAGAAACTATATTTTAGTAATGATAGTCATACTTTAGGAAAACTCATACTTTTACAAAAGAACAAACATAGAGAACAGTTGAGTCTTGGTAGAAGACTACTTTAGTAGAAAATATAGGATTTTCTAGGAATTTACAAACATTTACATCAAGCACTTACAAACTTCTACATCAAACATTTACAAACACTTCTTCAAACTTATACAAACAATGACACTAAAATACTTATGAACTCACCAGCTTTAATGCTGATCTACGCTTTCAAAATAACTTGTATTCTCAGGTCGCCAATAGACAGGTACCGATGGCTAGGTTTTGAGGAGATGGAGCACATTCAAGACTCATCTTTTATTGTGATATGTATTTTTGGTGTCTTATAAGCTTCAGAACACACTTGTATTAAAATATTACTAGTAATGCAATGGATGATGTTGTTGCTTGTTTACTATTATGCATTGTTGAGATACTGTACATGACGTCCTCCGCCCTCGAACGTTTCCGCCGTTCCGGTTTTGGGGTGTGACAGATTGGTATCAGAGCTCTGTTTATAGTGAATTGAGTATATCAACCCATAAAAGATATACAACTATAAACACAACGGGATAAAATACTCTGACCAAGAGTTTATACTTTTAAATAATAAAATATTTAACCTAAGTATACATACCTGCATTCATACTAAAACCAGTGTCACTAGGACAGAACAAAAGTATTACGATTGTTGGACAACGCGAGTAGTCTTGGGGACATATAATCAGATCTGGGAGTGATATAGCCTGATTAACTATATCTTTACGAGAAGTGATTAGCATGTGTCCAGGATTGTTTGTGATGTTGCAGCAAGTCTAAAAACTTACCAACACTACTACAATGAAAACATTAGAACAGAACATAAACTTAAAATACTATAGGAGTATTTTGTGTTACTATAATTACTTATGTGCAAACTAAAAGGTCTTTATTAGTATGTCAATAGTTGTTGAGTGGATACGCTGAGGTTATATGTGACTAGCGTGTTATAGACTTTGAATTTGTGATCTTTGCTTTACTTCCTGTTCCTTGTTTGGTTGCGGGCTTAGAGTTAGGGTCACTTATTCGAAGGTCTATCCTGTTTTGGTTACATATGGCTGGTATGCACTACGCAAATGTTGGAGTAACTAGTAAGGATCATCTTATAATTATCTTAATTAGTTCGTCTATTAATTATTTCTCTTACCCCTTTTCTCTCTTAGATAACATGGCTGGATTCCATCTCCCCGGAGACCCGTACTTTCCCAACCAAGGCGACGGAGGATGGCTTGATATTAGGCCTGAAGAGGAACTTGCAATTCCACTGGATGATGACCTTGCTGAAAACTTCCTGCAGGCATCTGACTCCGAACCCGAAGTCAACAACCTACCCCCAGTGGCTCAAATCCCAAATCCTAACCCTCGTCCAGCATTCCAAGGTCCCACACCTCTGTGGGCAGCAAACTTGAACAGATGGAGCCACGAGCAGGGTCAGCCTTTACCTTACAACGGAGATCGAAGCTTCTATGACTTGAGCGAGGGAGGCTCAGCGGACAGAATCTTGCCTATTCTAGTCCGCAGGGTTGCTCGTACTGATGAGCAGGGTAGAGCGGCTATCAACCAAATCATGGAGGTTGATGCTAATGCGGGAGTCAATACCGTACGCATTCGTCATCTGGAGTCTGCATAGGCGAGAACTCAGAGTCAGAATGCGACTCTACAGAGAGAACTTACTGAAACCCAAGTCGAAGTCAGGGAACTTCGACCTCGGCAGGCTATGTCTGAAAGGCGCATGAGGGACATGGAGTGTCGTCTGTCAGAATCAAGAACTCACTCTAGTAGTTCTCGTCGCAGATAGAGCTTACTCAACTTTTTTTCTTTTGGATATAAATTAGGACTATGTAAAAGCTCTAGTTTTAGTTTTCCTGTCTATGCTAAGACCTTGAACTTTTGATAGTTAGGTCTTTATTCTGCCAAATTTTTCTCATCCTGGTGTGATGTAAGGCCTATTTCTAGGTCGCTTTTCCGAACTAATTGCATCTGTAATACCAGTATTATTGACAGATATCATCTTGTGAAAAATTATTATCCAAATGCTTTCATCTTCCTAGTACTAGACTTATATCCAATCATACTTTCATCTGTGTTGTTGGGCTATGGAGAGTTAGTCCACGAGTCACTCTCATCATTCTCTCTATTAAATTCTTATCAACATCTTCATCTTTGTGATTTAATAGCTTCAAGATGCCTCCACGTCGATCAACGAGACGCACTACTCCAATCACTCCAATTCCAACTCCTCCTCCTCAATACAACCCAACGGCTATTCAAGCTGTTGTGAATGCGGCTGTTACTGCAGCTCTAGCACGATTCAACTCAACCGGTACTAGCGGGAGTGGGACTAATGTGCCTACCACCCCAGTTGAAACTCCTGTGCGCTCTAGGGAGTGCTCATACAAGGATTTCACCAGCTGCAAACCCAGGTCCTTCAATGGAACTGGCAGAATCATTGCCCTCTCGCAATGGTTCGAGAAGACGGAGTCGATCTTTGAGATCTGCTCCTGTCCGGAAGGGAGCAAGGTAAAATTTGCCGCTTGCACCTTCGCGGACCGAGCTCTGACGTGGTGGAACAGCCATGTCAAGTCACTATCCCTAATAGTGGCAAATTCCATCGGCTGGGAAGCTCTTAAGGAACTTATAATCGAGGAATACTGCCCGAGGGGCGAGGTGCTGAAATTAGAGCAGGAGCTCTGGAGCCTAACCATGAAGGGCTCCGACATAGTCTCCTACACTGCCAGATTCAGCGATCTGGTAGCGCTATGTCCGGGAATGGTCCCTTCTGAAGCAAAGAAGGTGGAGAGGTATATCTGGGGGCTGGTGCCTCCATTTTAGGGGAACGTCCTAGCTTCCAACCCCACTACCTTCGATAGTGCCAAGCGATTGGCATAGAGGCTCATTGACCATGGGGTCCGTACCCCGTCAGCAACAACAACCCTAGCCATCTCAGAACCCTCCAAATCCGCCGACAACAAGCGGAAATTCTGGGATGACAAGAAGAAGCAGAAAGCTGCCAAAAAGCAGCAGGTCGTAGTTGTTCACGCTGCGATAGCACCTACCGCTGCTGCACCGGTAAAGCCGTACGTGGGAAACTTGTCGAAGTGAAACAAATGCAGCTTCCACCACAACGGACCCTGCCGTGAAATGCAGTGCTCTAACTGCAACAGGAAGGGGCACACTGCTCGTTTCTGCAAGGCTCCGGCAAAGCCAATTACCCAAGTCCCCGGCGCTGGTGTGGGCCAGGCTTGCTACGGTTGTGGCGAGGTGGGCCACTACAAGAGGAACTGCCCGAAGGCAGGGAATGCCGGCGGAGTGGGAAGAGTTTTGGCCATAGGCCACGAGGAAGAAGTTGCCGACCCCACAGTGGTCACTGGTACGTTTCTCCTCGATAACTCTTATGCATGCATTCTCTTTGATAGTGGAGCGGAGAGGAGTTTCGTGAACCAGAAATTTGCTCACTTACTTAAGAATAAATCGCATGCACTTAAAGAACCATTTACAGTAGAAATGGCTAACGGAAAGACAGAGAGTACTAGCTGCATATACATAGGTTGTTCACTAACACTAGATAGCCATTCATTTTCAATCGACCTCATGCCAGTCTCAATAAAAAGCTTCGACATCATTATCGGCATGGATTGGTTGAGTTCTCATCGTGCCGACATAATGTGTTATGAAAAGGTTGTTCGCCTTAATCTGTTGTCTAGCGAAACCCTGGTAATCTACAGTGACAAACCCGGCACCAACCTTCGCCTCATCTCGAGCATTCAAACCCAGAAATTCTTGCGAAAGGAATGGCGCGCATTTCTTGCTCATGTTGTCGATGTGAGCCAAGAAATGAAAGACATTAAGAACATTCCACTAGTACGCGATTTTCCCGACATCTTTCCAGAAGAACTCCCAGGATTACCTCCGCAACGTCAAGTCGAGTTCAGAATCGACTTAATTCCAGGGGCTACCCCTGTAGGCAAATCGCCCTATCGTCTAGCACCAGCTGAGATGCAGGAGCTATCTAGTCAACTTAACGAATTGCACAGCAAGGGGTTTATCAGACCAAGCTTCTCACCCTGGGGAGCACTGGTCTTGTTCGTCAAGAAGAAAGACGGATCGTTCCGTATGTGCATCGACTACAGAGAACTTAACAAACTAACCATCACGAATCGTTACCCTCTGCCTCACACTGACGATTTGTTTGACCAACTTCAAGGGGCAAACTTCTTTTCAAAAATAGACCTGAGATTCGAGTATCACCAATTACGAGTGCTAGGGGAGGATGTTCCGAAGACAGCCTTCCGAACTCGTTATGGACACTACGAGTTTGTAGTGATACCGTTCGGATTGACCAATGCGCCCGCAGTATTCATGGACTTAATGAATAGGGTGTGCCGTCCTTACTTGGATCAGTTCGTCATTGTCTTCATCGATGACATACTTATCTACTCTCGTAGTAAGGAGGAGCATAGTGAACATCTGCGTCAGGTCATGGAAACACTGCGATCAGAGAAGCTCTATGCGAAGTTCTCGAAATGCGAATTTTGGATCCGAAGAGTCGAATTCTTAGGGCACGTGGTTAGCGAAGAGGGAATACACGTGGACCCTTCCAAAATTAAAGCCATTGAGAACTGGTCAGCACCGAAGACGCCTACAGAAATTCGTCAATTTCTAGGCCTCGCTGGCTACTATCGCAGGTTCATTCAGAACTTCTCTCGGATTGCGAAACCGCTTACAACATTGACCCAGAAGGGCGTGGCCTTTGACTGGGAAGAGAAGCAAGATCAAGCGTTCCAAACGCTAAAGCGAGCCTTATGCACCGCACCGATACTGTCCCTCCCCGAAGGGATAGAAGACTTCGTGGTCTATTGTGATGCGTCCAATCAAGGTCTCGGTTGTGTTCTGATGCAACGAGGTAAGGCCATCGCCTATGCCTCAAGACAGCTGAAGACACACGAGGTCAACTACACCACACACGATCTTGAGTTAGGAGCAGTCGTGTTTGCTCTGAAGATATGGAGACACTACCTGTATGGTACAAAAAGCACTATCTTTACAGACCACAAAAGCCTACAACATATATTCGACCAGAAGGAGCTCAACATGAGACAACGACGGTGGGTCGAGCTGCTCAGTGATTACGAATGCGAAATTCGTTATCATCCCGGCAAGGCCAACGTAGTAGCTGACGCCCTAAGTCAGAAAGAATACTCTGGTCGTAGAGTCAAATCATTGACTATGACTATCCATTCACACTTGTTCACACAGATTAAGGAAGCTCAGCTCGAAGCTTTGAAACCTGAAAATGTGGCGAGTTAATCCCTGAGAGGGATGGATAAGAACTTAGTGGTCAAGGGTGGCGGAGCCTTATATCTCGTGGATCGGATCTGGACACTGAAACACGGTGGTTTCAGAGACTTGATCACGACCGAAGCTCACAAAACTCGATATTCCTTCCACCCAGGTTCAGATAAGATGTATCTAGATCTTAAAAAGTTATGCTGGTGGCCTAACATGAAAGCAGAGATTGCTACCTTCATGAGTAAATGCCTTACTTGCGCCAAGGTTAAGGTCGAATACCAGAAACCATCAGGTTTACTTCAGCAACCGGAGATACCTGAATGGAAGTGGGAGCGGATCACAATGGACTTCATAACCAAATTGCCCAAGACGACGGGTGGTCTCGATACCATTTGGGTGATCGTAGACAGGTTAACAAAGTCCGCACACTTCCTACCGATCAAAGAAACTGGCAAGATGGAGAAACTAACCAGAACATACATCAGAGAGATCGTACGACTGCATGGTGTTCCCATATCTATTATCTCTGATAGGGATAGTAGATTCACTTCGAGGTTCTGGCAGTCGCTACAAAGTTCCCTAGGAACTAGGATGGACATGAGTACAGCCTATCATCCACAAACCGACGGACAAAGTGAGAGGACTATTCAGACTTTGGAAGATATGTTGCGAGCCTGCGTGATTGACTTTGGGAAGGCATGGGATACTCATTTACCCCTTGTCGAATTCTCCTACAACAATAGTTATCACACGAGCATAAAGGCTACTCCATTTGAAGCCCTCTATGGCCGTAAGTGCGGATCCCCTCTGTGTTGGGCTGAGGTGGGTGACACTCAGTTAGCTAAAGGACGAGTTCCTGACAGCACTCTCACAGGTCCGGAAATCATTCGGGAAACGACAGAGAATATCGTTCAGATTCGTGAACGATTGAAAGCCTCTAGAGCCCGGCAGAAAAGCTATGTAGACAAGAGAAGGAAACCGTTGGAATTCCAGGTGGGCGACCGTGTCCTATTGAAGGTCTCACCCTGGAAGGGCTTGATACTCTTCGGAAAGTGTGGAAAGCTAAATCCAAGATACGTAGGGCCTTTCGATATTCTCGCCAGAATCGGCCTTGTAGCTTACAAACTCAAACTACCTCGCGAATTTAGTAACGTACATTCTACTTTCCACGTCTCGAATTTGAAAGAGTGTCTTTCCGACGAGACTCTTGTAATCCCACTCGACGAGATCGAGATCAACGAGAGCCTCAACTTCGTGGAAGAGCCTGTAGAGATCATGGACCGAGAGGTCAAGCAAATGAAGCAAAGTCGTATCCCGATAGTTAAGGTTCACTGGAACGCCAAGCGAGGACCTGAATTCACTTGGGAGCGTGAGGATCAAATGAAACTGAAATATCCTCATCTGTTCGCTTAGTTATTTGTAATTACTTATTTGCTTAAACTCTAATTTCGGGACGAAATTCTCTCAAACGGGGGGATGATGTGACAACCCGAAATTTGAATCTTGTACAACACTTAAACTAATTCAAAGTCAGACTTGTGTCTGCTATCTTCTAGCACTGTTTAGAGTCTGTTCGAGCATTCTGAGCCTAGTACACCAAAGGAATGAGTGAAAGGAAGTGTCAATTGAAGTTGTAACCTAACAAGCAAGCCCTAAACTTTATCATGGGGAGTTTACGGCCACACCATGTGAGTTTACGGCCGTAAACACATGGTGGCCGTAAACTCATGTTATATACATGATATTCTTCCATTACTTCATCATTCTTCACCTTTTCAAGCCTAGAAACCGATTTCTCTCTCAACTATCATCAAGAACTTTCATCTCAATCTTCAATCTAGTAAGTAATCTTTCCATTTTCAAGTTGATATCCTTCAATATCTAGTGAATACACATGATTTCATCCATGAAATCTCTTCTTTTGGTTAGATCTTCAAGTGTTCTTCATTTCTTCAAGAACACTCTTGTTCTTTGGGCCGAAAAATACTCTTTCAAGCTTCTACATTGTAAGTATCCTCTTATATACTTACTACCTTGTAAAGACCCTTGAATTACTCCTTGAAATCAAGTATTTCCCAAGAACATGAGGTGTTTACGGCCAAGAGCATCTCCCTTGTCCGTAAACCCTAATTAGTGGTGCATATGGACCATAACTTCTTCCTAAGGCTTGGTTAAGAGTCTAGAACACTTCCTTATAATTGTATGACCTTTAAAACACCTTTGGTACAAAATACCATGAGTTTACGGCCATAAACTCATAGGGCCGTAAACCTATGGGCCGTGAACTCATGGGAGTCTTACCATTTGGTCCGTAAACTCCAATGTGAGGCCCTACACCCCTTATATACAACCCTATGTGGTTGAACACTTCATTACAAGTGTTTCCGAGTCCCTTCCATAGCATGATTAGTTGTTATAAACACTAATTGTGTTCATATATGTGTCATTATATGCTAAATAGGATCCGTGTGTGCTCAAGCTTTCACTTGACACTTAGCATCCTTTATCGATCTTACATTCGAGTTACTCACTACAGGTGAGTTCATACCCCTTAACTTATCTTTTAAATGATTTTAAATGCTTTTATGGGGGGAATACAAGTACAAACATAATGGTTATTATATCAATCGCATGTGATTAATAACTATCAAACATATGGATTGTGTTACATTCAAACTGTGTTATCAAACAAAGTGCTTCAAATCGTTTTATAAACTCTTTTACATGTTAAATACTTTCTATTAAACTCTTTTAAACTTATATTTTGTTAAAAGCTTATCTATATAGATATAGTTATATAAGTAGGATTGAAAGGACTTAGGACTGATAGCTCGCCTTACTTCATGTTCCTTGTTTGGTTGTGGACTTAGTGTATATGTTGTTTGTCCGAAGGTCGTTTGAATCTTAATTATATATTATGTATATGTGTATAGATATAAAACTCCTTCATTCAGTTCAATACCTTTGGGTAGCAAAGGTATACAAACATGTTCATTCATATAAACCACATTGCTAGTAAACTATAATAGGTATAGTTTAGGAAGTTACTAATACTATTACTACAACAAAGAAACATAAAAAGAGTCAGTTCATACATGAGTCAATACATACTATAACGAGAAACAATACTCACTATAAAGAGAAACAAATAGAGAATACTACAACTAGAAACAATACTCACTATAAAGAGAAACAGATAGAGCATACTATAATGAGAATCAATACATACTACACACTATACACTAGAGAACATACTACATACTAGACAGAGATAACATACACTACACTAGTACATACTATACAATTACAAGAATACTATAACATTAATGTGAGATACTACTTCATGGCTCGGCAAATACTGTTGTGTCACGTTTTGTACCCAGAGTCTCCTGGAGGGAGAGCGTGAATTAATGTATAGATCTATACGGGACTGACCGTCCTACACCTTGTTGCTAGCTACAGTGGGACCTGCAGGTCTGCGGGTGACGAATGTCATATCATTTCGACGTCTCGAACGTCGTATTTTACTGGTCAATCGAGTATGGTTACAATCATATCACATTTTACCTTAATTAACTAACAAGTTTAAAGGTAGTTAGTACATTAGTAGTTACCTAGATAAAACTATAGTACATCTTTATTTTCCCATTTCATTCACATTGTGATCTTCTCACATAAACGGTAATGAGAAACTATATTTTAGTAATGATAGTCATACTTTAGGAAAACTCATACTTTTACAAAAGAACAAACATAGAGAACAGTTGAGTCTTGGTAGAAGACTACTTTAGTAGAAAATATAGGATTTTCTAGGAATTTACAAACATTTACATCAAGCACTTACAAACTTCTACATCAAACATTTACAAACACTTCTTCAAACTTATACAAACAATGACACTAAAATACTTATGAACTCACCAGCTTTAATGCTGATCTACGCTTTCAAAATAACTTGTATTCTCAGGTCGCCAATAGACAGGTACCGATGGCTAGGTTTTGAGGAGATGGAGCACATTCAAGACTCATCTTTTATTGTGATATGTATTTTTGGTGTCTTATAAGCTTCAGAACACACTTGTATTAAAATATTACTAGTAATGCAATGGATGATGTTGTTGCTTGTTTACTATTATGCATTGTTGAGATACTGTACATGACGTCCTCCGCCCTCGAACGTTTCCGCCGTTCCGGTTTTGGGGTGTGACACGTACACTCCTCTTGATGGAGTGTTTGGCCCGAATGGAACCCGATGAACCTAAGTTAACTTATCCCTACACCCAAACCTTGAATGTACTTGGCTTAGAACACTCAAACAGACCATAAACAATGCTAAAAGATAGCATAAATGAGTCTGACTGTAATTGAATTGAATGATGGTACAAGATAGAAATTTCGGGTTGTTACACACACCCCCAAACCGGAACGACGGAAACGTCCGGGGGTGGATGACTTCATGTTAAGTGTCACAACACATGCATCATAGTAATCAAAGTAACAACAACCATCGTATTAATAATATAATATTTACATTGTCTTCAAAACATTACTTGAATAATATTAAAAGTACAACAAAAGTTAAGACGTAAAACTCCGTCTTCGCAGCGCCTGAGAGGTTACCTGTCTACTAACGATCCTGAGAATACAATTGGTTTGAAAAAGTGTCAACATTAAAGTTGGTGAGTTCATAAGTATTTTTGTTATAAAAAGTCTACTCTTTGTTCTTTGGAAAAGTTCGCCTGTTCCTCCAGAAAATCCTATATTTTCTTAATAAGTAATATGACTGTAGTTATTCCTTCTGTGATCATTTAGTGAATAAAAATTATATATAATACAGATCGATTAGACAGTTGAATGTGTGAATCTGCCCTAAGCCCACAACCAAACAAGGAACAGGAAATGAGGCGGAAGTCACACATTCCACTGTCTACCGGATCTTTATTATATATAATCCTAATGTATTCATCAAGTAATCACAAAATTAACATTAATGATTCTCTAGTAGAATGGTAACCACAATAGTTCATTCTATAATCACTTAGTTTATACTAACTATATATAACCTAATATCGAACGGACAGTTGAATGTGTGCATCTGCCCTAAGCCCACAACCAAACAAGGAACAGGAAGTAAGGTGGAAGTCACACATTCCACTGCCTGTCGGATATTATTTATGTATAATTATAATGTATAAACTAAGGAATTATATAATTAACCATTAAAGATCTTTTATGTTATACTAGTTTGATAATAAGTATTAAACCTTCTGTGAATAAGTTTCTAGTTCCACTTACTCTATTGTAAAACATTGTTTTCAGTAATAACTGTTATTGTTTTCAGAAAGTTCTATCGAAAACAGTTTACCTTTAAAATAACGATGTTTACCATAGAAAATCCTATATTTTCTATAAAACTAACTTGTAGTCTTAATCATTCCAAGATCGAAAAGCACAAGTATAATTATTATACTTACTTTAATGATATCTAGTTTTGTTGATAAGTTAAACTGGTTGAAGACTTGTTTGCCCTGAAAACCTGATGCGACGATATTACCCTCCTATGATCACTTAATACATACGAGTTGTATATAACCGAGATCGAACAGATAGTTGAATGGGTGAATCTGCCCTAAGCCCACAACCAAACAAGGAACAGGAAATGAGGCGGATGTCACACATTCCACTGTCTATCAGATTTCAATTTTATCTAACCTTATTGTATATACTAAGTAATCATATAGTTAATATCCCTTGGGAAAGTTTAGGAAAAGTATATCTTTATGCAAATAATTAGTTAATACTTATTGTGAATATTCATTATAACCATACTAATACATAGTCAGTCCAGTATAGATCTATACACCAACTCACGCTCTCCCTTAAGAAGACTATGGTTATAATTAAAATTCTAACGGGTACCATGAGTGGTACATCGAGCGGTTCACAATCCTGTATTAATTAGTTTACATAAAGTGAAAAACCTCTTTGTAAATAACAAGTAATTTTGTAAAAAGAATCATTTGTTCCATAAACTATACCTATTATAGTTTATAAGTTTATTTCCATGTTTTTAACAAGTTTCATGTTTTCATACATAATACTGATAAGAAAAACATAATAAGTAAATTATATTTTAAAACACAAAATTTATTTTGTTTTACTTGTATTCCCCCCCCCCCCCCCCCCTAAAAACATTTAAAAAGCTTGGAAAAATATGGGGGTATGAACTCACCTTATTTGAGTGATTCGATAGAAGATTTGGTATAGGACGTTAGCTTCACAAGTGAAGTTTCGCTAACAAAACGAGTCCTAAACACGATTCATATAATATTTATGTATACTTATTAATTAATATAATCATAAAAATGATAGGGAATCGAACTAATTTGCAAGTTTAACTTACAAATAAGGGTGTTAGATGCAAAGTTTGAAGGCTGCAAGCTGTTCACGGCCAGCTGGGTGTTCACGGCCCAAGAACAGCTTGGTGTTCTTGAGTTCACGGCCCAAAGATCTTGATGAAAGAGGAACACTTGAAGATCCTAAGCAAGCTTCTAAGAAGATCAAAGGAAGATGGATGATATTTGAGAGGGAATTGAGGGTTCTCGGTTGAAGATCTAGAGAGAAAAAGGGTGTGTTTTCGGCCAGAGGTGAAGAAATGAGGAATAAATCAGTCCAACACATATATATAGGGTAGGGTTCACGGTTCGAAGGGAGTTCACGGCCGAGGCGAGATCACGGCCGCAAACCGAGGGTTCACGGTCCGAAGCATGATTACGGCCCAAGCAGGTTCACGGCCCGGATGCAAGGTCTGCGGCCTATGCAAGGTTTGCGGTTCGGACTAGGCTCCCAATAATTCACTTCTAATTCAAGAAACTCTTCTAATTAAAGGTTTTAAACCAAATTTAGATTTCAAACCTACTGAAATAAGATAGATCAAAATGAGAAGTTCGACTTTTAGTTGACCAAGTTTGACTTTTACAAGAAAAGTAATTACGGGTTGTCACATCATCCCCCCGTTAAAGGGAATTTCGTCCCGAAATTCGAAATCTTGAGTGGCTACTATGAATTGGGAAAGAAGTGAGTACTTCGATTTCCTCTGAACTTCTCTTTCTTAAGTGAATTTCTGATCCTTGCTGGTGTTCTACGGATCTACACTTTTGCGTCTGATGTTTTGATCGGTAGAAAGTAGGTGGGTTTGATTTACTTAACTACATTTATCCAACTGGTAAGATGTCCACTCGTAGTTCTGGGCAGCATTTGTCCTGAAGTTCATAGTAGGATTTATACCTGATCCATCTATCATTACCTCATGTATACAAGTTGTATATAATTAAGATTAATAAGACGGTCGGATGTGCGACTCTGCCCCAGGTCCACAACCAGACAAGGAACAGGAGATAGGGCGGAAACACACATCCTAGGTCTATAGAATCTTAATTATATACCACTCTCGCGTATACACTTAACAGTGATAGGTTAACCGTATTTGTCCTTAGCCTATGTGCTTGAACTTAACTTGTTGCATATGTGGTATTTTCAAAAAGGTCTGCTGGGAACACTTCAGGAAGTCACGGACTTTCAGAATACCCTTGGTGTTTTCACTTTAAGTTTCTTGTGTACGGAATAAGCCAGGAAGACGTGGTACCCCTCGCATGGGTACTTCTGAAGTTTTGAAGCGAGAGACGATTCTGAGGTTCGTATCTAGTTTATTGTTATGAGTGACAGAAGTTTCGTTAGTTGTCGCTTAAGGCGAAGGGTCATTACGTGGCATAGGAAATTGGTATGGTGAGGACCAAACCAATCCATTTCTAAGAACGACATCAGAACTTCTTATCGTAACGGTTGTTAAGTCGATTAGGAAAAAGTGTTTGTTTTATCCTTGTTTTATCCTTGTTAGTACTAGCAGTACAAGTGTTCTGATAATTGAAAATAATTAACTTTCTTAATATAATCCCTACTAGGTCCCACTATAATCGCTTGGTGTATACAAGTCATGTATAATTAATATTGGAAAGACAATCGACTAAGTGACTCTGCCCTAAATCCACAACCAGACAAGGAACAGGAAATAAGGCGGAATCACTCACTCTAAGCCTACAAATCTTAATTATAAATGACCCTAATGTATACACTAAGCCATCATAGCTTACCTGCAAGGATTCTTATTTTATATATGAACGATGTGTTAACTTATGATTTTAAATTTTTAATTGTTAAATATTTTCCGTGAAAATTCGATGTTTAATTATTGTTGTTAGAAAACGTACCAAAATCCTAGAAGGTTCCCTGTTGCTCCTTTATGTCTTGTCATTAAACTCCTCCCGTTCCTCCGTCATTCTTCTCTGTTGGACAATCTCTTTTGAAATGTCCCATTTCACCACATAAATGGCATATTGGACTTACTCCAACATTGGTGGTTGAAGTGAGGTGTTCTACTAGAGTCCTACAGAAGCAGGTAGTGTGCCCTTTCATGTTGCACCTTTTGCAATGTAACTCTCGGCAGACTCCATAATGATGGTAGTTACACCTGCTGCAGTATGGGAGGTTTCCTAAATATGGTGTTGTCGGTGCTGGGGTAGTAAGGTTGGCGGGAGTATGGACTGTTCTAGCTTGTTTCTTATTGGTAGGTCTTTATTCTGAACTACTTCCCTTTTCGTTCCGAAACTTTCGTTTCATGTTTTCAGGTTTGTGGGTTGGAATATTTTTGTTAGTAGATACTCGTTGGTTTCCTAGATTGTTATTACGGTTTGAATTGTCTACGTTATTTGCATTGAAATATGCCATGATGGCTATCACGGCGGCCGTAATCGTAGCTTGAAAAGTAGCAAAATCTATCTGCAGAAATGGTGTTTCGTTGGTTGGCCGGTTATTTCCATGTGAAGACATAATTCTGTTACATAATGTGAAGCGAGTTCGTTAATAACTAGGATCGTTGCTAGTTGTTCTTTATCTATTTATATATACATATAAATTTTCTCATTTTGTTGTGCGGTTCTCAATGTTTTGAACTACATCCCTATGATGTATTCATGGTAGAGAGTGCTGATAGATTTTCTTCAGATGTTAAGTTTAACAAAGTAGGATATATATATTAAAATCTTATGTTGATTGGGTTTCATAGGTTTTGGAAGGAAATATCTCTCTTGATTTTACTGTTACTAGTTGTGACGGAATGTACAGTAATTTAACACATATTGTGGGTAGTGTAATCACTAACTCACTAAGTTATATTACTTTCTTAGTTATTAGTGTGACGTATATGGTGCTCTCTAGTTTGTTTTCTGATTGGGTAAGATTTGTTAACAATCTCTCTAGTGCCTTTCTCTTTGTCTCATTCTTTCTCGGAATTCTCCTCATGAACCCTCTTTTGGTTCTGCCTCAACTCCTCTGTTGACTGTTGTAATGGAGTGGTTACATCTATCTATGTTGTTCTTGCGAGAATGGGAATGTCTAAAGAATCTACGAGATTAATAAAATATTTTTATTAAAAATAGATTTTTACGAGGATGATCCATACCGGGTCTTTCTATAATTACTTAGTGTATACAGATTATATATAATCCAGATCAAATAGACCTTCGAATAAGTGATCCTACTCTAAAACCACATCCAAACAAGGAAAAGGAAGTAGAGCGAAAATCACCAATTCTAAGTCTATAAAATCTCAATTATATATAACCTTATGTATACACTCAGTAATTATAACTTTACCAGTAAAGGTCTTTTAGTTTTCACATAAGTTAGTTATTGTACTTAAAATACTCCTATAGTATTTTAACTTTATGTTTTGTTCTAACATTTCTTTATATATAGGGTTGGTAAGTTTTAGGCTTGCTGCAACACCACTATCACTCCCAAACACATGTTGGTCGTATCTCAAATAAATATAGTTGATCAGGCTATATTTATTCAAGATAAGATTACATAATTGTCCAGGTTTGACTGTAGTGTCCAACATCCAAATACTTTTGTTTTGTTCTTCTTGTGATACTTGTTCTAGTTTATATATATATATATATATATATATATATATATATATATATATATATACACTTTTATAAAATATTGTTATATTTTAAAGTATATTTCTTGGTCAGAGTGTTTTACTCTCATTGTATTTATAGTTGTATATATTTTATAGGTTGATATACTTAGTTCACTATAAACAATGCTCTGATACCAATCTGTCACACCCCCAAACTGGAACGACGGAAACGTCCGGGGGTGGATGACTTCATGTTAAGTATCACAACACATGCATCATAGTAATCAAAGTAACAACAACTATCGTATTAATAATATAATATTTACATTGTCTTCAAAACATTACTTGAATAATATTAAAAGTACAACAAAAGTTAAGACGTAAAACTCCGTCTTCGCGGCGCCTGAGAGGGTACCTGTATACTAACGATCCTGAGAATACAATTTGTTTGAATAAGTGTCAACATTAAAGTGGTGAGTTCATAATTATTTTTGTTATAAAAAGTATACTCTTTGTTCTTTGGAAAAATTTGCTTGTTCTTCCAAAAAATCCTATATTTTCTTAATAAGTAATATGACTGTAGTTATTCCTTCAGTGATCATTTAGTGAATACAAATTATATATAATATAGATCGATTAGACAGTTGAATGTGTGAATCTTCCCTAAGCCCACAACCAAACAAGAAACAGGAAACGAAGCCGAAGTCACACATTCCACTGTCTACCGGATCTTTATTATATATAATCCTAATGTATTCATCAAGTAATCACATAATTAACATTAATGATTCTCTAGTAGAATGGTAACCACAATAGTTCATTCTATAATCACTTAGTTTATACTAACTATATATAACCTAATATCGAACGGACAGTTGAATGTGTGAATCTGACCTAAGCCCACAACCAAACAAGGAACAGGAAGTAAGGCGGAAGTCACACATTCCACTGCCTATCAGATATTATTTATGTATAATTCTGATGTAAAAACTAAGGAATTATATAATTAACCATTAAAGGACAGTTGAATGTGTGAATCTGCCCTAAGCCCACAACCAAACAAGGAACAGGAAGTAAGGCGGAAGTCACACATTCCATTGCCTATCGGATATTATTTATGTATAATTCTGATGTATAAACTAAGGAATTATATAATTAACCATTAAAGTTATTTTATGTTATAATAGTTTGAAAATAAGTATTAAACCTTTTGTGAATAAGTTTCTAGTTCCACTTACTCTATTATAAAACATTGTTTTCAGTAATAACTGTTATTGTTTTCAGAAAGTTCTATCGAAAACAGTTTACCTTTAAAATAACGATGTTTACCATAGAAAATCCTATATTTTCTATAAAACTAACTTGTAGTCTTAATCATTCCAAGATCGAAAAGCACAAGTATAATTATTATACTTACTTTAATGATATCTAGTTTTGTTGATAAGTTAAACTGGTTGAAGACTTGTTTGCCCTGAAAACCTGATGCGACGATATTACCCTCCTATGATCACTTAATACATACGAGTTGTATATAACCGAGATCGAACAGATAGTTGAATGGGTGAATATGCCCTAAGCCCACAACCAAACAAGGAACAGGAAATGCGGCGGAAGTCACACATTCCTCTGTCTATCAGATTTCAATTTTATCTAACCTTATTGTATATACTAAGTAATCATATAGTTAATTTCACACATTCCAAAGTTTAGGAAAAGTATATCCTTATGTAAATAATTAGTTAATACTTATTGTGAATATTCATTATAACCATACTAATACATAGTCAGTCCAGTATAGATCTATACACCAACTCACGCTCTCCCTTAAGGAGACTCTGGTTATAAATAAAATTCTAACGGGTACCATGAGTGGTACATCGAGCGGTTCACAATCATGTATTAATTAGTTTACATAAAGTGAAAAACCTCTTTGTAAATAACAAGTAATTTTGTAAAAAGAATCCTTTGTTCCATAAACTATACATATTATAGTTTATAAGTTTATTTCCATGTTTTTAACAAGTTTCATGTTTTCATACATAATAATGATAAGAAAAACATAATAAGTAAATTATATTTTAAAACACAAAATTTATTGTCTTTTACTTGTATTCCCCCCCCCCCTAAAAACATTTAAAAAGCTTGGAAAAATATGGGGGTATGAACTCACCTTATTTGAGTGATTCGATAGAAGATTTGGTATAGGACGTTAGCTTCACAAGTGAAGTTTCGCTAACAAAACGAGTCCTAAACACGATTCATATAATATTTATGTATACTTATTAATTAATATAATCATAAAAATGATAGGTAATCGAACTAATTTGCAAGTGTAACTTACAAATAAGGGTGTTAGATGCAAAGTTTGAAGGCTGCAAGCTGTTCACGGCCAGCTGGGTGTTTACGGCCCAAGAACAGCTTGGTGTTCTTGAGTTCACGGCCCAAAGATCTTGATGAAAGAGGAACACTTGAAGATCCTAATCAACCTTCTAAGAAGATCAAAGGAAGATGGATGATATTTGAGAGGAAATTGAGGGTTTTCGGTTGAAGATCTAGAGAGAAAAAGGGTGTGTTTTCGGCCAGAGGTGAAGAAATGAGGAATAAATCAGTCCAACACATATATATAGGGTAGGGTTCACGGTCCGAAGGGATTTCACGGCCGAGGCGAGATCACGGCCGCAAACCCAGGGTTCACGGTCCGAAGCATGATTACGGCCCAAGCAGGTTCACAGCCCGGATGCAAGGTCCGCGGCCTATGCAAGGTTTGCGGTTCGGACTAGGCTCCCAATAATTCACTTCTAATTCAAGCAACTCTTCTAATTAAAGGTTTTAAACCAAATTTAGATTTCAAACCTACTGAAATAAGATAGATCAAAATGAGAAGTTCGACTTTTAGTTGACCAAGTTTGACTTTTACAAGAAAAGTAATTACGGGTTGTCACATTTCGGGACTATGAGTGATCTCGGTGAGCTGATTAGGGTTTTCGGTCTCGTGACTCGAGTTTTTGGTCTAGAGTTTTCGGCCTCATGGACACTAAAGGACTCGACGAGTTACTCAGGTAACTCGGCGAGTTGACTCGAGATTTTGGTTTATGGACATTGAATGAACTTGATGAGTTGCTAGATGCACTCGACGAGTTGGGTCAACATGGACAATTGAACTTGACTGTTGACCTTGACTTTGACCATGGTTGACCAAGTTCTACCTTGAGGGTACTTTTGGTATTTCGGGATGTTAACAAAGCTAGTCACATGATGATTGTAGGCAGTTGAGTTGGAGCTACGCATTGGGACTTATCATATCTTATCAGTTCAGCATTATTGAGAGGTGAGTCTCCTCACCATACCAATGGGTCTAAGGCACCAAGGCCGGCCCATTTTACGATATGTGGTACACTAGTTGATGTAGTGTTATGTGGTACCACAAGGGTTCTTCGTGAGTCTGGACTTCAGAGAGATAATATGAGAACAAGATGTAGTTGCAAAGCTGGTTGTTAGCCTCTCATGCGCCTCTTGAGCAGTCAAGAAAGAAGCGATGAACGGTTGAATATCATCCGAACACGAGCCAAGAATGGTGCTAAAGATCACCTGATCTTGATGAAACCAGGCCATGTGGGCATGGTTAGGTTTTTGACCGGTCGTGTCGGTGAGAGTTTTCGGTGGGGCAACAACGACACCGGTTAGGAAATCATCTAGCCCTAAACGGATGAGAGTGGATTGCACATGGCGTCTCCATACAAAGAAGTTCTGGAAGGTGAGTTGATGGGGAAGTGGGTGGGAGCAGTGTATGTAACGAGGGTGTTAAAGGCACCCATTAATGTGATTGTGGTATTTAGACTAAAAAGGTGATGGATCGATTTTTCTTGTTAGAGATTTGCACGCTCTGATACCATAAAGAGGTTAAGTGAGGATTTTGTATTTTCATGTACAAAGATCACAAATACAGGGGATACAAATAGTGGAGAGAATATAATTACAGGAGCAATTTAAGGGCTAAACATGGAAACTACAATAATCATTATTCTCTAGAATAATCTAAATTATTTCAAGCCCTTAGTTGGAATACTTAGCAGAACACGTGTTGGGTGTCATAGTGTTGGTAGAGTTTATAATTATATCATGATATATGATTCCATTGTAATGATTTATTGACTTTATACTAAAAAGCTTGCTAGAAATCAATAGAATCCACTTACTCTTCAAATACTTATAAGTTCCATTTATAAAATTAATCACCAACATTAAGGAGTCAATTGAGCATCATAAGTAAATGCCATAATTTTTCCATAGATTTTATATAAAACAATTAACATTATGTCATAACTTAACTTTAACTCCGTTGAAGCTCTCTATTTCATGGAAACTCTAATTTATATCAACGAGTGTAATTACAACAATTATTACGAGTTACAAAGTTATAAAACATGTAAAATGATTAATTTTATCATCAATTGAAATTATAGAATCCAGCATCATCATCTAATCATGTTAAGGTTCCAATTTCCCCAAATCCACCATTGAAGGTGGAATCAATCATTCCAAGGATGGAATCATGATTCCTTAATAATATAATGAATGATTCTAAACCTTAAACTCATAAAACAAAATGTCTCTAATAACATAAAGAACTTATATTTGAGGTGAAAGCCAAACCTTAACTTGAAATGGAGAGGAAAACAAAATTTATATGTACATTTCCAATATCTATTTATTGTAACCCCTAGCTAGTTTTCAAATCTCACTTCTAAGAAACTAGTGTAATCAAAATCACCATGGGAACCTCTTCTCCCTTCTCCAACCAGTTTTTACCCGAATAAAGATTGATAGGATCATATGAGTCTTATGTCCAAGTTTGAGCTCATTTGCAACTTTAATTCCTTAATTTCTAACTTTCTCAATTTAATCCCCATATGACCTAGTTACTTAGTCAAACCTACAAGTAATCAACTAAATCTCCTAATTTTATAATTTATAACAAATTATTCCTTATAATCAAGCAAACAAATGTTACTTTGGAGAAAATGACACATTTAATCCCTCTTTCTGAATTATTAATATAAAATCAAAATTATTCCTCTAATTATTCATTAAAAATAATAATTATAATTTTTCTAATTCACTCCTAAAATTAGGATGTAGCATGTTGTTGTCGCAATCAATTGACTACCCACCATGCCCATTCACAATCCATTAACTTCACTCGCAAATGTCTGAACAATATGTAACACGTAGTTAATAAGTGCATCGCTTGAAATTGCAACGTCACATACAAATGTGCTAATTTTTACAAACTATGATTTGAATTTTGAATATATAAAAGGTAGAAGTTTAATGTATGCGGTTATAAAAAATAAAGATAAAACGATAAATAATTTTATGACCATAATATTTTATAATATATGATATTTGTTTTACATTTGAAAGTTTTGAAAATTATTTTTAAATTATATATTTTTTATAGAAAAATATTTAAAATTATTTTATATGTTTATTTAATTAGATTAACTAAAAAAATAAAACATATTTCATATTTAAATAAAATTAGAACATAAAATAAAATGTTATTAAATATACTAAATAAAATAGTCAAATCTTATAAAAAAAATTAAAATATTATTAAAAATATAGACTTTGACATACTGATCTGTTAGAAGGTTTTAAAGGAAAAAACGAAGTGTTTACATGGATAAATGTATTGTTAAACTAAGAATATATATAATTATATATGTGAGTTTTTCTGTAAGTTGGAATATTAATAATAAATGTCATCAGAGTATTTTTGTTTCTATTAGAATATTGGAGTGAGTTGTTTATTAATAATATAATATATTTTTATTATATTAATTTTTTTCTTTTTAATTTTCTATTTTATATTGTTATCTTCATTTATGGTTTAAAATCAAAAATTTAATTGAAAATTTGTGATATTAAATACTTCAACATAAAAAATTTATATATAAGTATAAATATTTAATAGAAAAAAAATTACAAAAAGAAAAAGAAAAAAAAAACTCTAAAATTTGAAGTTCAGTGTGGAATTAGGATATTCGGGAGAAAATGATATTTGTAAGAAAAATAAAAAAAATAATTATTTTTTAAGAAAACTTATTTATAATGATTAGTTTATTCAATTTCTCAAATATAATCTTCAAACACTATTTAGAACAACAAAAGTGTTTTGAATTATTAAGCAAAATATCAAAAACAATTTTTTGGGTTGAAAATGCTCAAGGAGAACTTGAACAAAAGAAGTACAGCAAAATGAGAGGTTGGCATTCACTCTTTTTAAATGTGCACCTAAATTTGTTGGCCATGTACCCCTCTATAAAAATAAGGATAGGATGGTACTGGTTTATAGTTTAAAATGAAATGATTTAATATATATATATATATATATATATATATATATATATATATATATATATATATATATAAATGATTAGATGAGAACAATTATAAAATCGAGAACGAAAGAACAGATATGGGTCACATATTTCATTTTGTTTTGCCGTAAAACCCTCCGCGTACCGACAGAATGGAGGAACTTAATATTCATATGTGAATATAAAGGTAAGTATATTCTTACATATTACAAATCTACCGCTTAAGTGTCTTATCGTACCGGGACGACGAAACAGATAATATATATATATATATATATATATATATATATATATATATATATATATATATATATATATATATATATATATATATATACTGCTTACGGATTATGTGGCTGTTATGTACCTAAGCTTATATATAGAACCCTCGAAACTATGTCTTTTTTATCCATATATATCCAAGCTAATCATGATATCTCGTTTACTATTCTTCCTTAACCACGTAACATACTAAAATGATGGAATTTATGTTCTTTTTCTTCATTGTGTCTAAGAACTTAAAGCATTAAAAGTCATGATCATTTAATCAACCCAAATAAATTTTAAATAAAACTAATAGAATAAAAGATAAAAAAACAAAAATGCAATAACTCAATAAAGCTTTTCACAAAATCATTGGATGTAGTTTCTCAATTGAAGGACAAAATGTTTGATTATGATCGTTAAAAAAATATTGATTTTTTTACTTTCCCAACAAACTTCAATAATTCTTTGCAATAAAAACATATAAATTGATCTTTTTCATTTCATAATTTAACTCAGTTCAATGGTATTCTATTAAAACAAAGTTTAGAGAAAAAAAATTGGATTTATTTTTATTAAAACTACGTCGTTTAAATGTTTCTATACCTAAGCTTACGTACATAACAGCCACATATTCACTTTTCCCATATATATATATATATATATATATATATATATATATATATATATATATATATATATATATATATATATATATATATATTTAAGTTTCTTTTTATCAAAAAAAACTAATTATACCAAAAATCTCAATTTTTTGTCCTTTTATTAATAAACATCATCAACGATTAAAAAAACTGATCGGTTTATATTCACACTGTGAATCAGCACTATAAATATTTCAACTTTAACATTCACAATATAAATCTGACTTACTATTTCAACTCTTTGATCATTCACAAATTAAGTGAAATTTACATATGAATCAAAATATATATGTATGTAGTTGTATAATATTTTTAACATTTTGATTACTCGTAAATTAGTTTTATAAAATCAACAAATAGACTTATTCACATTGTGATTCTGAACTGTATATAACTTAGTTTTTAGAATTCACAATGTGAATCTGACTTATTATTAGTCACACTGTGAATCTGAACTGAAATTTCATTTTTTTTAAACATCAATATAAATCTATGTTTAAAGAGTAACAAAAATATGAATTTTGACATATTTATTAATTTTTTCAATAAAAAATAGACTTCAACTTTTCAAAAAATAAAGAAAATAAATTGAGATTTTTTGAATATATATATATATATATATATATATATATATATATATATATATATATATATATATATATATATATATATATATATCTCCATTGAAAGATTACAAAAAATAATGAACAACAGTAAATTCGATTTTTTTTCTGATAAAAAATGTGGACTAAAGAAAATTAAACTAAACAAAAGAAAGTGTGGTTTGTTATAATCTGATGCATGTGCGTTTATTATAAAAGTCTACAACCTTTCCTTTGCTGTTGATCACTTTAAATTCCGACATTTTGGAATGGTTCTTTTCTTCCTTGATTAATAATGGTTCTCTATTGAACTTATATATATATATATATATATATATATATATATATATATATATATATATATATATATATATATATATATATATATATAGAGAGAGAGAGAGAGAGACTTAGGTTCAAATGGGAACAATTATAGAATTGAGAACGCAAGAACAAATCTAGGTTATATATATATATTTGTTGATTTTATAAAACTAATTTACGAGTAAACAAAATGTTAAAAATATTATACAACTACATACATATATATTTTGATTCATATGTAAATTTCACTTAATTTGTAAATGATCAAAGAGTTGAAATAGTAAGTCAGATTTATATTGTGAATGTTAAAGTTGAAATATTTATAGTGCTGATTCACAGTGTGAATCTAAACCGATCAGTTTTTTTAATCGTTGATGATGTTTATTAATAAAAGGACAAAAAATTGAGATTTTTGGTATAATTAGTTTTTTTTGGATAAAAAGAAACTTAAATATTGAAAAAATAAAAAACAAAACAAAACAAAGTGGGTATTTTTCGAAAAAAAAAAGTTTGATTTTTTATATATCAACATGGATCTATATCGAAAGAGAACGAAAAATCGTGAACAACGGTATATTCGGTTTTTTTCGATAAAAAATGTGGCTTAAAAAAATTTAAACGAAAAAAATGGGTAGGTTTTTTTTTTGATAAAGAAGTGAGTTTTATGGTATAATCCGGTGTATGTGCATCCAATGTACAAATATACATCCATTACTTTGGCCGTTGATTATTATGATTTCTGTCGTTTACGATTGGTTTTTTTGGTTCTTTGTTAATAATGGTTATCTATTGAACACCATTATATATATATATATATATATATATATATATATATATATATATATATATATATATATATGTATATATATATATATATATATATATATATATATATATATATACTAGGTGTGAGACCCATGTATTACATGGGTTTAATTAAAAAAAATTAAATATGAAATTTTAACAATTTGAAAAAGTTTGAATTTATAAGAAAAATGAGAAAAATTTTAAATTATTAAAATTAGTAATGCTTTAATGTATTGAATACATTACATATATAAACCATTTCCAATAAATACTTTACATATATATTACCTTACATATTAAATATGAAATTTTAATTTAATAAAATGAAAAATACAATAAAATGACAAGTGAAAAATAGAAAATTTAAAAATTCTAGAAAATGTCATGTGTCCAAATGAAGGAGAAGAGGACATGTGGCAAAAAAAACTTTCATTTATTAGAGTATATATATATATATATATATATATATATATATATATATTCAGAGAGCATGGGAATTGATGGAAAATTTGGCATGCGATTGTCGTACTGTAATGGGGTACAACAATTGAAAAATGATGCATCTCCCCTGCTCTAGTTTCAAGTAGTTTTTAAATTAAAAAGTATCAGTTTTTTTCAAATTTTATTAGAGTGTTGGATATAGACGTTTAACGGAGTGGAGGAGGTTCAGTTGGCACTTATCCACTCCGTTAAAGTTATTGGAACACCACCCTATATATTAGGCCATCCTGTATACACATCACGAGAAGGCTCGTGGTGTGTATACACCTCATCATCTTCTTCTTCCACCCTCCTTCCATTCTCAATCCGGTATACTCACAACGAAGGAATGTGGTCGTTGTGGGTGTAAGCTGCAAGAGAGAAGAGGAGAGGAAGAGAGAAGAAAGAGTCTGTGGTGAATTGTGGTGGCCAACACGAGAGACCACGTTCTTGGTTCCAGATCAGCACCATGAGAGGAATGGGATGGTGTGCACGGAAAACCACCGTGGCCACCTGGACCACGAATGGCTTCGTGATACCCATACCAGACGGCCTTATGTAGAGAGATTTTGAAGACTCAACATGACTCAATACAAAGGAGAATGCTTGGAGCAATCATTGTCAGATTTTTAATTTTTCTTTTTTCTATTTTTTTTTTTTTATCCTCAAATATGGTGCGGTTGTATGATGAGTATTTCCTAATAAATATAAAATGGTGTGGAAATGATATAGTTATGATGTTGCAAACAAAATGGTACGAAGGATGTGACCCGGTCACATCCGATAGGCTTAAATTATTAATAGACAAGTTCATTACTTTATCTTTTTGTTTATTACATATACATTGTTTCTTGATGTTTATAATTTATATATGCAAATTTTACAGCAGTAAATTTATAAAAGAAAAGAACGCAAAAGCTTCACAATTATTTTTATATTTCACCAAAAATGGTGTAACTCTTAGATACTATAAAGAAAATCATTTATCAATTTGGAGTAGGAATAAATGGACAAAAGTCATTAAATGAAGAAAAGATATTGATAATTTGAGTTGCTTTATTACTCACCAATCACCATGGCATGTTGTTGTATGTATGACGGATCCAACCGACATCTACATGTTTCCAGTTTTGCTTTCAACTCGAACCAATTGTTTATACACCAATATAGTTTAGATAGCAACTTAGCAAGCATTTGACATTGGCCATTGGACCAACGGACCCCACCCTTGGCCCATCTCCATGTTCAGTTTATTAAAGAAAAAAAACGTCAATTCATATTAACCAAATAAAACACAACATGTAAGTAACATTCATGATTAATAACATATATATTTAAACATAATTAAAAAAAAAAAAGATTGTCCGTTAGAGCAGCCCTTAAAATAAAAAACAATAAACTCATGATGGTTGTTTAAAATCCTTTTACGACTAATCGGAGGGTCTCCATATTCTCTTGATTATACAGGTGGTCCTACACTAGCTTTTGTATATATAGTGTACACATTTACATACTTTTGTTACTTATAATATGAATATATGTATACATGTATATAAGTACCCATAACAAATATTTTTTATTTTTTTTTATTTTAAAAATACTCCTTATGAAACTCAAATCGTGTCGATGTCTTGTGGCTCATTTCATATGACAGTTTCTTCAACTCCTTAGCCAACACCGGCATCCCACAGTAAAACACCCCTGCAAAATCAATATCATTTTTAAACCTTTAACCCAAACATAATTTAACAAAAAAAAAAAAAGGATTTTAGAGTTTTATTGAAATTAATTACCTACGGTTGAATTTGGATGTTTGGATGCAACCTTACTGAACACCTCTCTCCAATTCGGCCTTGCAAAATGTGTTCTTACCTGCAACAAAACTTATGCTAGTTATTTAACATTCGTTTAATTAATGTAACATATATATTGAAGGAGGGTATTTTTGGAATTATATCATACTCGGGTGCCAGATAGGATGTCAACCCCATGTTTAGCATGGGTAAGCGCTTGAACCATAGTGATTAGAGTTGACCTTGCATCACCTTCTTCATAAACACTTGTAAGATAATTATGCATCTCAATTTGACCCTGTAACATAATTATAGAAATTAGCAAGAGAGTCAAATGGTAATTGATCTTTAATTATGACTATGAACATATATATACTTTATGATCCATTTCAGCAACTTCATCCATAACTCCTTTGAACCATTCAAATGATCCGGATTCTCTTGTAACCCAATAAAAGTTTGCAACTTTCGCCTTTTTTGATTTCTTTTTATTATCACTTGATGATGCCATACTTGAAGATGCAAGACTCGTAAGACTATCCCCTGATATGCTTGTCTCCGTGTTTGAATCCTAACCACCACAAAAGATAAACCATAAAAAAATTAAACCACTTTTTACTTTTTATCATAAAATTCAAAAATAAATGTACATGATTTTGAGTTTTGAGTTTTCACCATTTGATCATCAACTGCACGATTGTTATTTAACAGATCTCTAAGAATACTTATGAAGGGAGTTGCTCCAATTCCTAGCCCCACAAGAAGCAACACGTCATAGTTCCTGTAGTCCTGCGCTGGTGCACCGTAAGGCCCATCTAACAATAGCCTCGGTAACCTGTGCATTATTTACTTTAGTTTCTAATAATGCATAAAAATAAGTTTTTTGTTATTATTATTATTATTTAGAAAAGTAATTTACCCTTTTGAGTTGACATCCCCTAACTTCTTGAATTTTGCTCGGCCAATTGTACATGGTGAACCGTTGTCATTGTTTAAAACTTGTTTGAGTTCTTGTGTCCAGTCACCTACTGTCCGGATATGAACACTTAGGTAATCATCTCCAGGTGATGAAGTAATTGAAAATGGATGCCTGGATTTTTCAATAAATATAAGCAGAGGAAGGAATTTATCTATCAACAAGAGTGAAAATGGATATAAAATTAAGTTACCATTCAAATGGAGAGATTGAAGGGCATTGAAGGAATATATACTGGCCACTTCTGTATTTGAATCCATTTGGTTTGGCCATGATTATGGTGAATACATCTCCTGGTAGATTTGAAACCTTTATGATTTTAGCAGAATAGTGTTCTGACCTTCCTGTCCTCAGACTCCTCTCTAACAAGTATATAATCAGAGGGACAGAAATGTACATCCACGTCTGCAGGGACATTGCAACATATATCTATATACATTAACAAGAAATGAAAAAATAAATAAATTTATTATAATTAAATAATCTTGATTACCGTTTTCTGAGTCCATTTGTGAACCAAGAACAAGAAGGATCCATGAATCAAAAGCAATATATACACCAAACCAAAAAGATGATGTGAAAACCAAAAAGCATTAAACCCTGTCAATCGGTTCAATGGTGAAGGCAGTTTTACTAAATTCTTCCTGAAATATCTTGAAGCAAGTGTGAAGGCGAAGGCCATGAGTATCAACATTGTAATTCCGGTCACACCTTCAACTCCAACCATCAAATCCTTGTATGTGGGTTTTTCATTATGGAAATCCGAAGCTATAAGTGCGAATTTTTCCGGCGAAGAGTTCACCAAACGAGGGAAATCACAGATCATATGGTTCCCGACATGAACCACGATTCCAATCGCTATCGCAAACGCAATCATCTGGAATTGAAGATCAAATCATGTAATTAAATCAGACATCAATTTTTGACGGTGTAAGATTTTAGGGTTTTTTGAAATCATCAATCGATCACCTTGTGAAAGTTGATATTGTCATCAAAGGGGATGAAGAATCTGGCGCGTGTAGATCTGAGGAATGTTAGCATGTTTCGACAAACGGGTAGAAGGATGAGAGCCATATTGAGTTTCAGGGTCTCGGCAGCGCCTTTTGCAGTAGTCAAACAATAACCCATTACTTGAAACGCTGCTTTGTTTTTATATTGTTTAAATTTCCATATAAAGAGACACGCCATTGTTAAGAACCAGAGCATCAAGACCCAAGTTCTTTGCCAGTTCTCTATCATGACCCACCTAACAAAATGAGTTACCCGATGGATGATGCTTTTTGGCTTTAACGAATTCAAGTTTTGACTCCAACCTCCACTAGCTATGCTCAATGGTCTACTGTAGTTCATGTATGCTTCCCTTTGTAGTAGAAGCGTTTCCAACTGCCATAACTGAAGCAAAATTTTCACTTCAGTACTGTTTCTTAATATAATTTAGTTTTGTTGTAACGAATTGATTTTCAGCTAATTTACCTCTATATAACCAAGATTTTCAGGGTCTAATTCTTCCATAATTAAAGAAGCGTATTCCTCTGCTTGTTCTTTCAACTTTGATAATCTGTTTGCAGCGGCACTAAGCACTAGGAGCTGCATACAAATGTAAAATCACCCAATTTAATAAAAGAATCTCAAAGTCCTTTAATAGTGATAATTTAAAAGAATTTAATATATCAAATACAGTAACATCTGTATATATACACACACCTCCTGTATCTCATCCCTTGTAATCCTTCCATCTTCGTTGCTGTCAGCCCTGTATTTATAAGAAAAAAATAATCATTAGAATTTGTTTAACAATAAAGAAAATATCATAAAATAACTATAAAACAATTTGTAGTGTTTTGTAGTCAAATGGTAACCCTGGAATCACAACGTCATAATAATTTACTTTTTTTAACATTGAAAAGAATATTATAGAATTCTTTTTGATGGCCACAGCCCAACATCATATCCTGTCAACTTTGTTATTATATATACAACTGAGATTATGTTGGCATAATGTGAATTGACAACGGTACCCTTCACCAAGAACTCATTTTTAAGATATTGGGATTAAACTAATCCTGCGACTATTTGCACCTATTGGTTGTAATCTTTTGTTCCAAATATTGCACCATGGTCACATGGAAAGGAGTTAAATAATAAATTTGAGACAAACGTAATGGAAGATGAAAGAAAACGTCATAAAAAATCGAAATATGGTGGAAGAAACTTAAGGACTAAGTAGTCATTTTGCCAGCTCAAAGAACCTTAAGAGTGTTAATATGTCAGCAACCGATTGACTATGAATTCTGCTGTCCGTGTTTCCCGCTCATAACAGGAGTTTTGCAACTTGAACGTTTTGGGTGCAGAATTTTAAGAATAATGGAAAAAAGTTCAAGATTTCAGGTAATATCAATGGAAAAGAAGAGAGATAGAGAGAAGAGAGAAGCATACATGTCAAAGAAGATCTGCAGACGAGCATCGAAGCTCTGGTCTGAAATCTGTAACCAAAACTCGTAAAGCTCTGCTTTCGTAATTTTCCCCAATTTCTGCTGTCGTCTTCTTGCCAATGCATCGAATACTCCCAACGCAAACTCCTTTGAGTCCGCCATTCCTGCAAAAAATCACACACTGAAAAGTGAAAAGGAAGAACAGGACGAATTGATTGGATTATACCGGGAAATGATCAATTTGGATGGTCACCTATACATTCGGCGAAATCTTCTCTAGCTAGGAGTCCGTCATGTTTAGCGAGACACGCGAACCTTGACTCGACGTTTTTCCACAGGTCGCTGACGTCGGAGGCGTTTGTGGTTTTGCTAATAAACCTGAGACCTCCTAAAGCTCGTTGAGCGCTAGATTTGGTGCGAATCAATTTCGCTTTCATTTTCCTAGCATCCCGAGATGGGATGGCACGATCCACACTAGCATCAGATGAAGAAGCTCGTGACGACGACGACGTCAACCACGAAAATTTCCGACGAAGCCTGGAGGTGGCGGCCGGCGGCGATTGTGATTGTGAAGAAACAGGAAAGGGATGGGAATTGGTGTTGGCGGTGGCGGTGGGAGTGACACTGCACAAGATAATCGAATCATCTTCTAGCTCCAACGTGACTTCCACTAAATCCTGATCGTTGTTGCGTTGTAGATCATTGAGGAAAATAGGGAGCATTGCTCCTCCAATTCCGTAAACGTCATTGGAATCATCAAGTGGGTAGTCCAACATACGGCTGTAATTTGATCTTCCATCGGAGCGGCTACTTACCGGAGAATCAGACCCCATCATTCTGCTTCAAATTTGGTGCAACTCCATAGACAAACATACGTGTTTAGGCGTAAATTTGCATCAACCGGTAGCAAATCAAACGATGAGGTTGATTGGAAAAAAAGGGTTTGTAAAACAAACACCTCTCAACCGATGGGTGCACACGAATTCAACGCTTCTGTGTAGAGAGTAGTTGAGTCTTGTTTCTTTAACCCCCCATCTTTTCCATCTCCTACCTTGCCAATATAAACTATACATACACCCACCCCTTCCATTTCTATTCCCATATTTTACAGAAACACCCCCTACTATCACTTATTATCTCTTCTCACCCCCATTTTAACAAAATTACCCAATTCTCTTGTTATGGTCAATCTTCTTTTGTTATCCTAAATGTTGTTTCATAAATATAGTGATGACTGATGAGACTGAATAAGCTTATAAATTTTATATTATTACAATAATAATTAAGTATTTTTATTGGTATAATTTAGAGTGTTGTACGCATTAATAATATACTTTGAATAACTTGTGGGTAATTTGATCCATTTGTTTTTATTAACTAACCCCTTATATTTTATTATCATTTCGCTGTTAGTATTGAAACAATAACTCTCACGATCACTAATTAAGCAAACAGATGAAGATTAAGATTAAGATAGGGTGTACATGGTGTAATAAATAGGTGCATGCTATCTTACGTACCAGATTAATTAGAAAATATTAATTTGGTAACTAACATTAATTGTTTGTTATTTTTTTAGTTTTCCATAAGCTGGAGTCGTGTCTCCCACTCATCCCTCCTTCCAGTTTACGACTTCTTCAACTATTTCATTCACAATTCTAATTTATATATAGGGATTGGTTGGTGCTCTTTGATTCTTTTTTTTTTTTTTCTAGAAACAATTCAAAACGATAATAACTTTGTATGTTATTCATTTATTTAGAAATATACGTTTAATAATTTTTTAACAAGTTAATAACATGATCTAAACTTGGATTATGATCGCTAAAAAGATTCATTCAGCAAAAGAAAGTCAGCTATATAATGGAAGTGAGCAATATATTGTTTTTTATATATGTCGTAGATAAACATATAAAATTTTATGTGGTAATTAGATGTTGTAGGTTTACTTTTCCATTGAATTCACACCTTTTTTCGGAAAATTTTGATCATCTTCTTAAAAGAAAACCTCTCATAAAACACTTTATAACATACATAAATTAGTCATCAAAAGTACAATTAACATGTAATTATAAAATTTACTTTAAAAGGTCATTGATGTCAATTATAGTTGAATTCAAATGAAAAGAATGATGCTATATAACAATGGTATTTAAATTGGAGCTGGCAATTAGCTTTCAGTTTGATTAATTGGTTAATCTTTGATATGTGAATCAATGATGGGGTTGTTTTTTATTAGATGTTGTAGATAAACATATAAAACTTTATGTGGTAATTAGATGTTGTAGGTTTACTTTTCCAATGAATTCACATCTTTTTTTCGGTAAATTTTGATCATCTTCGTAAAAGAAAACCTCTCATAAAACACTTTATAACATACATAAATTAGTCATCAAAAGTACAATTAACATGTAATTATAAAATTTACTTTAAAAGGTCATTGATGTCAATTATAGTTGAATTCAAAGGAAATTAAAGAATGATGCTATATAACAATGGTATTTATTATTTAATATCAAATTGGAGCTGGCAATTAGCTTTCACTTTGATTAATTGGTTAATCTTTGATATGCGAATCAATGATGGGGTTGAAAAGTTTTAATGTAAGACGTAATATTTTTCCAAACCGTTCTGTTTTTATTATTGGAAAACTTCTTAAAAGTCTTCATGTTTTGATCTCATAATCAATTTAGTTTTTAAATATTTTTTTATTCAATTAAGTTCAAAAACCCAACAATCTTATTCATTCTGACCATTTTACCGAATCAACACCTCATCTCATTTTCAAAAATTACACTTTTGATCTAGATTTTATATTTTTTTATAAATTTGGTCAAAAAATTTCACTTTTGACCTAAATTTCAAAATTTTGTTACAATTCATCATAAATTTAGTTTTTAATTTTTTTTTTTCAAAAAAAAAAAGAAATTGGATACGTTTTGTTTGTTTTATAAAATCATACTTATACAAATAAAAAAACATATTTTTCACATAAAAACCCTTCTTTTTTCCATAATTAAAAAAAACGTTTTTGTATGCAAATTACCTATGTAAAAACCTTCTTTTTAACATTTTTTATGCAAAATACCTATTTCTAAAAATACTTTTTTACTTCAAATACTTATTTATAAAAATGTAATTATGTGAAAATGTATTAAATACACTTATGTAAAATACGTTATTATACCCATATATACTTTAAAAAACTTTAATCAAATAGGTATTTATTAAGTACATAAAAACATTTTATATGAATATAAATACACAAATATATACAAATCCGTTTTTATTAAAAAAAAATATACAAAGATCTATTTCATTGTAAACGTATTTATGTATATTTACGTATATTGTACACATTTCATACATATATAGGGTTAGGTTAATGTGTTTCTTATATTTATTGTGTGCTACAATGCACCAATAGGAATTTACGAATATTAAATAATTATTTAATTAAATAAAGATAGATATTAAATGATTTCCATAATTGTATGTATATTAAATGATATCTATAATTATAATATTTGTCATTAATGTCAGCAATAACATTCTTTCAGAATGAATTCGTATTTAGGTTTTATGTATTGATTCGTGTTTTGTTTCAGGACACACTCATTTAAAATATAATAAAGTTGCATGGAATATAAAGAACGAAAGTATATTCTACTAGAATACACTCTCATTCTGCTATAATATAATCTCATTCTTCTTTATACGAATTCATTCTGAAAGAATATTATTGCTGACATTAATGACGAATTTAATTATATTTCATAAAAAAAAAATTATAAATATCATTTAATATACATATAATTATGTAAATCATTTAATACCTATATTTATTTGATTAAATAATAATTTAATTTTTACTAAATTCTTATTGGTGTATTTTTGCATACAATAGATGTGAGAAACATTTGAACATACCTCTCTCTCTCTCTCTCTCTCTCTCTCTCTCTCTATATATATATATATATATATATATATATATATATATATATATATATATATATATATATATATATAAACGTGTTTGCGTACATTTTTATAAAATATGTGTTTATATATATATATATATATATATATATATATATATATATATATATATATATATATATATATATATATATATATATATATATATTTATAAAAGCATGTTTGTATACAAATTCATTTATTAAAAAATAGTTGTTTTTATATATTTTTTATATAAATTACGTGTTTTTATTCATTGTTTTTATAAAAATGAATATATATATATATATATATATATATATATATATATATATATATATATATATATATATATATATATGGACACAAAATGTTTTTTATTAACTTTATAAATATCTATTTTATAAAAAAAAATTAAAAGTATATATGAGTATAAATACGTATGTTACATAATTGTATTTCACGTATTATCACATAAATACGTTTTTATGAATAGATATTTAAAATAAAAAAACACTTTTACAAATAGGTATTTTGAATACAAAAATATTTTTTTTTAAATTTATGTATTGGTATTTTGCATATAAAAATATTTATTTAAAATTATATAGAAAAATAAAGGCTTTCATGTGAAAAATATGTTTTTTTGTATAAGTGTGATTTTATATAACAAACAAAAAATATTCGAATTTGTTTTGAAAAAAATGATGAAAAAACTAAATTTAGGATGATATCGTAACAAAATTTTGGAATCTGGGCCAAAGGTATTATTTTTGTACCAATCTAGGCAAAAAATGATGGGTTTTGATATAAAATATAAATGTGTTTTTCATATAAACCGCAACGAAAGTCTTATAAAATAACATGTTTATTTTTAATTTATAACAAAATCAAACCATGTAGGATCTATTATAAAGGTTAGAATGATATTAAAAACAACCAAATAGTGTTTTAGAATGACAACCTTTAAAGCCTTTGAACCCACTTGGTTTTGAAGTGTTGATGAAGATAGAAAAATCAAAAAGTATGATTTTATCTACAAGTATCCACCATCAAGATTAATGCACTTGGAATGCTAGTTCCTTCTTGTATTCTTGAGTGTCTTAAGGATTTAAGTACTTAACTCAAATAAGAACTAAATGAGACAATTCAAGGGAGCTTCTAATCACCAAACTAATTTTAAAAAAGAGAGAAGTGAGGAGTAGAAGAGAGGTTTAGCCACTTCTAATAAGAGAGAGATTAAGACCAAAAACTAGGCAAACTCATGCAAGACACGTCCTTTATATACTCATGCAAAATCAAAAGAAACCTCATATTATAATCGAAAGTAATAACCTTACTTTAGAGGCATGGGAAAAAGGGAGAGAGGTTGACAAGCAACGTCCCATACCCTATACAACTTTCGACTATATGCTAATAAAGAAGAAGAATTATTTAATTTTTATAAACTCAAAGTTTATAAAATATAACTTTGTTTTTAGGTAAAAGACAAAAAGATTCAACTAGTCCAAAAGGTTGTGCATGACTTATTAATTCATATCATATGAAATAATAACTAGTTATACTCTTTTATAATTATTCTTTTCATAAAACAATAATTATTCTCTAATTAAATACAAGAATTGGCATTATTTATTAATAATCATATTAATCCCTATTCTAATAAATGAATAGTTTTAATCACCTTTTGCCAAGTGTCACTCTAATACAACTCTTATTTAATAGTATATCATGTAGATATATTAGGCAACTCATTTTCAAAATTCAAATTTACATTTTCTAATTATATGTTAATTTGAAGTTATAATAACTTTCAAAATTTGATATATCTCTTAATTAATAATTTATTTAAAATGATTTATTTAAAATAATTGATTAATAATTATAAATTTTTATTATGAGAGTTTAATTAATTTTATAACCCGTGGTTCCCACGGGTTATAAACTAGTATTAAATATACAAAATATGTCAACTTGATGAAGGTGTGACCTTATAGGATCATATATTATTAGCAATATCACTCAATAATTATTATTGGGCATATAGATTCAACAATCTCCCACTTGCACAAGATTTATTATAGACTGATATAGACAGTAGCTGACGTCTTGCAATGGGCTAATTTCCCTAACAACACATAAAGGGTGTCATCTTATCAAGCGCCAATTCCAGGAGCTCTAAGCTACAATTGTTACTAAAGGTGTGGTATCAATTATTTCTTTGTCTCAGACATATGTTGAACATGAGATATTGATCACAATCAGTCTCATTTAGTGTTCGACTTTTAGTAAGGCCTTAGATGTCTAACTCTTAATGAATAAGAGGGAATAAATCCCATCTTGACTACATACGCCTATCATGTAGTTCATGTCATACCCAACGACGACCCTTATGACTGCCTTTTACAGAACAACGTTAATCCATGTCAAAGCACAACAATTCCTACACTTCAAGTCCCAAATATGTATCTTAGGACTGAGAATACAAATATACAACCTTGATCACAACATCACTCATGACTACGATCCATAAAGTGATTTTGATACATGTCAAGTCCAATACTTATTCTCCTAATCAAGTACCTAAGAAGTTGGTAGCAGCTCTTGCTATTTTCATCTCCATGAAAATCAACCAATCTACTCATATTAGTCTTACCTCATAGATATTCCCACAACTATGAAGGACTATGGACATTTAGAATAACCTAGTTATTCAAGGATTAAATATGCTAATATAGAACACAACAATTATTTAATGAAAGACTCATAGCCAATATATCAACTCATTACAATATATGTTGATTGTATTGTTCCAATATCCAAATACTAAATTTCAATCAAATACATCAACTTATATCAGCAAGGCCCTATAGCACCACCTTGGCTTTCATGCTTTAGCTAATGAAGAATTTTGTTAAGTAGATTTTACAAACTTGATTTGTATAAAATTTGCGAATACAAACATTTTCAGTTTTATATATACAACTTATATATAGAGAAAACTATTAAGAATATATTAGATGCTTAAACATAACTTAGATACTAATACTTGCGTCATGGGCTTACTCATAGTCATAATTAACTATACATTAAGCATATTAGTATATGGTTCCCAAAACAACAATGTACACTAACTATGATGTGTAACTGTAATTAAAATCTACATGGAACCACTATCCATGTAACTTTCTCTTCATTCATAATGAGGACATGCCCGATTGTGACTGAGAGTCATCTCAATCTATTTGAAAGTTTAGCACATGTGTAACAGATTTAAACATAGCTTTCTTTCAAATACTCCACATATTAGGAATATTTCTTTAGTTTTCACAAGTACTTTAGAATGTTCCTCTAAGTCACACCATGACTTATTCTCGGGTTATACTGGTATCATTCGGCATACTCTAAGCATACGACTTATCTGGCATTTATGCATAATCATGACATATATGATCAATCCAACTGCAACAGCATATGGAATATAATCATATAATCTAGTTCAAAACTTTATACTAGGAATTTAAGGAGTGCTCAAAATCGTGTCATGTGGTATTTGACAAAATGACTCTCTCAGAGTCCTTTATCTTAAGCTCTTTAAGATCTTTAACAGTTAATGCAATTTTACTTAATCCTTTAAGTTGTCATGATATATCTATATAGATCTTTATTCCAAGAATTAGTATGTCAATCACATATAAGACTAGGAATGTTACTGCGCTCCCACTAGCTTTATAGAAAACGCAAGAGTCATTTTGATTTATAATTAAATCAAACTATGTAATTATCTTATAAGAAAGAAGATTCTTACTTTGAGATGTCAGTTTAAATATGAATAGATTTTCATTCATGTATGTTTTCTCCTTTGAAAACTCACTTACTATCTATATTCATAATATATCAAGGAAGATTAATCAAGCTCATACTTGATAATCATACATGAATGCATCTCTATGTATTTTATTAGTTTATGATCAACTATTGAGCAGATTCAACAAGAGTTGAAAACTTGCTAGTTCCAAACTATGATGCATTTAACTTATGGATCTTTAGCTGTTAAAGTTCCATATTGCTCCCACTTAGAAAAATAAGTTTCTAAGAACTTGTCTTCGGGAATGACAATTAGTGGGATTAGTAGAAACTTCATCTTAAACAATCATTTAGGATAATCTACATAAATGTAGTTAGAACATGCTAGAGTGGTTAAGCTTATTTTCTAACATAAGCATCATAACTTTATACCTTTTAGAAAAGGATAAACCATTACATCCTTAATCTAATGAAAGTATTTAATCTAATTGTTTGGTTGGATATATATATATATATATATATATATATATATATATATATATATATATATATTCAATATATATTTGTTGTAGTGACCATAATGCCAAAATTTAAAAAAGTAAATAGTTCTTTTAAAACATCATATAATAGACTGTAAGGTATGTGTTTTTATCCTCTTTAAAAACTTATACTATCGTCATTCAACCAGTGGTCAGGTGACCCTATCCCACTAGAGAATATGAAAGCTACCTCGAACATCAAAAGATAGATCCAAGTGACCAGGTGATCATGTGCCACAAGAACCATACTAATGACGAGTGAGTGTTTTTGACGGAATGAGTTGTGAATCCATTCCACAACTCCTAAGATGTTATAAGAAGACTTGGTTTACAAAAAAAAACTCATTTTCTTTATCACAATGAAAGGTTAATGATGGTCTCATTAAGTTGTATCTCAATCTTCACTATGAAACAATTTGAGCAAATCAAAGGTTTCAACAATAACGAATAAAAGTCGTCAGTGAAATTGACTAAGCATCTAACACCAAATCTATTCAGGGATTGAAAAGATTACATACATCACTTATGTATAATTCTTTTTCAAGACTTTTGTTCTTTAACTACTAATATATATATATATATATATATATATATATATAAACTTTCGAATCATCTTCCCATATAAATAGGATTCACATATATCAAATGAATCAAGCTCGTTTGCCTTCAAAATTTCCATCCTTTTGAATTTGGTATATATGTTTCATATATATAGTCATGATGATTATGACATAGATAAGTTTCAATCAAATACCATTTGATTATTTAGGTGTTATGATCATAACTATCAATTTAATGAAAGCTTATAGATTTACTTCAAAAATGACATTATGAAAAAATATTCTTTAACATTAAATACATTGTTTCAGATCATGAATGCGAACATCCTTTAAACGATAAGTAAATCTAGATTTATTCATAAATTTATAACTGTCACATGTCCCTATAAGTGTAACGCCTGGTTCCTGGTATGTTTTTTAATAAGAATTATTCATTTTTGCAAAGGGACTCGACGAGTTGGAGGCCCCAAACTCGTCGAGTAGGAATGGGATTTTTGGACGCTGGACTTGAAGTCTACTCGACGAGTCGAGAGCCTCGACTCGACGAGTAGGGCTGCCGGAGTGAAACCCTAATTTTCAGGGTTTGCACCCTATTTAAAGACCTTAACAACCCATTGTGGCCTCCCTCGTCGCCTCCCATAGTCCAGAAAACCCTAACTCGTGACCTTGAGCTTTGTGAGTGTGTGTGAGTGAAAAATAAGTGATTTCTTGGTGTTTTCTTGAAGGATGGAAAGCTAGAAGTGCTTGGTTGAAGGAAGGACCTTTGGATCCATAAGAAGAACTCCATTTTCAGCTCATTTGAGGTATAAAGTCTATACATTGTCCATTCATCTACTAGATCCCTTCATGGAGGAGTTTAGGGCTTTATGGAACCATTTTTGGAACCATTCATGGATGCAAGCATGTTTGGGGTTAAGACTTCAGATCCAGGGTCTTTGAGGGACTCTATGAAGGGTTTTGAGCATTCTAACACTCCTAAGGTGTACATGCAACCCTAGAAACCTTGGATCTATGTTTTACTAAGATACATGCAAATTTGATTTTCCAAGGTTCTTAACCTAACTAGCATGGCATGGGGAACTTTGAAACATAATAGCTAGTAGAAGAACATACCTTTAAGTTGCTTGGATTCCTTGAGAACTTTGTGAGCCTAGCACCTCAAGTGTGATGCCTCAAATATTTCACACAACACCACAACTGTTGGAATAACCTTGAGAGAAGTACACTATCACTCAAAATCGGCTAGCCCTCTTGTTTTACACATAGTGCCGATTTTGGTAGCCCATGGGGTCCTTTTATAGTTGGTCACAAGTAGGGTTACACCATGTAAACCCTAATTGACATGGCTTTTCATATTCCATGATCCATGGGTTTTAGCCTCCATGGAGCATCCATGGAGCACCCTATGGATTTAGCCCAATCCAATAAACCATGGATCATTAGCCCACTATAAAAGAATGGATGATTTACACAATCAACCCCATATATTTAATTAGTCTCCTTTTGATCACCAAATTAATTCTAAATTAATTCTTGATCAAAAACTAATTAAATATTATTATTAATATATTAGAACTTATAATATATTAATAAACCATAAGTGTCCTTTCTCTCATTTAGTCTATCCAAGTGTTACAATGCCATGCAACCCAAATGGACCATGCCAACCGGGTCAAGTACATTCCAGAAATAGTTATGAACTTAGACACCTAATCCAACAGTCTCCCACTTGGATAAGTCTAATAACTATAACTGCAAGAATGAATTCAGGAACCGATCAGCAATCGTAGCTCTTTCAAAGTCTCGCAGAACTGAGATGATGATGATACGCCATTTAAGATAAGTGATCATATAATCCTCTATTCTAGATATCAGTCGGACAAATACATGGAACAATGTCTTACTTATTGTCCAGCAGTTTGTTTCCCGATTTCTGATTTGTTTGACATAGAACTTAATCGAACACATCAATTTAGTTCTGATCGGGCCCGGTACATAGGTCAACACAAAATCATCGAGGGGCCCATATATCGCTTCTAATCCAAGAAGGAACAGATAAACTTCGAATCATATGCTTGTTCTACTACTTGTTGAATCATACACAAAGGCACGTTTTATAACATCGAGTTACCAATGCGTTTTCGTACAATCAATGTATAACCAACTCATAGTCAACAACTCATATCTCTAGGTTTGAAGACTTATATGATATTACCGTCTCACGATCACTCGAGATAAATTCCATGAAATGATACAAGTGAGCGTGGGTTGAATCCAATACTCGGAACTTATGAGCACTCATGAATGTTGTAGCAACTATTGCTATGTCCAACACTTTAGACATCTACAAGCCAGCTTCATGACAGTCTTGATTCATATCTACTTCCAACATATGACCGACTGTGGAGATTTTGAATAATATGATATACCATAACATAATTATTCTGGAAGTCAAAACATGCAAAATGAAATGATAGTAAACGATTGACAGAATATAGCAACACTTTACTTATAAATAAACAACCTTTATTTATCATCAAATGTCAATTACACTTTACAAATTTCAAATCTATCTAATTTCTAAAACTAATATCGTCCTTTAGCCCTATGCGCCTCGCATGCTGAAGATGCTTAACCCTACCCAGTCCCTTCATGAGGGGATCTGTTGGGTTCTCATCCGATGATACCCTCTTTGCCACGAGGAGTCCTTCTTCTATTCGATGTCTGATGAAATGGTATTTTCTGTCGATGTGTCTGGATCTTCCATGATCCATTCGTTCCTTGGCTAAGGCAACTGCACTTTCACTATCACAGAAAATCTCCATAGGCTCCTTTATAGCTGGTACAACTCCAAGGTCTCCAATGAAGTTCTTTAGCCATATAGCCTCCTTTGTTGCCTCGCTTGCCGCTATATACTCTGATTTGCAAGTTGAATCAACCACTGTCTCCTGCTTGGAACTTTTCCAAGTAATTGCTCCTCCGTTTAAGGTAAAGACCCAGCCTGACTGAGAGCGGAAATTATCCTTATCATTCTGGAAGCTAGCATCACTATACCCTACTACTCTCAAGTCATCACTCCCACCGAGGGTAAGGACCCAGTCCTTAGTCCTCCGTAGGTACTTGAGAATGTTCTTTACCGCAGTCCAGTGAGCCTTTCCAGGGTTCTCCTGATATCTGATGACCATGCTCAACGCAAAGGCCACATCAGGACGAGTACAAGTCATAGCATACATGATCGAGCCTACAGCGGAAGCATACGGTACTCAACTCATCTCAGCTATCTCAGCCTCTGTACTCGGGCTCTAAGTCTTACTCAATCTGGCGTTACTCTGGATCGGTAACTCTCATTTCTTGAAATTCTGCATGCTAAACCTATTCAGCACCTTATCCAAGTAGGTACTTTGACTAAGTCCAATTAGTCTCTTACTCCTGTCTCTCAAAATCCTTATCCCTAGGATATAGACAGCTTCTCCAAGGTCCTTCATATCGAAACACTTCCCAAGCCAGGACTTCACTTTCTGCATAGTTGGGATGTCATTTCCTATGAGTAGTATGGCATCCATATACAATACCAAAAAGCTAACTATACTCTCACTAGCCTTGACATATACACAAGATTCATCTTAGCTCCTCGAAAAGCCAAACTCTTTGACTTTATCATCGAAACAAAGATTCCATCTGCGAGGTGCTTGTTTCAATCCATAGATGGATTTCTCAAGCTTACACACTCTGTTAGGGTACTCTGTACTGACAAAACCCTCTGGCAGACTCATGTAAACTATCTTAGCCAACTTTCCATTAAGGAAAGCAGTTTTGACATCCATTTGCCATATTTCATAATCATGAAATGCAGCAATGGCTAACATAACCCTAATAGACTTAATCATTGCTACTGGTGATAAGGTCTCATCATAATCTACTCCCGGAGTTTGAGAAAAGTCCTTTGCAACCAGTCGCGCCTTATAAGTGTGTACATTTCCATCCATGTCGGTCTTCTTCTTGAAGATCCATTTGCACCTGACTGTCTTACGACCTGGTACATTGTCAACCAAGTTTCAAACTTCATTGTCATACATGGACTGTATCTCGATGTTCATAGCCTCTTTCCATTTAGCAGCCTCAGGGCCTGCCATGGCTTCCGTGTAGCTGTTAGGTTCATCCATACTTACCATTGTATTATCATTAATAAGTGGATCACCTTACGCAGTAATATGGAAACCATAGTAATTCTCAGGTTCATTCCTAACTCTCGTGGAACGCCTCAGAGGTACGAATTCGTTAGTCGGATCAAAAGGAGTTTCCTCCTCAGGTTGATTGCTAGGGTTTGAGGTTCCTTCATCACTCGACTCTTGAATTTCTTCAAGGTCAATTTTCCTCCCACTGTTTCCTTGGCTTATGAACTCTCTCTCGCGAAAGACTCATCTCCTTGCTACAAAGACCACATTATCAGTGGGTCTGTAGAAGAGGTAACCAAAGGGTTTATGTGGGTAGCCGATGAAAATACACCTCTCACTTCGAGGTTCGAGTTTGTCGTGACTCTCGCACCTCACAAAAGCCTCGCAACCCCAAATCTTGATGTGGTACAGATTGGGAACTTTTCCAGTCCACATCTCATGAGGTGTTTTGGAAACCTTTTTGGTAGGGACTAGATTAAGGATATGGGCGGCAGTCTCTAAAGAGTACCCCCAAAATGAGATTGGTAGCGAAGCTCGACTCATCATGGAACAAACCATATCTAACAAGGTTCGATTACGCCTCTCAGCCACACCATTAAGCTGTGGTGTTCTGGGAGGTGTCAATTGTGAGACGATCCCACATTCCTTAAGATAGTCAAGGAACTTTGTACTAAGATACTCACCGCCTCAATCGGATCGAAGCGTCTTAATGTTCCTGCCCAACTGATTTTCCACTTCCTGTTTAAACTCCTTGAACTTTTCAAAGGTTTCTGACTTATGCTTGATTAAGTAGACATATCCATATCTACTATAATCATCAGTAAAAGTCACATAGAAGTGGTTAGCATCCCTTGTGGCGGTTCTGAAGGGTCCACACACATTAGTATGTACGAGGTCCAACAAACCCTCACCCCTAGCACAAGAACCAGTGAAGGGTGAATTTGTCATTTTTCCAAGTAAACAAGATTCACAACTATCATCCGAATTTAGGTCAAATGACTCCAAGACTCCATCCTTTTGGAGTTGGCCTATGCGTTTCTTGCTCACATGTCCAAGACGACAATGCCATAATGATGCTTTATCCAATCTAGTGGAAGAATCGATACAGAACACATTATTTCCTAGGTTATCTACAACCGACACAGTTTCATATACACCATCACAAGATAATGCTTTAAAATAAAGAACATTATTAAATAAAGCATTAATACCTTAACATTCATTATCAAACGAAAAGGTAAAACCTTGTTTGTATAAACCGTGAAAGGAAATAATATTTCTCGCCATTTCAGACGAGTAACAACATTTATTCAAATCTATAGTTAACCCACTACTTAGCAACAAAGAATAAACTCCAATCTTGGTGACAAGTGTAACTTTCCTATTCCCCATGATCAAGTTTATCTTCCCATGCTCCACATTCTCACTTCTTCTTAGTCCCTGCAAATAGAACATATGTGAATACCACAACCTGTATCAAGGACCCAATAATTACAATATGGTGAGTTATTAGACAATATAGTGTAAATACTTGCATGGTTGGGTTTCACTTTCCCATCCTTAACATCTTGCAAGTACTTTGGGCAGTTTTCGCTTCCAGTGCGCCTTTTCATGGCAATAGAAGCATTCATCCTCATTAGGGTTGGCAGAAGGAGTGACAGAACCACTTTTGGTTCTACTTGAAGAGGAGCCATCAAGAGACTTTCCCTTGGTGCCCTTCGAAGGGCTCTTCCTCTTCTTCCCTTTACCTTTCCCGATAGCCAGAACAGGGGCGGTGGTAGGAGTAGAAGTAGTAACAATCGATTTACCTTTAAGACCACTTTCGGCGGTCTTCAGAAGTCCTTGAAGTTTGCTGAGTGTAACTTCCTCCTTGTTCATGTGATATGTCATTCGGAATTGATCATAACACGAAGGTAAGGAGTGCAAAATGATGTCAATTGCCAACTCCTCGGGGAAGTTCACATTCAATTTCAGCAAACGGTCCACGAATCTTTTCATTTTCTGCATGTGGCCCGTGATGGGTTCACCATCCTTCATTTGGGTTGTTATCATGGAGGAGATGATTTCATATCACTCTTGACGAGCACTCTGATGGTATCTGTCCATCAAATCATGGTGCATCTCAAAAGGATAAAAGTCATCATAGGACTTTTGGAGCTCGGCTGTCATCATGGTCAACATGATACATGCCACCTTAGTGGCATCTCTCTCATGTGCTCCGAATTCAGCGACCTCCTCTGGAGTAACAGAAGACTCATCAAGTTCCTTAAGCTCCTTGTCGAGGACATATTCCTTGTCCTCATATCGAGTGACCATACTGATGTTCCTGATTAGGGATGTTATTCGGGTCGGAACCGAACCGAACCGACCCGAACCGAATAAACCGAAAACCGAATAAAGGTAATTGTATGAACCGAAAACCGAACCAAATAAGCAATACGGGTTCGGTTCGATTCGGGTATTATTCGGTTCGGTTCGGTTCCGGCCCGAATAACCCAAATAACATGTACAAGATGATTAAGGAGTCGAATAACCCAAATAACCCAAATAACATTTACAATGTGATTATAAATATTGTATTTTGTATGACTTTTGTAGCTTATGATAAACACGAATAACACGGATTAACTATTCTTGATATATAAAATGTAAAATCCAACCACCACAATCTTAAGATATAGTTATTAAGCAACATATTAAACACTAAACATTAAACATCCAAAACACCAAAAAATTTATCTATAAGTATATAAGCTAAACATTAAACATTCCACACCCAAATTAAAATATGAATCTTAAGTTTTTATCCATATCCAAAATAATATTTTTCAAACACGAATTAACTATTCGGGAATATTAATTGGTTGTTTTCCCTTTCTATCTCCGTTCTTTATCGCCTCTTCTAAAGCTTTCGCGACCCCATCGTCTTTCAAAATTTCATCAATGTTGTCCACAATTGGCTTTCTTGATTTCCTTACCCAATCTTGAGTGCACCAAAGCCTCTACTATATTTGCAGACAAATTTGTTCGATATGGATCCAATATACGCCCGCTTGTACTAAACGCCGCCTCTGACGCCACGGTAGTGATTTGCAGTCCCAAAATATCTATCAACATAAACATAGAAAATGTTAAAATATAATTATAAAAAAAGTATACAAATAATAAAGTTATACCTTTTACCATACGGGATACAATAGGGTAATGTCGTCGATTTGGTGTAATACGCTACTCTCAATCGATTTCGTTGATTTTTTTGGTGTATTACGTGGGTATTTTGGGTAACGATCAATAGAACACAAGACCGATTAAGCAATTGTGCAAGGGGAAAAAATGTAACTTTTCATATTCGGTTCGGTCCTTTTGGACCGAATAAGCCCTTATTCGGGTAACCCTGACCGAATAACCTGAAACCCGAATAAGCCTTATATAGATACCTGAAAACTGAATCGAATTGCTTATTCGGGTATAATTCGGTTCGGTTCTCGGTTCGGTTCGGGTTTTCGGGCCAAATTCTCATCCCTATTCCTGATCCAATCCATAAAGTTGGATCCATCGAAGATGACTCTCCCACAAAGGTTCATGAGAGAAAAGGAGCCGGTAGGGTTTGAGCCAGAAGCAGCATTGTTGGAAGACATCTGAAAAAGAAGAAGGACAAGTTTAGATTAGATATAAAGATAGTCCTTAATAAGACACCCAAATGTAATATTAAGGCTAGGACCCAACACAATATTTTATAACTTAGAAGAGGGATGCCGTAATCCGAGCTATAAAATATTTCAAGGTAGGTGAATGACGATTCACCCATTTCCACTATGAAAAACGAAATAAATTATTAGGTTTTAATTGGTTTTGAAACTCCTAGATTCTTTTGAGATTCATTGAACTTTTCAATGGCATGTTTCAATCTCGAGCGTGCCCTTCAGGTTTTGTGACTGGGATGCCGAGGATCACAAAACAAGGTGTGAATTAACCATGCAAATTACTTGGTACTCTTAATGTTTATCACCTAACCGATGTGACGGTTAACCACACGCGCTCCACCGATCTATGATAAACCATAAGCCACCCTTTGCCTACCTTGTTAAGTCCAGGTTAGTGTGCCGGTTAAACACACACGCTCCACTAACGACTTAAGCAAAGTGCAAAGTGTAATTTCATGGGTTAGCACCATATTCACATTTTCCTAGAGTAACTAAGATTGGGAATTTATAAAACATTTAGTTACTTTATAACCATCATACTTTTAATGAGGATTAAAGTCATTGTCTTATCCGTTCGGCTAATGACCCTCCACCAGTCAAGGAAGCGGTGGGTGATAGTGGACACTCATTAAGCTGCCATTTTATAGGCAACAACCTTATACCCCCTTATAGACCGGCTTCGTGAATGAGGCCTACTAACGGTAAAACGACTTGTTCTTATACATATATATATATATATATATATATATATATATATATATATATATATATATATTATTAACTTATAATATTATAAAGTATAAGGGTTGAATTTTAACTTTTAAAATTCTAAGGGATGGAACGAAAGTTTTTAAGGTGACTTTACATGTTCCAAAACTTGAGGGCAAGTTTTGTAACTTTCAAAACTTTTCAACTTTCATAACTTATGAGTTAATGGTTTATTAAAATGAGAGACTCTTCATTTTATGTAACCTATGTGTTCATTAATGGACTTTAAAAGGAATACTTTTGGTAATCCATAACTTGAGGACAAATTATGGATTCCATTAAAACACATCAAGATCAAGAATTAAACTAACAAACTATTTGCAAATAATTCCTATGATCTTCTAAACTCATAAGTGTATGAACATTCATATCAACAATTTCAAGAGTCATAAATAACACATACAAAACTTGAAATTTTGATAATAGCCATTGTAAATGGATTAGCATAAGCATTACACCATCTAAAACAAGTTTTATAAGACCAAAACAGTTTAGGGTAATGTTTCTAGTCCATTTCCAGCAGAAAAACTCGAAAATCTGCATTCAGGGCCTCCTTCTCGTCGAGTGCAAGAACCTACTCGCCGAGTAGGATGAAATAACACATGGACTCGTCGAGTCCCCCCATGGACTCTGCGAGTTCACTCAGCAGAATGCAGAAATCTTGAGTTTTTTCAACACTTTGCGTCAAGTATCAAGAAAACAAGCCTAGGCTCTAATACCACTGAAGGGGTTTGAGCATTCTAACACTCCTAAGGTTTACATGCAACCCTAGAAACCTTGGATCTATGTTTTACTAAGATACATGCAAATTTGATTTTCCAAGGTTCTTAACCTAACTAGCATGTCATCGCCTTTTTAGAACAGGTCCGAGTCAAATAGCAATGATTTGAAGCACTTCTTTTTACACTATTTCGGAAACCCAAGGACTCAATCGTATGGATATGTAAAATACAGGATTTCCAATCCTATCAGGAAAAGGATGGAAACGGATAATCTAGTAGAAGAACATACCTTTAGGTTGCTTGGATTCCTTGAGAACTTTGTGAGCCTAGCACCTCAAGTGTGATACCTCAAATGTTTCACACATCACCACAACTCTTGGAATAACCTTGAGAGAAGTACACTATCACTCAAAATCGGCTAGCCCTTTTGTTCTACACATAGTGCCGATTTTGGTAGCCCATGGGGTCCTTTTATAGTTGTGTCACAAGTAGGGTTACACCATGTAAACCCTAATTGACATGGCTTTTCATATTCCATGATCCATGGGTTTTAGCCTCCATGGAGCATCCATGGAGCACCCTATGGATTTAGCCCAATCCAATAAATCATGGATCATTAGTCCACTATAAAAGAATGGATGATTTACACAATCAACCCCATATATTTAATTAGTCTCCTTTTAATCACCAAATTAGTTCTAAATTAATTCTTAATCAAAACTAATTAAATAATATTATTAATATATTAGAACTTATAATATATTAATAAACCATAAGTGTCCTTTCTCTCATTTAGTCTATCCAAGTGTTGCAATGCCATGCAACCCAAATGGACCATGCCAACCAGGTCAAGTACATTCCAGAAATAGTTATGAACTTAGACACCTAATCCAACACTCTATGGCATAAAGGTGACAACTTTATGACCATGGGAGTCCCTTGCATCATAAGAACCACTTTTAGAGCCTTTTTTAGCTAAACAACCCATGCATGAACGTAAATCTCGTAACTTTACATGTTATATCGACCCTAGAAGGCCAGATCTATGTTTTGGATGCATTAAGCCCGACTAAAATCGGTTGTATGGAATTAGACTTTGGGGGAATCAACGAGTCGTTCTTAGGACTCGGCGAGTTGGGTCGTGGTTCCCCAACCTTTTCTGTTACTGAGCAAACTTGTTGAGTCTAGAAGATGACTCAACGAGTTGGACGTGTTTATGGACTTGAAGATCAAAGAACTCGACGAGTCCAAGGATGAACTCGCGAGTTGATAGCAAATGTCCCGACTTGTATAAAGGAGAACTCGACGAGTCCAAGGAAGGACTCGACGACTTCAAACGGAAAGTCCCGATTTTGTCATAGGGAGAGACTCGACGAGTTAGAGGGTAACTCGATGAGTTAGATCGCGGGTTCGAGATTTTCTGAATCATGGGACTCGAAGTGTTGACGGATCAACTCGGCGAGTTGAGTCAACCAAAATGTTGACTTGGACCAGAAGGTTGACTTTGACCAGAAGTGTTGACCCTTGACTTGACCATTGACTAGAGTTGACCCTTAGAAGGGTTATGAGTATAAACGAGTAATTAAAAGATATGTTATGTGTAGGAGTTTGAGGAAAGCTGATTTCAGAGCCGAGGACAGTTCAGCTACTGCACGACATTGAGGTAAGTTACCTTCCAGTAAAAGTGGGTCTAAGGCCACAATGCCGGCCCACTAGTAGTGTAACATCCATAAAATTCGAACCAATTTTAAACTTTTTAAATCATATAAAACCATTCAGTTATTACAATTTGTTTTCAAAATAGTTTAAACATCAGAGTCCCCAAAAATCATAATAATAAATCGAGGAGATGTACGGTCACGCCTTCGCCTTCCTGCGGTCATCCGCTGATGTACCTGAAACAATAAACTGAAACTGTAAGCCCGAAAGCTTAGTGAGTTCCCCCAAAATATCGATACACATACAGTCCACATAACCATGTCAGAAACATCATAACCTAACAAATTGAACAGCATGTAATGGGTCCACAGCTTTACAGACTAGATTACCCCTGGGCCCACAGTGTGAGTCTGGATTGCCTACCGGGCCCACAGCTCACATCTGGATTGTCATCGAGCCCACAGTACGAGTTTGGATTGCCTACCGGGCCCACAGCTCGTATCTGGAATGCTCCTAGGGTTTGTTGGTCACCGCACGAAGTAGTACATCCTCAACCCATCCCCCGTAACATATCAACATATAACATAACTACTGAGCATGCAGATAATAATATAACAACACAGGTAGTCCTACCGATCTACCTAACTGGCATAATCACTAGCATGCAACACTAACTCATACTCAACATCTAACACTAATAGGATAACATATCCAATGGGTCGGCCTTGGTGCCTTAGACCCCTTAGTATAATGAGGATAACTCACCTGGCACTGCTGAAGTCCCGCAGATACAACTCCAGCTGCTGGTTGACAGATTCCCGAACTGTCCACATCAAACAATACCCAATTAATAATTGGGTCCCAAGTCCAAGGTCCAACTCACACTACAAGAGCCCAAAAGTCAATTAATGGGCCAAAGCCCAATGTATGGCCCAGTATCTCATAATCATCAAGGCCCAATTATGGCCCAATTTTCCAAATTGGGCCCGGACCTTTCTAATGGCCTTTTCCTCAAGACCAATAAATTTCCTTAGTCCAAAACCTTGTTTCCAAATGACCAACGAAGGCCCACAGCAACCTAGTCCAATAATTGGCCCAAACCGAGGCCCACATTTGCGAAGTCCATTTCTGTATTGGACCACAAGGCCCAATAGACCCAACTATTCCAATATTGGCCCAAAGATATATTTAGGCCCATCAACCAGTAAATCCAGGCCCAAAACCGTCAGGGCCTAAAGGTCCGAAGTCCACAAAGGCCCAAGCCCTCCTGAGAGCGTACGCCCAGCATACCTCTTCTGTATGCTTAGCGTACTAGGTAAAAGGGATGTACGCGCGGCGTACTACATTGTACGCCCAACGTATAAACAGCTTATGCACAAAATCCATTAAGTGCTTAATGCTTCAAACCAAGGGGCAAATTACAGATCTGAGCACTACTTAACGTCTTAATCCATAAAGTCACTAACTTGGTGACTTATATGACCCACATGAATCCAAACTCAAAGTATAGCAATCTACTACCATGAAAATGACCATAACTCTTGCATGAACCCATTAAGACCTCCAAGATGGAAACTTTACTGCCTAAGGGACTCAAATAGCTTTATGGGTGGAAACCCTAAGTCCAGAAACGGATTTGCACCATAAAAATCCATTCTTGAAACCAAAAAGGGACAATATCCATGAGAACCTAGATCTATGTTGTAGAAGCATCAAGATGAGAACTTTATACCTTCAATAGGCTGGAAATGATGTAAAACCTCTGGATCTACAAGCTCTCTTCAATCCCTTTCTTCTTCTCTAGACACCTTCTTCTTCAAATCACCAAAAATAATCCTATAATGGCCCTTCAAGCTCCAAAATCACTCAAATGAGGGCTAAGGGCGATTTATAGGGTTTAGAGGGGTGGAGGCTGAAGATATTAGGGTTAGGTTATGAGATAAGGGGTTTCAATAGGGTCCAAGTGATGGGTTTTGAGCATTCTAACACTTCCTAAGTGTACATGCAACCCTAATAACCTTGGATCTATGTTTGTCTAATTATCATGCAAAGTTGAATTCCAAGGTTATATTCCTATCTAGCATACATGGGGAACAAATTTTAACTTGCATGAAAGATAGAATAACTTACCTTGTTGTTGCTTATGATCCTTGAAACCTTGTGAGCCTAGCACCCCAAGTGTGATGCCTCAAATGCTTCACACAACACCAAATGCTTTTGGAATGACTTTAGAGAGAATACACACTTCTAAAATCGGCCTAGCCCTCTTGTTTCTTATGTGTCGCCGATTTTGGTGGAGAACATGTTGCTTATATAGTGTGTCACATCTAGGGTTACACCATGTAAACCCTAATGTGGCATGACTCTTCATTTCCATGACCCATGGGTTTGTAACTCCCATGGAGCATCCATAGAGCATCCTATGGGTGGAACCCAACTTGATAATCCATGGAGCCTCTTAGCCCACTATATAAGATATGGAAGATTTACATAATCTACCCATATATTTAATTAGTTATCTTTTGATCACTTAATTAATTCTAAATTAATTCTTGATCAAACTAATTAAATAATATTATTAATATATTAGAACTTATAATATATTAATAAACCACAAGTGTTATTTCTCTCATTTAGTCTATCCAAATGCATGATGCCATGCAACCCAAATGGACCATGCCGGGTCGGGTCAAGTACATACCAGAAATAGTTATGGACTTATACACCTTACCCAACACCAAGACCTTAAAATAGGGTTGTGATCTGATTGGCGTACGCCCAGCGTACTCCGAAGAATATTCGCGACCACCCTGGTTATGTGACCTTTATCTTATCAACTTAATCAAACTCGGTTGGTAGCATTTACCAATTGCATAAGATATGTAACTCCTAGATAATGGGATCCTAAACAACTATTGACATTTTTTATCCCATTTATACATCAAACCTCTCATGCTTAGGTGACCTTTATCACACAAGATTCCGATCAGGTCATCCTACTTGGAACAACTTGTAGTATTGCAACTAACCAGTGACAAGGTGACCATTTAGTCACCAGAAATTATAAAACTACCCCAAACATCATAAGACAATCCTAATGACCAAGTGACCTTGTGCCACCAAGACCATACAAATGATACCGCATGTTCTTCAAAAGGACGACAATGACTTGCATTTTTAAGAAAATGTTTTATATATATATATATATATATATATATATATATATATATATATATATGTTTTACAATTATAGTTATAAAAAACACGGTCTCATGAATATTGCATGCATCCAACAATTCATGTATCATTTTGTAAAAATCATCACTTGTTATAAAGTTCTTTAGGTACCAAATAAAACTTCATTTTATTTACCATTCTCTGTGATCAATTATAAACTAAAATATGATATTTTGAAGTTTAGTCGTAGAGCGGTTAAGAACCGGCAATAGTCTTAAATAAAACTTCATTTTATACTAAAAACTTGGATTTTTGGATGAGTTCTAAAATCAAAGTTTTAAATCTCCTTTTAACAATAAAAAACTTATAACTTTATGAATTTTTAGAATAAACTCATTTTATTTTATAAACTCAATTTTATGCATCTTATGATAAAAGTCATATTTTGATAAACCAAAACTTGGGTGATGATACTTATATTTTAAATCTCATTTGACATGTATAAAACATAATATTAACATGTTGCGTTATGTTTAAAACAATAATATCTTATATTAAGTTTCGACGCAAAAAATAATCATTAGTTTTATTGTTTACCGTTATAATGCTATAAATCGATTTTAGTCTTTCTAACAAAAAATCTTTAAACGCCCTGCTTAACCATTTTAAATATTTTAAATTTGACTATTTATAAGTTTTACAATAAAACAATTTTTAACAAAAATCGATTTTTAACCGGTAACCGGTAAAAAAGTTTTTATAAATATCCATTTATGAACATCTTATGTTATCTTTTGAATATTTTTTTACTCAGACTTCGAGTGATATTATTTTATGAAAAAATGTTTTTTATCTTATAAAAACCATTTTCATACATAAAACATAACATACAACATAAAAGAAACATCAAATGCATGCATTATAATGTGTATAAACCAAGTCATGTCTACTAATAATTTTTGTGAGCCATTACAAGAATTAGTAAGTCATTCCTAAAGGACTTAAGGGACACTTCAAAAGGTCTTTAAGCTCCCACTTTCCAAGTCAACTCTTCTTTGCAAAAGACCTTCAAGTCTTCATGTTGTGAAGGTTGGAACACTTAAACCATTAAGACTATAATTAAGCCCAAAACCAAGAGTAGAAGCTCATGGTTGGGATTATAGTCTCAAGTGGTTAAATCATCTTCAAAGAGGTCATTTCTTCATCTTGTAATTTAAAAATAAATACAACTAGTTTAAATAATTTATTACAATAAATCAACAAATAAAAAAAATACATATTTATCTATTACAGCTTGTGAATAAATAAATATCAACCAAACACAACACAAAGGTCCAAATGACTTGGTTATACACAACAACATATCAAATATAATAACAAACAACTCTTTCTTTTTTCTAAGGCAACTTTTATATAACCAAAATGCATGAAAAATGGTTACATATATAAATAAACAATTTAAACCAAGAAGTTTCAAAAGAAGACAAATATATATATTTCTTAACCAAAAGAAATCCATGCTTTTTTTTTTCCAAAAACCAAAGATTATAAAACAAAAAAATCATTCTAACATACAAAAGATAGCTTTGATACCTCTGACGGGTTTTGATACAAAATATAAGTGTGTTTTTCCTAAAAAATCACAAAGGAAGTCTTATAAAATAATGAGTTTATTTTCAAGTTTATAATAAAACCAAACCATTTAGGATCCATTTATAGAGGTTAGAATGATATTAAAAACAACCAAAGAGTGTTTTAGAATGAAAACCTTTGAATCCTTTGACCCATTTGGTTTTGGAGTGTTGATGAAGATAGAAAAATCAAAGAGTATGATTTTCTCTACAAGTATCCACCATCAAGATACAGACTCTTGGAATGTTAGTTCCTTCTTGTATTCTTGAGTGTCTTAAGCCTTTAGGTACTTAACTCAAATAAGCACTAAATGAGACAACTCAATGGAGCTTATAATCACCAAACTAACTTCAAAATAGAGATAAGTGAGGAGTAGAAGAGAGGTTTCAGCCACTTCTAATAAGAGAGAGATTAAGACCAAAAACTAGCCAAACTCATGAAAGACACATCCTTTATATACTCATGCAAAAGCAAAACCAACCCCAGATTATAATTTAAAGTAATAACCTTACTTTAGAGGCATGGGGGACAATGGAGAGAGGTTGAAAAGCAACCTCCCATACCTTATACAACTTTCGGCTATATGCTAATAAAGAAGAAGAATTGTTTAATATTTATAAACTCAAAGTTTATAAAATATAAACTTTGTCTTTAGATTAAAGACAAAAAGATTCAACTAGTCCACAAGGTTGTGCATGACTTATTAATTCATACCATATGAAAAAATAACTAGTTATACTCTCTTATAATTATTCTTTTCATAAAACAATAATTATTCCCTAATTAAATACAAGAATTGATATAATTTATTAATAATAAATATACAAAATATGTCAACTTGATAAAGGTGTGACCCTATAGGATCATATATTATTAGCAATATCACTCAATAATGATTCTTGGGAAAATAGATTCAACAAAAAAAACATAATTTTTGAAAGTGAGATGACCTGTTGACCGGGTAAAATAGTCAAAATAAATACAATTATCGGTTTTTAAGACTTCATTGAATAAAAAACATTTAATGACTAAATCGATTTTGAGGCCAAAAAGAATTTTACGGAATTTTCCTTTTATTATTCTTCGATGTTTATTTATACAACAACAACAACAACAAGGACGACAAACTTCGAAAATTCATTATAATATGATAGAAGAGATAGAAGTCGATAATCTTATTTCTAGTGAGAGAAAAATGAACGTTTCATAAAAAATGACTTCCAACATGTGCCAAGTGAGGACCTATAAATATGGAAAGACAAGATAACAAGAAGAGAGTAGGTTGAAACAAACAAATAGATAGGTACAAATAAGGCTGACGAATATGTATCATGGAAAACCAACCAACATGTTACCAACCGAACCAAGAATATTGGTAACCAATATGTTTAGTAACCAACATGTTTGGTTGGTAGTACCATACCAATTGTGAAATCATGGTTTGGTAGTGGTACAACGTTTTCAATACCACGGTAGTACCATACCAACCAATTTAATATATATATATATATATATATATATATATATATATATATATATATAATTTTCGTATTTTTGGTGCATATGATTTACGAGCTTTGATATTTGCATTACTGAATTAGTAAAGTTTAAAGTTTTAAACTTATACCGGCTTGTCCAATATTCCTCCACCGCTTTAACTTATAAACTCATGATAGAAATTAATAAAATCATTTTGGATTGATTTCTCAATCTTAACCTTTACAAAACTCTTATTTACAACCCCCCCCCCCCCCCCCCCATTGAAGTTTCACCATGCTCGAGAACACGAAAATCGTCACTCACAAAACTCACATACATGTTGGTATATATCATTACCAACATGTACCAATCGAACTTACTGGTAGTCAAACAAGTTGGTACCAACTATACTTTGTATAGTAGTGGTAGAAATTTTATTATACCAAGTATATTTGGTACGGTACATGGTTTAATGAAAAAATAAATTTGTACCTACCAATTCCACCCTTAGGTACAAAGATTAATCACAAGTTGAATAAATTATATTACGAAAAAGATACAATTTCTTAAGTTAAATAAATTATATTAATAAATAGGACAATATACATAGCTATTATATTTTAGTTATTTTTATTTTGCAACCACTTTAATTATTATTATTTATTAAATCTATTTAAATTTGACAAAAGTTTCTAGTGTGACCAGTATTGGTGTAACCAGTTTAGACGATGAGGTGGGTTTTTTTTATCTGGTGTAGCATTAGACTTTAATTTAACATCCGTAAATTCAGGATAGACATTGAAGATATAAAAGATAATATTAGCTAAAGATGTAGTAGTCGTAATGAGTATCTCGTGGATATAAGAAGCGCTTAAATCCGACTTCGTTATGCTTCTTCGAAGTTTGACGATTAAACCGATATGGCTATGCGCGTCATAAAAAATGAATAGGATATATATTGCTTATTAGTTTAAGTAATCCAAATGAAAGTCATAGTAATTATAAAAGCAAACTCGTGCATATAGATAACGTTTAAATCTGACTTTATATGAGGAAGTTATGATTTTTTCAAAGTTTCGGTATAACAGTGTGCGACATAGAAACCGAATTTTACATCAGTCAATTGTTAGGAAAAACAATCTAAATGAGAACTGGAGATCGTATGAATAGGAATTTGTCGATATAAAGACAGTCGAGAACGAATATCGTATGAAATAGTTATGAATTTTATACGAATTTTAACAGTCTAAGTATATTAACAATAAAAATTTAAAAATAAAGTAAGATCTAGCCGAAGGAGTCTAAATAAAAGTTGTAGTAGTTGTCGATAGCTACGCGTGCATATAAATAATTTTGAAAACGAAGCTCGTATGAGGAAGATATGATTTTTTGAAAAATCATAAATCTGCACACACACGCAACAAAAGCGCGGTGCGCAGCAAGCTGCCAACATGGCGACATGGATAAATCTGGTGCTGACACATGGCAGCATGGGGGGAGTAGGAGCAATGCCGCTCGAAGGGTGCTGCACCGCGCGCACCTGTTCAACCATATTACCCTCGATTTTCCTTCATTTCTCATCCCAGTTCTCATATCTCTCTCTGAAATCTCGTTGGTCCTTAAGGTCTGACTTTTTCCAGACTTTTGAGTATTTTAGTTAGGCTCTAGAGTAGCTATGAGCCTAAAAATAGAAGTGTTGGATCGGAGTTTTGCCAACGTAATTTCCCAGTTTTCGCTATAATTTCTGTAAGTTAAGCTACACTTATTTTATTTCAAGTGTAACTTATATTTATAATCATAATCGTTATTATGAATGTAACACTCTTCTTCTAGTATAGATCAGTGTAGGGAATTAGGGAGTTACAGGCATGATTTTTGGGAAAAACCATGATTCACGACGTGACAGGAGGAGGTCACGACATGACAAGTCAAGAAGTTGGTCACGATGTGACAGGTGTATGGTCACGACATGACAAGGGTTGCAGCCCAAGCCCACGACCATGGTTGACTTTTGGTCAAAATAGGGGTTTAAGGTGTAGACTGAGAGGGTACTTATTTATCGAGGTTAGGTGTCTTATTGTACCAGTCTACCCGGTCTATGAGCGGTTGTTTGTTAGCTGGTATTCACAAGGTGAGTCTTCTCACTATAGTTGCCTATGTGGTAGTATATGTTGAGAAGTTGGGTTTTATCTATTGATTATTTATATATGTGAACATGGTTGCTGATAACCCGAGAGGTGTGCTGTTAATCCACAAGGCGTGTTGTTAGCCCACTAGGACTGCAGATAGTCTCAAGGGTCGTTGTTAACCCATAGTTAATTATATTGTGTGTTGTATGTGACATTCGGGACTACTGATAGTTCAAGGGCTGCTATTAAAACATAGCTGATTATTATGTTGTGATGTATGAGATATTTTGGGGGACTCACTAAGTTTTGTGCTTACAGTTGTGGATTAACTATATTGCAGATACTTATCATATTGCGAAGGTGAGACTGTACACACATATCAGTAGATTTATGATTTGAGTTTCCATATTTTCTTCTTAAACTCCAATTCCTGAATAATGGTTAGGAACAAATGGTTTTACTCGAATGTAATTTTATTAAAATGGAATTTTAAATTACTTTAAAAATGAAAATCATTTCCTGGAATTTTGGGATGTTACAAGTGGGTATTAGAGCCATCGTTTGATGGATTTGGATGAACAATCGTGGGATTCCAAACTCAAATTATGGATCTGAGAGTTTTTATAACTTGTTTTGGAAAAGATTCATTTCAAGAGAAGAAAAGAAAAGATGCAATGTGTACAGTCAATCGGAGCTCGGAAAAGTGATTTCCTAAAATACACATACTTGCTTTATATGTTGTATTTGACTTGTTGTTATATGGGATATAGTATGATGTGTATGCTATAAGTTAAGCTAAGGATCTACTTAGGGTTACATGCTAGAGTACCTGTTTAGGAGAGATGCCTTTTGTGTGTGATATTCGAACTGTTAGAGATACATGATAGTGTGTAGGTTAAGGATCCTCAAGAATTGTGTGTTAGAAATGTCTGATAATTATGATGCCATTTTTCATGTTGGTTTTGTTGCTTGAATGTTGCTTGCTTTTTGTTATATGAAACCTATATTGATGTTAGTTGAATATTAAGTGAATATGCTAAGTTGCATGCCACAAGGATTAATTAGTTTTAGAATGTTTGATTTGAACCTATTGCGTAGCTCTTGTTTGAATCCAATCGTTGTGGTGCATGATCTTTCAGTCAAGGGACTATTTAATCCTCGATGCATGTAATTATATTCGTAAGATAGTTAGTTGAGATTGGTAGAAGTTTCTTTCGCGACCGATACATTTCGAAGTCATTGGCTCCCCCTCAAACATAGCTTCGATTTTAACAAGACTTTTTAGTACCCACTTGAAATTGAGAATTGATGAAAATTCCTTGCAAATTCATTGCCCTTTCAAAAAATATGAATTGAATAACGAAGATCCAATATCACACTTCTGATAATAAAATGAACTTCTAGGCTCTTTGGTAGGCACATAAAAACTATCAAACATCACATTGTACCAACCATGAGACTTTTTCTCACTTTTCTCATATCGAACTTCATCATCATGTCGAATTTGAGAACCTTTGACAATTTTGGCTTTGAATTTCGAATTCATTACAAAATTAGAAGACTTTTTATTAGGCACCCAAATTTTCTTGGATTTTCTCTTCCTCTCCTTCTTATTCTTTAACTTTTTCCTGCTTGAAGATTTGAAACCAAGAGAACCAACAAATTTTTTCACAACTTCGACATTTCACTTTTGTATCATATCCTTCAGAGTTTGATACATTTGAACATCTTCAATTAAAGGTTTTCTATAAGGAATCATTCCTTCAAATGAATCACAAGAACATGAACAGTCTTTAGTTTGAGTTCCAATAGAATAAAATACTTTTACAACTTCAGGAGATTTTCTTTAAAATTCTTCATTTGACACATCATATTCGAAGTGTAATTCTTCTAAATCACAATAATTTTACAAAACACCTAACTCCCCCTCAACATGAACATTTGGAGTTATCTCCTTTTCTGGAACATCAAGAACATCATGAACACTATGAACATCTTTAAGAACACCATTATGAACTTCATAAACATTTGGATACATTATAAGTCTATTGAAACCATATGTACATGCATCATGAAGACTTCCTCTAATGACTTCACCTTCTTTATTATTCCTTCTTCTCTCATGATAAGTAGCAATCAATCGATCAAGTAAAATTTTATGGTTTTCATGATCAAGAGAATAACCGATTAATCATCCATGCTTATCCTTTTAACTAGAAGAAATGAGTGAATAAGCTTTAAGGAATCCAACAGTCAAGGAATAAAGAAGTTCTTCAAAGGTGTAGGTATAAGGATAACATTTTTCCAATACAAATCATTCCTTTATAATTGCTTCTTCCATTTCAGATCATAAAACAAAATGATCACAAGATCTTGGATATTTTAAGAGAGAGAAAATGGAACTGAAATGAATTCTAGAGAGAGAAAGTAGATCTAAAATGAATTTTAAGAGATCTAGAACGAATATATGAACAAAATGTGAATCTCTTCAACAAATCCACTTCTAAAACACGAATAAATAACAAATTTGAATGAATTTTTTAATAAGAAACAAGATCTGAAAAATGTTCTAGAGAGAGAAAATCGAATCTGAATGAATAAAATAATTGAATTCGATTTCTAGAACAAGAATTCCTTCACAAAACAGAAGAATTACAACACTGAAGAACGATGTAGATTTACGAGATCAAATTGTCATTTCAGATCGTCATTCTTGAAATGGTTGCTTACCCTTCAAGATTAAGCTTTGATACCACATGTAGTATCCCATGGAAATGACATTTTACAGTTTACACCTTATTATGATGTTACTAACTCGTTTATGCCATTTTATAGTTTACACCTTATTATGAGAGAGCCCTTATTTGAGAGTAGAAACCTTATGTTAGGGATTAAAAGCATATGCATTGCATTTTTTTATATAATTTCAGTTAACTCATATTTTGATCATGTTGAGAAAAGTGTAAAAGTGTTTTGAAATTTTATGTTGCGAAAAGTGTTGAAATATTTTTTGAGAATTTATGAGAAAAATGTTGAAATGATTTTGGGAGTTATGAATTGAGAATTAAATTACTTCCATTATCCATTTCCACACATAATATTACTTTGGGATTACTTATTAGGTATTCGCAATGTCTAATGTTACTATTTCGACATGTACTTAGGTTGAAGGTTAGTGAAGATTAGTTTGGATACTTTGAAGTTCATGAAACATGTAGTGGTTGTTCCTTGACCTTGGTTTTAATATTGTATTGTACAACCTCATATTATTAATTTTTAAAATTGGATTGTTTTAACATTAAACATTAGATTAGGACCAAATTTCTACAACAACTTTTAAAATGGTGAATTGTTTTTTTAAAAAAACTTAATAAATTTTAGCTCATATAAAAGGAATTATGAATGGCATATTTATGCCAAGTTCTGGAGAACCTACAATGGAAATAAATTTTAGAAATCATTTTGGTAGGGTGCAAGATTTACTGTTAAAATACATTTTATGGAAAACATAAATTCAATTAAGAAAATAAAGTATTTTATTTTGGTTACTACTCTTTTAATGATTATTCAGTTATGTTTTGATGTATACTTTCTAGAACACTATTAGTGGGGACGTAATGGATGTCATCAGACATTTTGAGGCATATGGGACTCTTGCTTGCAAATATAACTCTTCTTTCATAACATTAGTGAAAAAAAGATCCCATCTTTCTAAGTTATTACCACATAATCAGCTTTCTTGGTGCGTTCTAAAAAATCATTGCCAAAGTTCTTGCTTCTCGTCTCAAAAATGTCATTGGTAATGTCATTAATGAGACTTAATCTAGTTATATCGAAGGCCAGAATATTCTTAATAGCTCTTTAATCATAAATGAGGTTTGTTCTTGGGCCAAAATGGTGAATAAGAGAATCTTGTTATTCAATGTGGATTTCAACAAATATTTTTATATATTAATTGTGAATATCTCAATTCCTTGATCTTGAAAATAGGCTTTGGGATCAAATGGAGAACTTGGATCTGTAGGTGTCTTGTATCTTTGAAAGCTTCGGTAATTGTTAATGGGCCTCTTACAAAAAAAAGTTTAATATTAGTAGGTCGTTTGACTAGGATACCCTCTATCACTGTTTCTTTTCATCATTTTTATGGAGGGTCTCAATGTTGATATGAAGGTGATACGTGATAAAGGTATTTTCAACGGTGTGAAGACTTCCCTTTATGAACCCTTGATTTCCCACTTATTCTATGTCGATGATGCCTTATTTTTGGGCGAATGGTCACGATCCAATCTTAAAAATATTACTAGGATATTAAGGTTTTTTCATATCACTTCTATTTTAAAGGCCAACTTTTATAAATTCAAAGTTTTGGTATTGGGGCCTCATTCATTGAAACAAGTAATTGGGCCAATCTTTTTGGGTGTGAGACATGCACGCTTCCTTTCAAGTGTCTCAGGGTTCTAGTAGGAGCCAATATGAACCTTATAAAAATTGGAACCCAGTTATAGAGATATTCAACTCTAAATTATCTACTTAAACCACTTGGGTTGTGGTGACTTGGTAAGGCATGTGGAAGATATGGTGGATAACCTATTGACCCATGTTCAAATCCTGGCACCACTCAGCCCTCGTGACCATGGAGGTTCGCCTGCAGTGACTCCAGGGCATGAGGCAAAGTCTCATGTTTGCAGCGGGGGATTAGTCGGTGCGCGAAAGTTGGCCAGGAAACCCTCGTTAGGGAAGTTCCCTTTCCAAAAAAAATTATCTACTTAGAAGTCCAAAACATTTTCATTCGATGGTAGGCTCACAATCATCAAGGTTGTCCATGGTAATCTCACTACCTAATATATCTCCCTTTTCAGAGACCTAATTAGTGTTAGATAACCTTGAGAAGATCTGTCAGATATTCCTTTGGGGTGGCCTAGATGGGAAGAAAAAAAATCAATTGGGTATCGTGGGAAAAAGTGATTCCTTCTAAAAAGAAAGGAGTTGTGGGAAAATGTGATTGCTTCTAAAAATAAAGGAGGTCTTGGATTTGGGTCTTTACATGCTTTAAATTTACCTTTGAAGACCAAATGGTGGTGGAAGATTAAACATGATATCAACTCTTTGTGGTGTCGAGTGATCATCAGCATTCATAACTTATCTAGTAAGCATGTATATTACCTTTCCAAAAAAATATATAACTGGAGTGTGGAATAACACTGCATGGGGAAAAACCAGAAATTTCAGAAATTGATCTCAATTTCAACAATATTATACAGAAAATCATGAATTCTGGTCCTAACACTCTTTTTAGTTAGACGATTGGCTGATTGGGGGTACTTTAGAGAGGCGATTTCCTAATTTGTATAAGATTCAATGTATAAAAACACATTGTATTCGATCATGTCAAAGCTCATGGGTTTGAGTGGGACTGGGTCGTTGATGTTGTAACGACATTTTGGCATCAAACATGGGCCAAGTTATTGCTTGTGTAAGCTTGTTCATTCCAGGTACATCTAATGACGTTTGGAGATGTAGGTTGACCTCAAATGGCATATTTACTATTGATGTGGTGAGATCGAAGATGGACGATCTAAATCCTTTCTCTCCTGGTAGCAGTATTGATTGGTTGAATGAGGTCCCTATTAAGGTCACAACGTTTTTTTGGAGGTCTTATATGGAGAATTCCCATCGGACATGGCTTTGCATCACCAGGGGATTAACATCGGTAGTGGAAGGTGTGGGTATTACAATTTAGCGGACGAATGTTCCAATCATATCCTTATTACTTGTCATTTTGCCAATACAACTGAGGAATGGATCTTTCGGTGGTGGAGGATAGGTGTTGCTTCTATTTCAAATGTTGGTGGATTTCTAAAATTTGTTGTCAGTTATGGTCGTTGTAAAAAAAAGTTATTAACAATGATCTGTTATGGAATATTGTGGTGGAACTAGAAGGCGCAAAACAACAAAGTATTTAGGCCATGCTCAATCTCCCCTACCGTGGTGGCTGATAACATTAAGTCATTAGTTTTTGTTTGGTGTAAGCACAAAGGGGTAATAAGGATATGAAATGGGTGGATTGGAGAATATATATATTCCTATGTTTGAAATTTTTTAATTTGGTGCTGCCTAACGCCTTGCTAGGCATTTACCCTTTATAAATATTTGTCTTTTTAAAAATCTTTTTGTAGCATATATATATATATATATATATATATATATATATATATATATATATATATATATATATATATAGAGAGAGAGAGAGAGAGTAAAAAAAGAGAGGACTAGAATCATTTATTTTTAATAAATAGTGTCACTATATAACAAAATTTCGACCTTTGGATGAAAGAATGAAGGGCTAGTATCTTAGAGTGTATGTTATTAAAATAGAATAACATGGAGCATATAATAACACAAATCTCATTGTAAGAGTATTTTAGTCAATAAATATGAATTGAAATAAGAAAATTTTCGGATTTCAAGAGATAATTAATTATCTTAATTTAAAATTTTAAGAATTTGGATTATGATTTTCACATTTTAAAACAAATATTATTATTTAAAAGAATACGTTGTACGTTTGCATTTTTGACAAAATACATTTTCATTCTTGACAACATATCTTTTCATTCTTAATCAAATACGTTGTCATTCTTAAGAAATATAATTTTTTGTTCTAAGAATTAGGTTTTCCAATTTAAAGTTTTCGACTTTCAACATTAAACATCGACTTGAATTAAAAACCCAACAATCAAGAATTAAGCATTCAAAATCAAATTGAATAAAAAACCTAATGATCAAGAATTAAACATTGAACAATCAAGAATAAAATATTAAACCCCAAGAATCAAGAATACCAAATAAATTCCAAAACACAATTCTAAAACTATTTTGTGAGAATGATAAATATACCAAAACTAACTCTGATAACATTATTAGATAATAAGACATTCTTGAAAAAAATGATAAGTACAATGAACAATTCTCATGTAGAATACCAATAAAAAATAAATAATATAATAAATATTGGCAATTCGTAGAAGAATACATGTAACTCCTATTTTTTCAAATTAACCATTTGAATATTTAAAGATTTCAACGAAGAGGTTTTTGGTAAAAACCTTATGTAACTACGAGGTGGGATGATGACCACGACGTGGCCATGACATGTGAATAGAGAATCACATCTGGTAGGTTCCCACGACATGGCAAGAGGATGGCCACGATATGGTGGCTGTTGCAACCCAAGCCCAAGATTTAAGGGATTCTCCCATATTTAACGACCTTAACTCTTGGATTAAGTTGTTTTCCTTCAGCCTCCATCTCCCTATTTCGAAACCCTAGCCTCCATTCCATGGTTATGAGCCTGGTGGCTTGATCTTGAGCTTGTCTTCTTGAATTTTTGAAGCTTGAGAAAGAAGGAACGCCCTCTTGGTGCAAAGAAGCTAAGATCTAGCTTAGATCCTTCATCTTCTTCAGATTTCTGAGTCATTTGAGGTATAAAGCTTGTACTTTGACTTTTGTTCTCTTAGATTCAATTTATTTCCCTTTATGAATGGTTTTGGTCCCTTTCATGGATGCTCTTGGAGTTTGAGGAATTCTAGATCTTGTTATGTCCCTCAAATGATCAGTGGACTTCTGTTAAGTGAGAAAAGGGTTCATTTTTGGGATTATCTTGAGTCCATGCACTAGAACATGGATTTTGAAGGATTTAACAGACTTAGGGTTGTAGATCTTGCTTTGGGGTGATGTCCTAATGGATAAACTTGGAACTTTATCCATTAAGTCATTGGAAAAGAACCAGATTTGAAGTTATGGACTTTGATCTTTATGGATTAAGCTCTTAATGGAGAATAGGGCATTCTGCCAGCAACCATGATGTGCCCAAGGTAGGATCACGACGTGGTGGTGTCCTGCATCTTGGCTGAGTTGTCCTAACTTGACCACGACATGGCGAAGAGCCCACCATGGTGTGGTGACCGTTAACTTGGTTAACCATTGACTTTTGTTGATCGTTAACCGTTGACTTCCTTCAAGTTTAACCTTGGATCAAACTTGAAGGATTTGGGTTGTTGATTGAGGATTGATCTTTATTTGGTGTTAGTTGGTTCGAAGGATTGAACAATTCAAGGAGTGGGAGTGTTGTTGTGTTATTCTAGTGTTACAGTTCAGGTGAGTCTTCTCACTATGCCATGTATGAAATTGTATATCCTTGCATGATAGGATAGTGTACTGTTAGAGTACATGTAGGGTAGTTGACTAGGATAACTTCTTCTTATGTATGTGGTATATGGGAGACTTAGTGTCATGGTATGCTAGACTGGTAGGGTCTTTCCCGTTGATTGTATGATATTGTTATGTGTCATGTTTGATTAGGGTAATGAAAGCAATGGTTGATCGTTGAGTGGATAACCTAGGGGCTATAAGTAGTTTAAGTTGGATATCCCGAGATCTCTTGGTCTAGGCTTTCTTTCTTGTTACTTGTTTGGTAGTGGCTTTAGAGTGGGATTATTTGTACGACTGTATATTCGAATCTCAACTACATATGACTATGTATTCATGAGGTGGTTGTCAATATTAGCATTATCCCCGGTATGGATATGGTTCGAGCGAGAGGCCGATGTTAGTAGCACGGTTGAGAGCTGGTAGTAGTGGACAATTGAGATCTAGTATTTGTAGTGGCTGAGAGCCAATGGTAAAGTGCCAATAATTGATATGTATGATTGTACGTATGTTGCATGCTTGTGGATAAGGGATTTAGTAGATCGACGTTAGAGCCGAGGACTTTGTGTGGATGCATTGTACGTATGATGGAATATGTTGTATACTATGGAACTCAATGAGTTTTATGCTTACAGTTGTGGATAAAATGTTTTGTAGGTTGTTCGTGAGAAGAGTTCGGCGGACTGTACGCAGGCATCGAATATATTGGTTTCCGATGTTTTGTAATTTAACTCTGTCATTTTAAGAAAAAGGTTTTAAATTGTTAATCTATTTAAAATTAAAAATATCCTTGTAATTTTGGGACGTTACAATGCACTTTTTTCTTCAGAAACTAAATTGTTATCATTGCATTTTTCTGAAATCTTCAAAGAATTACAACAAAGAAATGAATAATCCTCTTAATTCCAACAATTCTTAAAAGAATACATTCCATTATTTCAAGATTACATTTTGTGTGTATGATTACAAAGAAGAACAAGGGATGGTCTCCAGGTTCCTAATGGTGGTGACGAAAGGTGGTTTTGGTGATGGCATAGTGATGGTGAAGATTTTGTATCATTGTTGTTGGTTAACCAAAAAGAGACGTATATTCCTCCCCGCTCTGATTTATATGATTTGAATATTACAAAAAGAAAAATGAAGATGAAAATGGTGGTCCGACTATGGTGTATGATGGTGGTGGTGGTGGTGGGGTCGTGAATTGTTGGTTAGGGTTACCATCACATAGATGGGAATAAAAAAGAAGAAGATGATGGTGATCTGGTGGTGACGTGTGATGAAATGGTGGTCGTCGATTATTGGAGTGGTGGACGTCGATCTGATACAGTGATGTATATTGATGGATATCGAGTGATGGTTGTAGATGGATACAGAGCCGACAAGAGGTATGGAAAGAAACAGAGGCATCTGATATACGATTGGAGAGAGGAAAGGAATGAGATATTTATGAAGATAATTAATTTGTTACCTAAATTAATGGATTTAATTAAAAAATGATTAATAAATTATTATGTTAAATTATCATAATCACCTTTTAAAATGATTCACTCACATTAAGTTACATATTCATACAGTACATGTCTATCTACTAGTGATTCTATTTCTACATATATAAATAAATTTTGTCAAACACTAAAAAATAATTTATCAATTTTTTACATTTTGGTATCAGATACGTTAATCCAAACCTTTTTTAAAATCTGTTTTGACATCGAATAAAATAATAATAACTTTAAATAAGGATTCTCAAACATCTCCATAGACAATCATTCACGCTTTAGTCATTGATAATTTACGTAAGTTACGAGAAATTCGTAATAATATTTTGAATATGACATGGGATGCAGGAAATTTCACATAAAAATAAATAATCAAAAAAATATTATTTAGTACTCATTTTGATTTAATAAATTGTATTGTGTATTTGTCTTATAATGTCGAATCATGTTCCATACATGTTGGTGATGTTACATTATATTTTTCTACTAACTTATCAAATATTTTATAATTTTTAATAAAACAATATTTTTTTAATAATTAACAATTAATTTTTCTATTATAAGTAGAGTTAGTTTTTTAACTAATTAGCTAAACCTTTGTTAAAATAGCTGCTACCAAACGTTTTATATATATATATATATATATATATATATATATATATATATATATATATATATATATATATATATATATATTCACAAAGGATTAAGGAATAGTAACTTTTTAGGGCTTTAGATTTTTGCCACAACACTTTGAAATTTGACAACTTTAGCCCCTGCCTCCACCTTCTATACTGCTTCATCCTGAAATATTTAATTTGCTCTATATCTATCGGTGGATTACTTTTGCTTCATCTCGTTTCTCTTTTCTGTCAAATACATCTTCACCGCCGCTATCTTCCAATGACCATCATCTGTGGTTTATCATTTATCTCGAATACATGTCCGAAATCGGAAATGAAGTCACTTGGGTTGGAGGCACCAACCTCATCTGGAGGTAGTACTGGTGACTGAATAACCCAACATCCTTTGAAGGGTTTGGTGGTACGGACTGTCAACGACAACGGCTATCAATTGCACCCTCCACTGCCTCTTCATGTATCTTTCTCTCTTTAAACCTAAATTTTCTCCATCTGTATCTCTCTACACACATACACACAAACATATATATATATATATATATATATATATATATATATATATATATATATATATATATACGGCTTAGATTTCGCTTGGAACAATATGAGTTCGTCTGCTTTAGAAGGTAGATCCTTCCAGAATCCCTAGCTTGGACGATTTCTTTATGGGCTTCCATATAAAATCTTCCATCCATTTCATAAAGGATCCACAACCCATATTGCAACTATCTTATAATTACAATATCAGTCCCCTTAATTCATTTAACATCTTTTGACCACAAAATTAATTCTAAATTAATTCTTGACCAATGTTAATTAAATAATATGATTTCTCTTTTAATATATTATTCAAATAATATATTAATAAACCATAATAACCTCTTTCTCTATTATTCATCCAGTCAAGTTGCTTCGGTGAAGGCAACCCAAAAGGACCATGCTACAACCGGGTCAAGTACACACCAAATATAGTTATGACTTAGACACCTAATCCAACAAAAGGTACTTAAGGAAATCTTTTATGTTTAGGGGATTGAGTTGGATTGATATTCGGAGCCAGGGACTATTCAGCTGCTTCCCGATATTCGAGGTGAGTTATCTTCCCGGTATAAGTGGGTCGAAGGCACCAATGTCGGCCCATTACTAGTTGTTTATAGTAGAGATGATTGTATTTGTGATAATTGTCTAGTATGCCACTATTTGTAGAGATTTATGTGCTTGTACGCTATGTTATTATGTGGTAGTGGTAGGATGGGTGAAATAGACCCCGTAACCGGTTAATATAAACCGGAGGGTAGGTCGGGCACCCAGATATACCTGACAGTATGTTATGATATGTTGTTATGTGGTAGTGGTAGGGATGAGATAGACCCTGTAACTGGTTGAAATAAACCGGAGGGTAGGTTAGGGCACGCAGATATGCCTAACAGGGTATGTCGAGCACCCAGATATGCTTGACATGGGTAGGTCGGGCACCCAGGTATGCCTAACATGGGTAGGTTGAGCACCTATGTATGCTCAGCAGGGTAGGTCGAGCACCCAGATATGCCTGATAGGGTAGGCCGGGCACCCAGATATGTCTGGCAGTATGTGATTATGTGTTATGATGGGGGAACTCACTAAGCTTCGTGCTTACGGGTTTTAGTTTTGGTTTTAGGTACTTCTTCTTCGAAAGGAAAGGAGTCGGCATGATCGCAGCGCATCACACTATGTTTTTCCGCACATGAGATCTTTGGGAGTTGTACTATGATATTGTTTTACTATGACATGATATGGTTTTTGACACTTGGTTTTGAGTATGATTTGGATGATGTTATGAGACTACCATTTTTATAGTATTACCTAATTAAAAATGGAATTTTTGGGATGTTACATCAACTTTCACTTGCAAGTTGTTGATTTAAGGATTTTGTAAGTCATGATTCATAAAGAAAAGGAAAAAAAACCCTATGTTTGTGCAGAACGCATATGTAACAACTGTTGATCCATGTGGTTCAAGCACAACATGAATCATTCTAATTTCTCCTACACAAGTCACATTTGGGTATACATATAAAATCTTCTTAAATTTCTCAATTCGTAGATATCCTTCTTTGGTAGATTCTTTCATGATTTTTTTTTTCAAGATTTAACATTTGTTTTTTAAGTTGATGATATGTATTTCCCATATATAATGAAGGTACCGTGTTGCTGATATTGAATGTGTATAGGATTTGTCTTCATCAGAAGGGATAGGTGTTTTACGTTAATTATTTGGTAATTGTACTTAACCACATAAACATATTAGGGATATTTACTTTCATTTCTTTTTACCACAATATTGTAGTTTTAGTTTTTTTTTCTTATTAAGGCTTTCTACTTCCATTTTTTAGGACATTATACTCTATTCAATCTATCCAATTTTAGGAGTATCCAATTGTTTTGTATTTGGATGACATTTATATTGATAATAAAAGATAACAGGGAAATACCATTCTACTCTCTTTTGGCATCGAGTATTTTAAGGGGTTGAGATATTTTAAGTTGGTCGTCGAAGCCCATTCAAACCTATGTCAATGACACCGGGGGTTTCTCCTAGTTTTTTAATGGACAACTAAATACACTCTTGAATTTAATCAAAAAATGTAAATTAAGCTAGTCTATCAAGCCGTTTATTCTATTTTCTAAAAATTAAATATTTATGAACAATCTTTGTTTCTAGAAGACCTACCAACATTGTATTTTTCTTTTTAAAAATATTATTGTGATGTTGTAATGTTTAGGGAAAAAATCATTATAATTTAATTTCTTTTAACATCTTCATTCCCAATAAAGACATCAAAAAGACACATTAAGACTGTATTCACCGTATGATCTTTACCTAATCCAACTCATTAAATTCTTAAAAACAGAAATAAATTATATTGATCGTCCCAAAAACTCAATCCATTAGTCCTCACACAAATATGGATCACCTCACGAGAACAATTTATGTGTGACTTGAAGTTCTTTGAATTAACTTTATCAAATATATTGTCACCATAGCCTTATTAATTAGTATGCCTCATAACAAATCAACCAATTATTCAAACATATAATCTAATAAATATTTCATGACGAACTATATGCTTATAATATTTTAATTGATATCAACGATATATATATATATATATATATATATATATATATATATATATATATATATATATATATATATATATGGCAATGTATCATATTATGTCTTTTGATTTTTATTAGATTTGAGAAATATGTTGCATGCAAAGTTACAAAACATGAGAAACTGTGAATGGAAAATCAACATGTATTCATACCATTTGCATTTGATACGTTTGGTTTCCTCGCGTCGGATGTGATGAAGTTTCTTAATAAAGTACAACGAATCATGAATAGTTATGTTATGTCCCTTAGGTTGATAGATATACTAATAAAAAGAATTAACTTTATCATACAAAAAAGTTCAACGGCCTAACTTATTGCCCGTTTGCCTTCCTACTCCTTGTATCATGACCATTAAATTTGAATGAAATGAATCCAGTTGTTATACTTGACTAGTTTCATTTCTAAATGTGTTCATTTCAATTTTTTTTAATGTTTTCTTGGTAGAGACTTATTTTATATTCTTCTACAAATTCATTCTCACTTTGGTTTTCCAGTTTTTTACAGTGTTTTTTATTTTTTATTTTTTATTTTTATAGAACCTTTGACCGTTTAAGAGAAATAAATAATTTTAATTTTGGAGTATATAAAATATAAGGGCATTAAATATATACTAAATTATTCTGAAGTTTACTGTACTTGCGAATTTTGATGAGTTTGTGGAGTACAAGTAGGGCTATATCCAATTGTACTTGTCATGTAAATTGTATTCATTTGTACTAGTTGTAGCTCTCTACTTTAAGGTTTAATTTACGTTAAATCAATGTCCGAAACAAACTCTTGTTTAAGATAATAAATTTATATACAAATATTGTCTCGATGCGTGTCCGGCAAAACTAATTGGGAGCGGGTAACTTATAGCGGGTAACTTGTAGCGGGTAGCGTTTTGTTAAACGCTACATGAAGTAACATTTGGATTTAGAGTATTTTGTTTAAACTAAACGTTAGAAGTTTGTAGTGCCGAACGAATATTTATGTTCAAAACGAAGTGCCTTTTTAAACGCCTGAAGCTAGAAGCTCTCAAACGCTCCGTGCCGAATACGCCAATAACTTCTTGAGAAAATTAGAATAGCTTTTCAGTTAACTTATAGGGTTTATTTTTTTAATTTCTCTAGGCATATATATTTTACTAATTTTAAGATATATTATACTTATACAAAACAAATTTACAAACTACTTAAAAATATAGTATAAAATTATATTGGTATAAGTCCTTACGGATGACATACAATTAATTAGAGAGAGAAGCAACGGGTAAAATAAGCTGTATATCTTCAATGTCGCGTTACCTCGTCTCGCACAATACCATTTTGCCGGCGGAAACACCTATAACCTGCTATTATTTTTGGACGACTCCCTCCATCCTTAGGCTATATTTGGTGAGTTACAACCAACTTATAAATTATATTAATTTTTTTAGTTTTTTAATTTGTCATGTTTTTCAAACTAAAAATAGGTTATAAACTATATTTTTAAAAGCTAATTTATAGTTGCTTTCAACTAGTTTATAACATTTTTTTTCAAATTCTTTCAAATATATATTTTATTAAGAGTAAATTACAGTTTTAGTCCCCGTCGTTTGGTCAAATTCGCACATTTAGTCCAACATTTGAAAATTTGACAAGATGCATCCCTGTGGTTTAAAGAAATTACATTGGACATCCTTAATCCACTTAAAAAGACCACTTTACACTTACTTTTATATATTTCTTTTTCTTTTATATATATATATATATATATATATATATATATATATATATATATATATATATAACTGTTTAATTTTTTTTTATATTTTGTCGCTTACATTTTTATTTTATTTATTTATATTTTTTTATAATTTATATATTTTTTTAAAATTTTATTCGAACATATTTTTTAATGTTTTTTATATTTTTTCGTTTATTTTTTTAATGTTTATTTGAATAATTTTTCTAGTTTTTTTTTTGCTCGAATATATCTTTTAATATTTTTTTTGATCTTTTGTTTTTTTATATATTTGTAAAGCTTTTTATAAATATTTTTTGTATAAAAAATATAAAAATGTTAGTTAAATGAGAATATAATTAACAAATATTAGGTATATAATTATTTATTTTAATTGGATTATTGTATAGGCTAACCGAAATTCAAAACGAGTGTCAATGGCTTCGAACTCAATTTTTTTAGTTTTATAATTTTTTTACATTTCGTTCCGAATGGAAAATGCTTTTTTTTAAAAGGCAGAAAATTTTATAAAAAAAAAAAAACCTTGCAAGAAGCTAGGAAAAACACATTACAAGAGAAGTGTAGCAAAAGCAGGTTTATGGAGCCAATCAGTCCAACTAAGCTTAGCTTTCCTACATCTATTGGAAATCCAAAAAAACGCCCTCTCAACAACCTCATCAAAGATCATGGATTTCCTATGAGTGACCGTTCCGAATACAATGGAATTTCTAAAATTCCATAAGCACCAAAAAGTAGAAAAAATAACTGCTTCAAAAGCCTTTCTCTGCCTACCCCTAAAGAGGACTGAACCATGCCAAGAAAAAAGATTAGTAATGGTGAAATGATCAAGAGGTTGAACATCCCACCATATAGCAATACGACTCCATATATCAATCAACTCCCTGCATCCTACAAAAATGTGATCGACAGTCTCCATAACACGAAGGCACACCAGGCATAAGTTGGACTGCAACTCCAAACCACGATAGGACAATCTCTCCCTAGTAGGAATACTCCCATCCCCAATCGTCCAAATAAGAATGTTAACTTTAATAGGGACCCAATTATTCCACCTAGTTTCCGATCCTGTAACAGCCGGAGTACTAGAATCAATAATAGCACGAGCAGAAGAGACAGTGAAAACATCAGGCACGTCACCAAGCTAACCCAATCTGTCAGGTCTATCCTGCAAGCGAAACTTCATGACCAACTCTAGAAAAACGTCCCATTGGGATTGCTCAATACCACCCCTTGGGGCACGACGAAGAATGTTGGGATCCCATCCTAAAAGAAAGCGATCTTTGACAGAGGCGACTTTATGAATATCTAGAGCATAAATCCTGTGAAAAATAACTGCAAGAGGCAAATCATCCAACCATTTGTCATGCCAAAAACTCGTTGAAGCACCGTCTCCCACCCTAATACGACGCAGGGAAAGAAGATCAACCCCCTTGTTCCTGAGGTTGGAAATCATACGGATAAGGTTGTTCCAAGGTCCCGACGGATAACCACAAGAAGGTAAGGAAGAAAGCCCCCTATCTTGCCCATATATAACTTTGACAACTCTCACCCACAACACGTTAGGATAATGAAAGAACCTCCAATGCCACCTAAACATCAAAGCTATGTTAAAAGCAAAGATACTTCCCACACCAAACCATCCAACCTCTTTTGAAGCTAGAATTTTATTCTAACTGACCCAATGCATCCTCTTCTCATCCAGCTCAGCACCCCAAAAAAATCTAGCCCTCAGAGATTCCAAAGTATGAATAACCGTGAGAGGGGTAGGGAATACCGACATAAAATAACTGCCCAAAGAACCAAGAACAGACTTAAGCAGAGTAAAACGTCCACCAATTGAAAGACTTTTAGCCTTCCAAACTGCAAGTCTACTACAGAATCTGTCAATAATAGGAGACCAAGCATTCACCCGATTCATATTCTGGCCTACAGGCACCCCCAGGTGAATGAATGGGAGAGAATTGGAAGCACACCCAATGCAAGTCACAACCTCCATGACCTGTGAAGAATTAACCCCAACTCCAATTAATTTGCTTTTTTGCAAATTAACTTTAAGACCCGAAGCCATAAAAAAACACCGGAAGATACGAATAAGATGTCTAGCAATATCCAAACTCCAGGGTGACAAAAAAATTGCATCATCAGCATAAAACAAGTGCGAAATCACAATGTCCCCAATAGAGATTCCTGTAAAAACATTGGCCATCCGTGCCCTCTCCAAAGCCACATGAAGACCCTCCATAGCTAAGATAAAAAGAAAAGGAGAAAGAGGATTGTCCTGCCTCAAACCTCTCTGAATCTGAAATTCTTGCGTAGGCGACCCGTTAACCAAAACCGAAGCTCTAGTTAACATTTCCAGAATACACCCACACCACTTATGGCCGAAGCCCATATATTGCATAATTTCAATGAGATAGTCCCACGAAAGAGAATCATAGGCTTTTTCAAAATCCACTTTAAAAATCAAAAGAGGATTTGAAAAATCTTTACACCAAGCAACCACCTCATTGAGAAGGAAAGGCCAATCTAAAATCTGTCTACCCTTTATGAAAGCAGACTGCTCCAAGCTAACCACCGAATCAATGACCTCTGCCAATCTATTAGCAAGAAGTTTTCCAATGATCTTATATTGACACCCAATCAAGCTAATAGGTCTAAAGTCACTAACATTCTTTGGGTCTCTGATTTTAGGGATAACAATAAAAATGGATACATTGCAACCTTTAGGAATAGACGAATGACTATAGAAATGCAACACAAAAGCCACCAAATCATCCTCCAACACATCCCAATATCTCTTAACAAAATAAAAAGAGAAACCATTCGGTCCTGGATCTTTGGAAGAGCCACAATCCCAAACCGCCCTTTTTATCTCTTCCCGAGTGAAAGGGGCCTGAATAAAATGGATCTAATTCTCCGAGAGAGAAGGAAAATACGACCCATCAGTCTTAGGTCGAGGCCCAGAATGAATCGAAAAAATATTATGATAAAAAATCCGAAATTCTTCTTTCACCCGACCCGGATCATCCACCCAAACACCATTACTAAACACTCCACGAATGGCCATCTGGCGCCTCTTGCGGTTAACTGTACCATGAAAAAACCCTGAATTCTCACCCCCCCTCAATACCCCACTGAATCTTTGCCTTTTGAGCTAAATCAATATGTGAAAAGTGATCTAACTCATTTAACTCCTTCTGAACCGATACCTGTTGTTCCCGAAGGGAAGCACAACCGTCATCAACCATGAGACGAGTATCAATGGAATCTAGAAGATTCTGTAACTCCTTTCTTTTAGAACCCAACCGATCACGAGAAGAACAATTCCAAGCCCTAATGTTAGATTTAATAAATTGCAATTTTTTCTTAAAATAACCTACGGGTGATTAGACTCAATAGCTTGAACCCAAGAACTCCAAACCACATCATTAAACCCATCCATACCCAACCATGAATGAAAAAACCGAAAAGGTAAAGGGCCGTAATCAACCATATGCTCCAAAAGAAGAATTGGTCGATGATCAGGAATTTTCTTCTCCAACACCAAGCCAGTAAGATGAGGAAAATGGCCCAGAACACCGTCCGACACCAAGAATCTGTCCAATTTACTAAATTTTGACCCCCATTTATTACTCCAAGTTAATCTAGCCCCTCCCAAGGGAATATCCAGAAGATCAGCATGCTCAATAAATTGATTGAACAAAGTTGCCGTTGCCAAATTATACTGTGATCCCAATCTCTCCGATTCATCACGAACTACATTGAAATCTCCCATAATGATGCATTCACCAGAAAAGGAAATTATCATTTGAAGAATTTGCAGCCAAAGATTTTTCTTCTTATTAACCTCTTGAGGAGCATAAACAACAATAAAAAGAAACTTTAACCCCGACCGCTTCCAAACCGCCTCAACCCCAATGAAACAGTAAAAAATAACCACATTTGAATGAAAAATAAAATTCGGATCCCAGATAGCAATAATACCGCTCGAAGCTCCACGAGAAGGAGACACCGCGTGAGAAAAACTATTGTTATCCCAAAAAGAACGCGCCACAAACAAGTCAACATTTTCCATTTTCGATTCTTGAATCGCCAAAAAATTCACTTTATATTTATGACAAAGAGAACGAATCCACACTCGCTTATCTCTTGAACCCGCTCCTTGTATATTAATGGAAAGACAATTCATGAAACTACTTTTTCGTGCACGTGACCTTTGACAATTTCTTTCACCCGCTCAAAACATTCATCCATATTATAACCTAACGATCTTCCAATATCCAATGTATTTTGAATTTCATTCAGGAAGGAATGATTATTGAAGGATCCTTCAGAAAAATATTTATTAGCCTCGAAGTTTGAGAAACCCGGAGGGTGAGAGAAAGATTCCTCCGAATTAGCTACCCCCGACATTCTACCAAAACCTCCAGAAAAATCCACTGGAGGATCTCGCACACGGAGAAACGACTTGGTGGCAACTGTATTCGAAGAACACATAGGAGTACACATACCATCCAGACCACAATCAGCTGCAAAATGACCATCACCGTCTGTAACATCCAAAAATTTTACGCCAAATTTAAACTTTTTCAATCATAAATAAAACCAAATAGTATTTGTTTACAAAATGTTTTCAATCATTATTCATCAGAGTGTCCCAATAACCAGATCATAAGGATGAGGAGCGGTACGGTCACGCCTTCGCCTTGCCATGATCTCCTGAAATACCTGAAACAATAAACTGAAAACTGTAAGCCCGAGGGCTTAGTGAGCTACCCCCAAAATACCAATACCCCACTGATAATATCATATCAGTAATAAACAATCAACAACATGCATACTGGGCCATCGGCCTGACTGGACCGCCCTGCAGGGCCTACAGTCTATCTGAATCTGAATCTGTCCCGAGCCTTCGGCATAACTGTACCGCCACGTGGGCCTACAGTCTCCCCAGACCGCTCATAGGGTATGTTGGCCTTCAGCACAAAGCAGGACCGCCTCAACCCAAGCAACAAACAAATAACCATGTGCGCATAACTAACATATACTGGCATATACAAACATCAAACATATCTATCTCACGGACCACTAAACATAGCAATCTCTCATATCTAGAGCACTGACCTAGCAGGTCACTAACATATCAATCCCTACGGATCATAATAGCATAACATATTGTCTATCCTGATTCCGATCTAACAGATCATATCCACATGTAGCATACCATAACAATAACAACTAAAGGGCCGGCCTTGGTGCCTTAGACCCTATCGATATAGTGAGGATAACTCACCTTGCAGAAGTCGACTCGGTAGATAAACTTCAACCCTCGGATCACTGCCACAAACTCCACCACCTATTTCCATAGTATGAATATACCCATAAGTCCTCAACCTTACAAGGTACTCCATAAACCTACTAGTCGACCCTTGGTCAAAGTCAAAGTCAACAGTCAAGGTCAACAGTCCATGTTGACCTTGACTCGCCGAGTTCCACGAAGTACTAACCCACTCGCCGAGTCACCTGAGTGACCCGTCGAGTTCCTTCGGTTTCTGATCGAGACCCTAAGGTCACTCGTCGAGCTTCCTTCTTGCAACTCAACGGTTACACGCGCATACATAAATTGGGGAAACCTCAACCGACTCGCCGAGTTGTTCATCCACTCGTTGAATCTACGACAATCTTCATCGGACTCGCCGAGTTGTTCTTCCAACTCGCCGAGTTCATGCCTATCTTCATATGACTCGCCGAGTCGACCATGCGACTCGTCGAGTCCCTTCAGTCCTTTTTGCCATACAGACTCATTTGAGCCATGCAGCGGCTCAAACTACAGATCCAAGCTTCTAAGGCATGCTTTTCACGTAAAGTTGCAAACTTTACGTGCATGCATAGCTACAAAGGCCCTTAATGTCAAATCCAAGCTCACAATGGGGGTTTCATACTCAAAGGGGCTTCATACATGACCAAATTCGGAGCTTTATGACTCTAGAACCCAAGAAGGGTACAGATATGAAGTTACATCTTCAGATCTAGCTCATATCCCACATTACCATCTCAACCAAACCATAAAAACCCTAGATCTTAATCAAAAGAGGTCTAGAAGGAAAAAGAAGAAAAGGTGACGACTTAATACCTCCAAATGATGCTATCTGAGGTAGATTTCAGATTTCCCACACTTCCTTGCTCCTAGCCTTTTGTTCTCCAAGCTCTTCTTCTCAAAAGATCTCCTCTCCAAAGCTTTAGACACAAAAGAATGAAGCACCACACGAATTAGGGTTTTCTGAGCTCTCAAAGGACTGAAAAGAGGCCAAAGGAGGCTTATGCTTCCTTAAATAGGGTGCACAACCCCGGGATTTAGGGTTTCATCTGCCAAATCCTACTCGTCGAGTCCCTTCATGGACTCGGCGAGTAGGCCACTAAATACGCGAACCAACCCGCTGCTACTCGACGAGTAGGGCAACCAACTCGTCGAGTAGGCCTTGAAACCAATTAAATTCTTATTTAAACAATACCTGAGAATCGCGGCGTTGCAATTATCCCCCACTTAAACTAGACTTCGCCCTCGAAGTCTGCTGGAATAAACAACGCCGGGTAATGCTCTCGCATTTCCGCCTCCGGCTCCCATGTCCACTCGGATCCTTTCCGATGCTCCCACTGCACTTTTACCAAAGGTATTTCTTTGTTCCGCAAAATCTTCTTCTTCTTTTCAAAGATGGCTACATGCCTCTCTACGTAATTCAGACGCTCATCGACCTGAATATCATCCAGCGATACTACTGCCTCCTGATCCATAATACACTTTCTCAATTGCGAAACATGGAACGTGCTATGAATTCGGCTGAGCTCCTCCGGTAGCTCAAGCCTATAATCCACTTTGCCAACCCTGGCAATAATCCTGAATGGCCCAATATAACGGGGACCCAATTTTCCCCTCCTCCTGAAGCGGATCACACCCTTCCAGGGCGAGACCTTCAGAAGTACCATGTCACCAACCTGAAACTCTAAATCTGATCGGCGTCTATCAGCGTAACTCTTTTGCCGACTCTGAGCGGTCTGCAGCCGCTGTCTGATCTACTGGATCTTTTCGGTAGTCTGCAACACTACCTCCGTCCGACCCATCACTCTGTGTCCAACCTCACACCAACAGACCGGGGTTCTACATCTCCGACCACACAACAGCTGAAAAGGCGTGGCGCCAATACTGGAATGATAGTTGTTTGTTGTAGGCGAACTCTGCAAGCGGTAGATGGGAATCCCAGCTCCCACCGAAATCAATGATGCACGCCCTCAACATATCTTCGAGGGTCTGAATGGTTCGCTCACTCTGTCCATTGGTCTGCGGATGGAACGCTGTACTAAAGTGCAGCCGCGTACCCAGTTCCTCATGGAACTTCTGCCAAAAATGGGAAGTAAACCTGACATCCCGATCGGAAACAATGGAGACTGGAACCCCATGGCGAGAGACAATCTCGCTGACGTACATATCGGCCAATCTCTCGGCCGACGAACTCTCTCGTATGGCCAAGAAATGGGCACTCTTGGTCAACCGATCCACGATGACCCATATAGCATCGAACCTCTTCACCGTCCTCGGCAATTTCGTAATGAAGTCCATCGTGATCTGTTCCCATTTCCACATGGGAATCTCCAGAGGCTGCAGCTTACCATGCGGCCTCTTATGCTCGGCCTTGACCATTCTACAGGTCAGGCACCTCTCAACATACCAAGCGATTTCCCGCTTCATACATGGCCACCAGTAGCTCAAACTCTAATCCCGGTACATCTTGGTGGCCCCCGGGTGTATAGAAAAGTGAGACTTATGAGCCTCCTCCATCACTGTCTGTCGGACCCCTCCGGACATCGGAGCCCAAACCCGACCGTGTCGGGTCAATAATCCGCGGCTATCCTGAACAAACCGGGTGCTCTCGCCCTTAATCCGCTCTAACTTCCAGTTCTCTGGTTTCATGCCCTCAACCTGAGCATCCCTAATCAAACTCACAAGCGGGGAATCCACCGCTATCCTCATACACCTTGCTGGGTTAGTAGACCCAGCTGACTTGCGGCTCAAAGCGTCCGCAACCACATTCGCTTTACCAGGATGGTAAAGGATCTCACAATCATAGTCCTTGACTACATCCAGCCACCTGCACTGCCTCATATTCAGATTCGGCTGATCCATGATGTGCCTCAAACTCTTGTGGTCCGTGTATATAGTACATCGGACCCCGTACACATAATGCCTCCAAATCTTGAGAGCGAATACCACCGCTCCCAACTCAAGATCGTGCGTATGGTATCTCGTCTCATGCGGCTTCAGCTGCCGCAATGCATAGGCTATCACCCGTCCCCTCTGCATGAGGACCGCCCCCAGACCTATGATGGACGCATCACAAAATACTACGAAATCCTCGACTCCCTCGCGGAGCGTCAACACTGGCGCCTCACATAAACATCGCCGGAGGGTCTCAAATGCCCTATGCTGCTCAGGGCCCCATCAGAAATCCACCCCCTTCCTCGTTAGACGAGTGAGGGGTACTGCAATCTTGGAAAAATCTCGAATGAATCTCCGGTAGTACCTTGCTAATCCCAAGAAACTCCTGATGTCTGAGGGAGATTTCGGAATCTCCCACTGCATAACCGCCTCGACTTTGGCCGGGTCGACCAAAATCCCCTCCTGGTTAACGAGATGTCCAAGAAACTGGACCTCTCGTAACCAAAACTCACTCTTCGAGAACTTGGCATACAGCCGTTCTCGTCGCAGAACCTCCAGCAGCTCCCTGAGGTGCTCCTCGTGCTGCTCTCGGGTCTTGGAATACACCAAGATATCATCAATGAACCCAATGACTGAGCGATCGAGCATCGGTCTGCAGACCCGATTCATCAAATCCATGAACATTGCCGGCGCATTGGTGAGCCCAAACAGCATCACCACGAACTCGTAATGACCATAACGAGTCCGAAACACGGTCTTCTCCACGTCTTCCTCCCTCACCCTGACCTGGTGATACCCGGATCTCAAGTCGATCTTGGAAAACCAAGATGCACCCTGCAGCTGATCGAAAAGATCATCTATCCTTGGGAGTGGATAACGGTTCTTCACCGTTAGCTTGTTCAACTCCCTGTAGTCGATGCACATCCTGTGCGAACCGTCCTTCTTCCTGACGAAGAGGATCGGTGCTCCCCATGGGTAACTACTCGGACGAATAAACTGCTTACCCAACAGCTCCTGCAACTGAGATGACAACTCCTGCATCTCTGTCGGTGCCAGTCGGTACGACGCCTTAGCGATAGGGGCCACACCTGGCACCAGATCAATCCTGAACTCCACTTGCCTCTCCGGAGGCACTCCAGGTAACTCCTCTGGAAACACGTCAGCAAACTCTCTAACCACCGGGACCTCTGAAACTGAAGTCTGATCCCTGACCCGCGTGTCCACCACACACGCTAAATAACCTGCACATCTTGCTGAATATACTGTCGTGCCCTGGCGGCCGAACAAAACCCTGATCCTACTCTGTGCCCTCACCATATACCACCAGTTCTCCCCCACTTGTGTTTCGAACTACTACTCGCTGTCCCTCACAGTCGATCATGGCGCCAAACCGGCTGAGCCAATCCATCCCTACTATCATACATACTTCCCCCATGGGAATATGAATCAAATCTATCGGGAATGATACCCCGAAAATCTCCAGCTCGCATCCCCGGTAAACCGAAGAAGCGGAAATCCCGTGCTCGTTGGCGATCGAAACTCGCAACGGACACTCAAGCTCATCTACCGACACATTGAACTCTCTACTAAAAGTCTGAGATACAAACGACCGACTCGCCCCCGAGTCGAATAAAACCAAAGTAGGAAAGGAGTTTACTAAAAACGTACCTAAACACAGGTACCACCGATAAGCATAACACATATATAATAACTGAAACAGAAAATAGAAACATACCAGCAACCACATCCGGTGCTGCCTTGGCCTCCTCGGCCGTGAGCTGGAAGGCACGCCCCTAAGAGTTCGGAGGGTCCACCTTGACTGGCCTCCCATCTCCCATCCTCAAAGTAGTCGGTACGGATCCCTGCGTCGGCTTGGCGGCGAGCTGCGGGCAGTTGGTCTTCACGTGACCAACCTGATGACAATGATAACAAATCCTCATATCTGCTGGAGGGGCGGACTGGCGACAGTTCCTGGCATAGTGCCCCTCCTTGCCACATTTTTGGCAACCACCTCCAGCTCGATAAATCCCAGAATGACCCCTGCCACACTTTCCACAAGTGCGGCTCTGCTGACCCCCGGTCCGAGTATCAGCGGTCTTGGACCGCTTAGGTGCCGGCTGAGACTGTGCCGGAACCTGACGCTACTCCTTCAACTGCAGCTCTATCTCCAACTCGCGCCGCCTCGCGGCTTCCTGAAGATCCAAAAGGGTCTCACAACGTTTCGTAGCAACAAACTGTCGAATATCAGTCTTGAGCATACTCAGATAACGAGCCATCTGAGACTGCTCTGAAGCAAACTCCGGGCAGAACATAGCCCTCTCCGTGAACATACGAGTGATCTCCATCACTGACTCCCCATCCTGTCTCAATGTCAAAAACTCCTGAGCAAGCCGCTCCCGCTCAACGTGTGGAACGTAGCGGGTGCGGAACATATCCCGGAACTGCTCCCAAGTAACAGCAGCTCGCTGATCATCAGTGTACAACCCTGTCGTCAATCTCCACCAGTCCTTTGCCCCAAGCCTCAACAGGTTCAGGGCACACCTGACCTTCTGGTCAGTAGGACATGAACACGTGAAGAAACATCCCTCCACGTCAGATAACCACCTCATAGCCCTGATCGCATCCTGGGTACCATCAAACGTCAGGGGCTTCGTGTTATCGAAGTCCCGGTACTGGAAGGCCCTGTCGGCTCCTCCTCCAACCCCTGCCGCAGTTACAGCCGATGTGGCTGCAGCGGCAGCTGTGTCTGCTAGAGCTGCATATCGCTCATCAAAGTACTCAACCATCGCGGTCTTAATCGACCCAAATATCTCTGGCAGCTGCGCTCGGAATGCTGCAGCAATCTCATCGTGCATAATCTCCCGGATCCTGGTATCCAACTCCTCTGTCCCTATCTGTACCACGGGTTCAGGTGCTATCGGCACCTCCGACCCTCCGTCTCCCGATCCTGATCCTGATCCTGATCCTGACCCGGATCCAGTAGTAAAACGTCTCGTCACCACCATACTGAAAATATAACCAAGACATCAGATAAGCAACATATATCGGGAGATAAATTCCCACCACCCTAGGGGTTGTGACTTCCTTGCTACGCGTATGGGTCCTGTGCTTTCAGTAGTACGGGCCCATACTACCTTCCGCACCTACCCATATTTGTCTCAAGTATCACCACAACGCCCTAAAAATATCATCAACATAATATGCGCTCAACCCTCACTCCTAGAGGAATATCGACTATCCCGACACTGGTGTCACAGCTTCCACAACTCACACATCCATGAAACTTTCATCAATCCCTACAGTGCTAGTGCAGGCTAGTCGCACATAGCACTGGACCCAATAGACTTTCGAATATCCAATCCTATCCGAAGACTGAATCAAACATTCTCAGGCTATAAGATCTTGATTACGCGTAGCCGTGATGCCTACACTAACGACTACAGTAATGATGTCAATTCCATATACAAGAAACCCTAGGCTAGTAGGCATCATATAATCAGGCAAGTCTATCATGCGATTCCTGAAGATCCCTAGCCTAGAACTAGCATACTGTTGTAACATATCATAATATCAATAATTGTATGGTATTTTGGGGTTTACTTACAGGCTCCGGCTGATCGTACCCTCTGCCTCCTCCATCCTTTATTTTGAAAACCATATTAGAATTTATTCCGAAAATTTCCTTGATTTGAGACTGGGTTCACACGTGTGTTTCCCCCAATTCACTCAAACCAAGGCTCTGATACCAACTTGTAACATCTAAACATTTTACGCCAAATTTAAACTTTTTCAATCATAAATAAAACCAAATAGTATTTGTTTACAAAATGTTTTCAATCATTATTCATCAGAGTGTCCCAATAACCAGATCATAAGGATGAGGAGCGGTACGGTCACGCCTTCACCTTGCCATGATCTCCTGAAGTACCTGAAACAATAAACTGAAAACTGTAAGCCCGAGGGCTTAGTGAGCTACCCCCAAAATACCAATACCCCACTGATAATATCATATCAGTAATAAACAATCAACAACATGCATACTGGGCCATCGGCCTGACTGGACCGCCCTGCAGGGCCTACAGTCTATCTGAATCTGAATCTGTCCCGAGCCTTCGGCATAATTGTACCGCCACGTGGGCCTACAGTCTCCCCAGACCGCTCATAGGGTATGTTGGCCTTCAGCACAAAGCAGGACCGCCTCAACCCAAGCAACAAACAAATAACCATGTGCGCATAACTAACATATACTGGCATATACAAACATCAAACATATCTATCTCACGGACCACTAAACATAGCAATCTCTCATATCTAGAGCACTGACCTAGCAGGTCACTAACATATCAATCCCTACGGATCATAATAGCATAACATATTGTCTATCCTGATTCTGATCTAACAGATCATATCCACATGTAGCATACCATAACAATAACAACTAAAGGGTCGGCCTTGGTGCCTTAGACCCTATCGATATAGTGAGGATAACTCACCTTGCAGAAGTCGACTCGGTAGATAAACTTCAACCCTCGGATCACTGCCACAAACTCCACCACCTATTTCCATAGTATGAATATACCCATAAGTCCTCAACCTTACAAGGTACTCCATAAACCTACTAGTCGACCCTTGGTCAAAGTCAAAGTCAACAGTCAAGGTCAACAGTCCATGTTGACCTTGACTCGCCGAGTACCATCGGCTACTCGCCGAGTTCCACGAAGTACTAACCCACTCGCCGAGTCACCTGAGTGACCCGTCGAGTTCCTTCGGTTTCTGATCGAGACCCTAAGGTCACTCGTCGAGCTTCCTTCTTGCAACTCAACGGTTACACGCGCATACATAAATTGGGGAAACCTCAACCGACTCGCCGAGTTGTTCATCCACTCGTCGAATCTACGACAATCTTCATCGGACTCGCCGAGTTGTTCTTCCAACTCGCCGAGTTCATGCCAATCTTCATATGACTCGCCGAGTCGACCATGCGACTCGCCGAGTCCCTTCAGTCCTTTTTGCCATACAGACTCATTTGAGCCATGCAGCGGCTCCAAACTACATATCCAAGCTTCTAAGGCATGCTTTTCATGTAAAGTTGCAAACTTTACGTGCATGCATAGCTACAAAGGCCCTTAATGTCAAATCCAAGCTCACAATGGGGGTTTCATACTCAAAGGGGCTTCATACATGACCAAATTCGGAGCTTTATGACTCTAGAACCCAAGAAGGGTACAGATCTGAAGTTACAACTTCAGATCTAGTTGATATCCCACATTACCATCTCAACCAAACCATAAAAACCCTAGATCTCAACCAAAATAGGTCTAGAAGGAAAAAGAAGAAAAGGTGACGACTTGATACCTCCAAATGATGCTATCTGAGGTAGATTTCAGATTTCCCACACTTCCTTGCTCCTATCCTTTTGTTCTCCAAGCTCTTCTTCTCAAAAGATCTCCTCTCCAAAGCTTTAGACACACAAGAATGAAGCACCACACGAATTAGGGTTTTCTGAGCTCTCAAAGGACTGCAAAGAGGCCAAAGGAGGCTTATGCTTCCTTAAATAGGGTGCACAACCCCGGGATTTAGGGTTTCATCTGCCAGCTCCTACTCGTCGAGTCCCTTCATGGACTCGGCGAGTAGGCCACTAAATACGCGAACCAACCCGCTGCTACTCGAAGAGTATGGCAACCAACTCGTCGAGTAGGCCTTGAAACCAATTAAATTCTTATTTAAACAATACCTGAGAATCGGGGCGTTACACCGTCCCTAAAATGTTGACTGGAATCAGCATCGACAGCGCCAGGGACAGAAACAGGAGGAACAACCCTCGCTATTTCTGTAGTAATATAGACAGCATAAAAAACAGGGGCTATCAACGGACTTTGGGCAGTCCCCATAGCAGTTTCGGTATTTAGATTCACCAGTGGAGGATGCCCCGCATCTGAAACGCGTACAGAAGAGGATGCCGTGTCAAGATATCCCATAAGTGGCTCATTAGTAGAAAAATTATGCCCAATTTCTTTGCCCATGTGCCCTTGTAAATCCACATGACCATCAACCACATCATTACCAGAATTACCCCCGCATGGCTTAAGTTCCTTCTTGTTCCTTTCCTCGTCCTTTTGCATGTTCTCCAAAGTTTCATATAAACCAAATGGGTCGTGTGAATGAACATCATTATCATCCTTATAATGTAAACTCTCATCTTCTTCAAACTGGCCTTGAGCATCACGATTTTCATAAGTTGTTTTTGGAAAATCCGATGAAAATGAAGGTAACCAACCCGGTGCTTCTTTAATCCGAACCGTAAATATAATATCATTAACCCGTATCGACACCTCCTCCGAAATAATACCTTGGTAAGAAGTTAAAATGCAAAGACGATTTTTGTAGACATATTCACCGAGATCTTCATCAAGATGAGCAATAGACCCCCATTTAGCAATAATCTTTCTAAACGCATCTTTGCTCCAAGCACGAAGAGGAACACCCTCAACATCCACCCAGACAAGTCTTTCCAAAGGAACAAAATTCCTATCCCAATGTCTTTTTTCCACAATCCAATGACTCAGCCCTTCATAATTCAAGAAATTATGACATATATCCCTACCTTTGAATTCTAACATTACCCAAAGACCACCAACATATCTCACTGTAAAATCATCAAATCCTTCATCAAAACAGAGCATACGAATATTTGGCAAAGTAGAATAATCCCTAACTTTAACTAGGCATGCCCGCTTTCTCTTCTCAACTAAAAAATCCCCACATGGAATAATCAAAATCTCATCAAGATGAGGTTTATCACAATGTGCATTAGAAGAACCTCTAACTACACTAGCATGCGAATTGACCGGAGAAACCTGTCTATCAGTACGATTCGTGACCTCTCGGTTTTGGGTTACAACAATTTTGGTCTTAGTAACCTTAGGAAGAGAAGCATACAATTTATGATATCCAAATCATACATCACAGAGCTTTTTAATCACCACATCATTATTGCAATGTCCCAAAAATCTAACAAATCCGAATCTTTTACCCATATTTGTTCTCCTTTTAGAGATAAAAACATCCGTAACATGACCAATTCGGTCACAAGCTCGTCTCAGATCAGCGGGAATAATGTAATCAGGAAAGTTTGTAACAAAGAATGAAGAATCAGAGGGATTAGATTGAGAATTCTGGGTAACCTTGATATGTTGTGACACCTTCTTTTGAGGAAAATGATATCGATCATTACTATAAGAATCTGAATGATTCCAACGATCCATACCAGAGAAGCCAAAAAACGATTCCAAGCAGTACATAGATATTTCGCTGATCACACACACGATTAAGGAATACTCAGAGCAGAGAAAAGAAAACCTTCTGCCCTGCCGACGTATGCACCCGCCGGAGAAGAAGGGCCGAATGCGACAGTCGTAACGTCTCCAAAATCGCCGGAGGGTTCCCGATTTTTCAATTTGACTTAATACCTCTGTGATTCGATTATTTTTATGCAGAATAAACAGAACAGTGAAGAGAAGATCTTCAGCCCTGCCGGCGTTTGCACCCGCCGAAGAAGAAGGGCCGGAGGCGGCAGTCCGAAGGCAGCAGGCGTGACGTCTTCGAAATCGCCGGAGCTTTGACCTTCGTATAAATCAAACACATATGTCAATATTTTCGAGTTCATTTTTTTTTAATTTTTAGAAATTGTGTTTGTTTTTGAGTTATATGGTTTTCCAGTTGCCCTTTATATAAACTGAAACCCTTTTTCATATTTCAGTGAGCCTATCTAATAATCTTATTAAAAATATAATTTTATACCTAATCTAATTTAATAATATTCACATTTAACAAAATTTTTATTACATTTTTTACAAAAAATATAAGCAAATAAAACATCAAAAAATTAAAATGTATTCAAACAACACGTCAATAAACTATATATATATATATATATATATATATATATATATATATATATATATATATATATATATATATTCAAAAAAGCATCATAAAAATATAAACGAGAAAAATGCAAAAAAACATTTTTTTGGTGTGGTGTTTGAATATACTGTTTAATTTTTTTTAATTTTTTTCATTTATATTTTTATGATGTTTTTTTGAATAATTTTTTTTTAGTTTTTTTGGCGTGTTGTTTTAATACATTTTAATTTTTTTTTGACGTTTTGTTTGTTTATAGTTTTTGTAAAAAATGTAATAAAAAAAGTTCGTTAAACGTGAATATTATTAAATTATATTAGGTATAAAATTATATTTTTAATAAGATTATAGATATGCTGACTGAAATACGAAAAAGAGTTTCAGTTTATATAAAAGCTAATTGGAAAACCATATAACTCGAAAACGAACAAAATTTCTTAAAATAAAAAAAATGAACTCGAAAACATTGACATATGTGTTTGAGTTATGTGAATTCTGATTAGCATTTTCCATTCGGAATGAAATGTAAAAAAAAAATTATAAAACTAAAAAATTGAATTCGAAGTCATTTACACTCGTTTTGAATTTCGGTTAGCCTATACAATTACCCTATTAAAATAAATAATTATATACGTAATATGTGTTAATTATATTCTCATTTAACTAACCTTTTTATATTTTGTATACAAAAAATATTTATAAAAAGCTTTACAAATATATAAAAAAAACAAAAGATCAAAAAAAACATTAAAAGATATATTCGAGCAAAATATCAAAAAAAAAAAAATCTAGAAAAATTATTCAAATAGAACGTCAAAAAAATATAAACGAACAAAATATAAAAAAAAGTTAAAAATATATTCGAATAAAGTATATATATATATATATATATATATATATATATATATATATATAAAAGAAAAAGAAATATATAAAAGTAAGGGTAAAATAGTTTTTTTAAATGGATTGAGGATGTCCAATGCAATTTCCTTAAACCACATGGTGCATCTTGTCAAATTTTCGAAGGTTGGACTGAATGTACGAATTTAACCAAACCACAAGGACCAAAACTGTAATTTACTTTTTTATTAATTATAATAAACACATATGCTGTCATTTTATACTTGCTAATTAACTTATTAGCTATTTTTTTTTTTACTAAATGCTAGTATTTTTTATCGGTTAGTTTATAAACTACGGGCTAACTTTTTAGTTATCAACTATTTTATTAAAGATAACTCAATAAATAACACAAAACTCTAAAGCTCTAATGATTTAAGTAAGGCATATTCTATATCTGTTCAAAATAAGTTGCTAATAAAACAATGATATATGACTTATCGAGTAGAATTTTTAGTAATTGCAATAGAAGATGGTTAATTGAAATATGATCATGTGAGATATGAGTTTGAATACTCAGGAATGACAATTAAGTTCCAACAAACAAAAGAAAAGTGGATAGAGACCCGATGATAAAAGTCACTAGTCTTTTTTATGAATCCAATCTTCACCCACTTTACGTAAAATATTTGTCATTGCCTTGAGAAATTTTATCATCATGGTATTTGCTTCAAATCTACTCGCACTTGGATGAACGATGGTTAACTAGTACTCGTGCTTTTATTTATATTTTAAGCGACTTATGTTTGGGTATTTCAACGTTTTATTAAGTACTACTGCAATGAAGAAAATAAGTCTAATCTTTCCATTCTTTGGCAAAAGAAAAATTAAATAAACAAATATATAATGACAGTTTTAAGGAAATCTGCATAAAAATCTCTTTTACTCTATTAACAAAAAAGTCATACTTTTTTTTAACCATTGAAATGACTATTATTTGCAATTGAGCTTCATTTTCAGATAACCACATACAATAACAAGTTTTGATAGTTAAATTGTAAAAAAATATTAATGATGGTTTTTTGTTAATAAACCAAAATATATGTGCTATTTTTGTATTGTCCCAATTTTTTAATTTTTAAATAAGGTAAAATGTTATTTTCATAAACCAATATCAATAAATCATTTGTTCCCAAAAGACAAAATCTCAAAATCAGAGTGTGATAAAATAAACGTGAAATCATAAAATACAAAAGTTGTTGATGAATATGTACAGTTACGCATTCGTCTTCCCACGATCATCTGAAGTACCTGAAACATTTAATCCACAACTGTAAGCCAATGTTTAGTAAGTTCTCCAAAATACCATAAACAACATATTACATGAAAGCATACAAACATTGGCCTTCAGCCTGATTAATCCGCCCCTTTTGCCTTCAACTTAAAGTTGCTCTGTCCCTTTTGCCTTCAACATAAAACTAGTCTGCCCCTAGCCTCTAGCATGAAGCTCGTCCATCCTGAGTATTTTGGCCTTCAACACAAAATTGGACAGCCCTTAACTCGCCACAAGATATGTCGACATCTCATTATTATATATAAAAATGTTATTTTTCTCATGTCGTCTAGAATAAATTAATAGGGTTCCAACACTGCAACGTAACCTATTATCCGAACGACTCAATATACCAAAATGCCGATTACATCCTCTTTCCGATCGACGCATCCATTGAACGTCTTCCCATTTGCAAATCGAAGTACCCATCGATTCTCGATCTTTCCAATCACACTTACCGGTTCATCTCCAATAAAAGGCCTAACATATCTCCCCAAAAAACGTAAAAGCCTGATTTTGCGACCAACAAAAAATTCGCCATTTGTTGACCGCAAATGTTTTGAATGCGGAATCAAAGAAGAACGACAAAACTATTCCTACTGTCGTGATCATCTTCTCCACTGGTATGTTATTTACATGAACCCTAATTTGTTTTCAAGTTTTTTTTACTTGTTACCGTTAATCCAATCGATGGAATTTTTTGCCCCGTTGAAATCTATTCGGACTTGTCCCTTTTCTCCAATCTTGCAAACTCGATTTTCGTTCAGGAAATAAACATTGTTGTTCCAGTTTCTAATTTAAATATCTTCTTTTGCCAAATAAATCTTTTTCAATTCTAAGTATCATTACCGAATGCTACAGGAGGAAATAGATTGCTGAGAGTTTTGTATGTTTTCAAAAAAATCCCCTGATTGCAATTTTTTTTCGTTTTCTTGTTAAGGGTATAAAAAGGGTAGATGAAATTCCTTTGAAACGGTTTTGACAGCACGTAAGAAGGACAAGAAGTAATCCTATATGGTTCTTCAGTTGCTTTTTCTTATTTGCTTTCAAATATTGTAAAGGTATAACACGTAAGCAATAAATAAATTGAACAGTTGGTTGCACAAACAATATAGAATTAGACTACTTTGAATGTGATATACGAATAAATGGAAGTACATTGCTATTCATGCATTTAACCTAATATTTTTTGGACATAAAAAATGGATGTATTAATCTGAGGTGTGGGGACAAAAATATTGTCCCACTTTTGTGCAAAAGCTAGGGCAACGCATGTTTATGTTGTATGTATTTTTTTTGAACAACAACATAATCCATTCCAAAACCCAAAAATCTAGCAAGTTGATCCATGTTTTCTTTTTTCATGAACAACAATTCATTTATTGTTGTCCAATACTTCTAAACGTTAGAGATACTTTCTTTTAATTTTAGGACACATGAATTATATACATAATCCTTAAAAACTATGTTAATTTGCTGCATGTTTCATCCTATTTTGAAAAAAATACATGACATACTTTGTACAAAAAACTAAATTCTCAGACAAATTGATTTCGCTGTCCATTGTTGTCCATCATTTTCTTTTGTCTATATCAGCCAAACAGTAAACTATGTTGCTATTTTTGTTTTTCATAAGATACTTAAATGCATCTGTCTTACCATATATTTTTACAACTTTTAATGTTGTGCTTATGGAGTGATTGCAAACCAACAATTTATCTTAATATTAAAAAAATCAAAGTTTGAAATGCCCTTGAATGTGCAATTCTTTTCTCATGTTGCCATGTTTTTGATTTGTGTATATATTACATTTCGCTTGCATCTGTTTCAAAAAAATAGAGTACCCAATCTTTAAGAAGGTTTGTTTTGTAACTACTTTTGATTTTTAAATTGCAAGAAATTTTCCAAAAAGAAAATTAAATCGGATTTTGTAGCAGGTAAAGCATTAAAACAGTAGAACAACCAAATAATTAGTTGATACTTGCATTTAAGTATAATACAATTTTTTTCTTAATGAAAATTATAATCATAATTTTTTTTGTTAATTGATCCTGATCAAATATTGATCAAATATTTCTACTGAACCAGAACTTGAAGTGCTTATGATGCAGATTGATTTTACAAAATTTGATGAAAAGAATAACATGATAGTTTTCCTTATGATGCAGATTGATTTTACAAAATTTGATGGTGAAATTATAGGTAAGGTATATTAGATTCTTCATCTTTTTTTATCTTTTTCGTTGGCTAACAAGTTAACTATCTCTCTATGTTTTTTGTCATTGTTATCAATATGAAATATATTTTAGTTTGAACTTTGAACTTAATTGATAATGAAATTTCTTCGAAAAGGGAGTATGCGTTTGTATATAAGTAGTTATATTTTTTTATTGTAGTATCTTTTTTTGTTATTCTTCATTTTGTTAGGTCCCATGTTTAAAATTACACCCACGCAATGTAAATGTTAAATAACTGAAGAGCCCTTTGGCTTAAGTTATGTTATGTTTTCTTGAATTTTGAATTTTTTGCATAACTTTCGTTTTACTTAGGGAGAATGATGGGGAAAACATACCCATGGTAATGTCTTATATCGCAACCTCACATTTTTGCTTTTCTTTGTTCAATGGTCGGACTGTGACCTTCTTGGTGCTCTCGGATTGTTAAGAATCCTACAAGGTTAATATTTGGTAGTAATTTTTTTTCCGAGAAAACAATGAAGTAAATGAAAATGATGAGCTTGTAATTGAGCTTCTTAAGGTGGGTCAGCAACTCATTCTTGAAATATAGTAAAGTGAAATATATTTTCCGTTCCTTTGGTTTAATTGTTTGTTTGGATAATTCTTATATGCATGATATGGCTTAATTTGGTTTTCTTTGCACTTTTCAATGTCAATAGCTACCATAACAAAGCTTCTACACCAGGACCCGAAAACTATGCAGGCTAAAGCATCTGGGAGAAACATAAAATAAACTTTCAGATCTTTGGGCTAAGTGGAAGAAATAACAATGTACTTTCATTTTTTATGTATTATATCATTAACTTTTTTTTCCTTTATAACATCATATTACAATATTAATACTTTTGGAACATGTTCTATCACACAATGGAAGGAAATACCCAAATTACCTTGTGGCTGTGTTTGTTCAAAATTTTTACAATGGAAGGAAATACCAAAACTACCTTTTGTGGGTCGTGCTTAGCACGGGCCTTGAACGTAACTAGTATATTTAATAGATAACAAACAACTCAACAGAACAAGCAACTAATTAACTAGTCTATTTATCTAAAAGCATAATCGCATCGTAACATACCAAGAGACATATTGAAATATCTAAGTACAATGAAACTGGTCAAAATTTCGACGATTAACGATAAAAGTCAACAATCAACGACCACCTCATCGCGGTCAACTCATAGACCTCTCCGCGGTCACAAAATGCCAAAAGAGTCGTGATTGGCCTTTGCGGCCCGTGTCGTGGTCCCCCAATAACTTGCGTCGCGTTTGACGTCCTAACAACTTAATCCATTAAGTTGTTAACCCTTAACGTTTAAAGCTCAAATCTTTTGATCTGAATTGACTAAGGGACTTAATGGATAATGTTCGTGACTTTATTCATTTCCCAACCAACCCAACCCCTAAACGTAAACCCTAACTAATAAATGTTACAAAAATAAATTAAAACCATTGCATGCCCATAAAGGAGCTCAAAATATGCACTTATCAAACTCTCAACAAATCCAGAAGTCATCCAAGGACAAGAATATGGTTTTGGAGTTCCCCAAACTCTAAGAACATCAACGAAAAAAACCAAAAGGGACCAAAATTTCTTCCCAAGCCTAGATCTATGCATGACAAGGTCTAGAAGGTTGCAACTTCAGTTGGAGCACACAAATTCAAGCACCATGAGCTTCTTTCTCCTTTAAGATCCTCCAAAAGCACCAAGTATCACCAAAGAGCACAAGGGGAATATGGTTTCATTCTGAGATAAAGGGGTGGATAAGATGAGCAAACCCTAAACATCACATCCCTTTAATAGGGTACAAAATTCGAGACCTAGGGTTTTGAATGTAAGTCGCCTCCGCGTCGCAATCTATACTTGACCGCGTCGCTACTTAATGACATGTACCACGCCGCCAAAAATAATGTTTCACCACGATCCGAAGAAAACCCTCAATCCCATACTTGAATAAGTTAAATGCCAAATGGATTATACCCAAGAAACGTATGTTTCAGTTCTCTTCCATTTATATTAGATTTTGTCCTCGAAATTCGTTGTCGTAAAAAGCTCGGGATAGTGCTCACGCATCTCCTCATTAGGTTCTCAATTCCATTCAGAACCAACCTTCCGATGCTGCCATTATACCTTCACCAATCCCACTACCTTGTTGTGCAAGGTCTTCATCTTACGATCTAAGATTACAATCGGTCTCTCCACATAGTTCACGCGCTCGTCCACCTAAATATCATTTAAATGCACTACTACAGACTCATCTGCTAAACACTTCCATGGTTGTGAAACATGGAAAGTGTTGTGGATCTGGCTGAGCTCCTCAGGTAGATCCAATCGGTAGGCAACCTTACCCACCCAAGCTAACACTTTGAATGATCCAATGAACCTGGGGCCCAGTTTTCACTGCTTTCGGAATCGGATGACGCCCTTCCATGGTGACACCTTCAGAAGCACGAAATTTTCAACCTAAAACTCAAGATCGGATAGATGTCGATCTGCATAATTCTTTTGTCGACTTTGCACAGTATGCAGCCTCTCGCGTACCTGCTGAATCAACTTAGTAGGCTTGAGAATAGACTCGGTGCTTTCCATAAATCTTTTTCCAACTTCACCCCAACAAATCAGAGTCCGACACTTCCTTCCATAATACAATTTGAAGGGAGGCATATCAATACTGGAGTGATAGTTGTTGTTGTAAGAGAACTCCACCAACATAAGGTATGAATCCCAACTCCCACGAAAATCAAGGAAACACACTCGCTACATATCCTCCAAAGTCTGAATAGTTCTCTTACATTGGACATTAGTCTGCAGATGATAAGTTGTGCTAAAGTATAACCGAGTACCCAAATCATCGTGCAATCTCTTCTAAAACCTGGAAGTGAAGCGAACGTCTCTGTCAAAAACCACGAAAGTCGACACTCCATGTCGAGCAACCACTTCTTGAGTATATATGTCAGCCAACCTATCAACTAAAGAACTCTCCTAAATTAGAAACGACGTGAGCACTCTTGGCCAGTCGATCCACAATAACCAATATGGTATCAAATCCCCTAGCATAGTTTTGTAGCTTTGTGATAAAATCCATGGTGCTCTTCTCCCATTTTCATAATGAGATCTCCAAAGGCTGCAACTTGCCATGAGGTCTCTAGTGTTGGACCTTGACTTTCCGGTAAGTCAAGCACCTCTTGACGTGCCAATCCATGTCTCGCTTCATTCAAGGCCACCAATAGTCGTGTAGCAAGTCTCTATACATCTTCATGGCATCAGGATGAGTCGAAAACTTCGATTTATGAGCCTCATCCATCAATGTATGTCGGGCCCACACTGAATATAGAACCCAAACTCTACCATGCAGAGTCGATGAACTTCGACTGTCGATATCCAATGTTGAAACTTGACCAAATATTTTATCACTTTTTCGATTCTCTTCCTTGATCACCTCAACTTGCGCTCCCTTAATCATATCCAATAGTGGTGTCACGATAGTCGTCCTCAAGAAGAGATCTCGAATAGGTGCGCTAGTCCTCTTGCAAATCAACGCACCGACCACCACATTGGCCTTACATAGGTGATACAGAATCTCATAGTTGTATTCCTTCACTACATCAAGCCATATATGTTGCCTCATGTTCAAATTTGGCTGATCCAAAATATATCTTAGACTCTTATGATCCGTGTAAATGTTATAACGGACGCCATACACATAGTGACGCGAAATATTGAGAGAAAAAACCACTCCCCCCCAACTCTAAGTCATGAGTCAGATAGTTAGCCTCATGAGGATTCAGTTTTCTAGAAGCATAAGCAAGCACCCGACCTCATTGAATGAGCACAAATCCCAACCTTATGATCGAAGCACCATAATAAACCACAAAGTCATCAACACCCTCGGGAAGGGTCAACACCAACGCCTCACATAATTTATGCCTCAACTTCTCAAAAGCTACCTGCTGCTCAGGCCGCCAATGAAAGGTAACACTCTTCTTTGTCAGATGGGTAAGGGGAATTTCAATCTTGGAGAAATCTTGGATAAATCTCCTGTAATAACCTGCTAACCCAAGGAAACTTTGAATCTCAGATGGAGTCATCAAAACTTCCCACTGCATCACTACCTCTATCTTGGTGGGGTTGACTAGAATATTGTCTTGATTCACGACATGTCCCATAAACTGAACCTCAAACAACCAAAACTCACACTTAGAGAACTTGGCATCCAACCTCTACTTCCTCAAAACCTTAAGAACCTCCCACAAATTCTCTACATGCTGCTCCTTGGTCTTAGAATACAACAAGATATCATCAATAAATACAATCACAGACCAGACAAGCATTGGCCTACACACCCTGTTCATTAGATCCATGAACTCTGTTGGTGCATTGGTAAGCCCAAATGGCATCATCGCGAACTCATGATGACCATAACGAGTCCAAAAGATCATCTTATGGATATTATCTTCTCTAACCCTCATCTAATGGTATCCTGCCTCAAATCAATCTTGGAAAACCAAGATGCACCCAAAAGTTGATCAAATAAGTCACCAATCCTCGAAAGTGGACAACGGTTCTTCACTGCCAGCTTGTACATCTCCCTATAGCCTATGCACATCCGGTCAAAACCATCCTTCTTCTTGACAAACAGAATCAATGCTCCCCAATGCGAACTACTTGGTCAGATAAACTCCTTACCCAAAAGCTCCAGAAGCTATGAGGATAACCCCTACATCTCAGGTAGTGCAAGTCGGTATGACGCCTTGGTAATCAGAGATGAACCATGGATCATATCGATCCTGAAATTAACCTACCTCTCCAGAGGCACCCCATACAAATCCACTGGGAACATATCTAGAAACTCGTAGGCCATAGGCATATCGAAAATTGATCTCTTCTTTTCTTCTTGCATGTCTACAACATATGCATGATATTCCAAACAACCATGTTGTAAGTATCTCATAGCCCTTGCAGCAGAGCAAAAAACAAAATCAACTTTGGTGCTTTCTCCATATATGGTTAACTTTGCCCCACATAGAGTACGGACCACCACTAACTGTTGCTTGCAATCAATCATGGTGCCGAACTAGCTTAACCAATCCATTCCCGCAATCACACTAACATCACCCATTGGAATGAGGACTAGGTCAATTGGAAACTCCACATTAAAAATTTCTAACACGCAACTGCTGTAAACAATCGAAGCTGAAAAAGTACGGTTGTCAGTGATAGCAACCTCCAACGGGCAATCCAAAGCTCTAAGAGCAACATGAAAACCTATACTAAAAGAAGGAGATAAAAAGGACTTAATTTCCCATGAGTTGAACAATATTAAAGATGGTAATGAGTTAACTAGAAACGTACCTAAGAAGACACATAAACATAAGCATGCAATAAGGAATATTCAACCTAAAGATAAATATGTACAAACCAGTAACAAAATCAGGCTTTGCCCTAGCCTCCTTTGGTGTCTGCTGATAGGTCCGAACCATGGCCTTAGGGGCCTCATATCTCCCCTGGCAGTCGTCATTAATCCGCAATGTCGCACGAGTTGGAGCTTGCACTAGTCTAGCTATAAGTTGTAGACAATCTACATTCACATTCCCCATCTGATTAGAGTTGAAGCAAACATGCATACGTTGCGGACAATCCCTAACATAGTGCCCCTCTTTCCTATATTTATGGCACTCGTACCCTCCCCGACAGTGATCCTCATGAGTCTTCACGTACTTAATGCAAGTACGACCTCTTTCTCCTCCCGATCTCGATTCAGTGGGTTTGAACCGCTTAGTCGCCGACTACGAATGCACTAGGGTTTGCCTCTTTTCTCTCCTCTAGTTCTCCAACTATAACTCCCTTGTTCCGGCTTGCGACTGCAACTCTGATAAGGTTTGACACCTGGAGTTTTCCACAAACTCCCTGATCTCAGTCTTGATCATACTCAAGTAACATGACATATGAAATTGCTTAGAGGCTTCATAGTTAGGGCAAAACAATTCCCTCTCATTGAACATATTGGTGATCTTGGTCACCGACTCTATCGTATGCTTGAGTGAAAAAAACTCTTAAGCTAGTTGTTACCTCTACACCAGTGAAACATACTCCGATCTAAACATGTAGGTGAACTGTTCCCAAGTCAATATGCCACTATCAGCAGAAGAAAGGGCCTTAGAAGCTAAGTTGCATCAATCCTTTGCTCCCATGCGAAGAAGGTTCAACACATATCTGATCTTCAGGCTATCTGGACAAGAACACATGTAGAAGCATCCATCAACATCCGTAATCCAATTCATACTAACGATCGGGTCCTTGGCACTGTTAAACTCTAGGAGTTTCATAGTACGGAACTAACGGTAGGACATCGTACCACCTCTTGGGTGTCCAGCATCACAAACAGCACCAACGGCTGCAGAAACCGCAACATCAATGACAACAACGTAGCGCTCATTGAACTTGGATACCAATTTGGTTTTGATGGATCTGAAAATCTCTGGAATCATCTATTTAACTGAAAAATATACCTCATCGGCAATCCACTCATGAATCTCAGCATCAATCGGACCTGTCCTCCCTGGGTCACTAGTGCCCACACCTGAACCTATCGCCATCACCATACTAAAAATATACAAGAAGATAGATCAAAATCAATTCATAGTTCTAACTTACATTATACACGTCTGTACCAGTTCCTTAGCAGCATTGTGATTTTTCTTGATCATCGTACGAATCACATGCTTTCAGTAGTATGGCCCATACTACCTTCCACACTTATCTGTATTCGTATCATGAATCATGCCAAAGTTCTAAGTCACTAAACTCGACCACTGTTAGGTGTACTAACACGCACCTATGCACCTAGAAGAACCACAAACTAAACTTCCTAGATTCTCATCCTAGGATTCTTTCCGACCATGCTCCCACACCGCTAGAAGTCTTTACTAACATCGATGGTCAAATCATGTATACAAGTTGTACGTAATACCCGGTAAGATAGGCATTTGGATAAATGATTCTACCCTAAGTCCACAACCAAACAAGGAACAAGAAGTAAGGCTAAATCAAGTTTCTTAATCCTATAGAATCCTAATTATGTACAACTCTAAATCATACACTTAGTGACTAACAATATTAGTCTAAAATTCAAGTAGCACAAAACAAGCAATCTCTTAGGCTACAATGCATCACAATTATTTGGCAATTCTATCATGAAATTCCTAAAGGGATCCTTAGCATATCTACCAACATATATTTCTAAAAGTTCACGTATCAGCATATATATATATATATATATATATATATATATATATATATATATATATATATATATATATATATATATATATAACAAGTATTGATATTTTGGGAGATCACTTTCCTTTGAGCTCCACCTAACTGTACACATCGCGTCTCTTTCTCGTTTTTATGAAAATATCTTTTTGAAATAGTTTGTAAAATTCTCAGATCCTAGTTTGAGTTTGGAATCACATGGGCGTTCATCCAAATCTCTCAAACCGGGCTCTAATACGAATTTGTAACGTCCTAATTGTTACAATAAATTATTAAATTTTTAAATAAGGTAAAATGCCATTTTCATAAACCAATACCATTAAACCCTTTGTTCGCAAAAGATAAAAATCCTAAAATCATAGTATGATAAAATAAACGCGGAATCATAAAATACAAAAGCTGTTCATGAGTGTGTACAGTCACACCTTCGCCTTCCCATGATTATTTGAAGTACCAGAAACATTTAATCCACAACTGTAAGCCAAATCTTAGCGAGTTCCCCAAAATACCAAAAACAACACATTACATGCAATACAAACATTGGACATCAGCCCAAAACTGGTCCGCCCCTTTTTTCCTTCAGTATAAAGTTGGTCTGCCCTTGGCCTTCAACAGGGTGTAGGTCTGCCCTAAGTATCTTGGCCTTCAGCACAAAGTTGGACCACCCTTAACTCTCCACAAGATATGTCGATATATATTTAACAGATAACCAACTACCCAACAGAACAAGCAACTGACTAACTAGTTTATCTTCCTAAAAACATAACCACAGCCTAACATACTAGGATACATAATGTAAATATCTAAGTATCGTAACAAAACTCACATGAATTCTGGACAAAGCAGTTTATGGTCTAAAGCAAGCTCCAAGATCATGGTACGAAACTTTTACTCGCTTTTTAAATCAGGCTAAATTTAAACAAGGATCGGTCGAACCAACCTTATTTCGCAAGAAAGATGGTGACCACTTGATGATCGTCCAAATTTACATTGATGACATCATCTTCGGATCAACTAATCCCAGCTTAACTGTTGAGTTCCGAAAGTTGATGGAAACTAAGTTTGAGATGAGCTCCATGGGTCCGATTAACTTTTTCCTTGGTTTGAATATAAGATAGAGTCAGGAAGGTATCTTTATCAATCAGGAGGCTTATACAAAGACCATACTTGCTAAGTTTGGAATGGTGGGAGATTCGAAGGTGAAAGTTCTAATGGCATTCGGAACGAAACTAACACCGTCTCTGGACAAACCAGCTGCTAATATGACACTCTATCGTCAAATGATAGGTTCATTGATGTATCTAACAACTAGTCGTCCCGACATCATGTTTTCTGTTTGCTATTGTGCTAGGTTTCAAGAGAATCTTCGCGAACCCCACATGACTGCTGCTAAGAATATCTTCAGGTATCTCAAACGAACATCCTCGCTAGGAATTTGGTACCCATCAAGCTCATGTTTCTTTATGCAAGCGTTTTCCGATGCTGATCTCGGAGATTGTGGTTTGGATCGAAAGAGTACAATGGGAGGTTGTCAATTTCTTGATAGGAAACTTGTTAGTTGGCAATGAAAGAAGCAAACTTGCGTCTCCCTATCAACTGCTGAAGCAGAGTATATAGCCGCTGCCTCTTGTACTTCACAAGTTATCTGGATTCAAAGTCAGCTTCGTGACTATGTCATTAATATAAAGCGAATTCCCTTGTATGGCGATTCTGAAAGCGCCATTCGCATATGTCACAACCCAGTGCAACACTCCAAGACCAAACACATTGAACTAAGGTATCACTTCATCAAAGATCATGTGGAAAATGGAAATGTCGAGATACACTTTGTTAGATCTGCTGATCAGCTTACTAACATCTTCACGAAAGCCTTGCCTGAACAAACCTTTAATCGCATTCTTCAAGGCTTATGAATGATAGAGGCTGAATCTGTTCCGAAACCACCTTCGCATTCATAAGGTTTTGATAGACCTGTGAATTGGTGCGAACGTTCGCAGTGACTCGCAGTCCACTGTTCACACTGCGAATTGGTGCGAATGTTCGTAGTGACTCGCAGTCTACTGTTCATTCGTGGTTCGAAACTTCATGTATCCTTTGTACATTTTCTTTATTTCTATTTATTTATTTATGTTTTTATTTCTTTTTCAGAAAATCGAAAATCCAAAAATATTTTATTTCTTTCTGTTTTTATTTCTTTTTCAGAAAAACAAAAATACAAAAATATTTTCTTTATTTTCATTACTTATTTCTTTTCATAAAATATTCAAAAATACCAAAAATATTAGATAATTGAGCAAGTTTGAAGGCATATATCTTGCTGATCTTAATTATGAATGATGGGGCAGGTATAAATTTCCTAATCTATGCACTAGTTAAGTGTCCCTAGAAGCATGCTGCCATATGTTGTCTGAAGCCTCTAAGACTCTATGTTGAAGCCTTAATGAATCGATAACACCAATCGTTTCTTCCCAATTAGGCTGTTAATTCACATAAGTCGTGAGCTACCTTACTCTTCTCACATTGAGTTAAGAGTTGACTGGTTGGTCAGTTTCACATAGCATAGGTACATCTTTCTTTGAAACCATCTCCCACTACTTCTCCATCACTTTCGCAATCACGAACGTAACCCTTGAGACTCTCAGACATTACCACTGAGGTTTACGGTTACACAACATCTGTGTTTATGATCTTCAATTCGGTATAACCACGAATTAAGTGAAACCCAAAATCCAACACATATTTAAGAATTGACGGTGAACACTAAAATTATTCTACTTTTTTCACCAAGGAATTAACGAATGTCTACCTTCGTGGTCAGTACCATGAAATCTCCTTTTATTTTTGTGCGATCTTAATGAAATGTTCTAGTCCTAAGACGTTTCTTCCCAATAGATCCAGTTTTTATTTTTCTTTAGATTTCTATACTTATCCAAGTCATTTAAAATAATTCCAAAGCATACTTGTTCTTATGACTATACTGGTCAGACAAGTACTTCATCCTAACGTTCAGACTTATGTCAAGTTTTGTAGTTTGGTTGAAGATGAAGCCACCCTTTTAGCTTAATGAAAAGAAGCCTTTAACCGTTTCTCAACAAACAGATGATTGTAATTCAACGGGACACCACACAGACACTTTAGAGTCTCTCTTGACTCTGAAGGAAGCGATCATTGCCCGGGATCCATCTGCTTTATTTCTTAACAGACATCACTAGAATCCCATATAATAATGTTGATTTATTTCTTTATCTTTGGCACACTCTCGAACGAAGATCCTTGTGATTTTCCAAAGTCTGGTTCGTGGTACTCATGATTACTTTCAGTTTCGCAGAACAATTAATGGCAATTAATCGCGAAATGGTGTAACTGGATCGGTTGCGAAAGGGCGTAACTGAAACAACATATTAAAAGGATAAGATTTGGACGCATGAAAATTTGAAACTGACGCTGATGTCATGCCCCTGACACACGTTACCTCACGTCACAGCTGTCACTCACGCTTTTTTAGGCGACTTTTCAGTGTTTTGATACAACTAACCGCCAGATTTCTCTCTACTATCAAATGGTATGAAGGGTTTTCGATGTTTCAATGTTCATTACTACTTTCAAAACACCTCAAAATACTCCCGACAATTTCTCTCTCTACTGTTCATCTCCTTCTCCATTAAGCATCCATGGCAGCATCCTCATAAACCCCTTCCATCGAAGAACAAATGGCTCAATCCTCACTTCTCAACATCAAGGCTAACCAAAATCTCATTATGGACCTTGATCTTGCCAAGTACGATGGTTTTCTTCAACCTATCATCGAGTGTCTCCGCTATTCACCACTGGTCATCGCACTATCGAAATCAAAAATCGTACGCTTGGTTCATCTGTCCAAGGCGTATTCTACTGCAAGCTATCAAAAAGGGGAAGAACAGATCACTTTTGAAGTCAACAACAAGAAAAACCACATCACCAAGTCATGATTCTGTAACCTGCTAGGGCTTCCACAAGGGTATGATTTAATCGATCCATAATCCATCCCCAACTCAGCAATCCTGGAGATGTTTTACCAAATGGGATACAAGGAGGTTTTGACCGTCGTCTCTAAATTCAAGAAGCCAAATCTGCCACCAATGTGGAATGGGTTGTTTACCCTCATCTTCAAAAGCTTCTCTGAGAGGGTAACCGGATCAGACAGTGCAAGCAAGCTGTTTATGAAGATAATGTACGAAATTTACTCAGGGGTCAATCTTGACTATGGGACTGTGCTTTGGGCTCAACTGGTCCAGAGTACTCTTTCGACTACACGATACAACGAGATTTCCTGTGCTCGTTTTTGGACTCTGGTGGTTCAAAGGGCTATTGATCGGTTCAACATCTCAGTCATTGAGGGTTCCGGTATGATTTCTATTCAGATTTTCCACACCACCAACATCATCTTGGCTGATACTTCAAGATTCACATTCATCGGATCCATCCCAGAGACAATGCTTCGCAAAGTTCCTACAGCGAGTGAAATTATCCAAGAATATCGTCATCTACCGGCTTCTGGTCCACGACCAATGACAGATGCGATACAAAAGGTTATTGATGAGGCTGAGAAGCCAAAGAAGGGGGTAAACGCAAGGGGAAGGTTGGTCCGTATAAACCTGCTCAATCTCCAACGAAGGGAGTTAAAAGGAAACCCAATGCAGGACCCTCCGAACCTCCTCAAGCTCCGAAAAAGAAGAAGGTAAAGAAAGCCGTTCGCAGGCCAAGGACTCCAAATCCAAGTCTTCAGGAGGACTCGCAGTCTAACACTGTCTCTGAGATTCGCATCGACGAGCAAGTCCAACATGAACAAGATGACACCGCTGCGACTTCGCAACCCCATGTTTCGGAGCCTGCAACAACGAACCCTGATTTAACTTTTCAAATGCCAACATCTATTCCAATTTCAGATGATTTCTTCCAGGGTTTCACTCCTCCTCACTCTCCTATTCCCACTACAACTCCCATCACTATTGTACCTTATCCTACTATGGATGTTCCGCAACCTCAAGCTACTGTTGCACAATCCACTCCACTATTTACAAATTCGACAACAACCACAACCACATCCACTAGTGAACCTCCAGTTTCTGTCAACGCATTTGATGCGGAGGCAGGTGCTTCAGGTTTCACTCTTGGTCATTCTACATCTCCCATCTCACCTCTACGCCAAGACGATCCAGATACTATTTATGGTGATGATGAGGACGAATTTGGAGGTTTCACTTACAGTCCATTTAACATTAGAAGAGAGAGTGATTATGAAGCTCCGAAAGGGCAGTTCAAGGCACTATCTGAGAAGTTGGACTCCTTGATTGAGTCCACCAAAACATCCTCTCGTGGTTATTACTGTCAAGAAACTGTCAATGCCTTCTTTGAAACGATGACGAAGGAACACTCTGCGAACCTTGAAAAAACAAATCAAGTTGTTGAGGCTTCAGCTTCTATATGCAAGGATACGACCAAAAAAGTCGATAAACTAATCACTGATGCTCAATCTTTTATGAGTAATTTCCATACATCTTTCGAAACAAATACTGTGAAGGCAAATGCAGTAATAACCAGTCTTGGCACTCCACTTCGGACAAAGAAGGATGCTTTAGAAAAGGTTCGCACTGGCATCCAATCTGACAATTCATAGCTTAACATCTCCATCTCATCCAAAATCGAGAAGCTTCAAGATGACTTGGCCACAGAAAGCAAGATAATGGATGCGCTTGCCAACAGGACAACGAAAGTAAAGGTGTTAAGTGTTCAGATCGCTAATGCCAACTTGCAAATCGATGATCTCAAATCTAAGAAGGCAGTCATGAAAAGCTGCATTGCTGATGTAAACTCTTATCTGTCCAATCTTGTTGAGATGCGTGATTCTCTTTTCACAGTCTCTGTAAGATAACATCTGGCTGAGAATCTTAAGCCAGTTTTCGCAATGCTTAATAGGTTGGAAGGTGTTTCGGAGTCAAGCTCACTTCCGAAACAAGGGGGAGAGCAATCCACAAAGGAACCTCCAAAAACTGCTGGGCTTTCAAATGAAACTGAAAAATGAAGAAAAGCCAAACTCGACAAACGAACCGAAGGATAATGAAGCTTCGGGTTTGAAAGGTAAAGAGAAACTTATCGATGATTGTGAAGAGGAAGAACCTGATGAGCATGAATTAAAAAGAATGAAGACTCATGAAGCTGAAATCGATGAAAATCATCGTATTGTCAAAGAAGTGGAAGAGAAAGAGAAAGTTGAACGGGAAACTCAAGTCACTTTGGAAACAGGAAGCTTTTATTTCCATTTTGGACTTTGGAGTGAATTATGAATGAGGTTATAGACAATCCAAGCCAATATTGGTTAGAGCATGTTACATCTTTCGACTTGTAGAACACACAAGATTCGCAACTTGATCTTCCAATAACACCGAAAGCCTTCAAGTTTTGTAGCTTCATCAAAGTTGCGAATGTTCTTCTGACTGACAACGGTGCTGACCATATGCTCTTCTCCTTCTACTTAAAGCACATGAAGCCTCAGTATGAAACCTGGAGTGCGAAAAAGATAATAGTTGTGAAGGTTTCAGGTCCAATTGAAGCCGATAGGTTCCCAAATGCTCGTTTCAAGGTTGCTAGAGGTTCTACGAGTCAGGTATTTGAGTTTACACTTGTTGATCTACCTTGCCTGAACCCGTACGATTGGATTTTGATGCTCAATATATTGCTCAAGGATGAACAAAAGTATGAACCCATTGTTGCTCATCTCAAGCGAATGTTAGTTTCGTACATTCAAGAGGTTGGCAAAATGGACATTAAGGTTGCAACAGTTCTACGAAAGAGGCCGAATGTGTTCCCCAAGGCAGCTCCAGAAGATTTTGACAAAATGATGCTGGGGAAAATACGAAAGGAAGGCTGGTGCATGGATTTTCAAATCAAAGAGCGAACAGATGCTGATTTCCACAAAGTTTGCTTCTATATTGTTGATAAGCATCTTTACTCCACTTCTTGCCTGCAATACATTTTGGAGTTTATGGATAAATGCAAAGCGAATCATAAAGGGGATAAGAAGTGTTTCTCTGATAAGATCCTTTGGTATATCCAGGTTCGCAAGGCCTTGCTGAGCATTGTACCGAAGCTTTTTGAAGTTCAGAGGCGTACTCAACCGTGAAGGTCTCCTGCCTCAATTGACGCAAATGGGGAGATTGTTGGGTCATATGGGTTGCGTTGTTGTGTATTTAATTTTTAGTCCATTTTTTATAGCGGGTTGGGCCTGTCCACCTGTTTATTTATTATTAGGGGTTTACTATTTAAAGTGCATGCATGCACCGTATCAAAAAGGGCGTCAATCTTGTAAATCCTACACAACCTTTACAATATCAGTTCTTCATCGAGCTCTTCTAAGGCTGTGCTTATTAATCATTCGGCACAACTTTGATCTTCTTTCTGTGTTTTGATTCTTTTACCTATTTGCATCTAATCGATCATTTAAGTTTTATACTTAACAGTATGCTTGAATCAGAGAGAAATGAGCTGGTCAAGTTGATTTCCTCTATCGAGTTCCGAGGGGCCAACTTCTTTGATCCCGGAGAGAGATTTGAGAATGAGTTCAAGTTTGGAGTCGAGGCTGGTGACCTTCTGATCGAGCTTAGAGTCCATTTGAGCTACAGACTTGTCGAGTGAATCAACCTTGGAAACAGAACTAGTAACATTCTCTAGGAGTTCTAACAAGGCAAACAGATCTGTGATGTTTTCATCCGAAGAGTTGGTGTCTGAGGTAGAACTCTCATACTTGTTATCATTGTCATCACCATCATTAATATCTTGTAGTTCGGAAGGAGTGGGATTCTCAAATGGTTTGGTTTCTGTTTTATTGCCTTGATTGCATGGAGTGTTGGCATCAACTTTAATTTCTTCTTCTTCCGAGGAGGAGGAGAAAAGGTCGAAATCGTATGTTGGTTTAGAAGAGGAGGGCTTTTGTAGTGAATTGAAAGTTGTAAGGATCGGAATAACACCAACATATGTGCTATCTTCATCAAACATCACATCATCGGAATGTTCTTCATCGGAGGGAGGCTTGGGAGTTTCTTCGCTTGTCAACGTCGAAGGAGGATCATCCGAAACATTTTTTGGATCGGGAACATCTCCTGTAGTGGTTTGTTGAGCTTGTTTAGAATAGGTGAACTCTTGATCAGTTTCTGCATCAATTGGAATGGTGAATGGAAGATTGCTTTGAATAACTCTGTGACGCATTGAGATAAGCGTGTACTCCACTTAAGCTCTTGTTAGCTCCGGATGACATGTTTGATTACAAAATCAGACCAATCTTTATCAGAAGTACCTGGTCATCCTTTACTTGAACAAGGTATCAGACCAGTTGGGGCTCTAGAAGTAGGAGGAACAACTCCAACTTCCGAAAGCTTAGAATCAGAAGCAGGGGCTCCTGATTGTGCAAGTGTAGAACCGAAAGGGATTTCCAAGATGAGACGTGGGTGTGTACCAGGGGGCTTCAAGGGACTTTGTTCAATACCAGCACCATCTTTTTGTGAAGATAGGGGTCAATTATATGCAGACTCCCCGTGAGTGTGTGCGTATGATACTGAAACTCTGAATGGTACTTTGGCAGAGTGAACGGGTGGGGTAAGCAGTGATCCAGAGTCAGATCGAATGCCAATGTGTGTTTCCTTTTGAGAGGAACCACTGAATTTGGTTCTCTTTTTAGCTTGAACATTTGGGGGTGATGTTTTTCTTTTAGCCATCTTCTTCTTTCGGCCACCAGTAGAGACTGGTTTGTTCACATCCGAAGGCTGCTCATCAGAGACTGGGGCAGATTGTGTGGGGTCATACACAATCAAAGTCTCTAGATGGTGTTGAAGATAAATTGAGTCGGATGGAACTACTGCCAACATGTGTTGTGACAAAGTGACGAATAGGTCTGAAAGAGGATTGGTTCGAAAGCCTATAAGTTCTAATGACCTTAGATGAAAGATATACCTCTTTGAGGTCAGAACTGAGAGGAATGGCTTCTCATCTTTCTTCATATAGTTCTTGAAGCGTCATAGCTCAGATTCTCGGACTCGATATCTCGTTTGGCTTCCTTTTGATGGAAAACTTCTGAAAGTCCTGCGATAACACTTCGGTCAAGTCAACTGCATTGCTTTGTCCGGAGTATATGCATCAAAACAATCCAAAGACCATGCTTTCCTGATAATCCACGAAGGATTAGATGCATCAAAACAGTCCAAAGACCAAGAACAACCGATTTTTTGAATTTCTTGGCCTTGAATTCACCACTATACCCAATTTCATTAAGAAAGGACTGAAAATCTTCACAAGTAGGTTCTTGAACACGAAAACCCTTACATTTTCCGGAATACCTATAGCTTTGAGAAAAGTTTTCTTGTGCAGAGGAACAATCCTGTCATCGGCGAGTTTGGTTTCAAGCACGTCATTATCGACTTTGATTCTCTCAAAAGCTTTGTGAAGAATTCTAAGAGGAAGTTTAGGGTTTGGGGTTTTGGTGAGTGGAACTGCTATGGGATGATGAAAGATGAACTCGATCATGACTCGACTGGATTCTTCGTAATCCAAGGGATCAAGTGAGAAAAGTTAGGTTGTTTCCCTAAGGATAGGCTCAGTAGATGACGAAGAAGTGGAACCCTTGGATGATTTCTTCTTGGTTGTAGGTGTTGAGAGAAAAACTTGAACAAACTTTAGTCACAAGATAATATGATGTGGAATAAAAGTTAATCTCAAGGATCTTGTTAGCTCAACAATAATAAGTTAAGAGAGTTATAAGTCAGATGCAGAAATGTAAAGGAAATATAAATGACAACAAGTTATATCAAGTAACACCAAGTTGATTCATAACAAGGTTTGCTTTCAAACACAAGTTAGTAAATGTGATCAACTTAAGATGAAGAGGAACTCAGATTATTAATTAAGATAGAGATAGGATGAACGATCTTTGTATTTCAATAATAGTTCTGGAAGTGTTTTGAACATGAAAAGGGATGCTCTATTTATTAAGTCTCGAAAAGTTTCATTAGAAATAAACAAATGCTAAACTACTGAATACAGTGACCATGCGAGGTTCACTGGACAAAACAAAGTAAACACGCTAAGTTAGTAAAGTAACATAGAAGTCTTCATGCATCATTCATCTCTATGGTAGGTCTTTAGGTCCCCGGTTCACAAAAGATAAGATCAATCTTTTGTAGTCACTTCTCTATGGTATCATCAGCAATACAGGTCTGCGGTTCCTTAGCTAAACAGGGTCACTTTTTGTTTCAATAATTTCCCCCAAAGTGACCTCTTAGCTATTTTCTTCACTTTTGCAACTTAAGGAACCAAATTATGATCCACCAAAACTTTCTTACTTCAAACAACCATTGGACTCTTTATGAGATCTCGAATTTGACTTCATCAGTAGTGTGCTTCGATCTTTGCACTGAAGCCAGAGTGACATCCGGTTGCTTCTTGGTCAATCAATGGATTGTGGTTACCGAAATGAAATACTTGGGACCATCTTGAGCTTTCTTGAACACGACCCCTAGCTCAGGATAATTTTTTACACCAAGTGACATGTCTTGGAATCCCTTAGTGAAGTTTGGCACAGTCTCAAAGTTAGGAAAATCGAACTTCTTGGCAAGTACTAGATGTATTTCAGCGTCAATCTTTCCAAAGTTTCATACCAATTCCTTGAGGAATTCACAAGATCTTTCACAAGCAACCTTCATCTTTAGATATTTTTCAGCCTTAAGCTGAAACACCCTAGCTATCAAGAATATCTCTTCGGGGTTCATGCACACGAAATCCGCTTGAATTTTGATGTATTCATCTCCTCTTCTAGTCAGGGTATATTGGTGAAATTCAGTTTTCATGAATTTTCTCACTTTGTAGTTCTTTACCCCGTCTGGTCTATCATTGGACCAAATTTTCTCAAAATCAGAACCATGCTTAGCATGAAAAGGTTCAAGTGTTCAAACTCCATGGGGAGTATTTGATCATCCGGAAGGCTGAGATCAAACAGTTGGAAGACTGGAAAAAAGTTGGAGTTTAGGGAGATGGGTATGCCCTAGTAACCATCTGATGGTGGTTCAACATAAGTGAGGAATAGTCGATAATCATCATCCAGTAGTCTGCGTGTAGGATTTATCCAGGAGTTGATTAATGACTCATCCATCATCGTGTCGAATCCATGAGCTCTCCAAATTTGTTCTGCAAACCTGGCGGCCCTCCAGTCATGCTTCTTTTGAAGAGTGGCCGGGGAGTCATTAAAATGATTAGATGACATTTATGGTGCTAATTTTTAGAAATGATGAGGAGTTTATTGCGGAGAGTCTTGAGAGATTGAATTTTATGGAGATTTTGGTGAAGACCGGGGAATTGAGTTCTTGGTGAACTCTACGGTACGAGGTTGATCCCGTGGAGGAGTTTGAGACTGATGAACTAAGGGAGTCTTGGATTGTGAAGGTTCTTGATCTCTTCTTGGATTGCTTTCACTTCCCTCTTTTGAGGAAGCATGCTCCTGCTGCCCCTCAAACCATTATTTTAACTCGTCAATTTTCTGAAACGTCTCATTGAACTGAGTTTTCATTTGTTCACAGACTTGTTGATTGTTTGGGATCTCCTTGTTGAAGAGTAGTTGATAAATCTCCTTGGTAAGGCGGAGGATTTGATCAACACTCTAGTTGGCCGTGAGTGATCTTCTTAACCCATTGATGGTGTTTTGGAGAACCGCAAGTCCTGCTTCATATGCGGTGTGGGTTTCTTCAACAAGTTGCTTGGAGTGAGTTGCTTATTGTTCAACAGTTTGTTTGAAATCATTCTTCAGTTCAGTTACCTCCTTGATGAGTTTTTCAGCTGTAGATAAGAACTCCTCGTGATCCGTGGTCCTGCGATTATCAAGGTCCCTGATTCCAATTTCAATTCTGAGAACGATTTGTTGAGCATTCATTCGTTCTCTTGTCTCTAGAATTTCAACACGATCAGCAAGAGACCACGGTTGAGAAGTTTCAGTGTTCTACGGTGCTTGAGTGTTTACCGCAACCAAAATTTGATCAACTTTGGCTTGGAGGCTGAGGAATTCTTTCCTTGACACTGCTATCTTTTTCTTCTTCTTTTACTTTGGTTTTGAGGTGGAGTGTTGGGATCCACTTGATTCCTCATCATCAACCACCATTATAAAATCATCTGAGGGAAGGGTTTGTTAAACGTCTTCAAAGTTGTCATCATCAAGTCCAAACATGGGAGCTGAACTTATTTCAATTGTTGTTTCGTTGTCATTGGAATCATGATCTTCTTCATTGGCAGGAGGTTTGGAAGTGCCAACAATATTTTCCATTTGATGAGCATTTTGAACAGTTTCTTCCATGGTAGACATCCATTGTTGAATGGATAGAATGTCGTTAACCGTTTTGGCATTGTTGATGGAATCGGCCCAATATTTTGCCACAATTTGAATGGCTTCCTCCTTATGCCGTTGTTGTTGCACTTGTTGAGCTTTTTGTGCCTGCAGAGCCCTTTTAAAAGCTTTAAATTTTCTGATGCCAGACTCCGTCGTTGGTCGGTATTGAGACCATGAGTCATCTGATGCGTAGCCGTCAAATCCTTGATTCTCCGAGGTGTCCCTCGGGTTCATGGTTCCCTGCACATTTGTGTTCCCCATGCCTAAACCAGTTGTAAGTAATGGTGGTGGTATAGGATTTCTAGAGCTTCCTTGGTCTCCTTGACCTAAAGTCAAGTATGGCCTCTGCTCTGTTCTGGCAAGGGATGAGAAAGAAGTTCTCTACAGTGCAACTTGTGTATCTAGCGTTTGTGTGACTCGAATGAAAATGGAGCGCAACTACTCGGGTTCAAATACGTGTAATCGTGATGCCCTGGAGACCTTAGGGCGACTCGTAACAATTGGATCCACTTGGGTTCCAAATGGGGGTATGTCTCCATCATCTGATGAAACATATACACTTTCTGTATCTGGGTGGTGAATTTGGGTTTTTGAGGGTGAGTCTGCGGTGACTCGAATGGCTACAGGAGTTTGTTGAGAGACTCTGGTATGTGTCGTGGTTCGCACTTGGCTAGAACTTGGGTTTAGCTTTAGTTTCTTTCTTCGAAACACGTCTTGGGATTCTGAAGGCTCACTTTGGTGTTCATCAAGAACATTAACAGGAATGTCATTAACCGGAGCCATAGAAGTAGGCTCTGCGGTTTTAGCTTTTTTTGTTTCTTTGAGGGAACAACTCCTTTTTTCACAATGTTCTTTAGTGTTTTTCTTTTGACAAAAAGGTACTTAACTCTCTTGGGTTTTGGTTGAGGATCTTGGTCTGTGGTAGTCTGTGGGACTTGTACTGCGGTGAGCTGACTGGGTCTTGGCGGGGAAGAGTGATATGGGGCAATATCACTCGTAGCCATTATATGGTCAGCCACCTCTACGGTAGTGATCCCAATGGACTCATGAATGTACATAGGCAAACGCATAATGGGTCCAAAAATGATTTGATCTTTGGAAGCAGTACACCTTTTGAGATCGCGGATTGAGAACATGTTGGTGTCGTTGCCCATGCTAAGTTTAGCATCTTTGTGAAGATTGAACATACACAATGACCAGAACTTTGCAAATGTGAGTTCTGTCATCCCTTCTTTTGGTGCATCCTTGGATATATATTGCGAGAAGTCGTCCCAAATGATTTTCCCGTAATTGACTACGTTTCCAGTGAAAATACTCCAAATGATCTCTAGTAGCTTGATCCCCATGTTGTTTGTCCCTCCTGTTCTTCGAGAGAGACATCTGATCACGAAATGGAAAACAAACTGCCAAACAGCTGGTAGTTGATTTTTCTTGAATTTGCCAATGCGTTTGAGCTTCTTCTGATATCCCATTTGATATAGAGTAGTGAACACATCTGATGGGCGTGGAGAGTTGAATTTTGTCGATGAAGGAACCCTAAGGTTGATTGCAGAAAGGAACTTTTCCTTGGTGAGAACCACCAAAGAATCATCAACGAGATTCAGATGAACTTCTTGAGGATTGTTACTAGGTCTGAATGTTGAGAAAACACATTTGAAAAGAACCGCCATTGGAACTGCGTCAGTAAAAGAGTCAATTGCATCAAACAAGGGGTGTGTTCATCAGTTTAATGGCTTCGTTGTATGACAGATGATCTTCAAAGATTCCTCTGTAATTGCTAGGAGAAATTGAGGGAGAGATGTCTTTGATTGTGGATTCAGACCTTGTTGGACGAGCTGAGCCTAAAGCTTTTGATTGCTTCTTTAAAATTCCCGACTGTTGCAGAGAAAAAGGTTTGAAGATCTTTGCAGAAAGCTTTTTAGCAAGAAGGTGAAGAAGATGAAGGTGTTTGTCAAGAGAGTTCAGATAGCGTAAAAGCTATCTTAGGAAGAATTGGGGGGTTTTATACCTCCGGATTTCAAATGTTATTGATATCACTTTAATTACAGCTGTTAAAGTTAAAACCCCTTGGGTTTTTACCATTATCAGCTGAAATTAAATAAATCAAAAAAAAATTTATTCTAGAAAAGGTGGAACATTAAATGCATTGTAGACCCATTATGGCATGATGGGTAAACGTGGGGTGTGACGTGATTTTATCCGTTGCAAAACTGGGGAAGTGGAACGGATTAGACCCCAAACGGCCGTGTGTCATGCTTGGTAAACATGGGGTGTGACGTGATTTTATCCATTGTAAAACTGGGGAAGTGGAACAGATTAGACTCCAAACGGCCGTGTGACATGACTGGATGAGAAAAAAGATATTTTAAAAAGATTGTGTTTATGGAAAAACGATTCATTTGATTTTTACCCAAAAATGGACTTGACTGTGGAAAGTCATTTGAAAATGATTGAAATATCATGTGCGACAAATGAAATGTTTGAATAATGTTTTTAGTAAAGTCCATTAAGTAGCACACAATATCATTTAAGTTGTTTATGAAGTAATGACTGCAGGTTCATTTATTCGTATCTGCGGTAGCATTTAATGCGTCTGCGGTAGCTAAAATACAATCTAGATCATGAAGATTAGAAATAAAAGAAATAAGGTGACCCGCAGAGTATATAGAACATATGTGACTCCAGTGTACAAGACGTACTGAAGAGCAGATATGTAGTATGTACTGCTTTAGTTATTCTATAAATAGACTGCAATGGATCAAATGCTTCAAGAGTTTGTTTTGAAAAGAAAAGAAGCAGTTCATTCACAACCGGAGATCTAGAGGGGTCTGCGGTACCTATCCTTTCAAGAAAAACCGTGGGTCAGGGTTCATCATCACTAACATTTCTAGAAATCCATTTAACTTTGTGGAGTCGAGTGCCTTAGTGAAAACGTTAGCAATTTCTTCGTGAGTAGGAACAAAAATAAGTTTGATGTTACCTTTGAGGATGTGATCTTTGATGAAGTGGTACCGAAGTTCTATGTGTTTCGTCTTTGAATGATGAATAGGATTATGAGAAATCGCTATTGCACTCTCGAAATCACAATAAAGGTGTAACAACGTGAATTTTCAAAACAATTTTTCATTTTAAAACATACTTTCATTCGTACGATAATCATCAAAACATAATGTGTCCACTGTAACAAAACAAAACATGTCCCAAGATCTCATATACATAAATCCTCTCAGTGTGTACGAATCATGCCGGCGCCTTCCCGCAATCCTTGCTAGTACCTGAAACACATAACACAACAACTGTATGCATAAATGCTTAGTGAGTTCCCCAAATACCACATACAACAGATACGCCACTCGAGGCTATAATACGACCCTTTGGTCGATGTGTCTCAGCGGGAGCCCCCCCCAGTCCCGTAGCTCGTCGGACCCTCTGGTCCAGTCATAGCTCGTTGGACCCATCGGTCCGGTCTGTATCATTGGACCCTTCGGTCCGGTCTGTATCGTTGGACCCTTCGGTCCGGTCTATATCGTTGGACCCTCCGGTCCGGTCTGTACAACACATAGCATACATATATCACAATGCACATGATCTCATACAACACATAGCACACAAGACCCTCCGGTCTACACATATATACCACTCTAGGTAATGTATAGTGAGAAGACTCACCTCGTATGATGTCTAGTAACTCACGTGCTCGATATCCCTGAATCTCGAAACAACGACCTATCCCCGCCTAATCACATAAAGTAATTATTTCAAATCATTAACGTCTCTCAAGGCTAGACTACATCCCTTTTCTACAATCCCACAGAAGGTTAAAAGACCATTTTACCCCTCCCTGACCTAAAGTCCAAATGTTGACCAAAACCCTAAAAGTCAACAAAAGTCAACACTCCGGGTTACGCTGCGCGTACCAAACCTGTACGCTGGGCGTACCCGGCAACCTCACAGAATCGGGGAATGCAACCCCCTACGCCGCGCGTATTGGGATTAAGCCCAACGTAATTCCCAGTTTCAGACTTCTTAGCTTTTAGGGTCTTAATCAGTTAAGACTCACGTCCAACTTCTAGATCTGACCTTTTCTAAACCTCTTAATCCATAAAGTTGGTGACTTTAAGCCTTTGCATGGCTGGACAAGTCACTAACACCCATAACATTCCATTTCCCAACTCTAGAAAGCTCATAACTCAAGCATGACTTCATAACAACGACCAAGATTGAAACTTTATGGATCTATAACTCATATATCACTGAAAAGGGACAGATCTAGGTCTATGGAGTCCTTTATGCTCATAAAGTCTCCACCTTTGGGAATTTAACCCTAGAAATGGTCCATGAAGCACAAATCAAAATAACAAGGAAAGCTTTGAGCTTTATACCTCCAAGTGAAGCTCTTCCCTCTGTAGAACTCAGATCCAAGGCTTGCACTCCAACTTCTAGCCTTCACAAGAATCTCCTCTTCTTCCTTACTAACACACAAAGGCACTTTAGCTCCAAAAACACTCACACAAGCTTAGAACGAAGGTTGGCTCTCTTTTAGGGTTTCACTCACTCAAATGGTGGCTGAGGATAAGGCCATAACCTTCTTTATATAGGGCTCAAGTCTAAATTAGGGTTTTGCATCTGGGCCGGTTACGCCCAGCGTACCTCTAAGGGTCCGCGTCCATTTCAAGCGCATGAGTACGCGCAGCGTACTCTTGAGTACGCCCATCGTACTCATTTGCTACAACTTTTCACTCAAGGGCTAACTTTGACAATTTGACAAAAGAGAAGGGTTAAATAGCTGTACCTGAATTTCGGGATGTTACAAAATGGGTAACTTTAGCATCCTGTAACCGTAGTCCATAAGTTGAGTCTTCATCCAAAGGACTTGGGAACAACAGCTGGCTGCGGCCACATATTCAGCCTCTGCGGTAGACAAAGAAACACAGTTTTGTTTCCTTGAAGACCAGCTAACTAATCTTCCTCCTAAGAAGTGAAATCCACCCAAAGTGCTCTTACGATCGATTCGGCACCCGACATGATCTGCGTCTGTAAATGCTTAAAGACTGAAATCATTACCCGCAGGGTACCAAATACCCATGGATTTACTCGCTTTTAGATACCTGGAGATCTGCTTGACTACGATCAAGTGATATATTTTGGGATTAGCCTTATACCGAGCACACAAACCCGTTGCAAATACAATGTCTGGTCGACTGGCAGTGAGGTACATCAGTGACCCAATCATCCTCAGTAGGTCTTGTGATCAATTGACTCTCCAGTAGGGTCAGCTGAGATTTTGTATCCAAAGGCCATAGGTATCTTTGCCGAAGAACAATTGTCCATTGAATACTTCGTCAACAATTCAGAGGTACACTTTTCTTGATGAATGAATATCCCTTGAGGGACCTGTTAAACTTGAAGACCAAGAAAAGAAGTTAATCTCTCTATTCATGCTCATTTGGAACTTGCTTTTCATGAGCTTTGCAAATTCATCCACCATACCCTGATCTGTTGATCCGAATATGATATCATCTACATATATTTGAACAAGCATCAAATGGTTGTCATTTGATCGTGTAAATAAAGTGGGATCAATCACAACTCTTTTGTATCCTGAGGTGGCAAGAAACTCAGAGAGAGTCTCATACCACGCTCTGGGCGCCTGCTTTAGACTGTATACCGCCTTTTCTAGCTTGTAGCAGTGATTTAGAAATTCTAAGTTTTCAAAGCCTGGAGGTTGTTGTAGATATACTTCCTCTTTCAGTTCTCCATTCAGAAAGGCACTTTTCACATCTATCTGATGGACTTTAACATTTTTGTGAGTTGCATACTCTAAGAAGATACGTATGGCTTCCGTTCTTTCTACAGTGGCATATGTTTCGTTGTAGTCAACTCCCTCAAGTTAACTATACCCCTTGGCGACTAATCGAGCTTTGTTTCTTACCACTGCACTAGATTCATCTAGCTTGTTCTTATACACCCATCTTGTATCGACTATTGTGTGACCTTTTGGCTTCGGTACCAATTTCCAAACTTTATTTCTTTCAAACTCAGCAAGTTCCTCTTGCATGGAAATGATCCAATCGGGATCCATAAGTGCTTCTTCTGTTGTTTTGCGCTCGACTGAGGACATGAATGCTGCATAGTGAAAATGGTTATTTAAATCATTAGAGGATCGAGTTTGAATACCTGAGGATGGGTTGCTGCTGATTTGAACCGGTGAATGATCTCTTGTCCAAACATGTAGACATGATTGTTGATGGTCTGCGGCTGCGGTTGAGGGAATGTCCTCTACGTCAGAGAACTATGCGGTTGGAGAGGGTAGTTCCCCCTCGATTTGAGAGCAACCCGCAGATGTGAATTGGACTGTAGTAATTTGTTCTGCAGCTGTTGAAGGAGGTTTTCCCTGAATTGAAGGAGGAAGTTCCCCCTGAACCAATGATGTCGGTTCCCCCTGGACTGATAAGTGATTAATAACCCTTGGATTCGTTCTAGTATCAATGTTCTCAACTTCTTCATATTCAGATTCTTTAGAAACATTTGATTGGTTGGTTACTCTGCGGATAGGTGCCGGAGTAGCATCATCTAGTACTGAAACCTCGATGGTTGTCACTTCCAACGGAGTTAAACTTTCCCCCTCAACCGGCGAGGTGGAAGTATTGAGTGACAGATCTTCAGACAAGGTTGGTCCAAATACTTCAGCCCTTTGTTGTAGGGATACTGGAGACACCAAAATTTATGAAAGATGAGCTGTCTCTGCGTGATCAAAAAGATCATCATAGTTGTAACATCCGGATTCCCAGGTATGTTATTTTAAGTATTTATTTTTGAGGATTCATTGACCTACTCGACGAGTTGGCGCTACAACTCGCCGAGTAGAGTCGGGATGGCCACGTGGGTTTAATGATCTACTCGACGAGTCCGGGAGTAGACTCGCCGAGTAGGCGCTATGAGTTGAAACCCTAAAGCCCCGGGTTTGGGGCCTATATAAGGATAAGTATAGCTTCATTTTCGGCTCTCCATCTGTTTCCTTTCACTGAGAGAAGCCCTAATCGCCCCCTTGAGCTTTTGAGAGAGTTTTGAGCCATTATTTGAGATCTTTGGTGAATTTTGGTAGAGGGAAGAAGGATTCCAAGCAAGGATTGTGAAGAGGTTGCTAAATCTGCTGCTTAGACATCCAGGAGCTTCTATTCAAGGTATAAAGTTCGTACCTTTTTCTCTTCTATCGATATATCTCATGGTTTTAGAGTTAGGGCTTCATTTCCATCTTATTTTGGGGACCTTAAAGGTTTTAAGCACCTTCTTACAAAAAGACATCAGATCTGGACCTTGTGAGGTCCCTAGAGTCGAAAGTCCCCTACTTTATTCAGCCATGATAGCCCCTTGAATGAGAGACTTCTTCTCAAGATTGTTCTTGGCATTTTTATCCCTTTAGTGCCATGCATGAACGTAAAGCTCGAGGCTTTACGTGATATTCAGGCCTGGAGAGCTTAGATATAGAGTGTCAGAGAGTTTTCTGCCTTGAAATCACCTGAATACAAGTTGATACCGAACGGGCTCGCCGAGTTGATGAGCCGACTCGACGAGCCGGTTAGGGTTTGTCCTGATGAACTCGATCATGCAATAGCTCGGGGAGTTAGGGGTTAACTCGACGAGCTGGACCTTCATGAGATTGTTGAGAATCGATGGGACTCGACGAGTCGCACGAGTGCGCTCAGCGAGTCTGGTCAAATTGGACTATTGAATGGAATTGACTTCTGTCGACTTTAGGGTTGGTCAAATGAGTGGTGTAGTCGAGTATGAGGAGGGTATTAATTAGAGATATTATCCTTGTGATTAGGCGGAGGCTAGATCGAGGATTCCCGAGCACGGGGCTTTTACTTACTAGCTTACGAGGTGAGTCTTCTCACTATACTTTACCTAGAGTGGAAACTATGTGTGAGCAGAGGGTCTTATGTGCTTGCTTGAGTTATGCATGGTTGTGTGATATGTATTGTATGATATATTATTCATTGCTTAGACCGGACCGGAGGGTCCGACGAACTATGAGGCCAGAGGGTTCTCAATCAGACCGGACCGGAGGGTCCAACGAGCTAAACCGGACCAGAGGGTCCAACGAGATACGGGACTGGAGGGTCCCGCTGAGACACATAGACCGGAGGGTCTTACAGAGTATAGCCTCGAGTGGCTGAATTGTTGTATGTGGTATTTTGGGAACTCACTAAGCATTAGTGCTTACCGTGTTATGTGTTATGTGTTTCAGGTACCTCAGAGGATCGCGGAAAGGCACCGGCATGATTGTACACACACATCCTTGTTATAGAGCTATGTTTGTGGATCCTGGATTTGAATATTTGTTTTGAAAACTTGTTGATTCATTTTGAGAAATTAATGATGAGACACATGTTTTATGAGTATTAAAAATGAAAAATTTGGTTGAAAATTTACGTCGTAACAAGTTGGTATCAGAGCCTTGGTTTGAGGGATTCGGATACACCTTCGGGTATGTCTGGACTCAAACTGAGTATTTGAGAAAAGTTTTCAAAAGAATCGATTTTCTATTAATGAGTAAGAGATTTAAAAAGAAAGTGGAGAAATAACAGTGTGTACAATCAGCCAGCACCCGAACGGTGATTTCCCAAATACCCTTACTTTATGTGTTACGAGCTATTATGAGATTTGTTATGCATGCTAGTGAGTAGGCTAGGTATTTCATAATTTAGGACTAGAGTGGCCTGATTTGTGATGCCTTAGCCTAGGGGTTTGCTATCTATGAATTGCTTGAGTGCAAATAGGAAGCAGGAATGAGTATATGTAAGATCTTCTATGATAGTAGTTGACGTATGACGAGATATAGGGTACTTGTGGGCTAGGATCCTAGGAGGAGGACTTGGGATGAACACAAATGCGGTGTGGAAGGTAGTATTGGGCCCGTACTATTGGAAACACCGGATCAGTGAGCAGCCCAAGTTAGAATCGTTAGGGTGCTAGAGGTCGAGTAGGAGCGAGTGATCGAGTGTGAGTAATCTCGGTCGAGTCTCTGATTATTTGTGTTTTGTTTCAGATATATCATGGTGGGTACGCGCCACAGTGCTGGAGGCAGTGGTACTAGTGATAAGGAGATTCGCAGGTTGATCCACGAGGAGGTGGCCGCAGCCATTCGAGCAGAGATACCGGAGATGTTTGGGTCTATTAAGACCACCCTGATCGAGACGTTTGATGAGAGATATGCTGCTCTTACCGAGGCGGCTGTTGCTGCCGCTACTGCAGCCGTCGCTGCTGCCAGGCCACAGGGGGGTGACTCGTTGCTGTACCGAGAGTTCAGAAACACGAAGCCACCGGACTTTGACGGGACTCAGGACCCGATTGCTGCCATGCAATGGATCTCTGACATTGAGGGGTGTTTCTACACTTGTTCCTGCCCGGAACATTTGAGGGTGAGGTTCGCACTGAACCAGCTTCGCTTGGGAGCGAAGGACTGGTGGAAGTTTATGACAGCTGACTTTACTACTGCAGAGCTTACCGCAGTAACTTGGGAGAGGTTCACTGCTATGTTTCGAGACGAGTACGTTACCCCTGTGGAGAGGAAACGGTTGGCCCAGGAGTTCTTGTCCCTCAAGCAGGGGACTGAGTCTGTGACTGTGATCACACGAATGTTTCATGAGAGGGCATTGTTTTGCCCTGAGCACGTGTCTACTGATCATGTATGTATGAGCCGATATCTGAGCATACTGAGGAGAGACATTCGTGAGTTTGTAGCGAACTCGACATACCGAACATTTGCCTAGCTTCAGGCAAATGCTCGGAAGAGGGAGATTGAGCTAGAGTCTCAGGTCAGGGAGGAGGCGGAGTCTCAGAGGAGGGATAGGCGGCCGAAACAGTCTCTGCCGACGGCCAAGCGGGCGAAGCCCGCTGATTCGAGATCAGGGGGTCAGAAGGGTCGCACTTGCGGGAAGTGCGGAAAGATTCATGATGGGTTGTGTAGAGCATGTGTGTTATAAGTGCGGGAAGGAGGGGCATATCGCGAGGGATTGCCCCAAGGGATTTTCTGTAACGCCCGTAGATCCAGGCTAGTCAATTTAGAGATAATAGGGGTCGAAAATGACTTTCCGACAAAAGATTATTTAGAATAAATAATCTTAACCAAGTTTTAGAATACGTCTCAAGGTTTCCGTACATATAAAGAACGCCGAAATCCGAGTTATAACGAAGAAGTTATGACCCGTCAAAGTTTTACGGCAGAACCGGCACGACACCGGGAGACGTAAATAGTGAATTTACGATAGATCGACTTTTAGCCTTAGCGATCTAAACGAAAGTTGTAGAAAACGTTAAACCGAAAACATACAAAAAAAGTACGCCCAAATCTGACTTCGTATGAGGAAGTTATGAATTTTCTAAGATTTGGCATAGCAGTGCACGACCCGAAACTCGAATTTTAGATCGACCGGTTTTTGGCCTACGCGACCTAAAGGAGAATTGAAGATCTCATTAATAGGAACTCAACGGTAAAAAGACAGACGAAAACGGAGTCCGTATGTAGAAGTTATGAATTTTACGCGGACATTTAACAATATAATCTCCTCGTACTGTTAAATTTAAGATCGGTCGAGAATTAGCCGACGGAGTCAAAATGAAAGTTGTAGATCTTATTTTTACCTACGCGTGGATATAAAGAACGTCAAAAACGGAGGTCGTATGTGAAAGTTACGGATTTTAGAAGTCGGAAGTGTGCTGTGCGAAAATGGGTGATGTGACACAATCTTGGCCATTGATTTCTCCCCAAGTCTTGCCACTAGATGGTGACATGTGGCACCAAGTTCAGCCATTTTCACCCTATAAATAGAACCTCTCCCACCCTCATTTTCTTCACACCTTTCCCATTCTTTCTTCTCTTTACTCTCTCTCTATAACCTCTCTCTAGCCCCAAAACCCCCCGAAAAGCCTAGGGAACCTCCCTAGCACGAGGCGGAAGCCCCGGAGTGCTCGACGACTCCGAGAAGAAGAGCTTTTCGGCTCGGGAACGCTGCTCCAAGCAAAGCCCGGTTTTCTATAAAACTCGCTGTAATTAAGCTACGCCTACGCTATTTTTAATATATCGTTTATTTAATTATAGTAGCGTTATTAGGAACTTATAATAAGTACTTGGGCTATTATTATGGGTTATATAAGTATTGTTTAACGCTTATATAATAGTAATAATAGCTAGACTATTAATTAGTCTCGGCGAATAATAGACTAAACTCTAGTGGTAATAATACTAGGTTTCGTCGAAGAAAATTATTTTTAAGAAGCGAAGCGCTGTCTGAGTTCGGATTCACCACCTTTTCAAGTGAGTGCATAGTTACTTTCATCTTACACATAGATATGAAGTATTTTATATAAATTACGTGCTATGTGTGCATATTATCTGTATACTTGCTATCTATGCAGGATGAACGATTTTATACATGTTTTAAATGATTTAAACTGTATATATATATCTACGAGAATATGTTGGGTAAAACATGGGTAGATGTAATAGATGGAATATGAGTTGGATGATGAGTTGAGAGGTGTTATAGACCACGAGGTGAGTGTGAGAGGTGGACGATGTGAGAAGCCTTTCCCAAATGATGGCCCCGTCATCTAGCAGAGTATGGATGACAACCACGGACTATTCTAGACAGTCTAGTGGAACACTGACAGGCTCGTAACCTGTAGGTGTTGTGAACGATGTGTTCACCGGTGTACTCTAAAAACCCATTGACATGTATTGCGAGTGGACTCTCGAAAAAGATACTGTCAATAAACGAGATAACCCTAGCAACTGTGCTCGAAGGACAATACTGGTAGCTGCGCCTCACATAGAATGTCACAATTCTGGAAGCTGCGCCTAAGTGATAGAACTAGCAGCTGTGCTTGACAGCTGTGTCATTGACAACGATGGATTTCGTGCCGATTCCTTAGGATGATCCTTAAGAATGAATGAACGAGGAATAATTGATTCTTAGGGTAGATCCTTAAGAGTAAAGAAGATAATGGGGATGGGTAATTGGGTTGATTGTTTGATGTTTAAACATAATAATTATATTATTGTGGGTTGAAAACCCTATGTACTCACCAGGTTTCCCAACCTGACCCACTCAGTTTATTTGTATCACAGGTGTCGATATGAAGTTACATTACACTGAGAGATTTAAAAGAGATGTAGATCACTAGTGTAAATGAATGTAAGTTCTGTTTATGCTTATGTTTCTGTATTAACGATGACGTCCCAAATGTTTTAAAATGAATAAAAATACATTTCTTCGGAAATGCTTTGATAACGTATTTATCATGTTTTTCTGGGAACAAATTCCGCAAGATTTTTATTAAAAGTACTCTGATTTTTATAAAGCATAAACAAAATCGGTCTTTTCTGGTCGTGAAAATGGGGATGTCACATTTTCGGTTTGCTTCCACTGCAACCAGACTGGCCATAGGAATGCCGAGTGCCGACAGTTGCTTCAGGGATCAGCGCATGGATCTACGCCTTCTGCTACTCGAGCTACCGAGAGTCGGCCGATGAAGGCCGAGGCACCGAAGGCTCGCGGTAGAGCCTTCCAGTTGACAGCGGAGGAGGTCCGCGCAACACCCGACGTTGTGGCTGGTATGTGATCTCTTGCTTATTCTTTTGTTTATATATATGGTGCTTATTTGTGATGTGCATAGGTACTTTTCTTGTGAGTTCTGTACCTGCTTTGGTGTTGTTTGACTCAGGTGCGAGTCGGTCCTTCGTATCGTTAGCATTTAGTCGCCACATCAGTATCCGACAAGAGGCGTTGAGTCGACCGCTGAGAGTCTCCATAGCTGATGAGCATGATGTTCTTGCAACTGATGTTATCCGGGGATGTGTGCTTGAGATTTTTGGAGTCGAGTTTCCGATAGATTTGCTACCTATCGCGATGGGGGATGTCTGTGTCATCGTGGGCATGGACTGGTTGAGCCGATTCGGAGCTCTGATCGACTGTGAGCGTCAGATGGTGACCATCAGAAACCCTAGTGGGGGAGTACTTACCGTATACGGCGAGGGTACTCGATCTGGATCAGCATTTTGTTCGGCTGCTCGAGCGAGGCAGAGCTTGCAGTAGGGTTGCATGGGTTTTCTGGCGTATGTGGCGGATACGCGGGATGTCACGGAGAGACCGAGTTCTGTCGCTGAGGTTCCGGTAGTGAGTGAGTTTCCGGACGTTTTCCCCGAGGAGTTACCAGGTGTACCTCCCGCGAGGCAGGTGGAGTTTCGTATTGATTTGCTTCCGGGGGCGGCACCTATCGCCAAGGCACCCTATCGCCTTGCGCCGCCAGAGATGCAGGAGTTATTCTCCTAGCTTCAGGAGCTGTTGGGAAAGGGATTTATCCGGCCGAGTAGCTCGCCGTGGGGAGCATCGATCCTTTTTGTCAAGAAAAAGGATGGTTCACACCGAATGTGTATTGATTACCGGGAGTTGAACAAGCTGACGGTCAAGAACCGTTATCCACTTCCGAGGATCGACTATCTGTTCGATCAGTTGCAGGGTGCATCTTGGTTTTCCAAGATTGATTTGAGATCAGGGTATCACCAGATGAGAGTACGCGAGGAGGATATTCATAAGACAACCTTTAGGAATCATTATGGGCATTACGAGTTTGTGGTGATGCCTTTCGGGCTCACCAACGCACCGACAGCCTTTATGGATCTCATGAACCGTGTGTGCAGGCCTATGCTGGATCGATCGGTGATCGTGTTTATTGACGATATTCTCGTGTACTCGAGGTCCAGGGAACAGCACGAGGAGCACCTTAGAGAGGTTTTGGGAGTATTGAGATCGGAGAGGCTTTATGCTAAATTCTCCAAGTGTGATTTCTGGTTACGAGAGGTCCAGTTCTTGGGGCACCTCGTTAATCAGAATGGGAGTTTGGTCGATCCGGCCAAGGTTGAGGCTGTCATGAGTTGGGAGGTGCCGAGATCCCCCACCGAGATCAGGAGTTTTCTGGGATTGGCCGACTACTACCGGAGATTTATCAGAGATTTCTCCAAGATTGTCGTTCCTCTCACCAGATTGAACCGGAAGGGCGTTGCTTTTACTTGGGGTCCTGAGCAGCAGACCTGGCTTGAGACCCTTCACCAGAGATTGTGCGAAGCCCCAGTGTTAGCCCTTCCTGAGGGGATGGAGGACTTTGTGGTTTACTGCGATGCGTCTATATCCGGATTGGGTGCAGTGCTTATGCAGAGAGGGCACGTGATAGCATATGCATCGAGGTAGCTGAAGCCTCATGAAATGAGGTACCCAACCCACGATTTAGAGTTGGGGGGCAGTGGTATTCCCCTTCAAGATCTGGCGCCACTATTTGTATGGGGTTCGGTGTACCATATGCACGGACCATAAGAGCTTGAAGTATCTGATGGATCAGCCCAACCTGAATATGCGTCAGAGGAGATGGTTGGATGTGGTAAAAGATTACGACTGTGAGATCTTGTATCATCCGGGCAAGGCTAACGTGGTAGCTGATGCCCTGAGCCGCAGGGCGGAGAATGCCCCGATTCGAGATGTGTGCATGAGGATGACCGTGGTAACTCCGGTATTGGATACCATTTGAGAGGCCCAGGCGGAGGCTATAAGACCAGAGAACCGCAAGAGGGAGCGGGTGATTGGGCAGGTATCCAATTTTGTGACGGATAGCCGAGGGCTTATGACCTTTAGACGGTGGATTTGGGTGCCCTATACAGGCGGAGCACGTAGCATACTGATGGAGGAGGGGCACAGATCAAGATTCTCGATCCATCCCGGGGCCACCAAGATGTATTTGGACCTGAAGAGGGATTACTGCTGGCCTTGTATGAAGAGGGATGTTGTGTGGGTTGTTGAGAGATGCTTGACCTGCCGACGGGTCAAGGCAGAGCACCAGCGTCCGCATGTTCCATTGCAGCCTCTGGAGATTCCCAGTGGAAGTGGGAACAGATCGCTATGGACTTCATTACCAAGTTACCGAGGAAAACACGTGGAGTTGACGCGATTTGGGTGATTGTGGATCGATTGACGAAGAGTGCTCACTTCCTTGCTATTAGTGAGAGCTCTTCTGCAGAGAAGTTAGCCGGGATTTATGTGAAAGAGGTGGTATCTCGGCATGGAGTGCCGATATCGATTGTGTCAGATCGAGACATGCGTTTTACTTCCAGGTTTTGGAAGAAATTTCACGAGGAGCTGGGCACGTGCTTACTTTTCAGTACTGCATAACACACGCAGACGGACGGACAGAGCGAGCGGACAATTCAGATGCTTGAGGATATGTTGCGCGCCTGTGCCGTGGACTTCGGAGGGAGTTGGGACACTTATTTACCCCTGGCTGAATTCTCCTACAACAACAGCCATCACTCGAGCATTGGTATGCCTCCCTTTGAGCTCATGTATGGGAGAAGGTGTAACACTCCCATCTGCCGGGGAGAGGTGGGGCAGAGAGTTATGGGTAGCACCGAGATAGTGCTGAAGACAACCGAGTAGATTCAGCAGGTCAGACAGAGGTTATTGACAGCGTAGAGTCGTCATAAGAGTTACGCGGATAGACGACAATCTGAGCTTGAGTTTCAGGTCGGAGATTTTGTGCTCCTGAAAGTTTCCCCACGGAAAGGGGTGATCCGGTTTAGGAAGCGCGGCAAGTTGGGGCCTCGATATATCGGTCCGTTCAGAGTGACCGCCAGAGTGTGTAAGGTAGCATACCAGTTAGAGCTACCTGCGGAGTTAAGTCAGATCCATAACACCTTTCACGTATCCCAGTTGAGGAAGTGTGTAGCCGACGAAACGGCAGTGGTACCGCTAGAGGACATTTAGGTAGATGCGAGCCTGAATTATATTGAGAGGCCGACCGTGATCTTGGATCGAAAGGTGAAAGTTCTGAGGAACAAGGAAGTTCCCCTGGTTCAGGTCCAGTGGCAGCATCGGCGAGGGTCCGATTTGACTTGGGAGCCGGAGACAGAAATGCGAGAGCAACATCCAGAGTTATTTGTGGAGCATGACTTCGAGGGCGAACTCTGATTCTAGTGGGGGAGAATTGTAACATCCGGATTCCCAGGTATGTTATTTTAAGTATTTATTTTTGAGGATTCATTGACCTACTCGACGAGTTGGCGCTACAACTCGCCGAGTAGAGTCGGGAAGGCCACGTGGGTTTAATGATCTACTCGACGAGTCCGGGAGTAGACTCGCCGAGTAGGCGCTGTGAGTTGAAACCCTAAATCCCCAGGTTTGGGGCCTATATAAGGATAAGTATCGCCTCATTTGCGGCTCTCCATCTGTTTCCTTTCACTGAGAGAACCCCTAATCGCCCCCTTGAGCTTTTGAGAGAGTTTTGAGCCATTGTTTGAGATCTTTGATGCATTTTGGTAGAGGGAAGAAGGATTCCAAGCAAGGATTGTGAAGAGGTTGCTAGATCTGCTGCTCAGACATCCAGGAGCTTCTATTCAAGGTATAAAGTTCGTACCTTTTCTCTTGTATGGATAGATCTCATGGTTTTAGAGTTAGGGCTTCATTTCCATCTTATTTTGGGGACCTTGAAGGTTTTGAGCACCTTCTTAGAAATAGACATCAGATCTGGACATTGTGAGGTCCCTAGAGTCGAAAGTCCCCTACTTTATTCAGCTATGATAGCCCCTTGAATGAGAGACTTCTTCTCAAGCTTGTTCTTGGCATTTTTAGCCCTTTAGTGCCATGCATGAACGTAAAGCTCGAGGCTTTACGTGATATTCAGTCATGGAGAGCTTAGATCTAGAGTGTGAGAGAGTTTTCTGCCTTGAAATCACCTGAATACAAGTTGAGACCGAACGGGCTCACCGAGTTGATGAGCCGACTCGACGAGCCGGTTAGGGTTTGTCCCGATGAACTCGATCATGCGATAGCTCAGCGAGTTAGGGGTTAACTCGACGAGCTGGAACTTCATGAGATTGTTAAGAATTGATGGGACTCGACGAGTCACACGAGTGCACTCGGCGAGTCTGGTCAAATTGGACTATTGACTGGAATTGACTTCTGTCGACTTTAGGGTTGGTCAAATGAGTGGTGTAGTCGAGTATGAGGAGGGTATTAATTAGAGATATTGTCCTTGTGATTAGGCGGAGGCTAGATCGAGGATTCCCGAGCATGAGGCTTTTACTTACTAGCTTACGAGGTGAGTCTTCTCACTATACTTTACCTAGAGTGGAAACTATGTGTGACCAGAGGGTCTTATGTGCTTGCTTGAGTTATGCATGGTTGTGTGATATGTATTGTATGCTATATTATTCGTTGCTTAGACCGGACCGGAGTGTCCAACGAACTATGAGGCCATAGGGTTCTCAATCAGACCGGACCGGAGGGTCCAACGAGCTAGACCAGACCAGAGGGTCCAACGAGCTACGGGACTGGAGGGTCCCGCTGAGACACATAGACCGGAGGGTCTTACAGAGTATAGCCTCGAGTGGCTGAATTGTTGTATGTGGTATTTTGGGAACTCACTAAGCATTCGTGCTTACCGTGTTATGTGTTATGTGTTTCAGGTACCTCAGAGGATCGCGGGAAGGCACCGGCGTGATTGTACACACACACCCTTGTTATAGAGCTATGTTTGTGGATCCTGGATTTGAATATTTGTTTTGAAAACTTGTTGATTCATTTTGAGAAATTAATGATGAGACACATGTTTTATGAGTATTAAAAATGAAAAATTTGGTTGAAAATTTACGTCGTAACAATAGTTGACTTCAACTATGTTCAACGGACTCGAAGAGACTGGGATATCACTGTCCAAGATGAACTTTGTTTCATTTGATGGAGCAATGTTGTGGACATAATAGTCATCAAATTTGACGTCAAAGATTTCGACTATTAGTCTTGTACGCCTTATGAGAACCTTGTAAGGCACTTTGTTGGTTGAGTAACCCAGAAAAATGCCTTCATCCGACTTTGGTGCAAACTTGTTAAGATGATCCTTGTTGTTGATCACAAAACACCTGCACCCAAAAAATGAAAGAATCAGACATTGGGTTTGCGGTTGTTGAGGCCTTCATAGGGAGTCTTGTTTAGGCGTTTACAAATGATTCTTCGATTCTAAACAAAGCATGTAGTTGCCACTGCTTCTTCCAAAAAGTAGAGAGGAAGTTTGGCAAAATTAAGCATCGATCTAGGTGCTTCGACCAATGTACTATTTCTTCTCTATACTACTCCGTTTTGTTGTGGCGTGTAGGGTGCCGAGAAGTTGTGACTGATGCCCCTTGAAACTAAAAAGTTATTTAGGAGTTGATTAGTGAATTCAGTCCCGTTGTCACTTCTTATCCTTCTGAATGGTAGCTTGATTTGGAGCTCTATTTATTTTATGAAGTTGATCATGGTCTGCAGTGTATCTGATTTGAGTCTCAAAAAGAAGACACAAGTGAAGTGAGTAAAGTCATCAACTATGACCAGAATATATTTCTTATGGTGAAGGCTGGCTACGGTTGATGGACTGCAGAGATTAATATGAAGTAGCTCTAAAGGTTCAACTATTGAAGAATCAACATTCAGAGGATGACTACCCTTTGTTTGTTTTCCACACTCACAGGCTGGGCGTAACGTATCATTCTTGTACTTCAAGATTGGTAGTCCATGAACTAACTCTTCGGTGAATAGGTTGTTGATGTATCTGAAGTTGAGGTGAGCAAGTTTGCGGTGCCACAACCAACTCACTTCAGACACTGCCTTTGATAGAAAACACAACTGCGGTTTTCCAATGATCAAGGAGACATCCAAAGGATACGTTGTCCTTTCAGCTTTAGATTTGATCAGGCAAGTGTTCCTGTCATTTATCATTATGTAGCAATATTCACTATCAAATTCAACCCGATGACTAGCTTTGCATAATTGACCCACACTGATCAAGTTATGCTTAAGACCCTCTACATAAGCAACTCTTTGAATAGAGAAGCTCCTCGTAGTTAATACTCCATAACCCCTGATAATTCCATTTGCGTTGTTTCCAAAAGTGACGTGTCCACCATTACAGATTGGCCTAAAATCGAGAAGGTATTCCAACCTTCCAGTCATGTGCAAGGAGCAGGCACTATCGATCAACCATTCTTCTTCTTGTTCCTCCTTGCACATTGCCTACAAAATCAAAGGGTTAGTTTGGGCACCCAAACAAGTTTGGAGCCCTGGGTAACGTGTGATACTTTCTTAACAAATGCATACACGTGAGATTCAGGAACAAGTTTCTTTTCTTGCTTCAGTCCAAGTCTAGGACGTTTTACTCCTTCTGGAAGGTCACAAGTTGGGATTGGACGTGACTCTTGAAGTATATAAAAACCAAACATAAGATTATTTTCATTTAACCAAAAACCATATTTTGTCAATGTTCCAAAAGGTGTAGTTTCGTTCTTGTGTCCCGTCCTTGAATGATGTTTTGCTGGAGTATTCTTGGGATTTGAAAAAGATTTGTCACGTGACCTAGACTTAGGTTTTGAATTGGTGACTAACTGATGTGATTTTGAAAGATTTGGAGTTGGCAAAATACCCTTAAAATTTGGATTTTTTAAGGTATTTTGTGAAAATGACTTGGCCTCTTTTTGATGTTTTGTAGAAGCATTTTAAAAGAGCTTTATTACTGATAGTTCCTTTTTGCATGATCCATCAACTTCAGTAGATTTTGAAAAGTTTTTTGCAGTGACGGGTTTTTCGAAGTTCTTTTTGTTTGAAACTTTGACTGGATTTTTGAAAATTTGTTATTGTAATCAGTTTCCCGCTTTTCACGTCGAGATCTGATCTCCTTTTGTAAAGCCAATTTTGCTTGAACTTTTGATGAGACCACATCAGTGACATTTAACTGAGGTTTTTTGGAATTTTGATGTAATATTCGAGGACTTGACTCATCAGAACTGGACATTTCATGACTTTGAGAACATTGGCCAAATTCAAAATTATTGATTGGCAATTCATGCAAGATAGGCTGAAGAGTGGTTGTGCAATGGAATAGGGTCTGCGGTAGAGAAGATTGGACTACCGCAGAGTAAGTCAAAGATGACTTTTGAATGGGACATGTTTTGGATGACACGGATGAACAGTCAGCGACTAATTCAGGTCCTTCCATGACAATTTCTTCATCAGCAACTGAACTTGATTAAGAGCCTGGACAGATTGTGCCAATAGTGGGTATGAATTCATTTGAATTACCCGAGGATTCAGGAAAAATTCCCTCAATGACACAATTGTTGCTAAGTTCACGAAGTCCACCGAAGTGACATTGGATGTCTTCGGGATACATCTTGTTATTGACTGGATATTGAAAACGTTTATCCGGTGGGACATAGGGACGTTCAACATTGAATCGGGGAGAAAAGGTCTCATTGGTTGAGTACCCATTGGACCATCCCCACTTATACGTATTGTCTACGGTCCCATTGTTAACAAGATTCTCAATAGCTTCACTTTCATTAAAGAGTTTTTCAATTAGAAGATTTAAATGTACAATCTCTTTTCGGGCAAGATCCTGTTGATTCAAAGCAATGGCTAATTGAGTTTCACTTAACATCCTAGCATCTTTTTCTAACAATAAGTCCTTTTCTAACATGGCGACCTTAAGCCTTTTATCTTCTAGTCTTCCTCTTACATGATAAAGCTCTTGGGACGCTATGTTCTTTTCGTCTAGGGCCTTGTTGTAGTCTGAAAGGACGGCAACACAAGTGTCATTAAGTATTTCTAAGTATGGTTCACAATCATGCATATTGTAATTATTAGAATGGATCATAATTTTTACATGCTCGACGATGATGAGGGTGCCATCTTTAGCTATGTAACAGTAATTCCTCTACAAATTCATCGATCCGTCCTCTTCAGTGGTTGCCACCATGGAAATCTTCCCTTTCTTCTTGTTGTTATCAATCTCTTCATCTTCATCTCCCGAGGACCACACTTGATGATCCCTCCTTACTTGAGCAACATAAGCTCTTGCCTTTTCTTTTTCCTCCATTTCCTAGGCCATTCTAAGGTAGAATCCCTTGTCCTTTACCATGTTTGTTTTGCAGTCTTTGGCAAAGTGGTTTTCCTTATGACACTTATGGCAGCCAATAACTCCATCTTTATCTTCGGGAGTGGTACCAGAGTCTGAAGGATTGATGGTCTATGGTAGCTCTTTAGTGTGATGTGCATTCTGTGGCTGAGATGGGTGGTGAGGGTTTCTGGAATATATTAAGTGGTTATTTTGTTGATTGAAGTTGCGATTAAAAGGTGGTTTGGTAAACTGTTGGTTTTTACGAAATGAAGGTGGTGGAGGCTTGTTGAATTGTTGGTTGACTAAGGCAATAGCATTTTGAAACTCTTCTTCGACATCTAGTTCATCATCAGCTTCATACGACTGCGGTGGGCAGTCATATGAGTGTTGTTATGATGACTCTGCAGTGTATGGGTACTGAGGAGTTTTGATTTGTGGAGTTTGAGCCATCAGGGCAAGTGGTCCACCCAGGTCTGCACAATCCTTTAGCACAGTTGATTCTTGTGCTTGAAGTTCTCCATATAACTTAAACAGAGATAGATTATGAATCTTTCTGTCCCCCTGGACAATCATCTTCGTAGTAGACCAGTGTCTTCCCAAACCATTCAGGAATTGCAGGTTTGTTTCATGATTACTTCGAACTGTACCAGCGTTTGATAGCTTTGTGATGATGAGATTGAACCGTCAGAATGAATCGTCAAGACTTTCACCGGGAAGAGATTTAAAATAGTTAAACTCATTGAGAGTTGTGGTGAGTTTTTTGTTCTGAGCTTGTTCAGACCCTTGGTAAACGTTTTTAAGCACATCCCAAATCTCCTTGGCAGACTTGCAGTTGATGATAATGTTAAAATTATTTGGAGCAACACCACATGAGATTTCATAAAATGCTATGGCATATTTCTCCATTTTTTCAAGATCATTATTTGTTGGTCGATTCATGGCAGCCTGAGCTCCTCGTAGTCGTGCCTGAGCACCATTTGCTTGAACATGAGTGAGAATAGGGACATGGGGTCCTTCTTCCACAGACCTCCATACATCTCTACCGAGCCTCTTAAGATACATTTCCATTATTTGAGACCAATGGTGGTATTCATTTGCAACTAGTATTGGAGCTATGTTCGAACCTCCAACACTATTGGAAACGTTTAACGAAAAAGCTTGTGCCATATTTCCTTTGTTTTTTTAAGAATGAGCTTCAGTGGTATAGAAGGCTTTGTAAAATCATAGTTTTGTTTAGAAAGCAACCACTTTGGCTCTGATACCAATTGTTGAGAGAAAAACTTCAACCAACGTTAGTCACAAGATAATATGATGTAGAATAAAAGTTAATCTCAAGGATCTTGTTAGCTCAACAATAATAAGTCAAGAGAGTTAGAAGTCAGATGCGAAAATGTAAAGGAAATATAAATGACAACAAGTTATATCAAATAAACACCAAGTTGATTCATAACAAGGTTTGCTTTCAAACACAAGTTAGTAAATGTCATCAACTTAAGATGAAGAGGAACTCAAATTATCAATTAAGATAGAGATAGATATGAACGATCTTTGTATTTCAATAATAGTTCTGGAAGTGTTTTGAACATGAAGAGCGATGCTCTATTTATAGAGTCCCAAAAAGTTACATGAGAAATAAAAAAATACTAAACTACTGACTACAGTGACCATGCAAGGTTCACTGGACAAAACAAAGTAAACACGCTAAGTCAGTAAAGTAACATAGAAGTCTTCATGCATCATTCATCTCTACGGTAGGTCTTCAGGTATTTGGTTCACAAAAGATAAGATCAATCTTCGGTAGTCATTTCTCTACGGTATCATCAGCAATCCAGGTCTGCGGTTCCTTAGCTAAACAGGGTCACTTTTTGTTTCAACAGCAGGTTTGGGAATTTCAGGAACATTTTGAGAAGACGCCATTGATGAAAGCTTGAATGCTTCAAAGAACAGAGTACAAAGAAAGATCTAAGGAAGACGACAGATAAAGTGAAAAGTGGGAACAGTTAGGATTCAAAATCCTTTTATAGGTTTATTATTCTGGGTCAGGTAGACAGAAAAGCAATGATAAAACCCGAACACGAAATGGGTTGCATTTAATGCGTTGCCAAAAATAGCATCCCTAAAAGCTATTACGCACAAAAGATGGGACGTCCATTTGCACCAAAGAAGAAAAACGTCGTTTCATTTCTGAGTTGACATGCACTTTATAGGAACGTGTGCTAAAGCACGTTTATTGAGAATTAAAGGATAAGTATAAAGAAAAATTATCGATAATATATAAATGAGAAAACGTTTCGGATTTAAAAAAACTTTATGAAAACCTTTGAAATTTTTTTAGAGCTGAGGATCTCGGAATAATTTGATTCTGAAATGAGATGTCATAAGATACTTCGGAAAGAATATGAACACATCATTAGTACATGGTATAGAGTTCAAGATGGCACAATCTTAAACTGAATATCAGAGGTAAAAATGCATGAAGATCTTAGAGGACCAGTTTCAAAGATTTAGATTCCGAGAATATAAGGATAAGAGCTCGGACAAGGATAAAAGATGAACGCACATTACCGTTTTGGATTTGAATTCTGAGATGATCTTCATAACACACTTGATTTTGAAATAAGTTCCGAGATGAGATTAATGCAAAAACACCAATGTAACTATTTTGGTCAGAAACTTCAAAGGACGAGGAAATTTGTACAACTTAAAAACTAGAAGAAGAGGATAGACAAAAAGACACACAAAATGATCCTATATTTTCCGAGAGGAAACGATTCCGAGGTGAAATTAATTTGACTTCGGAATTATTTCACTTTCTGATGTTTCCATCAGAGAGTACAAGTCTCTTGGGAGAATTGTCAATCAGGCATCATCATACCCATTTTATTCAGAAACCCATTAAATTTGGTTTCATCTAATGCCTTAGTAAAGACACCAGTAATTTCATCGTCAGATGGAACAAAAATAAGTTCGATGTTTCCTTTTAAAATATGATCTTTAATGAAATGGTACCGAATATTGATGTGCTTCATCATGGAGTGCTGAATTGGATTGTGAGAAATCGCAATGGCACTTTGAGAATCACAAAAGATTGGAATATGTTGAAATCAATAACCATAGTCCAAAAGCTGAGATTTCATCCAAGGAACTTGCTAAGTGAAACTAGCAGCAACAATGTATTTCGCTTCGGCTGTTGAAAGAGCAATGCAGTTTTGTTTCTTAGATGACCAGCTAACCAATCTTCCACCAAAAATTGAGAACCTCCTGAGGTGCTTTTTCCATCCAGTTGAAGACCTCCATAGTTTGAATCGGAGTATGCCTGAAGAAGGAAACTTTCATTTTCTGGATACCAAATTTCGAGGTTCTTTTTTCCTTTTAGATATCGGAATATTTGCTTGACTGCCAGAAGATGAGACATCTTTAGATTGACCTGAAATATGGCACAAAGGCATGTGGAAAAAATGATGTCCGAACGACTTGCAGTAAGGTAGAGTAGCGATCCAATCATTCCCTTATACTTATTTTGATCAACAACAATACCTGATGGGTCCGAGAAGACCTTGTGGCTGAAACCCATTGGAACATTTGTAGAGGCACAAGTGTCCATTGAATACTTTTTTTAGAAGTTTGGAAATGTATTTCTCCTGGTGAATCAAGATTCCTCTGTTGGTTTGCTTGACTTGGAGTCTGAGGAAGAAACTTAATTCACGATTCATGCTCATATGGAATCGACTAACCATTAACTTGGTGAAATCAGCAACCATCGTTTAATCCGTGGATCCAAAAATGATGTCGCCAACATAAATTTGTACTAACATGAGATGGTTTCCATTTGATCTTCGGAAGAGGGTAGGATCAAGAATTCCTCTTTGAAAACTAGAACACTTTTGAAAATCAGTGAGAGTCTCGGACCAGGCGCGTAGATCTTGCTTGTGGCCTTAAACAGCTTTTTGGAGTTTTTAACAATAGTTCAGATACGAAAGATTGACAAAACCAGGGGGCTATTGAAGATACACTTAGGTATCCAGATCACCGTTGAGAAAAGCACTTTTAAAGTCCATTTGGTAAACTTTAAAGCCTTTGTGAGCTGTATAAGCAAAAAATATTCGGATGGCTTCAAGATGAGTAACAGGAGCGAAAGTCTCGTCGTAATCGAGTCCTTCGATCTGAGTGAATCCTTTGTCCACCAATCTTGCTTTGTTTCTGATAATAACTACAGCGTCATCGAGCTTGTTTCGGAAGACCCATCTTGTGCCAACAATAGGGTGATCCTGACGAGGACGGATGAGAGTCCACACTTCATTTTTGTTAAATTATGCTAACTCTTCTTGCATGGCTCTAATCCAGTCATCATGTTCTACAGCTTCCTTGATGGATTTTGGTTCAACCATTGAAATTAATGTCGAGAAGTGACACTTATTTTGGATGTTGGTATCCGAACGAGTTTGAACACCAGCGTTGAGATTTCTGATGACTTGACTTGGAGGATGATCCTTTTTCCAGACGTGTAATCTCGGAAGTTCTTGTGCAGTAGATGATCTGATACAACAATGGGGTTGTTTTGCTCCTCGTGAACAATTTGAATTTGAGGATGATGCTCCCTCTTAACTTCTGAACTGGATATATCGACGTCGTCATCGTTCGGAAAGTCAAAGAAGTTAACATCATCTTCGTTGTTGTTCGGAATAGGATCAAATTTAGCGAATTGATCTGCTACATCTTGAAATCCATCAACATTTGATTCAAGGGAAGGATGACCATTCTCCCCCTCAACCTGATAAGGTTGAAATGGATCAGAATCAAATGGAGGAAAGGGAGATGTTGGAACACAATCATTTTGAGAAATTGGAGCTGCAGTTGGTGAGCACAGTCTTGATCGAGATTCCGAGTCAAGAGTAGTTTCTAAAGGTCCGAACAAGCTTTCAAAGCCTACTTCATAGATGATTTGGGAATTCGGATATCCTAGAGGTTAAGCATCGAACTCCACGATGTGAGTTGTAACATGAGTTGGACCAGAATTCTGAACAAAGTTGACATCAAAAGTGATATCAAAGCTTTCTTCAAGTACACGAGTTCGACGATTCAGAACTTTGTAGGCTTTGGATTTGGCTGAGTATCCCAAAAAGATTGCTTCATCGGCTTTGGGTTGAAATTTGGTGAGTTGATCACGATTGTTTTTGATAAAGCATCTGCAACTGAAAACATGTAAGAACGCTATACTCGGCTTGCTACCATTAATGGCTTCATACAGTGTCATGTTAAGACGACGATTAATGATACTTTGGTTTTGAGTGAAGCAAGCAGTGGACATAGCTTCTGACCAAAGATAAAGAGGAAGATTTGCAAAGTTCAACATTTATCGAGATGCTTCAATAAGAGTTCGGTTTCTTCTTTCAACCATGTAGTTTTGTTGAGGAGTGTAGGGAGTAGAGAAATTGTGGTCGATGCCTTTGTTGGAGAGGAATTTCTCAATGGTGACATTGCTGAATTATGGGCCATTGTCACTTCAGATTCTTCTAACATGAAGTTTGAAAAGAACTTCAATTCTGTAACATCCCAACCGTCAGGTATTATTAATTTTTCCATTTAGACTTCATGTTTAAGGTCTACTCGACGAGTTGGCGCTATGACTCGTCGAGTAGCAGCGGGCCAGGACACGTCAATTAATGAGTGACTCGTCGAGTCGGCATGAAGGACTCGATGAGTAGGAGCTGGCAGTGGAAACGCTATGACTCGTCGAGTAGCAGCGGGCCAGGACCGTGTTGGTGATCCGGGAGTTGAGCTTCTAGTTTCAGACGACAGTTGCGAGGTGAGTTATCCTCACTATACTAAGGGGTCTAAGGCACCAAGGCCGGCCCATTGGTTATGTTATTTTAGCAGTATTAGATGTTGAATATGAGTTAGTGTTGCATGCTAGTGGTTATGTTAGTTAGGTAGATCTGTAGGACTACCTGTGTTGTTATATGAATATTTGCATGCTCAGTAGTTATGTTATATGTGGATATGTTATGTGGGATGGGTTGAGGTGATACTGCTCCGTGCGGTAACCAACAAACCTGGGAGTATTCCAGATATGACCTGAGGGGCCGGTAGGCATTCCAGACTCATACTGAGGACTCGGGAGTATTCCAGATATGAGCTGAGGGCCCGGTAGGCATTCCAGACTCATACTGAGGACTCGGGAGCATTCCAGATACGAGCTGAGGGCCCAGTAGGCATTCCAGACTCATACTGAGGGCTCGATGGTATTCCAGATACGAGCTGAGGGCCCGGTAGGCATTCTAGACTCATACTGAGGGCCCAGGGGTAATCCAGCTTGTAAAGCTGTGGACCCATTGCATGCTGTTCCATTTGTTATGATATGTTTATGTGGACTGTATGTGTATCGGTATTTTGGGGGAAACTCACTAAGCTCTCGGGCTTACAGTTTTAGTTTGTTGTTTCAGGTACATCAGGGGATCGCGGCAAGGCGAAGGCGTGATCGTACAGCTCCTCATGTTTTGTCTATGTTTCTGGGAAAACTCTAATATTATACATTTTGAAAACAAAGTTGTAATGATTGTTAATGGTTTGAAATGTTTTTTTAAGTTTAAATTGGTTTGAATTTTTGGGTGTTACAAATTCCTTTGAAGAAATTAATAAGTTTCGAGGTTGTTCCAGATTTAAGCCTAAGGAAGAAGACCCAGGTGAATCTAGTGTATTCATCAACAATCACAAGAATGTACTTTTTGTGATGCATACTTTCTATGGTGGAGGGTCCACAAAAATCAATATGAAGAAGTTCTAATGGTTCCGAAATTGACTTTTCAATGATTACGGGATGACCTTTCTTGGATTGCTTCCCACATTCACATGCAGCACAAAGATGATCATTTTCGAATTTGAGGAGTGGCAGACCTCGAACCATTTCACCAGAAACAAGTTCATTCATGTATCCGAAGTTGAGGTAAGTGACCCTCCGATGCCAGAACCAACAAACGTCAGGAACGACATTTGAGAGAAGACAAAGTTGAGGCTTTCCGATGATCATGTTGATGTCTAATAGATACATGTTTTTGTTGCGATCTAATTTGATTAGACATTCTTTCCGATCTTCTGTCATGATGTAGCTACGCTTTTTGCAGAATTTATCTCTTCGATTTGCATTAATGAGTTGAGCTACACTAACCAGGTTGTGTTTGAGATCAGATACATACGTCACATTGGATACATAGAAATTGTCGTTGGTCAGGATGCTCTAACCTCGAATTTGTGAATTTGAGTTGTTTCCATATGTCACGTAACCACCGTTAGGAGCGAGCTTAAGATCACGCAAAAATTCTTTATGCCCAGTCATGTGCATGGAACAAACACTATCAGTATACCATGTTGTATCTTGTTTTGAAGCACAAAGTGCCTACAAAATCAATGAGTTTTGGAGTTTTTAGGCTCCGAGTTAGGTTTAGGGACTTTAGAAATGGCTTTGGACTTGGATTGTGACTTTTGAGCAACTGGCATCTCGGAGGGCTTGTTCCGAGATACTTTGGGAAAGAAGCAGAATGCCATTGTCTTTTCATTTATCCAAAAATCGTATTCAACCAAAGTTTGTTTGGATATTGCTTTTCTCGAACCAACAGGCTTTTGAGATGTTCTAGGAATCACTATGTTGACAGAAGTTACAGATGCCTTTTCAACCGTTTTTACTTTCCACTCAAAATTTTGTTTTGAAGCTTTTAAGGATTTTCTGAACAACATTGTTCTTACCAACCTGTTCTTTGCTTGTTTCTTTTGAAAGCACATTTGATTTCGGAAATTGTTTTGGTTTGAAAATTGTGCCATCAGATTTAGCAATAAACGCAGAAGAAATTGTTCGAGGAGAGTCAGTTTTCACAGAAGTAGTCTCAACAGTAACCTTTTTCGGATTAGGACTGACAACCGAACTAGGAGGATTGTATGGCCTCTTAAGAATCTTAACAGGCATAAAGGTATTGTGGTTCCTAGTGGCTGGACTAACTGTTCGAGCCACTTTCTTTTCGGATTTCTCAATGAATGTGGAATTTTGCCTTGACCTAATTGATGGGTTTTGAGCATTCTAACACACCTACGGTGTACATGCAACCCTAGAAACCTTGGATCTATGTTTTACTATGATACATGCAAATTTGATTTCCAAGGTTCATAACCTATCTAGCATAGCATGGGGAACTTTTAAACATAAATGTTAGTTGTAGAACATACCTTATGTTGTTTGGATTCCATGAAAACCTTGTGAGCCTAGCACCTCAAGTGTGATGCCTCAAATGTCTCACACAACACCACAATACTTGGAATAACCTTGAGAGAAGTTCACTAACACCTCAAAATCGGCTAGCCCTCTTCCTTGCTTGTACAAGTGCCGATTTTTCAAGTCTAGGGGTCTTTATATAGTTGTGGCACAAGTAGGGTTACACCATGTAAACCCTAATTGTCATGGCTTTCCATATTCCATGATCCATTGGTTTGTAACCTCCATGGACTATCCATGGAGCACCTTATGGGTTTTAGCCCAATCCATACAAACCATGGATCATTAGCCCACTATACAAGAATAGATGATTTACACAATCAACCCCATATATTTAATTAGTCTCTTTTTGATCACTTAATTAATTCCAAATTAATTCTTTGATCAATACTAATTAAATAATATTATTAATATATTAGAACTTATAATATATTAATAAACGTTAAGTGTCCTTTCTCTCATTTTGGTCTATCCAAGCATTGTAATGTCATGCAACCCAAATGGACCATGCCGGGTCGGGTCAAGTACATACCATATATAGTTATGGACGTAGACACTATATCCAACAGTCTCCCACTTGGATAAGTCTAATAACTATAACTGCAAGTATGACTTCAGGAACCGATCAGCAATTGTAGCTCTTTCAAGGTCTCGTAGAACTGAGATGATGATGATATGCCATTTAAGATAAGTGATCATATAATCCTCTGTTCTCAAGATACCAGCCGAACAAATACATGGAACATGGTCTTACTTATTGTCCAGCATTTGTTTCTCGATCTCTGATATGTTTGACATAGAACTAAATTGAACACATCAATTAGGTTCTGACCGGGCCCGGTATATAGGTCAAAACAAAATCATCGAGGGGCCCAGATATCGCTTCTAATCCTAGAAGGAACAGATAAACTTCGACTCATATGCTTGTACTGACTACTTGTTGAATTATGCACAAAATCACGTTTTATAACATCGAGTTACCAATGCGTTTTCGTACAATCAATGTATAACCAACTCATAGTCAACAACTCATATCTCTAGGTTTGAAGATTTATATGATATTACCATCTCACGATCACTCGAGATAAATTCCATGAAGTAATACAAGTGAGCATGGGTTGTGTCCAATACTCATGCCTTATGAGCACTCATGAATGTTGCAGCAGCCATTGCTATGTCTAATATACCTTAGACAATCTACAAACCCAATTCATGACAGTCTTAATTCAATACCTACTTCCAAAGTATGACTGACTGTGGAGAGTTTGAATAATATAATTATTCTGGAAGTCAAAACATGCAAAGTTGAAACAATAGTAAACGATTAATCATAAGATAGTAACACTTTACTCATAAATAAACAACAACTTTTATTTAATCATAAAATGTCAATTACATTTTACAAGTTTCAAAACTATCTAATTATTAAAAATAATATCATCCTTCAGCCCGATGCGCCTCGCATGCTGTAAATGCTTAACCATACTCAGTCCCTTCGTGAGGGGATCTGCTGGGTTCTCATCTGATGATACCCTATTTGCCACGAGGAGTCCTTCTTCTAATCGATGTCTAATGAAATTGTATTTTCTGTCAATGTGTCTGGATCTCCCGTGATCCCTTGGTTCCTTAGCTAAAGCAACCACACTTTTGCTGTCACAGAAAATTTCCATTGGCTCTTTTATAGTTGGTACAACTCCAAGGTCTCCAATGAAGTTCTTTATCCATATCGTTTCTTTTGCTGCCTCGCTTGCTGCTATATACTCTGATTCGCAAGTTGAATAAGATACCGTCTCCTGCTTGGAACTTTTCCAAGTAATTGCTCCTCCATTTAGGATAAAGACCCAGCCTAACTGAGAGCGGGAATTATCCCTATCAGTCTGAAAGCTAACATCGCTATACCCTGCCACTCTCAAGTCATCACTGCCACCAAGGGTAAGGACCCAGTCCTTAGTCCTTCGTAGATACTTGAGAATGTTCTTTACCGCAGTCTAGTGAGCCTTGCCAGGGTTCCCTTGATATTTACTGACCATGCTCAAGGCAAAGACCACATCAGGGCGAGTACAAGTCATAGCATACATGATTGAGCCCACATCGGAAGCTTATGGTACATGACTCATCTCAGTTATTTTAGCCTCTGTACTCGGACTCTGAGTCTTACTCAGTTTGGCGTTACTTTGGATCGGTAATTCCCCTTTCTTGGAATCCAGCATACTGAACCTCTTCAGCACCTTATCCAAGTAAGTACTCTGACTAAGTCCAATTAGTCTCTTACTCCTGTCTCTCAATATCCTTATCCCTAGGATATAGGAAGCTTCTCCAAGGTCCTTCATAGCGAAACACTTCCCAAGCCAGGACTTAACCTCCTGCAAGGTTGGGATGTCATTTCCTATTAGTAGTATGTCATCCACATACAACACCAAAAAGCTAACTATACTCCCACTAGCCCTAACATATACACAAGACTCATCCTCACTCATCGAAAAGCCAAACTCTTTGACTTTCTCATCGAAGCAAAGATTCCATCTGCGAGGTGCTTGCTTTAATCCATAGATGGATTTTTCAAGCTTACACACTCTATTGGGGTACTCTGCATTGACAAAACCCTATGGATGACTCATGTAAACATCCTCAGCCAACTTTCCTTTAAGGAAATCGGTTTTGACATCCATTTTCCATATTTCATAGTCATGAAATGCAGCAATGGCTAGCATAACCCTAATAGACTTAATCTTTGCTACTGGTGAAAAGGTCTCATCATAATCAACTTCCGGAGTTTGTGAAAAGCCCTTTGCAACCAGTCGCGCCTTATAAGTGTGTACATTACCATCCATGTCGGTCTTCTTCTTGAAGATCCATTTGCACCCAAATGTATTTCGACCTGGTACATTGTCAACCAAGTTCCAAACTTGATTGTCATACATGGACTGTATCTCGTTGTCCATAGCCTCTTTCGATTTAGCAGCCTCAGGGCCTGCCATGGCTTACGTGTAGCTGTTAGGTTCATCCTGACTTACCACTGTACTATCACTGATAAGCGTATCACCTCCCGTAATAATATGGAAACCATAGTAATGCTCAGGTGCATTCCTAACTCTCGTGGAACGCCTCAGCGGTATGGGCTCGTCAGTAGGATCAACAGGAGTTTCATCCTCAGGTTGATTGCTCGGGTTTGAGGTTCCTTCACCACTTTACTCTTGAATTTCTTCAAGATCGATTTGCCTCCCACTGTTTCCTTGGCTTATAAACCCTCTCTCACGAAATACTCCTCTCCTTGCTACAAAGACCACATTATCACTGGGTCTGTAGAAGAGGTAACCAAAGGATCTCTATGGGTAGCCGATGAAAATACACCTCTCACTTCGAGGTTCGAGCTTATCGTGAGTCTCGCGCCTCACGAAAGCCTCGCAACCCCAAATATTGATGTGATCTAGATTGGGAACTTTTCCAGTCCACATCTCATGAGGTGTTTTGGCAACCTTTTTAGTAGGGACTAGATTCAGGATATGGGCGGCAGTCTCTAAGGCATACCCCAGAATGAGATTGGTAACGAAGCTCGACTCATCATGGAACGAACCATGTCCAACAAGGTTCGATTGCGCCTCTCAGCCACACCATTCAACTATGGTGTCCTAGGAGGTGTTAATTGTGAGACACTCCCACATTCCGTAAGATAGTCAAGGAACTCGAAACTAAGATACTCTCCTCCCCGATCGGATCGGAGCATCTTGATGTTCCTGCCCAGTTGATTCTCCACTTCCTGCTTAAACTCTTTGAACTTTTCAAAGGTTTCTGACTTATACTTGATTAAGTAGATATATCCATATCTACTATAATCATCAGTAAAAGTCACATAATAGCGATTAGCATCTCTTGTGGCGGTTTTGAAGGGTCCACACACATCAGTGTGTATGAGGTCCAACAAACCCTCACCCCTATCACAAGTACCAGTGAAGGGTGACTTTGTCATTTTTCCAAGTAAACAAGACTCGCAACTATCATCCGAATTTAGCTCAAATGATTCCAAAACTCCATCCTTTTGGAGTTGGCCCATGCGTTTCTTGTTAACATGTCCAAGAAGACAATGCCACAAGTATGCTTTATCTAAAATATTTGAAGAATCAATACACAAAACATTATGTCCTAGATTATCTACAACATTCACAGCTTCATATACACCATCACAAGGTAATTCTTTAAAGTAAAATACATCATTGTAATAAACATTAATAGCACCATTATCATTATCAAATGAAAAAGTAAACCCTTGTTTGTACAAGCCATGAAAGGAAATAATATTTCTCGCCATTTCAGACAAGTAACAACATTTATTCAAATCTAACATTAACCCATTATTAAGCAATAAAGAATAAACTCATATCTTGGTAACAAGTGATGCTTTCCTATTCCCCATGATTAAGTTTTTCTTCCAATGCTCCACTTTCTCACTTCTTCTTAGGCCCTGCAAATCAGTACAAATGTGAATACCACAACCTGTATCAAGCACCCAAGAGTTAGTATTCAATGAGTTATTAGACAATATAGTGTAAATACATGCATGTGTGGGTTTAACTTTTCCATCCTTTACATCCTGCAAGTATTTGGGGCAGCTTCGCTTCCAGTTCCACTTTTCATGGCAGTAGAAGCATTGTGCTTCCTTTGGGTTTGAAGAAGGAGGAATGGAACCTTTATTGGTTCCACTTGAAGAGGAGCCATCAAGAGACTTTCCCTTGGTACCCTTCGAAGGGGTCTTCCTCTTCTTCCCATTTCCCTGCCCAATTGCTAAGACAGGAGCAGTAGTAGAAGTAGAAGTAACAACTGATTTACTTTTAAGAGCACTTTCAGCGGTCCTTAAAAGTCCTTGAAGCTTACTCAGTGTGACTTCCTCCTTGTTCATATGATAAGTCATACGAAACTGATCATAACTTGGAGGTAAGGAATGGAGAATGATGTCAATCTCCATGTCCTCAGGGAAGGCCACATTAAGCTTCAATAATCGGTCCACGAACCTTTGCATTTTCTGCAAGTGACCGGTGAGGGATTCTCCCTCCTTCATCCTAGCTGTTATCATGGAGGAAATGATTTCATACCTTTCCTGACGAGCACTCTGATGGTACCTATCCATCAAATCCTGGTGCATCTCAAAAGGGTAGAAATCTTCATAGGTTTTCTGGACTTCTGCTGTCATTATGGCCAACATGATGCAAGACACCTTAGTGGCATCTTTCTCATGGGTAGTGTACTCAGCAATCTCCTCAGGAGTAGCAATTGACTCATCGATAACCTTTAGCTCCTTATCGAGGACATACTCTTTGCCCTCATAACAAGTAATCATTTTGATGTTCCTAATCCATTCATTGAAATTGGAACCATCAAAAGTGACTTTCCCGCACAAGTTTATTAGGGAAAAGGAGCCCGTAGGGTTTGAGCCAGTAGCAGTGTTGGAAGACATCTGAAAGAAAGAAAGACAAGTTTTATTAGATAAAGAGTCCTTAATAAGTCACCCAAAATGAAATATTAAGGCTAGGACCCAACAAACTATTTATAGTTGGAAGAGGGATGCCGTAATCCAAGCTATAAAATATTTGAAGGTAAGTAAATGACGATTTACCAATTTCCACCACAAAAACGAAATAGATTATTAAGTTTTATTGGATTTGAAATTCCTAGATCTTTTGAGATACATTGAACTTTCAATTGCATGTTTTAATCTCGATTGTGCCCTCTCAAGTTTGTGACTGGGATGCTGAGGATCACAAACAAGGTGTGAATAACCATGCAAATTGACTTGGTACCCTTAACTTTTATCACCTAATCGATGTGCCGGTTAACGACACACGCTCCACCGATCTATGATAAAATTAAGTTACCCTTTGCCACTCTTACCAGTCCTTGTTAGTGTGCCGGTTAACCACACCCACTCCACTAACGCCTTGGTAAGGTACAAAGTGTAATTTCATGGGTTAGCACCTATTTCACATTTTTCCTAAAGTAATTAAGATTGGGAATTATTAAGGTATAGTTACTTTATAATTTCATTATACTTTTAATGAGCATTAAGGTCCTATCCTACCCGTTCGGCTAACGACCCTCCACCAGTCAAGGAAGCGGTGGGTGAGAGTGGACACCCATTAAGCTGTCATTTTATAGGCAACAACCTTATACCCCTCTTATAGACCGGCTCCGTGAATGAGGCCTACTAACGGTAAGACTGACTTATTCTTATACATATCTATATATTTAAACTTTTAATATAATAATAGTATAAGGGTTGAATTTTAAACTTTTAAAACTCTAAGGTTCAATTTGGAAATTAAAGTATTAGGGTGTAAGACTTTACAAATTCCAAAACTTGAGAGCAAGTATTGAAACTATTCAAGACTTTTCATTTCATAACTTATGAGTTTAATGGTCCATTAAAATGAAGACTCTTTATTTTATGTAACCTCTTATTCTTTAATGAAACTTTTAAAGAAGTGACTTTTGGTTATCCATAACTTGAGGACAAGTTATGGACTCCATCATTCGACATTAAGATCAAGAATCATATTAACAAGCAAGTTACACATAATTCCTATGATCTTCTAAAACTCATAAGAACATGAACATTCATATCAAAATTTCAAGAATCATATTAACACATATAAAACATGGAATTTTGATATTAGCCATTGTAAATGGATTAGCATAAGCATCACACCATCTAAAACAAGTTTTAAAACACCAAAACAGTTTAGGGTAATGTTTCTAGTCCATTTCCAGCAGCAAAGCTCGAAAATCTGCATTCAGGGGCTCCTACTCGTCGAGTGCAAGAACCTACTCGACGAGTAGGATGAATTAACTCATGGACTCGTCGAGTCTCCCATGGAATCGGTGGGTTCATGCTGCAGAATGCAGAAAACTGAGTTTTTTCAACAAGTTTGCATCCAGTATCAAACAAACAAGCCTAGGCTCTGATACCACTGATGGGTTTTGAGCATTCTAACACTCATATGGTGTACATGCAACCCTAGAAACCTTGGATCTATGTTTTACTATGATACATGCAAATTTGATTTCCAAGGTTCATAACCTATCTAGCATAGCATGGGAAACTTTTAAACATAAATGCTAGTTGTAGAACATACCTTATGTTGTGTGGATTCCTTGAAAACCTTGTGAGCCTAGCACCTCAAGTGTGATGCCTCAAATGTCTCACACAACACCACAATACTTTGAATAACCTTGAGAGAAATTCACTAACACCTCAAAATCGGCTAGCCCTCTTCCTTGCTTGTATAAGTGCCGATTTTGCTAGTCTAGGGGTCTTTATATAGTAGTGGCACAAGTAGGGTTACACCATGTCAACCCTAATTGTCATGGCTTTCCATATTCTATGATCCATGGGTTTGTAACCTCCATGGACTATCCATGGAGCACCTTATGGGTTTTAGCCCAATCCATACAAACCATGGATCATTAGCCCACTATACAAGAATAGATGATTTACACAATCAACCTCATATATTTAATTAGTCTCTTTTTAATTACTTAATTAATTCCAAATTAATTCTTTGATCAATACTAATTAAATAATATTATTAATATATTAGAACTTATAATATATTAATAAACCTTAAGTGTCCTTTCTCTCATTTTGGTCTATCCAAGCATTGCAATGCCATGCAACCCAAATGAACCATGACGGGTCGGGTCAAGTACATACCAGATATAATTATGGACTTAGACACTATATCCAATACTAATATCTTTCTTAAGGGCATTTTTGGCTTCAATCTTAGGATGAAAAATGTCTTTCTTATTCAACAAAGGTTTCTTTTGAGAGTCAGATGATGACTTGGAAGTTTGTCCAGATGATGGATTTTCAAACGTAGGTGTAATTGGCACTAGATTTGTTTTCGAAATCACTTCAGAGTTAGAGATACAAGAGTCAGATGAATCATCACACACAATTTCTTCATCCGCGTTACTATCAAATGATGCGCAAACGAAGTCGGATTTGTTAGAGTCATGTCCAATTGTCTCGGGAATTATTTCCTCAACAACACAATTGTTAAGAGGATCAGAGTTTGGAATTAGAACTCCAGTACAGATGATATAAGGGAATGAATCTGAAGACTGATTCGGGTCCAGGGGTATCAGAGGTGTAAGAGGTGTGGAATCAAGACATTTGACAATGATATGTTGGAACTCAGGAATTAGAGATTGGAACTGGTCCGAAGTCTCAGGAAGGGGTGACAGTGGTGACACAGGGGTATCCGAATGAGTGCGGTTCGAAGCATCTCCCATAAATGTTATATTTTGCAACTCCTTCAAGTGACGAGCAACATGTTTCGGAAACTCCCTTCAAAGGCATGGTGCTTTGGACCATGTATGACGAAAATTAAGTGTCATCCGTTCATTTGCTTCAAGAATATCAATTGAGAGATGCAAAGCATCATTTTTAGCATTAAGACGTTTGTAATCAGAAACTAAGAAATTCCTTTCACAAAAAGTGATTTCACATTTGTCTTTTAAAATGATACATTCACCGTTAGACATTACAAGCTCTCTTTCTAGTGATTCTATCTTAAGCTTGCGATCTTCAAATCGTAATCTAAGGTGAGTCAGTTCACTCTCTAGCTTCTCACTTACTTCTATGGCAGACTCATAGGATTTATGAATGATAGTGATATCTGATTGGATCTGGGTTGGATATGGTTCACAAGTAGATAAATCAAAATTAATTTCAGTGCTCATAGATCTTACCTGCTGGACGATGCTTCTGTCTGGTGGATCATTAGTTGCCATATAGCAAAATTTTGGCTCAGCATCTTCATCGTCTTCTTCTAAACCTGAAGACCAATATCCTTCATCACATTCAATTGACTGTCTTTCCATAAGACACATATTCCTTCTTGGTCTCACTTCATCCTCATCTCCATATGACCAGTACCCTTCAACATCTCTTGACGCAGTAGTAACAAAAGCTTTCTCACTTGCTGCCAACTCTTCGGATCTGCGAGCATAGTATGTAGAATCTTTTACCTTCGATTCTGAGAGGTTTCAGCCAAACAGTCTTTGGCAAAATGGTTACCAAGAGCACACTTATGACAAACTATCTTGGGTTTTTCTGACTTCGTAATTTCATGGGATTCTGAGGAGTGATTTGAGATGTTGGTTCGGTATGCAGGTGGGTTCTATGAAGGTTTAGGAAATGGTTGAGGATTATTTTGATAAGCGGGTTGAAATCGGTTATGATAAGGTTTATGACTGGGATTCTAGGGACGTTTGTACTTCATGGAAAACCGTGCAAACTCCTGTTGAAAGTGACGTTCGGACTCGGTTGGATCGAGATCATGATTTTCTGAATGGTTCGGAACAGCTAGAGTAGGAAATTTTGGTTGAATAAGAGAAATAGGTGGAATAGTTCCGAAAGGATCTGACACAGATGGGTTCGGAATTAGTAGGTTAACACAAATAACCAAGGCAAGACGACCTCCTGACAATTCTCTTAAATTTTGAGCAATGTTCGATTCGTGGCCTTGTAGTTCGTCAAAAAGTTGATAAAGCTTCAGCTTCTTCGGAGATCCGTTACTCTGAAGACATGACTTGACGTTCCCCCAACCTTTTCCGAGGCTATTGATAAACTTCAGATTGTACTCAAGAGGAGTTCTGATTATACCATGTGCAATCATATTGTTCACAACAATTTGGTACCTATTTGAATCCGAGGCTACATATTTACCTGGAGTAGCAGTGAAGGTATCAAAATCGTTGACAACCAAAGCTGAACGCTTATCCTTCATGTTTCCGGACCCTTCAAACAAGTCCTGAAGAGTTTCCCAAATCTCTTTTGCATATTTGCACAACTTAATGTGCTCAAAAAGAGACGGATGAACACCAAACACCATTTCGTAAAATGCAACTTCATCTGCTTGCAACTTCTATGTCTGTAGCAGTGAGAGGTGTTAAACATTGTTCTTCTTGGCCCATGAGAGTAGCAACATCATCTCTCACCGTTTGTCTCACTGGAACATGAGGAACTTCTTTCACAGGCCTCCATATTGCGTCACCTTTTTCCTTACCAAGTAAAAATCTTTCCATCCTAACTTTCCAATGATCATACTCTTCAACAACTAGCAATGGGGCACGAGAAGGGCAACCCACGCTATTTGCTATTTGCATCGAATACATTTGTTGAGTTTGATTAGGAGTAGCCATTGCATCGAATGCATTTGTTGAGTTTGATTAGGAGCATCCATTGAAGTTAAAGTATTGGAGAAGAAGCGGTATATAGAAGAACTTTTATCCTGAACACAGAAATGATTGAGATACCAAGGTAATCTCAGATCAACTATAATCTATTCTTATAGATTCAAAGGATAGCCACTCAAACTCTGATACCAATTGTGAGTACAAGATTGAGTGCGCGGACAAGGTTTGAAAACTCAAACCTTGAATTAACTTTTAAGATCATTGTCTGCTACTAATATGTTGGTCAAGTCAAGTTTGGTAAACCAGTCAAGACTTGAAGATGATGTTCAACAATGTGTTCATCAAAATATTTAAGTAAGTAAAATGAGTATGAAGTAAGTAAAGACAATTTAAGAGCAAGTAGAATGTAAGTGATAGAGATTTGACTTGCAAGGGAGTTGATAATTGATGTGAAGAGAATAATTATGTTTCTTACTTACAAACCATGAATCATCATCTCCTTAAATAGTAAAGGAGAGACACAGTATAAACCGAGAACATTCTATGGACTAGATAATACTAAGTGTTTGACAAATCTGACACTTAAAAGATTTACTGATTTGGTCCTAAGAACTGTTCACTCAGTAAAAAGACAAAAAGCATTTAATGCCTGTACAAACTCCAACACATCAACAGACTAATTTCGGAACAGTCTCCATCTCGGAACATGATAGACTTCAGAACTCTTCACATCTCGCACTGAGGATTGACTTCGGATCTGGTTTGGCTCAGATTGCTAGAGGTTCACTTTTTATGCATTAACAGATCCGAGACGATGATTTCTGAAATGAAGATCAGTCTGAAGTAGAAGACACGTCTGAGATGCATCTTAGAGGTAGAGTGTTTCTAAGTCTGTAATTTGCATCTATTGTTCTAAGTACTATTTTGTCCTATTCTTTTTGTTTGTTAGTGTAGTACATGAGACAAGATCAACAGAAGCGACTGTGTCAGTATGTTGATCTTCAGATGTCTTCTAGTCCATACACTTTATCAGATTTGTCTTTTAGTCACTCCTTGTCTTTTTAAGGAGTTGTAACCTTTGTGTTAAGCACATATGAGTGCAACATAAACCTTTCTCATCAATATTAAGAATCATTCAGTCAATTATTCTCTCTAACATTCTTATTGTTCTTAAATCTCTTTACATTGTTCATACTTATTATTTATTCACTTTGAGCACTTTGTGTGAACTTCTTAATTCCAAGACAAGATTGGTTTACCTTGACTGGATCATTATTATTAGCAGACATTGATCTTAATTTAATTCAAGGTTTGAGTTTTCAAACCTTGTCCGCGTAGATCTTTGACCCCACACGTTCGAAGAACAACGGTTTTCAAATGCGGAAAAAGTTGAATTCAAAGCAAATGAATCAACAAATGAAAACGTGAAAGAAATTCATCAAACAATTTGAAGATTCATCCTCTATAACAATTGAAGAGTCAAGAATTCAATCAAGTATCGATTTCAAACATAAAAATGAATATGCGAAGTAAATAAATATGTTTAAGCTCTCATTATCTGGAAGGCAAGCACAGTTACAAGTGTGAGAAATGAGGTAGGAAAAGCGTCCCAATAACCTATGTTGCAGCACTATTTGTAGTGCTATCAACATATACACAATATAGTATGAGACTTCGACATTAATTACACAAACTAAATGCTCATAGAAATACATAAATATATCGAAGTTATGTAAACTTCGATATAGACAACTACACTACACTTTGACATCCCAATATAAGACTTTGCATAAGAATAATTTCGCAACTTATGAACTCTATAGAATTTAATGTTGAAAAATATTCAAGAACAGTTTTATCATGAGCCAAAAACAAAAATAAATAAATAAATAAAAATTTGTCAAATGCGGATTTTTTCGGGAAAAAAAGAAAGTTGTGAATTTTTTCAAAAAATAAAAGTTAAGGTTTTCAGGGAAAATTTTGTAAAATTGGAAAACTGGAGGTAAATTTGCTAAAATAGTCAATAAAAAAAAGAAACAATGTAAGTATTTTTTAAAAGTTTTAATCAAAAGAATGAAAATATACGGGTTTTTTTTTTTTTTTTTTTTTATTACAATTAAGCAACTTTTTATTAGCAAGTGATATCTAGTCTAGCTGGGTTGATGCACCAGGTTTTATACTCATGTGAGTTGTAAGGTTGGGAGTTCGATTCTCTTAAACTACCTCTTATGGTAGCACACATGGAGAAATTTTTTCTGTAAATCCTTATTAGCGTTGAATTTGCCCTTTAAAAGAGCTCGAACCCGAGATGCTTGTTGAAATATTACAAGTAAACTCAATTTAATTCATTCGCCGTTTAAAAAAAAAACAACTTTTGATTCATATTTTTGACGATTCAAATTAGAAGAACTCATCCGAATCCAAACAATAAGTCGGTTCACCTTAATCCAAATATATCAAACCCACTTAACATGAAATTCGAATTCAAATGGATTGGGTGGTGAATGATTTGACCCAATTAGTGAACAAAGTTGACTATCTCCTTATATTAATAAAAAAATAGTTGTTTCGTTATATGTCACCATATTAAGTTTTTTAATTAATTTCATGTCACTCGTCAATTTATTGATTCTTCATTTTAATTTTTAAATTTTAAATTTCTCATTCTATTTACATTAAATTAATAACATTAGAATAAAAAATAAAATTAAATTAATATAAATTATAAGATAATATAATTTCATATATTTATTTGAATCAACGATTAAATTTTATATAATTAAAAATTTTCTTTTAAATAATAATTTATTTAAAATAATTGATTAATAATATTGAATTTTTATTATGAAAGTTTAATTAATTTTGTAACTATGGTTCCTATAGGTTATAAACTATTAAGAATATAATAAAATGATGTAATTTAGATATGAGCATTGTGACTATAACAAATACGTGCGTTCTTCATTCAAATAAGTGAAAGTAATAAATCTATATTACCTAAATTAAATTCATTCAAGTCAAAGATCATATTTAAACATCACATAATCAATTGCTAATAATAATTAAGTTTAAACCAACAAAAGAAAAGTGAGATAGACGGGATATTAAAAGTCACTTGTCTAATTTTCCATCTAACCTTCACCAAATTTACGTAAACTTTTGTCATTTTCTTGTTAAATTTACGTTCCATATGGTATTTGTTCTGCATCTAGATTAACGATGGTTACGCTAATTTCTTTTTTCTTTCGTATCAAAGTATCTTTAATGAGCAAGTAATTCTAAATGTCTTCATACGTTTTCATTAATTCAACAACTTTTCGTTGGACATGTATAGATATACGGTGGTCTTGAAACTAAAAGAACACTTTATATGCGCGGTTGTTAATATTTGAAAATAAATTTTAATATTTAGTTCAGTTGTTTACAATCTTTAAATGATTCAAATATGAATCACCCACCCTCGAATTTAAAGATTCTGAATAAATCTGGTTATGAATAAAAACAGGTTGTTTGGTAATATTGCTTCCTGGTGAAAATTATCATTCTATCATTTTCTTTATAAATACACAACAACATCAAACCCAACTGATAAAAAAAATTCACAATTCAACCGTTCACTAAAATGGATTCACCATTGGATTCACTACACAAAATGGAATGACAAATTTTGACAATAAAAATGGATTCGCTAAAATAGATAAATACAAAAGACCGCAAAGAAGATGTTCATTTTCTTTAAAACATTGTTCATCACGTTCATCTCCGACTGTCACCTTTACGATCATCTCCATCAGCCAACCCCACAGCCAAACCACCACCTACGATCTTCATCTTCACTCCTCATTATCTCTCAAGCGACATAGTCATCTCCACGCCACCATTATCTCCACGCCACCATTATCTCCACGTCATCATTATATCCATTGTTGTTCATCGATTTCTTTTTACACGAGGCCTACAACTTATATTATCTCCACGTCATCATTATTTCAAACCACTTTTCCGTGATCGACGGAGGATTCTGTTTTAATAGTCATATGATAAATATGGTCATCTGATATATAACGATAATTTTAGTAAATAACAAAAAATATATAATGAGAATAAAAGTAAAAATAAAAAATGTATCATTCATATAATTGAATTTTATGGCTATAATAGTAACAAATTTTTTGGATTTTCTATTATACAAGTACAATTTTTTAAATTTTCTTTTCTCTCAAACATCTATATAATCCACGTTTATATTTGTAACATCCTGAAATTTCAAGGTAAAAATTTCATTTTTAATGTAATCAAAACACCCATTTATCTTTTACTCAAACATTTAGCAGTATTTCACAATAAAACAATTATCAGATTACAATCTCAAAATCACAAAGTTGCGGAAAAACATGGGTGTATGCGTTGCGATAAAGTCGGACCCTTCCCTTTTGAGCCGGAAGTACCTGAAACCATAAACAATAAACCGTGAGCACAAAGTTTAGTGAGTTCCCCAAAATACCGCATACCATACATACTATAGAGAATGTTATGTGTTAACCATAGTCTTGTCATTATGCCACGAGCCGTATCATGGTCTTTCCTTGCCAAGCCGGGGGCCAATACCCTGGGTTTTACAAACAAGTGCCAAGAGCCACCTCCTGGTCTTCCATGCGAGCATCATAAAGACAACAAGCATACAATCTACAACTAACAACCTACTTAACTGCCAGGGTCCGAACCCTAGTCTTGCATACAGATTTTCCAGGAGCCACCTCTGGGTCTTTCATACAATGCCAAGGGTCACACATTGGTCTTCTAATAATACATAAGCCAATGAGCCGACATTGGTGCCTTCGACCCATAGAACAGTGACGAGACTCACCTTAGACAGCTGAAACCCCACATATAATTCTTTAACTGCAGATCCGCAAAAAATACCCGCGCTATCAATCACAAAATAACATCCAATTAATATTTGGATCCCGATTCACACTAAGAGCCCAAATTAGGGTAAAAGACCTTTTTACCCTTTCCCGAACTTGGCCCAAGGCCAAAGCCTAAATTCCAAAATAATTACCCAAAAACCAAAATATGGCCCAATTTTCCAAATTGGGCCCAATCCTTTTCATGGGCCTCCACCCAAAACAGTCCATTAAAATCTCAACAGCCTAATCATAGGATTCAGATGGCCCAACAAGGCTCAAGACAACCAAAGCCCAACATGGCCCAAAACCGAGAGCCTAAAAAGACCGAAGCCCACTCTGCTGAGTACGCGGGTGTACTCAGCTCGTACGCTCAATGTACACGCTTGAGGGCTTGTACGCGCAACGTACCTGCTTGTACGCCCAACGTACTCCACCATTTTTGGTCAACTTCCCATTTTCATCTCTTAACCCATTAAGACTTCAACCCAAACTCATATCTGACTTCCTTAAGGTGGTTTATCACCTAAACTTGCCAATGTTATGTGCATGCATGACTTAATGGGACCTTAGAGCTCAAAAGAGCTTAATAAATGACTTAACACATGCATGAGATTCAAAAACACCATAAAGTTTGCACCTTTATGCTCAAGAAACCCTTAATATGACCATATCTACAAGGATAAGCTCCAAAACGTCCTTAGCTCACAAAACCAAACAAAAAGGGACCAAAATGACCATAAACAGGCTAAAGAGTAGATTTATGAAATGAGATGCCAAGCTTTGAACTTTATACCTTGAAAGCCACGAAATGAAGGTGCTAAAGATGGATCTCAAGGCTGTTGTTGAATATGATTTCTGGTTCAAAGAAAAGACCATGGCTTTTTGCTTCTTTCCAAAAGTATCTCGGAACAAACCCTCCAAGACATTCGTTGCTCTAAAGTCACAACCTAAGTCCAAATCCCATGCCAAAGTCCCAAAACCTAACTCGGAGCCTAAAAACTCCAAAATTCACTAATTTTGCAGGCACTCTGTGCTTCGGAACAAGATACAATATGGTATATTGATAGTGGTTGTTCCATGCACATGACAGGGCGGAAAGACTTTCTACGTGATCTCAAACTCTCTCCAAATGTTGGCTATGTGACGTATGGCAAAAAATCCAAATATCAGATCCGAGGTTATGACATCCTCACCAATGGCAATTTCTCAGTCTCAAATGTCGCGTACGTAGTTGACCTAAAGCACAATCTGATTAGTGTGGCTCAACTCATTGACTCTATCCGAAGAGTTGAGTTCTGCAAAAAGCATAGCTACGTCATGACAGAAGATCGGAAAGAATGTCTCATCAAATCGAATCGTAACAACAATATGTATCCTCTAGAAATCAGCATGATCATTGGCAAGCCTCAACTCTGTCTACTCTCAAAATTCGTTCCTGACGTCAGTTGGTTATGGCATCGGAGGCTTGCTCATCTAAACTTCCGATATATGAATGATCTTGTTTCCGGTGAAATGGTCAGAGGTCTGCCACTCCTCAAGTTTGAAAATGATCATTTGTGTGCTGCGTGTAGATGTAGGAATCAATCCAAGAAAGGTCATCCTGTTATTCTTCAAAGATCAATTTCGGAACCATTAAAACTTCTTCATATTGATCTTTGTGGACCCTCCAATATAGAAATTCTGCATCACAAAAAGTACATTCTTGTGATTGTGGATGATTTTACAAGGTTCACTTGGGTCTTCTTCCTTCGGCTGAAATATAAGACAACCTCCGAACTTCTGAACTTTATCAAAGGAATTGAAGTTCTCGTCAAACTACCTGTAAGACGGATCTGAAGTGATAATGGCTCGGAATTCACCAATGTAACCATTGATAAATTCCTCTCCGACAAAGGCATTGACCACAATTTCTTTGCTCCCTATACTCCTTAACAAAACGATGTGGTTGAAAGAAGAAACAGAACTCTCGTTGAAACTACACGATCGATGGTCAACTTTGCAAATCTTCCACTTTATCTCTTGGTTGAAGTTGTATCCACTGCCTGCTTCACTCAAAATCAAAGTATCATCAATCGACGCCTCAACATGACATCGTATGAAGCCATGAATGGTCGCAAGACGAGTATCTTATTCTTACATGTCTTTGGCTGCAGGTGCTTTATAAAAAATAACCGTGATCAACTCATGAAGTTTCAACCCAAATCATATGAAGCAATCTTCCTAGGATACTCAGCAAAACCCAAAGCATATTAAGTTCTGAATCGTCGGACTCATGTTCTTGAAGAAGGTTTTGATGTCACCTTCGATGACAACTATATTCAGAATTCTGGCCCAACCCATGTCACAACCCACATCATGGAGTCCGATGCTCCAACTCCAGGATGTCTGAAGTCCCAAATTATCCATGAAGTTGACTTTGAAACCCTGTTCGGACCATCAGAAACAGCTCTTGATTCGGAATCTCGATCAAGACCATCCTCATAAACTACAGATCCAATTTCCCAAAATGTTTCTGGTCCGACTCCCACTTTTCCTCCATTTAATTTCGATCCACTTCAACCTTCTCAAGTTGAGGGGGAGAATGGTCTTCCCTCTTTTGAATCAAATGTTGAAGGATTCCAAAATGCATCAGATCAATTTGCCAAATTCGATCCTATTATGAACAACAACGAAGGAGATGCCAACTTCTTTGACTTTCCGAACGAAGACGGCGTAGATATCTCCGGTTCAGAAGTTTAGGGGGATCATCATAACCCTATTGTTGATGTCAAATCATTTACTACACAAGAGCTTCCGAGATTACATATCTGGACAAAGGATCATCCTCCAAACCAGTTCATTGGAAATCTCAACGTTGGTGTTCAAACTTGTTTTGATACTAACATCCAAAACGAATGTCATTTCTCGGCATTTATCTCAATGGTTAAACCAAAATCCATCAAGGAAGCATTAGAACATGCTGACTGGATTACAACCATGCAAGAGGAGTTAGCAGAATTTGATAGAAATGAAGTGTGGACTCTCGTCCCTCCTCCTTAGGATCACCCTATTGTTGGTACGAGATAGGTTTTCCGAAACAAGATAGACGACGCTGGAGTGATTATCCGAAACAAAGCAAGATTGGTGGCTAAAGGATTCACTCAGATTGAAGGACTTGATTATGATGAGACCTTTTCTCCTGTTGCTCGTCTTGAAGCCATTAGAATCTTACTTGCATATGCAGCTCATAAAGGCTTTAAGGTTTACCAAATGGACGTTAAGAGTGCTTTTATTAATAGTGAACTAGATACCTAAGTGTATCTCCAACAACCCCCAGTTTGTCAATCTTTCTTATCGGGGCTATTGCTGTAAACTCCGAATATCTGTTTACGGCCTTAAGCAAGCTCCCCGCGCCTGGTACGGGACTCTCACCGACTTTCTCAAGCGTTCCGGTTTCCAAAGAGGAACTGTCTATCCTAACCTATTCCGAAGATCAAATGGAAAACATCTCATGCTAGTCCAAATCTACGTTGACGATATCATTTTTGGATCCATGGATTCATCAATGGTTGCTGATTTTGCAAAGTTAATGGTTAGTCGATTCCAAATGAGCATGAATCGTAAACTAAGTTTCTTCCTCGGTCTCCAAGTAAAGCAAACCAATAGAGGAATCTTTATTCACCAAGAAAAATACATTTCCGAGCTTCTCAATAAATATTCAATGGACACCTGTGCCTCTGCAAAGATTCCTATGGGTTTCGGACACAAGATCTTCTCGGACCCATCAAGTGTTGCTGTCGATGAAAAGAAGTATAGGGGAATGATTGGATCGCTACTCTACCTAACATCAAGTCGTCCGGACATCATGTTCTCTACTTGTCTGTGTTCCAGATTTCAGGTCAATCCAAAGATGTCTCATCTTTTGTCGGTTAAGAAAATATTCTGATACCTTAAAGGTACGAAGAGTCTCGGAATCTGGTATCCAACAAATGAGAGTTTCCTCCTTCAAGCATATTCTGATTCAAACTATGGTGGTCTTCAATTGGATAGAAAAATCACCTCTGGTGGCTATCAATTTTTGGGTGGAAGATTGGTTAGCTAGTCATCTAAGAAACATAATTGCATTGCTCTTTCAACAGCCGAAGCGGAATACATTGTTGCTGCTAGTTGCACTTCTCAAGTTCTATGGAAGAAATCTCAGCTTTTGGACTATGGTTATCAATTTCAACAGATTCCAATCTATTGTGATTCTCAAAGTTCCATTGCGATTACTCACAATCCAATTCAACACTCCATGACGAAGCACATCGATATTCAGTACCATTTTATTAAAGATCATGTTTTAAAAGGAAACATTGAACTTATTTTTGTTCCATATGACGATGAAATTGATGATGTCTTTACTAAGGCATTAGACGAAACCAAATTCAATGGGTTTCTGAACAAAATGGGTATGATGTTGCCTGATCCTCAATTCTTTCAAGAGGCTTGTACTCTCTGATGGAAACACCAGAAAGCGAAATAATTCTAAAGTCAAATCCTTTTAATCTCAAATCATTTCAACTCGGAATAAATAGGATCATTTTAAGTGTCTTTTTGTCTAACCTCTTCTTCTAGTTTTAAGTTGTACAACTTTCCTTATCTTTTGAAGTTCATGACCAATATAGTCACATTGGTATTTTGCTTTGATATCGCCTCAGAATCTATCTCAAAGTGTGTTATGAAGTTCACCTCGGAATTCAAATCCAAAACGGTAATGTGCATTTACCTCTTACCTCTGTACGATATCTGACTCTTCATGTCTCGGAATCTCAAATCTATTTAAAAAATGTCCTCTAAGATCTTCATACATTTTACCTCTGATATTCAGTCTGATTCTATGCAATATCGAACTCTATATCATGTACAAGTGTTCTCATTTTCTCCTCGAAGCATCTTATGACAATATATCTCGGAACTTCCTTGTTCCAAGATCACCCGTTTCAAGAGAAGTTCAAAGGTTTTTCAATATTTCTTTTCCCGAAACGTTTTTATTAAATGACTTAATGGTTATTTTTTTAATGATTATCCTTAAGTAATCATACTTTTTGCACACGTCTCGATAAAGTGCACATCAACTCAAGCTGAAACGACGGTTTTCATTTTCACACGTATTTCCGTCGCATCTTTCGTCCTTGCAGGTCAAACGCATGCCAGTTTTGACAACACATTTAATGTGATCCGTTTACAAATCGAGTGTAATCATTGTACCTTTTCATAACCCGACCCGGATATCCAAACTACATAAAGATTTCAAACCCCAACTGTTCCTTTTTTACGCTCTATACTCCTTCTTCTCCAATATTCTCTCTGCAAACCTGTTCTTCAAGATTCATACCTGCAACAATGGCCTCTTCACAAAATGCTCCAAAAATTCCAAAATCAGTCTCAAAGAAGAAATCCTCAAAAGGTTCCGCTTCAAATTCGTCAATTGAACCCATCCTTTGTGAAACCACTCAACTCTTGTCACTCGATCCTATGGATTATGACGAATCCATTCAAGTGATGATTGAGTTCATCTCATGCCATCCCATCGCTATTCCTCTCACTAAAACCCTAAATCTCCAAATACCTCTTCGAATCCTTCATACTACCTTTGAGAGGATCAAGATCCAAGATGGAGTTCTGGAAACAAAAATCACAAGTGATCACATTGTTCCTGTGTCAAAGCAAACCTTCCTCAAGGTGATTGGAATACCAGAAAAACCCAAGGGTTTTACAGTGCAAGAACCAATGACGGAAGAGTTCTAGACATTTCTGAACGAAATCGGGTATACAGAAGAGTTAAAGGCCAAGAAAATCAAGAAATCAATTGTTCCTGGCCTTTGGACGATACTCATGCACCTCATTCTTTGAGGTCTTTCAGGAAAACATGGAGGTACTGTGTAACATCCCGCTTAAATGGAGTAATTAAATAATAAATCAGGAATCTCGGGAAGTAGATATTATTATTATTTTTATATTATTATAGCTCAAAATTTAATAATAATTGGTGGGGTGTTTGTTTCGGGAAGCCAAATGACAAGAATTGAATCTCTGGGGGCTAAAGTGTAATTTTGGGACTTAAATTGTAAAGATTTTCATGAGTCAAGGCGTGTTTGGTATTTATTGGGACTAAATATGAAAGGAATTATGGAAGGAAGGGATGAAGTGTAAGTTTTGGGCTTGATTTGAAAAGAATTTCAGAGGGCAGGGTTGAAAAGGTAAAATATGGATTAAATTTGAATAAAAAGAGGTAGGGGAGGATCGAATCTGTCATTATGGTATACTCCTTATGGGCTCGGGGTATATAAGACCCATCACCCGGTAACCCTAAACCTAATGGGGGAGTTGCAGCCGTCACCCACACCCTCCACCCCTCAGCCGCCACCTCCGTTTCGACGGCCTTCAGCGCCGACATCACCACCGATAACCGCTTGCTGCCTCGTTGTCGTCGCTGCGGTCATTCCGACGAGAAAGCGAAGCCACCATCGTCTGTAACTCCTTGCGAATGACCGCTCCAGCCGTTCCCATCGCCATCACAGCTCGAGTGGTTGTGTTCTGTGGTGCTCTGGTTGCCGCCATCTCCAATTCTGCGGTTGTTTTCCTTCCGGTGAAATTAAGAGGACACCATGAGCACCGCCTGCCACCATCCTTTTTCTCCTATTTCCGTTCGTCGTTGCTGCTGCTGTCACCCTTTTCAGTCCTCTGCCGCCGCTTCCGGATGTTGTGGGCAGCAAGGAGCTCCCTGTGGGACGTCGGAGACCGTAGACGTGAGGTTGAACCGGATTTGTGGTCGTATGAAGGGAAGGTCGAGCCTGCTGCTGTTGGGTTTCGTTGTGGCTATCCGCCGCCGCCGGTAGTCATGGTTGTGGCCATTTGGGCTGTTGCTGCCATCATTACACGCCACCAGGTGGGTGGCCGAGCTTATCTCGCAAGCAGAGGAGTGTTTGTGAGCGTGTGTTTCACGTGTAAAGGGGCTGTGAGATCGTTCCTTGCCGGAGATTCGAGGAAAACCCCGCTGCCGCCATGCACCACCGTAGGTGGGTGTGTTTTAGTGGCTGTGTGTGTGTATTAGTGTGTGTGTGTATTATTAGTATGTGTGTGTGTTTTTGGATGGTATTGTAAATTGTACAAATTGAATAATGGAAAGAAAGTCAAAACCACCACCGTGAGGTGGTGGCTACCGCCTCCTGCCGCCACCGGTCGCCGTGTCGGGTGGCGGTGTGGTTTGCCTGGTTGTGTTGATTCGTTTGGGATACATGAAACCCGAGTGGGCCCAATGGAGCCCTAATGGGCCCAAGGAAACCCTAATTGACCTAATAAAACCCTAATGGGCCCAATGAGGCCCAAAGTGACCTAAAAGCCCAACCATTTGATTAATGGGTTAGTATTGGGTTGGAAACCCTAATTAGGGTTTGGAAAACCCTAATGCCATGAAACCCTAAGTTTGGGAATTGATCGGGACACACATGGGAATTATTTAATAACTTGAAATATTAAATAATAATCATTGGCAAATTAACCTAAGTCAATATTAGACTTATTGGATTAAGTCCTTAATGGGTTTACTAAGAAACACTAAACCCTAATCATCATTTCATGTGAAAACCCTAATTTTGGGATTATAGGATTGGACTTATCGGGACCAACATTTGGGCCATTGGAATGGAATTGTGTATTAAGCCCAATAACACCATATGACTTATTTAGTAAAGTGAGAGACTTAATGGATTATGTCCTTAATGGGTTAAGTGAGAAACAATTAACCCTAATTGTCACCTTATATGAAACCCTAATTTCTTTTGGGCCTTTCTATTGGGCTTTGGTAATTGGATTATTAATGGACCATCCAAGAATAATCATAAGGACTAGAATATGTTGATGGGCTTAGGGTAAGGCCCATATGAGGGTGTGGGCCCACTTTGGAAAATTGGGCCATATGTTGGGCTTTGGCCCATTACTTGACTATTGAGCCTTTAGTGTGTGAGTTGGACCTTGGGCTTGGAACCCAATTATTAATTGAGTGTTGTTTGATGTTGACAGTTCGGGAATCTGTCAACCAGCAGCTGGAGTTTTATCGGCGGGACTTTAGTAGTGCCAGGTGAGTTCTCCTCACTATATCAACAGGGTCTAAGGCACCAAGGCCCGCCCTTTATGGATTGCATTCGGATTATTGCATGTTATGCTTACTGATTTATATCCTGGTAGTTAGGATGGTGATATGTTATGCTTTAGTGACCCGGTTGGGTCGGTATCCTGGTATATAGGATGATGCTATGTTAGTGACCTGTTAGGTCGATATCCTGGTTATAGGATTGTTGCTATGCTTTGTGATCTATTAGATTGGTTTGACTGTTATATATATATATATATATATATATATATATATATATATACATGCTAGTGTTATATGATGTCTATGTGGACATGATTGTCCTGGTTATAGGATGATGCTATGTTAGTGACCGGTTAGGTCTGTATCACGGTTATTAGGATGTTGCTATGATTGGTGATCTGTTAGATCGGTTTGACTGTTATATGAAATGAACTAGCATATGCTATTTATGTGCACATGTTTGTTTGATTGGGGGTTGGGTTGAGGCGGTCCTGCTTTGTGCTGTAGGCCAACATACCCGGCGAGCGGTCCGGATAGGCTGTAGGCCCTGCGTGGCGGTCCAGACGTGCCGAAGACTCGAAGAGCAGTCCAGATAGACTGAAGGCCTGTGAGGCGGTCCAGTCAGGCTGATGACTCATTATGCATGCTGTTCTGTATTGGTTATATGATATGGTTATGTTTGTATGGCGTTGGTATTTTGGGGAAACTCACTAAGCTTCGGGCTTACAGTTGTTGATTTTATTTCAGGTATTTCTGATGATCGCGGGAAGGCGAAGGCGTGATCGTGCACCTCCTCATATTTTCATGATTGATTCTGGGGATACTCTGATGTCTGAACTATTTTGAAAACAAACTATAATAACTTAATGGTTTTAAAATGTGTTAAAAAGTTTAAATTTGGCTTGAATTTTATGGGTGTTACAAGTTGGTATTAGAGGCTTGGTTTGAGTGAATTGGAGGAACACTCGTGTGAATCCAGTCTCAAATCAAGGAAAGGATTTTAAAATGAATTTTTAAATGGTTTTCAAAATAAGTAAAGGAGGATGCAGGGTGTACGATCAGCCAGAGCCAGTAAGTAGACCCCAAAATACCATACAGTTATTTGATTATGTGATATGTTAGAACAGCATGCTAGTACTAGGCTAGGGATCTTCAGGAATTGCATGGTAGAATTGCCTGATTACATGATGCCTGCTAGCCTAGGGTTTCCTTATATGAGATTGACATCATTACTGTAGTTGTTTAGTGTATGCATCACGGCTGTACATAACTAAGATCTTATAGCCCAAGAATGTTTGATTTGGCCTTATGTTCTGTTCTTATTGATTGGGGCTTAGGGTGAGATTGGATATTCGAAAGTCTGTAGGGTCCAACGTTATGTATGGCTAGCATGCACTAGTGCTGCAGGGTTGGTGGAAGTTTCATGGATGAGTGGGTTGTGTGAGGCCAGTAGGCCAGTTACGAGATATTTAGCATTCCTCTAGGAGTGAGGATTGAGCGCTCGCCATGATTATGTATATTGATTAGGGCGTTGTGATGACACTTGAGACGAATATGGGTAGGTGTGGATGGTAGTATGGGCCCGTACTACTGAAAGCACAGGGCCCGTACGCGTAGCAAGGAAATCACAACCCCTAGGGTTTGGTTAGGAGTAGGTTCCCTGTTATTGTATGGATTATCAGAGATCTCTCTGGTGTATTATCAGAATGATGGTTACGAGACATCTTGAGACCGGATCTGAGTCAGGATCGGGAGCTGGCAGCCGGGATAGGCCAGCATTGTCAAAGGACCGTGTTAGTGAGATCATCCTGGAGGAGGTGATCGGGGTCGTCAGGGAACAGTTGTCGGAGATGTTTGGGTCTATCAAGACCGTCATGGTTGAGTATTTCAACGAGCTATGCAGCCATTGCCGAGACGGTTGCCGCAACAGCTATAGCAGCTGTAACGACGGCAGGGGAGGAGCTGGTCGAGCTTTTCAATATCGGGACTTGTTACTGGGGCATATTCTGATGAGTCGAGGGCTGCAGTTACTTGCGATCAGGGAGATGTTCTGTACTTGTTACATTCCGCAGGTTAAGCGGGAGAGTCTAGCACATTAGTTTCTAGATTTGAGGCTTCGAGGGTTTGCTCGAGGCCGGAATGTGAGTCGCGGGGACTCCGGAAAGGAGTAATGATTATGTTCAGCTGGAGTTATGCAGCTGGAATTAGAATGGTTAATTGATAGGATTGGAACGTTGTCTTCCAGGGTAAGGATTTTGCCCTTTCAGTTTTCGAGCTCAAAGGAGTGAGCAGACTTGGGACCCTAGGATCAGGTTGTGTTCCAGCTCGGGTCAGTTGGTCGCCGGGATTGGCGAAATTAGTTCAGCACTGATGAGCGCAGGTGGGTCAATGTGGCATAAGTGTGTTGTGAGGTCTGGTTCGCCTTGGATCTCTCGTATCGGGCGGTAAGGATTGATTATGCGATCTATTGCACTTTTGGGATTGTAGACTATGTCTTGGGAGTAGTTGTAACCCGGTTTTGGGGCAAAGGTTGTTTGCAGTTCAGCTATGGATGATTGAGCTGGTGAGTGAGACAGGGTGCGAGGCCCTGAATGATATGAGTTTTAGAGCCGAGAGCGGGAGGATTGTTGGAACACTTTGGGAAGAAGGGTATTATGTGGGAGGTCTGCGGACAGGGTCCCACAGGATGGTTATTCAACATTGTCAGAATTCAGTGGTTTTAGTAAGTGTTATTGATTGGCGAAGGAAAGCGCCAATGGAAGTAACTTGTGGCTGAGATGTTAGTTGGAGCAACTACCTTTTTGACTTCAACATTTGAGTGTGGGATCATTCGAGCATTAGGGATTGTCGGTTTCACTGGAATTCAAGAAGTGTTCAGCTAGTTCTTAGAAGTGTGTGATCACTTGTGGTTGGCTAGTAAAGGAGTACTAATTGGAAAGGTCTGGTTGTCATCAGATCGATCTTTGGAAAGTGAGATGGCTTGGGAATTCTAAAATTTTCATGAATTATTAAGACTTAGCTGAATCTAAGTGGGGGAGAATCGTCCCGGAATGCAGAAGCAGGATCGGTCTTGAAAATGGGATAAGTTTTGCATCGTTGTCAAGAAGGAAGACAACCCAAGTGGTTGTTCAGGTTTGAGGGTTGTGTGAGTGGGAGTCCAATAAAACTCCTCGGCATATAAATCGCGTCTTTTCGATGCTCGATAGCAGAATTTAGGGAATCAGGTTGGGATTCTAGCCATGAGTTACATTCAGTTGTGTGTTAGGTCGAGTGCGTGTTCGACCAGTATGGAAAGTGTTGTAAGACTACGGGGGTAGCCGTAGCATTTACTAGCGATCAGGTAGTATGGAGAGTGTTGTAAGACTTCGGAGGTAGCCGTAGCATTCACTAGCGACCAGGTAGTATGGGGAGTGATGTAAGTCTGTGGGTGTAGCCGCAACGTTCACTAGGTTAGTAGATAGCATGGGCTCGTTGTTAGGACGCGGAAGGGACTCTAGTAACCACCAGTTTAGGTGTGGCAGTGAGGATATGGAAATCCACGGATGGGTTTAAGGGTTCCAAAGAGGGATTAGACCAGGTTAAGCCAGTGATAAGACTGCAGGAATGTCACTATAGTTATGAGATCAAGGAAGCAATGGATTGCTTAAGGTTGCTTGTGATGTAAGGCTACCATTGGTCATGTAGCAAATCGCTTTTAGCCTTGGATTTGATGACGTCAGGATTTGACGCATGGATCTGATCGGTTGGATCAAGAGGTTGTTAGAGTCGCAGTGGCATGATAACTAGTGGCAACTAGTTCCAGGGAAGGATTTCGTTCGAAAGTCGTGTGAGGCAACTATGTAGGAGTCCTCTAGCTCTGCGACCGGGCCGGAACCCGGTATTTCAGATGAGTGTCACTCGGTTGTGGCGAATCAGATGATTTTTGGATGAGATGCAAGGATAGGTCCTTGGATCTCAAGTTATGGGTTAGACCCGAGTTATGTATATAGTGATATTCCAATCTAGGGTATTCCATCATGAGGATGACCGGACCCTACGATTGAGTGGATCTGATGTGTTTAGTATTCCAACCCAAGGGTTGATTGGACCAAACGTGTGTGTGATACGAGGTTATTCCATCCTAGGGATGACTGGACCCGTCGTAGGCATGCCTGGTATTTCAGCCCGAGGCTGTTTGGGCCAGGTATGAGTATTTGTGCTTATGAGCTGGTTATGATATGTATGTGGTTCGGGAACTAAAGGATCATAGTTAGCAGTGTGGGATTTGTGACTCCGTTTTCTAGTGGGAACCTCAGGTTATCATAAGTTGAGTAGCCAGTTGGGAGTTAAGTGCAATGCATTCGACATTGGTCCGGTGTGGGCAGTCTGTCAGGAAGTCAGACGATCTCGAGACTCCAGATTTCGGATTGAGTAAATGTGATCATATTGTAAGGGATTCGTTATTTTTCCAGGTTTTAGAACCCTACGAGGGTTGAATATGGTTGCCTTGGAGGGGCTAGAGTTTTGCTCGGGATTGTAGTCGAGTAGTTTAAGTTGTTGGCGTGTAAGGAATGATAAGAAACGATTTCGAGGACGAAATCAAATTTAAGTGGGGGAGAGTTGTAACATCCCGTTTAAATAGAGTAATTAAAGAATAAATCAGGAATCTCGGGAAGTCATTATTATTATTATTTTTATATTATTATAGCTCAAAATTTAATAATAATTGGTGGGGTGTTGGTTTCGGGAAGCCAAATGACAAGAATTGAATCTCTGGGGGCTAAAGTGTAATTTTGGGACTTAAATTATAAAGATTTTCATGAGTCAAGGCGTGTTTGGTATTATTGGGACTAAATACGAAAGGAATTATGGAAGCAAGGGATGAAGTGTAAGTTTTCGGCTTGATTTGAAAAGAATTTCAGAGGGCAGGGTTGAAAAGGTAAAATATGGATTAAATTTGAATAAAAAGGGGTAGGGGAGGATCGAATCTGTCATTATGGTATACTGCTTATGGGCTCGGGGTATATAAGACCCATCACCCGGTAACCCAAAACCTAATGGGGGAGTTGCAGCCGTCACCCACACCCTCCACCCCTCAGCCGCCACCTCCGTTTCGACGGCCTTCAGCGCCGACATCACCACCGATAACCGCTTGCTGCCTCGTTGTCGTCGCTGCGGTCATTCCGACGAGAAAGCGAAGCCACCATCGTCTGTCACTCCTTGCGAATGACCGCTCCAGCCGTTCCCATCGCCATCACAGCTCGAGTGGCTGTGTTCTGTGGTGCTCCGGTTGCCGCCATCTCCAATTCTGTGGCTGTTTTCCTTCCGGTGAAATTAAGAGGACACCGTGAGCACCGCCTGCCACCATCCTTCTTCTCCTATTTCCGTTAGTCGTTGCTGCTGCTGTCACCCTTTTCAGTCCTCTGCCGCCGCTGCCGGATGTTGTGGGCAGCAAGGAGCTCCCTGTGGGACGTCAGAGACCGTAGACGAGAGGTTGAACCGGAGCTGTGGTCTTATGAAGGGCAAGTCGAGCCTGCTGCTATTGGGTTTCGTTATGGCTATCCGCCGCCTCCGGTAGTCATGGTTGTGGCCATTTGGGCTGTTGCTGCCATCATTACACGCCACCAGGTGGGTGGCTGAGCTTATCTCGCAAGCGGAGGAGTGTTTGTGTGCCTATGTTTCACGTGTAAAGGGGCTGTGAGATCGTTCCTTGGCCGGAGATTCGAGGAAAACCCCGCTGCCGCCATGCACCACCGTAGGTGGGTGTGTTTTAGTGGCTGTGTGTGTGTATTAGTGTGTGTGTGTATTATTAGTATGTGTGTGTTTTTGGATGGTATTGTAAATTGTACAAATGGAATAATGGAAAGAAAGTCAAAACCACCACCGTGAGGTGGTGGCTGCCGCCACCGGCCGCCGTGTCGGGTGGCGGTGTGCTTTGCCTGGTTGTGTTGATTCGTTTGGGATGCATGAAACCCTAGTGGGCCCAATGGAGCCCTAATGGGCCCAAGGAAACCCTAATTTACCTAATAAAACCCTAATGGGCCCAATGAGGCCCAAAGTGACCTAAAAGCCCAACCATTTGATTAATGGGCTAGTATTGGGTTGGAAACCCTAATTAGGGTTTGGAAAACCCTAATGCCATGAAACCCTAAGTTTGGGAATTGATCGGTACACACACGGGAATTATTTAATAACTTGAAATATTAAATAATAATCATTGGCAAATTAACCTAAGTCAATATTAGACTTATTGGATTAAGTCCTTAATGGGTTTAGTAAGAAACACTAAACCCTAATCATCATTTCATGTGAAAACCCTAATTTTGGGATTATGGGCTTGGACTTATCGGGACCCGCATTTGGGCCATTGGAATGGAATTGTGTATTAAGCCCAATAACACCATATGACTTATTTAGTAAAGTACGAGACTTAATGGATTAAGTCCTTAATGGGTTAAGTGAGAAACAATTAACCCTAATTGTCACGTTATATGAAACCCTAATTTCTTTTGGGCCTTTCTATTGGGCTTTGGTAATTGGATTATTAATGGGCCATCCAAGAATAATCATACGGACTAGAATATGTTGATGGGCTTAGGGTAAGGCCCATTTGAGGGTGTGGGCCCAATTTGGAAAATTGGGCCATATGTTGGGCTTTGGCCCATTACTTGACTATTGAGCCTTTAGTGTGTGAGTTGGACCTTGGGCTTGGAACCCAATTATTAATTGAGTGTTGTTTGATGTTGACAGTTCGGGAATCTGTCAACCAGCAGCTGGAGTTTTATCGGCGGGACTTTAGCAGTGCCAGGTGAGTTCTCCTCACTATATCAACAGGGTCTAAGGCACCAAGGCCCGCCCTTTATGGATTGTATTCGGATTATTGCATGTTATGCTTACTGATTTATATCCTGGTAGTTAGGATGGTGATATGTTATGCTTTAGTGACCCGGTTGGGTCGGTATCCTGGTATATAGGATGATGCTATGTTAGTGACCTGTTAGGTTGATATCCTGGTTATAGGATTGTTGCTATGCTTTGTGATCTATTAGATTGGTTTGACTGTTATATATATATATATATATATATATATATATATATATACATGCTAGTGTTATATGATGTCTATGTGGACATGATTGTCCTGGTTATAGGATGATGCTATGTTAGTGACCGGTTAGGTCTGTATCACGGTTATTAGGATGTTGCTATGATTGGTGATCTGTTAGATCGGTTTGACTGTTATATGAAATGAACTAGCATATGCTATTTATGTGCACATGTTTGTTTGATTGGGGGTTGGGTTGAGGCGGTCCTGCTTTGTGCTGTAGGCCAACATACCCGGCGAGCGGTCCGGATAGGCTGTAGGCCCTGCGTGGCGGTCCAGACGTGTCGAAGGCTCGAAGAGCAGTCCAGATAGACTGAAGGCCTGTGAGGCGGTCCAGTCAGGCTGATGACTCATTATGCATGCTGTTCTATATTGGTTATATGATATGGTTATGTTTGTATGGCGTTGGTATTTTGGGGAAACTCACTAAGCTTCGGGCTTACAGTTGTTGATTTTATTTCAGGTATTTCTGATGATCACGGGAAGGCGAAGGCATGATCGTGCACCTCCTCATATTTTCATGATTGATTCTGGGGATACTCTGATGTCTGAACTATTTTGAAAACAAACTGTAATAACTTAATGGTTTTAAAATGTATTAAAAAGTTTAAATTTGGCTTGAATTTTATGGGTGTTACATACTGATACAATGAGCAAATAATGGCTCTATGTGGTTTACAACATCTACTTAGGAAGGACGAATGTCGTTGATTTAACCGAGGTCCTGTGGCAAGACTTTCGGAAGTTTTCCCTGAAGAGAAAGCCACAAGAAATTTCTAGTCTGAGGTTCTGGGCTCTTACACTTCAGCAACTCTACCGAGAGAGACAATAGCCAATTCCGATCAACACAGAATCGAAAAAGGTATTTCTCTCCTTTATATCTATTAAAACATACAGACTTTCAAACCAATCGTCTTTCGGACCCACATATAGACTGCCACAACACATGTTGTCTACTCTTCCATCCGATTCTTGTTTCTTAAAACATCACTTAGAGACTTCCACAGTGTATGACCAAACACAGTCTGCCCCAGTCTCTATTGAATAACCCTCAGATGTGGTCAAATCAGTCTCGACTGGTGGCAAGAAAAAGAAGGAAACTAAACGCAAAACATCTCTTACCAAACCTAAAACCAAAAAGAAAGCAAAAGTCGATGCTTCCTCTTAAAAGTAATCACTTGATAACATTCCAAATTACTCTGGTCATCCGCTTACCCCCCCCCCCCTTCAGGCCACTCTTCTGAAGTACCATTCGGAGCTTCAATACCACATGCACAAATACGCGGGGAGTCACCATATGATCCACCGTCACCTTCCCAAAAAGGTGATGTCGGTGTTGAAAAGAGTTCCTTGCACCCCATGGAACACACTCATGAGTTATTTTGAAAATCCCTTTTTCTTCATCACAAGCACGATCAGAGGCCCTTGCCTCGGATCGTAAGCTCTCTGAAGCTGGGGTTGTCCCTCCAACTTCTCGAGCCTCAACTGGTCTGATACCTGGCTCAGGTAAAGGACGACCAGGTTCTAACAATGCAGATTGGATAGATTTTGTTAGTAGGGCTCACTCAAGAGATCATGAGCTCACTCGTTCTCAAGTTGAATCAACTCTCATTTCCATGAGAAAGCGTGCAATCCAGAGAAACTTGCCATTTGTTTCTCCCACAGACGATGCACTGATCAATAATTTTCATCAGGAGAAACTCATCAAACTAAAATCATCTCGGACGATCCTCCGAAGTCTCCTCATCATGATGCCTTTCACCCTCACCCAGACGAAGAACACTCTACTGTTTATTCACCCTCACCCGATCTTCTTTTCATTTCATTCACTGCAAAAGCTTTCTTCAGCAAGGCATGTTTATTATTTCGGACTGACATCATCTTCATCAAAGCATGTTGATGAAGAAATTCAAATTGATGAAAAAGTCCAGGAAACTATTGGAGGTGAAACATAATCAAATCCTCCCAAATAAATTCAAACAGGAACCAATTCAACTCCTTCCGAACCTCAAGTCAACAAAAGTGCTGAAAAAGACAAGTCTGAGAGTTCCACCTCGGACACTGGATCATCCGATGAAAACATAGCTAATCCATTTTCCTTTTTTGAACTCCGAGACAACATTGCTTCTGCTATCTCCAAAGTCGAATCACTCGACAAATATATGGTGAAACTCGATTCCAAGATTGATGACAATGTCTCCAACCTCGATACCAAGCTTGAGGTTATTCTCAAGTCCCTGTTCGAGATGAAGCAACTTGGTCCCTCCGAAGCAGAAAGGGCATATCAACTTGATCAGCTCATCTCCCTGCGTTTCAAGCATACTTTGGAAGAAGTTGATCAGAAATTCAACTCCATCTTCGATCACCACATCGACACGACCTCTACCATGCTCAAAATCCATGAAGATATGATCAGTGCCACCAATGAGCTGATCAAGAAAACCCATGTCCGACATGAGAAGCAGATCCAGAGGTTGGAGAAGGAAATAAAAAATAAGGATGAACTTAATCTCATCATGCAGTAGGTCCTCATCAAATTAATTCGAGCTTGTTGGAACTTCGTCAACGTTCCGAACAACAAGTTCGACGAAATGCTTTCTATATTGGCTACCTTATTCTATTATCTAAAAGCCCAAGCTCCCACCCCTGAAGCCTACAATTATCTCACCAAGAAAATTAACATGAGTTTCCAAAAGGTATTCGAAAGGTTGTCCAAAGTCCAAGATACAACTCGACTTGCCTCAGAAGCAGGGCCATCCGACGCAAGAGGGGGAGAAGGACCAAGCAGAAACGATCGTACTATTCGATGGAAACCTGCCTCGGAGTTCAGTCTCCGAGATGAATCTAATGATGATGACATTTAGGTTTTGTCCATGGACCCTCCATCCAAAGATGATGATGAATATGAAGAAGAAGAAATTGAGTATATCACCAATGTCGTGGTTGGAATTCAAGCTCCTCGGAAATTTCCAACTAAAGTTGTTTAGAGGAAGAGAAAAGGATATGGTCCGTTGTTACTTAGCCATCATCCTTGGCAAAAGTTCTTTAAAGAATCTGCGAAATGGCCAAAGTCAAGCTCACCATCGATGCTTTTCGAGCTACCCAGTATATGTTGACTCCTATTCCCTCTCCAAGAATTTCTCCTATTGATGAAGGTTCTCCTCTTCGGAAACCTGATGACATTCCAGAAGAGCCTCTGATTCCTCCTCCTCCAGAGTTCACCATAATTGAAAACATTCAGAAAGTCATCCCTGACTTAAGTAAGACACATCAAGACAAAAGAAAGAACATTGCCTTGGAACCTCACAGCCCTCACATTCAGAAAGTCTGAAGGCTGGTCACAAGCTCAAATTGATCAAGCACTTTAAGAGAGCATTCAGATCCAAGCTTTAAAAGACAACCCTAATCTAATGTTGGGTATATCCCCACTCTTCCGAGAAGGGATAATTCACGACCTAGACATTGTACCCTTAATGTACTTTCTTCAACCCACGCAAGATTCAGACCAAATCGATCTCCCAATCCCTCCCTCCAGAAAGTATTACGTGAAGTTCGCTCCACTCCATCCAGATGATGATCCTCAAACAATCATCAGAACTGAACGAGAGAGATTGAAGACATTCTACTTCGTCAATGCACGACCTCAAAAGGAAGTGTGGTCTCGGAAGAGAATCACAAATTTTTTTGGGTTCAGACGAAAGGTTCAACGCAACTTTGACATGAACTGTATATTGTACAGGTACTACATCAATCAGAACAAACAAACCAACATCATCATCACGGATGCAGACTTCGTTTCCATCAATCGGAATGATGTTCTCACGATTTCCGCTCACTCCCGAAGTCGCCAGAATGATCAAATGAGCATCGCTGCTTACAGTGCCGCAATGAACTTCCCTAAAGATTATGTTGCTAATTTATACTGATGTGATTTCGAATTTGTACATCTGTTCGGAACTGAAAATATTTTGGCCAATATCAACTATGAACTGCCTGAAGAAACAATTCTGGCAAAAATTCTTGCAAAAGAAGACTAACTGAAAATATTTCTTTCGAGCTCTTGACAAACACCTCGTTCCCTCTAAGATCCTCCAAAATTCATTGCCAATACAGCAAAGTCCGATGCTCCGAAGCACATGAAGAACAAATTCATCAACCATCTCCAGTGGTACCTGTAAGTCCGAAATTGGATCTAAAGAGCCTACCTGTTCATCAATGAAGAAGCCAACTAAGCTGACAAGATTGCTAAGTTCATTAGGGGGGATTGTTGAAACATGAAAAGTGAACCTCTAGCAATCACAATCAATAATGTTATTGTTGCATTAGTGTCTAAGTCCATAACTATATTTGGTATGTACTTAACCCGGTTGTGCATGGTCCTTTTAGGTTTCCTTCACCAAATCAACTTGAGTGGAGGAATAATATAGAAAGAGGTGATTATGGTTTATTAATATATTATAAGACTAATATATTATAAGAGAAAACATATTTGTTTAATTAACATTGGTCAATAATTAATTAAGAATTAGTTTTGTGATGAAAAGAAGTTAATTGAACTTAAGGGGCTGAACTGTAATTATGTGATAGTTACAAAGTTGGGCAAGGAAACCCTAATAGATAGGGTGGACGAATTCTAGGGATAAAGCCTTAAGAATTCGTCCATGATAGGGATTCTAGAATTATCTTATGGGCTGCTTGGTGGCTAAGTAACCAGATAAGGATAATCATTGAAACCCTAATTCCTACACCTATATAAAGGACCCCTTGGCATGGGAATTTTGGCCACTTGAACCCTAGAAGTCCTAGAGCCGAAATTCTCCTTTTCTCTCTCTCTCTCTCTCTCTCTTGTTTTCTCCAATTGCTATTGGTGTTTGTGATTCACTTGAGGTACAACACTTGAGGTGCTAAAGTTCTCAAGGCTTCAAAATATTCAATCAACAACAAGGTAAACATCCAGATCTGATTTGTGATGTTAATTTCGATTATATACACTAGATCTAGGGTTAGAAATTCTTGGATGAATTGCATGTACAATAGAGAAACCTAGATCCAAGCATTAGGGTTTGCATGAGCATATAAGATGTTCTTTTGGCTCAAACCCATCAGTGGTATCAGAGCTTTGTTTGGTTTCTATTGTATTGATGCCTTGTATGTTCATTCATACCTTAAAATCGTTTTTTGGGCCTTCTGTCTGATGAACTCGACGAGTTCCATTGAGAACTCAACGAGTTGGATGAACTCGACGAGTTCCAATGAGAACTCGACGAGTTTAGCTGGCAGACAGAGAAATTTTCGGGATTTCTTGCTGTTTTGCTTAAGGATAATTACCTAAATCGTTTTTTACTAATAAAATCCGAATTTTGTTATTGTTTTATGATTATCCTTACCAAATCAAAAGATAATTACAAATTGTTTGAATAATAAATTCATTATTTGATTATTTAAATTAATTGTTGAATTATCTTGCAAATAAAATTGATTAGGTCAAATTTAGATAGTCATTAAATTAAATGTTTAATTTAAATCATTTGCTATTTGATCCTTTGTGTTTTGAAAAGTTCAAAACTTGCCCTCAAGTTTTGAAATTTAAATTTTGATTAAAAGTTTAATTTAAACTATTTAAATTTCAAACCCTAGAATTTTACAAGTTTAAAATTCAACCTTATACTTTATAATATTATAAGATTAATATATATATATATATATATATATATATATATATATATATATATATATATATATAACTTAAATGCTAGTCTTACCGTTAGTAGGCCTTATTCACGAAGCTATCTATAAGAGGGGGGGGGGGGGTATAAGGTTATGGCCTATAAAATGGCCGTTTAATGGGTGTCCACTCTCACCCACCGCTTCCTTGATTGGTGGAGGGTCGTTAGCCAAACGGGTAGGATAGGGCAAACCCTTTCCTCATTAAAAGTATAATGAAATTATAAAAGTAACTAAATGTTTTTATAAACTTCCCATTCTTAGTTACTTTAGGCAAAGTGAATTGATGCAATTCCATGAAATTACACTTTGTACCCTTGCTAAGACGTTAGTGGAGCGTGTGTGGTTAATCGGCACACTAATTGGGTTCTAAGCAAAGGTGGAAAAGGGTGACTCATTGTTTGTCATAGTTCGATGGAGCGTGTGTGGTTAACCGGCACATCGAATAGGTGACTGTAACATTGAGGGCACCATGTACATTTGCATGGTTATTCATACCCGCTTTGTAATCCTCGGCATCCCAACCACAAACTAGAGGGGCATATCGAGATTTAAACATGCCATTGAACAGTTCAATGAATCACAAAAGATCTAGGAGTTTTCAATACATTTAAAACTTAGCTTTATTTGTTTTTCATGGCGGAAAATTAGTGAATCGTCATTCACTTACCTTCAAATTATTTGCTTGTTAGATTACGGCATCCCTCTTCTAATTTGTAAATAATGTTGTTGGATCCTAGCCCTATTATTTCATTTGGGTGTTTAATTGGGGATTCATTTCTAATCAAACTTTGTTCTTTGTTCTTTTCAGATATCGAACGTCAACAACAACGCTTCTGGTTCAACTTCCTCTGGCTCATTCTCACTCATGAACTTGTGTGGGAGAGTGATCTTTGACGGGTCCAATTTCAATGACTGGATCCGCAACATTCGAAGGATCACTCATTACGAGGACAAAGAGTATGTCCTCGATGAGAAGCTAAAGGAGATTGACATCAACACTGCCTCTGCTGAAGAGATCGCGGCCTTTGAGGCCCTTGAGCGTGATGCCATGAAAGTCCATTGCATCATGCTAGCGACTATGACTGCAGAACTCCAGAAGTCCTATGAGGACATCTGCCCCTATGAAATGCATCAGGATCTGCTGGACCGGTACCACCAAAGCGCTAGGCAAGAAAGGTACGAGATCATCACTTCGATGATTACTACCAAAATGGGTAATGGAGAGTCCCTTACTGCTCATCTGTAAAAGATGCAGAGATATGTCGATCGCCTGCTAAAGTTGAATGTGAACTTTGATGAAGAGCTGGCAATTGATATCATCCTTGATTCCTTACCTCCCTGCTATAGCCAATTCCGCATGACCTACCACATGAACAAGGAGGAGGTCTCTTTGAGCAAGCTTCAGGGCTTGTTGAGGACTGCTGAGAACAACCTCAAAGATAAATCTGTTGCACAATCTCCAACTCCTACTGCTTCCCCAGTCTTGGCAATTGGGCAAGGGAAGGGTAAGAAGAGGAAGGTTCACTCAAAGAGCCACCATAAGGGAAAGTCCCAAAATGGCTCCTCTTCTAGTGGAACCAAGGTTGGTTCTGCTAAACCCAACTCGACCCCAAAGGAGGCAGAGTGCCACCACTGCCATGAAATAGGGCATTGGAAACGAAGTTTCCCAAAATATCTACAAGATATCAAGTATGGAAAGATCAAGCCGTCCTACGCATGTATTTACACTATTAAATCTAATGATTCATCACATGCTATTTCTTGGGTTCTTGATACAGGATGTGGTTTTCACATTTGTTCTGATTTGCAGGGCGTAAGAAGAAATAGGGATGTGGAGCATGGGAAGATAAATTTGATCATGGGGAACAAAAAATCGTCGCCTGTCACCAAGATCGGAGTTTACTCTTTAATGCTCAGTAGTGGATTAGGATTAGATTTAAATAATTGTTGCTATTCGCCAGATATGGCAAGAAACATCATTTCATTTCATGGTTTGTATAGACAGGGTTTTAGATATTCATTTGATAATGAAAAGGGTTCTATTAATTCTTATCTTAATGGTGTTTTCTATTTTGAAGCATTTCCTTGTAATGGAATATATGAAACTATGATGGTTGTAGACAATTTAGGAAATGATGTATTGTGTATTGATTCTTCCAATGATTTGGATAAAGCATGCTTGTGGCATTGTCGTCTTGGACATGTCAATAAGAAACGCATAGCCCAATTGTAAGTCCCCAATCTGCTTGTGTATCAATAAGATCTGTTTGATGGTGCGGAATCCCGATCAAACGGATGATGCCAGATCAAATGAAGAAGAACGAGAAGAAGAATAACTTGAATCTATGATGTATTCAAAGATATGAGTGATGTTCCATACACATTAGATTCTCTCACACACACTATTCTTCTCTCTTATCTCTAACTTTCTCTCTCTACAATATGCTCTCCCTCTCTAGCCTCATACTCTCTCATATGCACTCCTCACCCTATATATATGAGACATGGGCCGTGAACAGGTTCACGGCCGTAAACCTGTTTACAGCCGTAAACACAACCGTAAGCACATATTACTTAACAGAAAAATACATTTTCCTAGAAAGTAAAGTATAAACCAATATTTTGACCCAACAATCTCCCCCTGGTTTATAGCTTTCTTTTCTAATTGGCCCAACAAGCTCCCCCTAAAAAAGTAGCTGGCCTTTCTTGTTAATCTTAATTTGGAGCTTCGCTGCAGCGTTTATCTTTGATTTCTTCACATCTTCAAGATGAACTTGATGAAACTTCAATGAATGACTTCATCTTGAGCAATTGGGCTTTTCTTCAGAATTTGGCATTGAACGCACGTTGGGTGAGGAGGTTTTTTGAAAAGATTCTTGAAAGATATCGCTTTCAGCTTGAGAATCTTCAGAGAGAACTAATCTTCTGGATCACTTCAGCAGGTTCATATATAGCAGCAAATTGATTGAGGAGGCGTCAATGCAATCTGTCACATAATCTTCAAGTGCAGCTTCACCTTGCTTCTGGGGTTGAAGGATTGAATGTTGAGAATTCTTCGATGATCACGGATGAAGCTTTGGCTCAGAAATTTTCAGTACAGTCTCCATGAGTCTCGTCTACATCTGAATTCATTTTTCAAGACAAAACAAAACTAAAAGAAAACTTAGCACACAATATTTTTGGATTTTTTATATTTTCTGAAAAAAAAATAAAACAGAAACAAAAATATTTTCGGATTTTTGATTTTCTAAACAAAAAATAAAACAGAAATAACACTATTTTTGGATTTTTAGTTTTCTGATTTTTGTTTGATTTTTAAATTTTCTGATTTTTGTTTGATTTTTTTTATTCCCCCCCCCCTAAATTTGTGCATAGAGGAAAACTATGAACAAATTTAGCAAAAACAAAAATATTTGGGATCAAAGTTGTCAAGCAATCCAATATCGTTTATCAGCACACGCCTGCATGTCTAGATCTGGTTAATCACCGGTATTGTGGTCCACTTAAACACAAAGGATGTTGACAATTTGGACAGATTATAAGTAACAAGTCATTGTGATATATATTCCTAAATGGACATTTAGCTGACGACGACCAAGGATATTGTTTTCCACTTAAATTAAGCAGCAAGATCTACAGACAACCTAATAAATGGTTCAATTTTAGCTGTACTAGAACATGTTTCCCACTTCCCGATATACCCCGATAATCAAGAACTTCCAAAGAACTCTTTACTTTAGGTGAGTATTCAATCATTAAGAAAGAAGTCAGATATAGAAGTGCATATGTATTATCCCAGGTCGGATGTCTTCCAATCACACAGAGGGAACAACATATGACTAACATAGATATGGGTTTAGAGAGATAGAAGAGTGCATATGTTGTGTCCTAGGTCGGATATTCCGATCACGCAGAGGGAACAACATATGACTAACATATAGAAAGAATTTCATAGATATGGAAATGCATAGAGATATAGTTGTATATGTTGCATTCCAGGTCGGATATGTTCCAATCACGCAAAGGAGGCAACATATGACTGACAGATAGAAAGCAAGAAAATAATTTCCTACAGACCTACTTTATCAAAACCCCCCAGTTGCCCTATCAATACCGAAATTAAGGACATGAGTCCATACATCAAGGAAATGTTCAGCCACAGTTCTAGATAATTAACTTTTAGTGTATCTCGCAGGCTCCCATGTTTATCTCACTGCTCAATCTACCCGAGCGTCGTATGGTCAGTCCAAATGAAACTATCTAAGTTCATATTAGTCAAGTCCTTTCAAAATTTTAAACTGAGTCTAGTCCTTTCGAATCCTTTGTGCCTACCAGCACATTGAATACAGAGTCTAGACAATTCGGCTTTAGTGCATTACATGCATCATAAATTGCCCTTTAGCACTATACTTCATATCACTTCCCAAAACAACCTACTAAAGAAAGACATATAAGTAAATTAAAGAAAAATGTCTTTGAAATGAAACAGTGTAAGATAAACACAAGAGTATCGAGAAGAAAAATCAAACCGTAAGTCACCGATTGAATTTGCATCCAGAAGGTCTGAGAACAGCACGCATAATCTCAGAACAGATCCGAAAATTCTTCACATCATTAAGTACTAACCCCATGAGTGATCCCTTCCTTTCTTCCCTTCCCGCAAAGGACACATACTCTCAAACAAAGTTCTGAATGTTGTACAGTTGAGAGATGCCTCCTATCATGTGCCTGGAACAGCTACTATCAACACACCGAAGTCTGATGATAAGCCTCCATAGTTGCTCCGACACAAAGCGGGATTAGTTGATCTTTGGAACCCAGTCCATTTTGAAACTGGGTTAACCTTTGTCATCTGTGCAAGGTACCCTCTCCCATGACATATCCTGTTTATCACAAACAGAAGATGAAGAAATGTTAGAAGCATTAGGAGATTTGGGAGAGCTAACCTTTGGCACCCATCTATAGTTGGGTTTAACCCATTTCTTTTTCGATCCGATGGGTGCCCCGACACTTGTTTCAAAACTTGAAGTCGATCTTCAAGATGACTTTGTCCTAACCGATCTTGATTTCACTGGAGCATCTCTTGGATTGGACTTCTTGGCCGACATTCCCTTCTTGCCCTTGGGATTTTGATTCCTGGCCTTTTGCGCGTTCCATTCGCCATTGTCTGAACGTGACCTTGATGGATTTCTTTTGAAAAATCTCACTCTTGGCGCGTTCTTCCACCCTTGTGCATAGTAGGGAACGTATGCACGATTTGGACAATTTCGGGCAATGTGTTTAGGTGTTCCACAGTGAAAACATGTCTTTTTCTTCACTAGGAAGTTGTTTCTTCCTGCCCCTGATGGCGTGCCCTTTCCTTTTTCAGATTTATTATTCTTAGCAACTCCATTTCTCTTTCCACATGAGCAAGTGCATGATTCAGGTTGTGTGACAGGTGTAGGTGCAGTGGGTGTGCTATTAACAAAAACATCAGAATTATTAGACACATCACCACAAGCAACTTTTGAAGCATTAGAATTAGACATAGAATCATCACCAATCAAATCATCAGTTTTAGAAACAATATTATCTGAAACAGAAACATCATTTTTCAAAAAAGAATTATTATTAGCACAATTCTCTCCAGACTCCTGCTTTCCCTGGCTTAAAGATGTATCTGCATGGGAAGTAGAAACGTTAGTATCTAATTTCTTAGCACTATTTTCTGTCGCCTGTTCAGCAGCTGGTTTACCATATACCATATATGGTTCTCTATCAATCTCTTCCTGAGTCAAGGGATTAACATAATACGAATGGTTAAATGGAGGAGGGACTTTATCATACCCTAGAACCTTGGTTTGATTATCTTTAAAACTCAATTGTTTTTCAACTAAGGACTTGACTGTCTTACTTGACGCAGTATAATTTTTGAAACTAACATATGTTTTTCCACACTTAATTTTCAAAGTGTAAAGTTCTTCAGTTACAGCAGCAAGTTTGCTTTTAATGTGATCATAGTTTACACACTTGTTGCTGTAATCTTCTTGCAATTTCCTGAAGTCCTTAGTTTTGGCCTCTATTTTTTCTTTTAATGGTTTTTGTTCTTTCCTAATTTTTCTTTTAATGGTTTTTGTTCTTGACCGGGGAAGTAAGGGTCTCCGGGTAAGTGAAATCCAACCATTGTTATCTAAGCGAGAATAGGGATAAGAGATATAGAATATAGTTAGTAACGATTGATTAAGGACATAAGTTTCTACGAAAAAGACCTACATTTATCAAGTAATGTATTCTGTATGACTTGTTCTAGGTCTTACTATAACTATAAAGTGTATACTAATTATATATAACTTAAGTATACCCGACCTTCGATTAAATGACCCGGCTCTAAATCCACAACCAAACAAGGAACAGGAAATGAAGCTAGATCACATATTCTAAGTCTATATAACTTTAATTATATATAATTGTAATATACCCTTAATATTTATAGTTCTACCCTCAATTGCTCTATTGTTTTCACATGTTTGTTATTAGTATATAGTGCCTAAAATACCCCTATAGTATTTTAATCTTTTATGTTCTGTTCTAGAGTTCTTCTGAATATGTATGGTTGGTAAGTTTTAGACATGTCACAACACCACTATAACTCCTAAACACATGTTGGTCATATCTCAAATCAATATAGTTGATCAGGCTATATTAATCCCATATATGATTACATAACTGCCAATGTTTGACTGTAATGTTCAACATCCAAATACTTTTAAGTTCTTATGATTGTGATACTGTACTTGTAGGTATAAGTGTTAGTATACTTCTTGTAAAAATACTTAAATTTTTAAAAGTATACTTGTAGTCAGAGCTCTTAGCCCCAAATGTATTTATAGTTTGTATATCTTTTATGGATTGATATACTGAGTTCACTTTAAACAATGCTCTGATACCAATCTGTCACATCCCCAAACCAGACGGCGGAAACGTACGGGGGTGGAGGACTTCAGTTGTAGTATCACAACACATGCATTATAGTAATCAGAGTACCGAAACTAAATAGTTGTATTTAAAAAGTATAAGTATTTACATGTGTTTCATAATTGTATACTGAAACTAAATAGTTGTACAAAAGAAGAAGACAAGACATAAATAGCTCCATCTTCTCAAAAGCTCGGGGAGTACCTGTCTACTGGTTCCCTGAGAATACAAGTAATTTGAAAAGAGAGTATCAACATATAGTTGAGTGAGTGCATAAGTATTTATGTTTTCAAAGAATGTTATCTGTTTCTTGAATATGTAAACTGTTCCAGAAAATCCTATATTTTCTGCTGTATATGAATAATAGTTTTATTTTCATAAAACTGTTCTATTTGTAAACCAATGTTCTGTATTTGTAATCCTTTTGTAAACTTGTATCTGAGAGTATGTCTGGTTTCGTCAACTGTTATTGTAAACTGTAATGTAATACTATAAACTGTATCTTGTAAACTAGTACTTTGAAAATGTACTTAAGTTTAGTTAATTATACACTAACGTATTGTTAATATCTTTAATGAGTTATTATAACCATACTGACTAGATGGCCTGACCCAACGCTATGAATGCGATGAAAGCTGTTGATAACAATTTGTCACTCCGAGGCGTGAATGCCTGACTGTAGCTAGCAGTCCGAGTGCGGGGTTGTCAATCCCAACGTAGATCTATACACACATTGTTTCGAGCCCCCGCTGGAGATTCTGGTTATAATGTTAGGACTTTAACTATATTGTTTAAAATGAATTAAACAACCTGAACTACTTGTCTCATAAAAGCATATAAACGTTACATGTATAATAGTTATGAAAACCTAATCATTTTGAAATAAATGATTGATAGTATGTTCTTGAATTAGTATTCTTAACATGTATCTAAAAGAATGTATACCCTTTAGTAGTTTTGAATTAAACATTTGTTCTTGTAAAACAATGTACTTTAGTATACTTGAATCGTGAATTAATGTTCTATGAAACATAAATTATACCTATTATAATTTATATGTACTTTCTGATTTGATAATGAGTATTCATGAATGTAACCCCTTGCTCAACATGTTACAAATGTTAATTATACTTAATGAACTAACTTTTATACTTGTATACATATACAAATATATATAAGTAAAATTTAAATGACACTCGGACAAATAACCGATACTTGTAATCCCACATCCAAACAAGGAAAAGGAACCAAAGTAGATTCTTAGTACTAAGCCTTTTAAATCTTATTTATATAAATATATATACTAGTATGATTTTTGGGAGAAACATAAGTTTATAAAAACATTTAAAAGAAGTTTAATCTTTTGAAATATATTTTGATGACTTGATGTCATTCTGAAACAATCATTGAAAAACCATTTGAATTTTTCATAACGAAATCCATTTTGATAAGATATTTGAAACCATTTGTTTATAACACAAAATCTTTGTGTTAGACTTGTATTCCCCCCCCCCCCCTTAAAACCGTAAAAAACTATGAAAATACGGGGGGTATGAACTCACCTTTTGGAGGGTGATTCACATGATGATTTGGTATAGGATTGTTTAGTTCCACGAGTGAAATCCCGCAACAAAACAAGTCCTATATAGTTATTTGTATAACATATATGCATCCAATTAGCTAAAATAATCATAGGAATGATTAGAAACTGGACTAATTTGTAAGTATAACTTACAAATTGAAGTGTTTGAAGCTAGATTCGACGCTGATATGGGTTTACGGCCAGGAGTTTACGGCCAGGTGTTCTTAAAGGATGAACACTTGATGATTCTAGACCAGATTCTAAGAAGATTCAAAGGTTTTGAGGTTCTTTTTCTTCACGTGTTCTTCGCGTTCTTCGTGAAAACTAGTAAAATCAATGGATTTTAGCCTAATAATTGAGGATGGAAGGGTGTTCTTGAAGTGATAACAAGATCAATAATTGATACCTGTTAGATTCTGTGATGAACTAGTGTTTAATCACTTGAATAAGATGAACATGGATGATATTGGTGTGTTCTTGAGGAGATATGATGTTCTTGGTGGATGATACTTGAGAGAGTTTGAGAGTTCTTGGCTGGAAGATGTGATAAATGAAGGAAATATATATATATGTTCGAGGGTTCACGGTCCGAGGGTTTACGGCCGTTAACCTCGTTTATGGTCCGAGGTCGGCTAGAGTGTACGACCGTGAACAAGTTCCAATGCGATAATGTTCGGCTTCCGAGAAGATAAGATCCGAAGAGTATACGGCCAAAGCCGTTTACGGCCTCGTGTACGGCTTCGAGGGTTTATGGTCCGAGGAGTATACAGCCGTAAACCTTTTGCGGCCAGAAGCATTTGCGGTTCGAAGTGAAAGAAAAGGATGCGAAGTTTCTCGGTTTTTAAGCCCTTTCCTTCCAAATTCAATTTTAGATATTTTAAGGATTTTAGCAAATAAAGGTTATTATCATAACCTAAAATAAAAAACCAAACAATAAAAAGGACTTTAGTTGACCTTTGTTTGACTTTGGTTGACTAAAGTTGACTTTACAAACAGAAAATAACGGAATGTTACATTATCCCCCCGTTAGAGAGAATTTCGTCCCGAAATTAAAGTTTTAAGCAATTAAGCAATTACAAATAACGAAGAGAAAAGATGAGGACATTTTAGTTTCATTTGATCCTCGCGCTCCCTCGTGAATTCAGGTCCTCGCTTGGCATTCCAGTGAACCTTCACTATAGGAATACGACTTTGCTTTGTTTGCTTAACCTCTCGGTCCATGATTTCTACTAGTTCTTCTACGAAGTTGAGGCTTTCGTCGATCTCGATTTCGTCGAGTGGGATAACAAGAGTTTCGTCGGACAGACACTTTTTCAAGTTCGAGACGTGGAAAACAAGATGTATGTTACTTAGTTCTTGAGGTAGTCGGAGTTTGTAAGCTACTGGACTGATTCTAGCAAGAATCTCGAATGGTTCTATGTACCTTGGATTCAACTTGTCATGCTTTCCAAAGCGTATCATGCCCTTCCAGGGTGAGACCTTCAACATGACGCGGTCACCAACCTGGAACTCCAAAGCTTTTCTTCTTTTGTCAGCGTAGCTTTTCTGTCTATCTCTGGAAGCTTTAAGTCGCTCCCAGATTTGTACAATTTTATCCGTGGTTTCGCGAATGATTTCCGGACCAGTGAGAGTACTGTCAGGGACTTGACTTCCAGCCAGCTGCGTGTCACCCACTTCAGCCCAGCACAGGGGTGATCTGCACTTGCGGCCATAGAGAGCTTCGAAAGGAGCAGCCTTTATACTAGTGTGATAACTATTGTTGTAAGAGAATTCGACAAGGGGTAAATGAGTATCCCATGCCTTACCAAAGTCTATCACGCGAGCTCACAACATCTCTTCTAAAGTTTGAATTGTTCTCTCACTTTGTCCGTCAGTTTGTGGATGGTAGGCTGTACTCATGTCCAACCTAGTTCCCAAAGATTTTTGTAAAGGATGCTAGAAACGAGAAGTGAATCTACTATCTCGGTCAGAAATAATAGATATTGGCACACCATGCAGTCAAACGATTTCTTTGAGGTAAGTTCTTGTTAGCTTCTCCATCTTGTCGGTCTCTTTGATTGGTAAGAAATGTGCGGATTTGGTTAATCTATCAACGATTACCCAAATAGTATCATAACCACCCGATGTCTTGGGTAACTTGGTTATGAAATCCATTGTAATCCGCTCCCACTTCCATTCAGGGATTTCAGGTTGTTGCAATAAACCTGAAGGTTTCTGGTATTCTACCTTGACTTTGGCACAAGTAAGGCACTTACCCACAAAGGTATCAATTTCGGCCTTCATGTTTGGCCACCAATATAGTTTCTTGAGGTCCAGGTACATCTTGTCTGAACCTGGATGAATGGAATATCGGGTTTTGTGTGCTTCATTCATGACTACGTCTCTGTAACCACCGAGCTTTGGTGTCCAGATCCGGTTCATGAAACAGTAGACTCCATCATCCCTGACTCTGAAGTTTTTATCCATTCCTCTCAAGGTTTCACCTGTCACGTTTTCAGGTTTTAAGGCCTCAAGTTGAGCCTCTCTGATCTGTGTGGACTGATGTGAATGGATTGTCATGGTCAACGACTTTACTCGGCCTCCCGAGTATTCTTTTCTACTAAGGGCATCAGCTACTATGTTAGCTTTACCAGGGTGATAAAGAATCTCACAATCGTAGTTGTTCAGTAGCTCCACCCATCGTCGTTGTCTCATGTTCATCTCTTTCTGATTGAAGATATGCTGGAGACTTTTATGGTCCGTAAATATTGTGCATTTCGTGCCATATAAGTAATGTCTCCAGATCTTCAGAGCAAATACCACTGCTCCTAGTTCAAGGTTATGTGTTGTATAGTTGACTTCATGTGTCTTTAGCTCTCTTGAGGCATAGGATATAACCTTTCCTCTTTGCATAAGAACACATCCAAGCCCTTGATTTGAAGCATCACAATACACTACGAAATCCTCTGTCCCTTCAGGAAGAGATAGGATTGGTGCACTACACAAAGCTCGTTTCAGCGTTTGGAACGTTGTTTCTTGTTTTTCTCCCCAGTTAAAAGTTACACCCTTTTGCGTCAGGGTGGTAAGAGGCTTAGTTATTCGAGAGAAATTATGGATGAACCTGCGATAATAGCCAGCAAGACCTAAGAATTGACGAATTTCTGTAGGTGTTTTGGGTGCTGACCAGTTTTCAATTGCCTTAATTTTGGAAGGGTCAACGTGTATCCCTTCTGAACTGACCACGTGACCTAGGAATTCAACCTTCCTGATCCAAAATTCACACTTTGAAAACTTCACATAGAGTTTCTCTGATCTAAGAGTTTGCAATACTTGACGAAGATGTTGGCCATGTTCCTCTTCATTTCTTGAGTAGATAAGGATATCGTCAATGAAGACTATGACGAATTTGTCCAAGAATGGACGACATACTCTGTTCATTAGATCCATGAACACAGCAGGTGCATTCATCAATCCGAATGGCATCACTACGAACTCATAATTACCATAACGAGTTCTGAACACGGTTTTGGGAATTTCATTCTCCAAAATCCGTAACTGGTGATACCCGGATCGTAAGTCTATTTTGGAGAAGTAGCTCGCACCTTGAAGTTGGTCGAACAGACCGTCAATGCGAGGCAGAGGGTATCGATTCTTAATGGTAAGTTTATTCAGCTCGCGGTAGTCTACGCACATACGAAATGATCCATCCTTCTTCTTCACGAACAAGACCGGTGCTCCCCAGGGTGAGAAGCTTGGTCTGATGAAACCTTTGCTAAGGAGTTCGTTAAGCTGACTGGATAATTCCTGCATTTCAGAAGGTGCAAGACGATAGGGGGATTTGGCTACAGGGGTAGCCCCTGGAATTAAGTCGATTCTGAACTCGACTTGTCGTTCAGGAGGCACTCCTGGAAGATCATCGGGAAAAACGTCGGGAAAGTTGCAGACTTCAGGAATGCTCGTTATGTCTTTCACTTCTTGCTTTTTGTCTACCACGTGAGCTAAGAAAGCACAATACTCTTTGCGAAGGTACTTATGTGCCTTGATGCAAGAAATGATCTGTAGGTTCGTTCCGGGTTTGTCGCCGTAAATAACAAGAGTTTCGTTAGTTGGCAAGTTCAGAAGAATGGCTCTTTCATAGCATAGGATGTCAGCATGGTTAGGACACAACCAATCCATACCTATTATGACGTCGAAACTTTTGATAGAGACCGACATAAGGTCTATTAGGAACGAAAATTTATTCAAGGTAAGAGTACATCCTATGTATATATCGTTGGTGGACTCGGATTTCCCGTTAGCCATTTCGACTGTGAATGTTTCTTTTAGTGGTTGGGAGTTTTGATTTAGTAAGTTTTTGAAATTATGGCTCACAAAGCTCTTCTCAGCACCACAATCAAATAGAATGCATGCATAAGTGTTGTTGATAAGGAACGTACCCATGACTACAGCAGGGTTTGCCACCGCTTCTTCATGACCCAAAGCTAAAATTCTCCCAACTCCACCGGTATTTACAGCTTTAGGACAGTCTTTCTTGAAATGTCCCACTTCACCACATTGGTAGCATGCTTGACCTACTCTAGCAGCAGGTACTTGGTTAAGCGGTTGGGGTGGTGTTCTACAGAATCGGGTAGAATGCCCATTTCTGTTGCAGTTACGACACTGCATTTCTCGATAATTTCCATTATGGTGAAAATTGCACTTGTTGCACTTGGGGAGATTACCAGCATAAGGCTTGGCTGGTACTGGGTTAATAGGAACAGCAGCAAGTACAGTAGCAGCATTGATTGTAACTAGCTGTTGCTTCTTTGAGGAATCCTGTGAGAACTTTCCCTTCCTCTTGTTCCTACCCTTCTTCTTGATGTTGTTGTTGTCATTATTGTTGTTGTTGTTTCCCTTCGGTTGTTCTTTTACAGCAACCACTGAGTTTTGACGGGCTCCGTGGTCGATAAGAGATTGTGCCAGTTCCTTGGCACTGTCAAAAGTAACAGGCCTCGAAGCTAATACACTCGACTGAATTTGGGGCGACAGTCCCCAAATATATCTCTCAATCTTCTTGCTCTCCAGAGCAACCATATCTGGACAAAGAATTGTCAGATCACAGAATCTACTGGTATAGGTTGATATGTCAGAACCAACCATTGTAAGACCCCAGAGCTCCTGCTCGAGTTTCTGAACTTCTCCTCGCGGACAGTATTCTCGCATTAGCATGGCTTTGAAGTTCTCCCACCTTATCGAGTTAGCCACTACCAGATTAAGTGACTTAACATGGCCATTCCACCACGTTAAGGTCTTTCTGAAAAGGTACAAGTAGCGAATTTGACTTTGCTGCTCTCTGGACAGGAGCAGATTTCGAAAATTGCTTCTGTCTTTTCTATCCACTGCCTTAATGCCATAACTCCTCCAGTTCCATTAAAGGTCCTGGGTTTGGCATTGGAAAAATCTTTATAAGTGCACTCTCGCGAGTGCCCATTACTCTCGCCATGGTTAGAAGGATGTGCACCAACTCCCAACCCACTAGCACCAGGAGTATTGATATGAGACATGGCAGCGGCTACAGCCGCCGTGACCGCCGCTTGGAACATAGCGGGGTCGAACTGAGGAGGTGGTTGCGAGGGTGGCGCCGGTGCTTCATTAACATTGTTACGTCTTGGATTTCTATGAGGAGGCATCTTTTTATATAAAAGATAAAAGATACAAATATGGTAAGATATCAAGAGTGAATATGAATTTTGATATCTCTGAACTAAAACATATAGTTCAACATGAATCTTGTAATGAATTGGAAATAGAAGTCTACGACAAGTACAACTTGTAACAGAATGATACGAAATTGAATGATTATTTTTCAAAGAGTACGAAAATGCATGTCGATTTAAATTGGCATATTGAATACATAAAGTCTGGAAAACTTGACCCTAAATAGGTCTACAATATACCAAATTCTGGGAAAAACATCGACATCATACTGACCTACCGAAAATAAAATTTTTGTGGTCGTACTGAAAAACATGAAAAATAACGCAAGAACCTATCCGTAGACTTAAACTATAACCAAAACAGTGAACAGGAAACGAGTAGAGCATCTCCTACTGGCGACGGGTATCATTTGAACAAAACCTCAGCTCAGCCAGCTGACGCTCCACAGCAAGTAGATGTCTTGCATACACTGTCAGGTGTGCTCAGAATTCTATGACTTCAGCTCGAGTTACAGATAACTCTTGCAGCAGAGACTCATTGTCTCTCATAGCTCTCTCGCTAGCATCTTCAAGACGACGAATGCGGACTGTATTAACTCCTGCATTGGCATCAACTTTCATGATTCGGTTGATGGTTTTCCTACCCTGTATTTCATTTCGAGCAATCCTGCGGACTAGAATTGGCAGGACTCTGTCTGCTGAGCCTCCTTCGCTCAGATTGTAGAAGCTTCTGTCTCCGTTGTATGGTATGGGTTGACCATGCTCTTGACTCCATGTTTCTAAGCTTTCTACCCACAGAGGCGTCGGGCCTTGAAAAACCGGATGAGGGTTAGGATTTTGAGCAACTGGTGGAGGATTATAGGCTTCTGATCCGGAATCATTGTCTTCGGGAAAATTTTCTACGAAATCATCATCTAAGCGAATTTCGTGATTTTCTTCTGGTTCTTCATCTTGTTCTTGACTGGGGAAGTAAGGGTCTCCGGGTAAGTGAAATCCAGCCATTGTTATCTAAGCGAGAATAGGGATAAGAGACATAGAATATAGTTAGTAACGATTGATTAAGGATATAAGTTTCTACGAAAAAGACCTACAGTTATCAAGTAATGTATTCTGTATGACTTGTTCTAGGTCTTACTATAACTATAAAGTGTATACTAATTATATATAACTTAAGTATAACCGACCTTCGATTAAATGACCCGGCTCTAAATCCACAACCAAACAAGGAACAGGAAATGAAGCTAGATCACATATTCTAAGTCTATATAACTTTAATTATATATATTTGTAATATACCCTTAATATTTATAGTTCTACCCTCAATTGCTCTATTATTTTCACATGTTTGTTATTAGTATATAGTGCCTAAAATACCCCTATAGTATTTTAATCTTTTATGTTCTGTTCTAGAGTTCTTCTGAATATGTATGGTTGGTAAGTTTTAGACATGTCACAACACCACTATAACTCCTAAACACATGTTGGTCATATCTCAAATCAATATAGTTGATCAGGCTATATTAATCCCAGATATGATTACATAACTGCCAATGTTTGACTGTAATGTTCAACATCCAAATACTTTTAAGTTCTTATGATTGTGATACTGTACTTGTAGGTATAAGTGTTAGTATACTTCTTGTAAAAATACTTAAATTTTTAAAAGTATACTTGTAGTCAGAGCTCTTAGCCCCAAATGTATTTATAGTTTGTATATCTTTTATGGATTGATATATTGAGTTCACTTTAAACAATGCTCTGATACCAATCTGTCACATCCCCAAACCAGACGGCGGAAACGTACGGGGGTGGAGGACTTCAGTTGTAGTATCACAACACATGCATTATAGTACTCAGAGTACCGAAACTAAATAGTTGTATTTAAAAAGTATAAGTATTTACATGTGTTTCATAATTGTATACTGAAACTAAATAGTTGTACAAAAGAAGAAGACAAGACATAAATAGCTCCATCTTCTCAAAAGCTCGGGGAGTACCTGTCTACTGGTTCCCTGAGAATACAAGTAATTTGAAAAGAGAGTATCAACATATAGTTGAGTGAGTGCATAAGTATTTATGTTTTCAAAGAATGTTATCTGTTTCTTGAATATGTAAACTGTTCCAGAAAATCCTATATTTTATGTTGTATATGAATAGTAGTTTTATTTTCATAAAACTGTTCTATTTGTAAACCAATGTTCTGTATTTGTAATCCTTTTGTAAATTTGTATCTAAGAGTATGTCTGGTTTCGTCAACTGTTATTGTAAACTGTAATGTAATACTATAAACTATATCTTGTAAACTATTACTTTGAAAATGTACTTACGTTTAGTTAATTATACACTAATGTATTGTTAATATCTTTAATGAGTTATTATAACTATACTGACTAGATGGCCTGACCCAACGCTATCAATGCGCTGAAAGCTGTTGATAACAATTTGTCACTTATAGGCTTAAATGCCTGACTGTAGCTAGCAGTCCGAGTGCGGGGTTGTCAATCCCAATATAGATCTATACACACATTGTTTCGATCCCCCGCTGGAGATTCTAGTTGTGAATTAAACAACCTGAACTACTTGTCTCATAAAAGCATATAAACGTTACATGTATAATAGTTATGAAAACCCAATCATTCTGAAATAAATGATTGATAGTATGTTCTTGAATCAGTATTCTTAACATGTATCTGAAAGAATGTATACCCTTTAATAGTTTTGAATTAAACCTTTGTTCTTGTAAAACAATGTACTTTAGTATACTTGAATCGTGAATTAATGTTCTATGAAACATAAATTATACCCATTATAATTTATATGTACTTTCTGATTTGATAACGAGTATTCATGAATGTAACCCCTTACTCAACATGTTACAAAGGGTAATTATACTTAATGAACTAACTTTTATACTTGTATACATATACAAATATATATAAGTAAAATTTAAATGAACCTCGGACAAATAACCGATACTTGTAATCCCACATCCAAACAAGGAAAAGGAACCAAAGTGGATTATCAGTGCTAAGCCTTTTAAATCTTATATACATATATATATATATATATATATATATATATATATATATATATATATATATATATATATTAGTATGATTTTTGGGAGAAATATAAGTTTATAAAAACATTTAAAAGAAGTTTAATATTTTGAAATATATTTTGATGACTTGATGTCATTCTGAAACAATCATTGAAAAACCATTTGAATTTTTGATAACGAAATCCATTTTGATAAGATATTTGAAACCATTTGTTTATAACACAAAATCTTTGTGTTAGACTTGTATTTCCCCTCCTTAAAACCGTAAAAGCTATGAAAATACGGGGGTATGAACTCACCTGTTGGAGGGCGATTCAAATGATGATTTGGTATAGGATTGTTTAGTTCCACGAGTGAAATCCCGCAACCAAACAAGTCCTATATAGTTATTTGTATAACATATATGCATCCAATTAGCTAAAATAATCATAGGAATGATTAGAAACCGGACTAATTTGTAAGTATAACTTACAAATTGAAGTGTTTGAAGCTAGAATGGAGGCTTATATGGGTTTACGGCCAGGAGTTTACGGCCAGGTGTTCTTAAAGGATGAAGAACACTTGATGATTCTAGACCAGATTCTAAGAAGATTCAAAGGTTTTGAGGTGCTTATTCTTCGTGTTCTTCGTGAAAACTAGTAAAATCAATGGATTTTAGCCTAATAGTTGAAGATGGAAGGGTGTTCTTGAAGTGATAACAAGATCAATAATTGATACCTGTTAGATTATGTGATGAACTAGTGTTTAATCACTTGAATAAGATGAAAAAGAATGATCTTGGTGTGTTCTTGAGGAGATATGATGTTCTTGGTGGATGATACTTGAGAGAGTTTGAGAGTTCTTGGCTGGAAGATGTGATAAATGAAGGGAAAATGAAGGAAATCTATATATATGTGTGAGGGTTCACGGTCCGAGGGTTTACAGCCGTGAACCTCGTTTACGGTCCGAGGTCGGCTAGAGTGTACGACCGTGAACAAGTTCCAATGCGATAAGGTTCGGCTTCCGAGAGGATAAGATCCGAAGAGTATACGGCCGAAGCCGTTTACGGTCCGAGGAGTATACGGTCGTAAACCTTTTGCGGCCCGAAGCGTTTGCGGTCCGAAGTGAAAGAAAAGGATGCGAAGTTTCTCGGTTTTTATGCCCTTTCCTTCCAAATTCAATTTTAGATATTTTAAGGATTTTAGCAAATAAAGGTTATTATCATAACCTAAAATAAAAACCCAAACAATAAAAATGACTTTAGTTGACCTTTGTTTGACTTTGGTTGACTAAAGTTGACTTTACAAAAAGAAAATATTGGGATGTTACAACCGAGCCGTACACCGAGGACCGTACACCTTCAACTGGCCGTACACCTTCAACAAATGCGAAGAAAAACGACGTTTTTCACACTTTTTGCTCCAAAACTCGATCCAGAACTCGTTTTTATGAAAAATGCAAAGAACAAACCCCCCCTGATTTTCAGAGATCTATCCAAAAACGCAAAAATCATTCAAAAATATGATCAAATAAGCTCCAGATCTGACAAAATTGATTGATACAATCCAAGCTTTGATACCAATTGTAAGTCCCCAATCTGCTTGTATATCAATCAGATCCGTTTGATGGTGCGGAATCCCGATCAAACGGATGATGCCAGATCAAATGAAGAAGAAGGAGAAGAAGAATAACTTGAATCTATGATGTATTCAAAGATATGAGTGATGCTCCATACACATTAGATTCTCTCACACACACTATTCTTCTCTCTTCTCTCTAACTTTCTCTCTCTACAATAGGCTCTCCCTCTCTAGCCTCATACTCTCTCACATGCACTCCTCACCCTATATATACGAGACATGGGCCGTGAACAGGTTCACGGCCGTAAACCTGTTTATGGCCGTAAACACAACCGTAAACACATATTACTTAACAGAAAAATACATTTTCCCAGAAAATTAAAGTATAAACGAATATTTTGACCCAACACCAACTCCAAAAGTATGGAGTATTGGAGTCATTCGACCTTAGGGGCGATGACGTGTGCGAGTCTTGTTTACTTGGAAAGATGACCAAGTCACCCTTCACTGACACTTGTGCGAGGGGTGAGGGTTTATTGGATCTCATACATACAGATGTATGTAGACCCTTTAGATCCACCACAAGGGATGCGAGCCGCTTCTATGTGACTTTTACTGATGATTATAGCAGATATGGGTATATCTACTTAATCAGGCATAAGTCAGAAACCTTTGAAAAGTTCAAAGAGTTCAAGAAAGAAGTGGAGAATCAGTTGGGCAGGAAAATCAAGATACTTAATCCCTCGTTGGCACACATCAAGGTTTGGGGTTGCGAGGCTTTCGTAAGACGAGAGACTCACGATAAGCTCGAACCTCGTAGTGAGCGATGTATTTTCATCGGCTACCCGTAGAAGTCCTTTGGATATCTCTTCTATAGATCGAGTGACAATGTTGTCTTCATTGTGAGGAGATGGGTTTTCTGAGAGCGAGAACTCATAAGCCAAGGGGACAGTGGGAGGCAAATCGATCTTGAAGAGCTTCAAGAATCGAGCGATGAAGGAACCTCTAACAATGGCGCTCAACCCGAGGAGGAAACTTCGGTTGAACCGATTGACGAGTCCTTACCTCTTAGATGTTCCGAAAGAGTTAGTGTTCCACCCGGGTTTTATGGTTTTCATATTACTACAGAAGGGGATACGTTCATTAGTGATAGTACACTAATGAATCTGGACGAACCTAACAACTATAAGGAAGCCATGGCAGGCCCGGAGACTGCAAAATGGAAAGAGGCTATGGACAGCGAGATTCAGTCCATGTATGACAACCAAGTTTGGAATTTGGTTGACAATGTACCAGGTCGTAAGATGGTCGGGTGCAAGTGGATCTTCAAGAAGAAGACCGACATGGATGGAAATATGCACACTTATAGGGCGCGATTGGTTGCGAAAGGTTTCACTCAAACTCCCGAAGTTGATTATGATGAAACTTTCTCACCAGTTGCGAAGATAAAGTCTATCAGGGTGATGCTGGCCATTGCTGCATTTCATGACTATGAAATATGGCAGATGGATGTCAAAACCGCTTTCCTTAACGGGAAGTTGGCTGAGGATGTTTACATGGCTCAGCCAGAGGGTTTTGTCAATGCGAAGCATCCTAATAGAGTGTGTAAGCTTGAGAAGTCCATTTATGGACTAAAACAAGCATCTCGTAGATGGAATCTTTGTTTCGATGAGAAAGTCAAAGAGTTTGGTTTTCTGCGAAGCGAGGTTGAATCATGTGTATATGTCAAAGCCAGTAGGAGTATAGTAAGCTTCCTCATATTGTATGTCGATGACATACTACTCATAGGAAACAACATCCCAACTCTGAAGGAAGTTAAATCCTGGCTTGGGAAGTGCTTCGCTATGAAGGACCTCGGAGAGGCTGCCTATATTTTGGGTATAAGGATAGTGAGAGACAGAAGTAAGAGACTGATAGGACTTAGTCAGAATACTTACTTGGACAAGGTACTAAAACATTTTAGTATGGAGAATTCAAAGAAAGGGGAGTTACCAATCCAAAGTAATGCCAAGTTGAGTAAGACTCAAAGCCCGAGTACCGAAGTCGAGATAGAAGAAATAAGCCGAGTACCATACGCTTCTGCAGTTGAATCGATTATGTATGTTATGACTTGTACTCGCCCTGATGTGGCCTTCTCCTTGAGCATGGTCAGCAGATATCAGGGGAATCCTGGCAAAGCACATTTGACCGCAGTCAAGAATATTCTTAAGTACCTTCGGAAGACCAAGGAATGGTTTCTAGTCCTCGGTGGGAGTGATGACTTAAGGGTGCGAGGGTATAGTGGCGCTAGGTTTCAAACCGACAGGTACAACTAGCGTTCGCAATCAGGCTGGGTTTTTACCTTGAATGGAGGAGCAGTGACTTGGAAAAGTTCCAAGCAGGAGACCGTAGCTGATTCAACGTGCGAATCAGAGTATATAGCAGCGAGCGAAGCGTCAAAGGAGGCAATATGGTTGAAGAACTTCATTGGAGACCTTGGAGTTGTGCCAGCCATAAAGGAGCCCATGGAAATTATTTGTGATAATGAAGGAGCGGTTGCCTTGACCAAGGAACCGAGGGATCATGGCAGATCTTGACATATCGACATAAAATATCACTTTATTCGACATCGGGTGGAAGAAGGACTCCTCGTAGTGAAGAGGGTATCGTCAGAAGATAACCCAGCAGATCCCCTTACGAAGGGACTGAGTAGGGTTAAGCACTTGCAGCACGCTAGGAGCATCGGGCTGAAGGACGATATTAGTTTAGATTAGATAGTTTAGAAACATGTAATAGATAAATGTGATTGACATTTGATGATTAAATAAAAGAGTATTATTTATAAGTAATGTTACTGTCTTATGTTGATTATTTACCTATTGTTTCACTTTGCATGTTTTGACTTCCTGAATAATAAGATTATTCAAAAGTTCCTCAATCGCTCATACTTTGGGAGTAGGTATGAAAGAAGATTATCATGAATTAGTATGTAGATTGTCTAAAGTGTATTAGATATAGCAAAGGTTTGCTGCAACGTTCATGAGTGCTTATGTGTTTGATTTGAGCATTGGATTAGACCCGTGCTTGCTGGAATCACTTCATGGAATTTATCACGAGTGATCGCAAGACGATAATATCATATGGTCTTAAAACGTAGATATATGGTTTGTTGTTTACTAATTGGTTGTGCATTGATAATGCGTAAACGCATCACTAACTTGATGTTATAAAACACATTGTTGTGTATGATTTGTTTAGTGAATAGTAAATGCATATAAGTCAAAGTTTATCTGTTCCTTTTATCCTAAGAGGGTAAAAGTGATATCAGGGCCCCTCGATGATTTTGTTTGACTTATATGTCGGGCCCGGTCAGGACTGAATTGATGTGTTCAATTGAGTTCTATGTCAAATGAATCAGAGATCGAGAAACTAACTGCTGGACAATAAGTATGACTATGTTCCATGTAATTGTCCACGTGATATCTAGAACAGAGGATTATACGATCCCTTATCTTAAGGACAAGTTCTTGATAAGATCAAGAGTTTTGAGAACTGCGATTGCTAATCGGATCTAGAAGTTGCATTTGCATTTATAGTTATTAGACTTATCCAAGTGGGAGACTGTTGGATTAGTGTTTAAGTCCATAACTATATTTGGTATGTACTTGACCCGGTTGTGCATGGTCCTTTTGGGTTGCCTTCACCAAAGCAACTTGAGTGGAGGAATAATATAGAAAGAGGTGATTATGGTTTATTAATATATTATAAGACTAATATATTATAAGAGAAAACATATTTGTTTAATTAACATTGGTCAATAAATAATTAAGAATTAGTTTTGTGATCAAAAGAAGTTAATTGAACTTAAGGGGCTGAACTGTAATTATGTGATAGTTACAAAGTTGGGCAAGGAAACCCTAATAGATAGGGTGGATGAATTCTAGGGATAAAGCCTTAAGAATTCGTCCATGATAGGGATTCTAGAATTATCGTATGGGCTGCATGGAGGCTAAGTAACCAGATAAGGATAATCACTAAAACCCTAATTCCTACACCTATATAAAGGACCCCTTGGCATGGGAATTTCGGCCACTTGAACCCTAGAAGTCCTAGAGCCGAAATTCTGCTCTTCTCTCTCTCTCTCTCTTGTTTTCTCCAATTGTTATTGGTGTTTGTGATTCACTAGAGGCATAACACTTGGGGTGCTAAAGTTCTCAAGGCTTCAAGATCTTCAATCAACAACAAGGAAAACATCCAGATCTGATTTGTGATGTTAATTTTGATTATATACACTAGATCTAGGGTTAGAAAGTCTTGGATGAATTGCATGTACAATAGAGAAACCTAGATCCAAGAATTAGGGTTTGCATGAGCACATAGGATGTTCTTTTGGCTCAAACCAATCAGTTATGATGTCAGCTGAATCTGAGATATTGTGAAGTTCCAAGATTGAGACCTTGTCCGAGATTAAGATGTTCCGAGATCCGAAGTTTGTTAACACATTTAATGCATTTTGTCTTATCTTTGATGTAACAGTTCATAGGACTTATTTATGTGTATCTTTTAGATATCATTTTGTCAAACACTTATTATTGTCCAGTCCTAAGAATGTTTTTCAGTTTGTACTATGTTCCTCCTCCACTATATAAGGAGTGAATGTTTCACGATTTCAGTAAATGTGAACGATTCAAAGTTATAATCCAAGAGTATCAAATTATCTCTTCACATCACTTTCATTTTCCTTCAAGTCTAAGTTCTTTCATTACATTCTTCTTGTTCCTTAAATATCTTTGCATTCATTATACTCAAGTTTACTTCATTTATTACTTGAATACTTTGTTGAATATTTACCTTCAAGTCCTAACTGGTTTACCAGATTCGACTGGAACCTTATATTAAGAGTAGACGTTGATCTTAAACATTAAATCAAGGTTTGAGTTTTCAAACCTTGTCATTGCGTATTGATTCTCGTACTCACAACCGGTTTTAGTGGTTTCAAACAAGGATGTCCGGTTTACTTCCAAGTTTTGGAAGAGGTTTCACAAGGATTTGGGTACTCATCTGCATTTCAGCACGACTTTCCACCCGCAGACTGATGGACAGAGTGAGCAGACTATCCAGACATTGGAGGATATGCTTTGGGTATGTGTATTGGATTTCGGTGGGAGTTGGGATACCTATCTCCCTATGGCGGAGTTTTCATATAACAACAGTTATCACGCCAGAATTGATCAACCTATTTTTGAGATTCTCTATGGGAGGAAGTGCAGGACCCCAATATGTTAGGGTAAGGTCGATCAACGAGTCATGGGGAGTACTGAGGTGGTACTCAAGACTATCGAGTTGATTCAGTAGGTTCAGGGTAGACTTCAGACAACTTAGAGTCGGCAGAAGAGTTATGTCGATAAGCGCCGATCAGATCGAGAGTTCCAGGTTGGGGATATAGTTCTCCTGAAGGTGTCACCTTGGAAATGTGTCATTTGATTTAGGAAGAGGGGAAAGTTGGGCCCTAGGTATATCGGTCCTTTCAGGGTTTTGGGCCAGGTGGGCAGGGTTGCTTATCGCTTGGACCTACCCAAGGAGCTTAGCCAGATCTATAGCACGTTTCATGTATCTCAGATGTGGAAATGCTTGGTTGATTATTCCGTGGTGGTTCCATTGGAAGATATTCGGGTGGATGAGAGACCGATTGCCATCCTTAACAGGAAGACGAAGGCTATGTGGAACAATTCGGTGGATCTGGTAAAGGTGCAGTGGTAGCACCGCAATGGTTCAGAATGGATGTCGGAGCCTGAGGTCGAGATGAGGGAGCATTATCCAGAGTTGTTCGCAGTGACGGACTTCGAGGACGAAGTCTAATTCAAGTAGGAGAGAATTATACCATTTGCATTCCATGTATTTTCCTTTTAGCATTTAACCTTAAGAACTTTTGCATTTTGGTCCCTAGCAGAGTGCGATGGGCGTATGCTAGGAGTACACTGGGCGTACTGGCTCGATATCCAGATCGTGGAGACACCCACGTATGCAGGGCATACATGTAAGTACGCTGGATGTACGACCATCAGGGATAAACCCTAATTTTTAGGGTTTGTGCCCTATTTAAACACCTTAAGTTGCTCATGGACCTTCTTATGACCAGCCTCCACTTCTCCAAACGCTAAGAACGAAACCATAATTGCCATTTGAGTGTCTTGGGCTTGGAAGTGAACTTTGAAGGTGTTTTTAGTGATCTTGAAGGAAGAAAAACATTTGGAAGTTGCATTGGTGTGGCTAGAGCTTGTGGATCCAGAATCATCACCAACTTGGAAAGCTTTTGGATATATAAAGCACTTAACTTGATGGTTCATTTTGATAGATCTAGTTAGGGGTTGTTTTTCTGCTTTTTATGTTCCTTTAAGTCATTCATGAGAATATGAGCTACTCTAGAAGCCAGGGATGGTAGATCTTATAATTTTGAGGTCCCTTGTGCATAAAAAGGCAATCTTGATGTTTATATTGGACCATGCATGAGTTAGGGTTCTTATTATGGGTTTATTGAGTATTAGTGTAACGCTTGTTCCAGGTATCATTTATTTCTTGAATTTTTAGGGTTTTCCACTAGGACTCGACGAGTTAGGGAGCCCTACTCGACGAGTAGAGATCATTTTTTAACGCGGGACTTAGGGTCTACTCGACGAGATGGAAGGCCTCAACTCGACGAGTAGACGCTGTAAAGGAAAACCCTAATTTTCAGGGATTTGTACCCTATTTAAAGAACTTATGGCTCATTTGTATCCTCCCTCATCGCCCATATAGCCCAGAGAAACCCTAGTTCGAGCCTTATACATTCTTGAGTGTGTGAGAGAGCTTTGGAGAGTGATTTTAGTGTGGTTGTGAAGGAATTTGGAGCTTGAAGAGGTTGGAGTACAGAGAGAGGCAGTAGATCCGACATCTACTCTGTTTTGGCAACCATCTTGAGGTATAAAGTTGCTACCTTGACCTTTATTTGCTTAGATCTCATCTTATGGATGTATATTGTAACTTTTGGTGCATAATGGTGTCATCCTTGGATTTAGACTTGTCAAGAGGATATGGTTCTAGATCTGGACACCTCTAGGCCTCCATGGATATAAAGTTGCTCACTTTATTTAGTCTAGGTCCTTCTCCATGCCCTAAACCGTGTATGAGACTCAGTTTTAGTGTTTTAGTCACTTGAGGCCTTGCATGTACGTAAAGTTTGCAACTTTACGTGGTATTTCAGTCCTAAGGGACTAGATCTATAGTTTGGGACTTTGGATTCGACTGAAAGGGCTGAACATGTTGAGACAAGAGAGAACTCGACGAGTTGCCCTGGAAACTCGACGAGTTGGATCGGGTTTTTCTGTTTTCGGTCTGCGCCGAAAACTCGACGGGTTGGACCGAGTTTTCCCATTTTCGGTCTGTACCGAGAACTCGACGAGTTGGATCAGGTTTTTTCCATTTTCGGTCTGCACCGAGAACTCGACGAGTTGGTAAGATAACTCGACGATTTGGTTAGGGTTTTCCCCGGTTTTCTGAACGCTGAAGGGACTCGACGAGTTGCTAGATGCACTCGACGAGTTGAGTCAACATGGGCTGTTGACCTTGACTCCAACTATGGTTGACCAAGCTTGACTTTGAGGGTGCTCTTGGTAATTTGGGATTTTGAGAAGTTAGTCACATAATGGTTGTAGGTAGTTGAGTTGGAGCTACGGATTGGGAATTATCATATCTTATCAGTTCAGCACACTTGAGAGGTGAGTCTCCTCATCATACCAATGGGTCTAAGGCACCAAGGTCATCCCATTTTATGATATGTGGTACACTAGTTTATGTATTGATATGTGGTATGCTAGTTGGATATATTCCAGGTGATATGCTAGTTATATATGTGATGCTTGTAGGAAAGACCATGTGGGGAGCCCATGACACTTGGATATAAGACCATGTGGGGGAGCCCATGGCTTTTTAGGTAAAGACCATGGGGCAGCCCATGGCACTTGGATGTCAGACCATGTGGGGGAGCCAATGGCTTTCCAGCTAAAGACCATGGGGGAGCCTGTGACACTTAGGTGTAAGACCATGTGGGGGAGCCCATGGCATCCTGGAGTAAGACCTTGGGAGGAGCCCACGGAATCCTTATATGTTTGTATGCATGGCTTATGTGGTTTATGTAGCTTTTATAGCTAATATGGATTATGTGATTATGTGGATTATGTGGGGTATGCTCTGGGGAACTCACTAAGCATTAGCTTACAATTTATGTAGCTTGATGGCGCGACATGCACTCTCCGACATTTGATTTGATGGGACACTCTGATATTTGAAATAAAATGTTGATGTTATGGATTTTGAAAACAATTGTCATTGATATTCAATACTTTATAGGAATGTTTTGATTAATTACAAATGAAAATTTATTTGGAAATTTGGGTTGTTACAAGTTGGTATCAGAGCCTTGGTTTGAGGGATTCAGGCACACTCTCAGGTGTGTCCGGACTCAAACTAAGGAAATGGTAAAATTGTTTTCAAAAATCAAAAGTTAAAAACTTCTTAAAGTGGAAAAAAAGGGAGTACAATTCGTGTGATCGGCCGAGCTCAAGTAAGTGGTTCCCCAATATATTAGCCATGTTATACTGATATTTTGATTATGATAGTCGGATGGATTTTGCTATCTGTATGCTTTATAAATTGTACACGGTTAGGATCTTATAGCCTTAGAATGATTGATTTGGCCTTATTTCTTGTTCCTTGTTTGGTTGTGGTCCTAGGGTAGAGTCCGTTATTCGAATGTCTATTTGATCCTGTTTTGTGTATAACTTGCATGCATAAGGCAACCTGTTATGATTGATTTGAAATCTGATTTGATAGGATTGAGCAAATCTTAGGATAGCCTAGGATTTGAATTATGCAGTAGCCCGTGAGGTATGATTTGTTTTGGGATGAATTAGAGTTATCAAGTAGAACTTTGGGGAAGGTACAGGTAGGTGTGGAAGGTAATATTGGGCCCGTACTACTGAAAGCACAGGACCTGTACCCGAACTGATGTTAGATCTGGAAGCTCTAAGGAGAATCGATGTGGGAGGATCCCCTTTTTGATCATTCGGTCTTATCAGGATGGTGGTGACACGATTTGGAGCAGGGGGATCAGGATTCGGATCTGTGTCGGGCGACGGTACAGCGCCCATTGATGAGAGGATGCGCGAGCTCGTTGCAGCCGAGGTTACAAGGGGCATTCTTGATGCTACCCCAGTGATTTTTGGGACATTCATGGAAGGTATGATGGAGATCATGGAGGAGAGGCTCAGGTCATTCAGAGCCGAGATTGTTGTGGGCCAAGTCGGGGCCCGAACTCCCTCATTTCGGGAGTTCAAGGCGTGCGAGGCGCCAGAGTTCTTCGGGGTCAACGACCCCATAGTTAGCCGACGATGGGTGGCAGACATGGAGAACGTCCAGCGCATGAGTTCTTGACCTGATGCGGCAAAGGTGGGATTTGCCTCGTGCATGCTGAGGGACCGAGCTCGAGACTGGTGGGGAGAGGTGACCAGTCAGGTAGGGGAAGCTGGTGTGGCTGAGATGACATGCACCGAGTTTGTCAGACGCTTTGATCTGGAGTTTTCACCACCCATTGAGGTGCAACGGTTAGTGAGGGAGTTCTAGGAGCTCCAGCAAACCACCGAGACTATGGCAGAGATCACCGCCAAGTTTCGAGAGCGAGCATTGTTGATCCCGCAGTATGCTACAGACGAGGTATCATTCCATGCTGAGGGATGATATTCGAGAGTTTGTGAGCTTTACAGGGTGCAAAACCCTGAATGAGATGGTGGTGAAGGCCCGTGAGCGGGAGATGGAGTTAGAGTTCCGCACCAAGCGGAAACCAGAGTAGGCACAGACAGCTGTAGGTCAGGATAAAAAGCCTAAGACCTCAGATTTTTCCAGTAGGATCCAGTAGGGCAGTGGCCGGTGTGCCAAGTGTGGTAAACCGCACAGTGGGGCTTGTCGACCGGCAGGCTCGGGATGCTATGCGTGTGTTCAGCTAGGCCACATGAGCAGGGATTACCCCAAGAAGGGCTTGATTTGTTTCCACTGCAACCAGACTGGCCACAAATGGACCGATTGTCTGAGGCTGCAGGGAGGAGGAGGACCGGTGGCGGTGCCTGTGCCCACCACAATGAGGATTACTGACGGCCGCCCTGCCAAGGCGGATACTCCTTCGGTGAAGAGCCGTGCATTTCAGTTGACTACTGAGGAGGCTCGGGCAGAGCCAGATGCTGTGGTTGGTACGTGTTTAATCTTCACTACTTACTATTTATTGTATTGCTTATATGTGCACTGAACTTATGTATAGGGACCTCTTTGGTCAATGTTATTTCGGCTCATGTTTTGTTTAATTCGGGTGCTACCCGATCGTTCGTGTCTCTTGCACTTAGCAAGAAGTTCCGAGATGCGCCGGAAACTTTGGATTCCCCGCTCGAGGTGGAGATTGCAGACGACCGCACTGTGAGTGCGGCGAGGGTGTATCAGGACTGTGTCCTGAATGTGTTGGGTGAAAGATTTAGTGTTGACTTAGTCCCGATACCGTTGCGAGGGTTGAAGGTGATCGTCGGGATGGATTGGTTGGGGGCTAATGGAGCTATGATCGATTGCGAGCACCAACGTGTGAGGGTTCGAACTGGTTATACATGGTGAGAGGGCCTCGCAGGGGCCGACCCTCTGTTCGGCTACAAGGGCTAGGAGGTTTCTGCAGTAGGGATGTACGGGATTTCTGGCTTACATCTTGGACACGAGAGTTGAGACCACGATGGATGTGGGTAGTATGCCGGTGGTGCAGGAATTTCGGGATGTTTTTCCTGAAGAGTTAACAGGAGTACCTCCGGAGAGGCAGGTGGAGTTTCGCATTGAGTTGGTGTCGGGTGCCGCTCCGATAGCGAAGGCACCATACCGGCTAGCACTGCCTGAGGTGCAGGAGTTATCTATGCAGGTTCAGGAGCTGCTAGACCGAGGGTTTATCCGTCCGAGCAGTTCGCCGTGGGGATCTCCGATCCTGTTTGTGAAAAAGAAGGATGGATTGCACAGGATGTGCATTGATTATCGAGAGCTGAACAAACTAACGGTGAAGAACCGTTATCCGTTACCGAGGATTGATGATTTGTTCGATCAGCTTCAGGGTGCGTCTTGGTTTTCCAAGATTGATCTTCGGTCGGGATACCATCAGATGAGGATTCGGGATGAGGATATACCGAAGACGGATTTCAGGACTCGGTATGGGCATTATGAATTTGTGGTGATGCCGTTTGGGCTCACCAATGCCCCAGCAGCGTTCATATATCTCATGAACCGGGTGTGTAGACCGATGCTGGATCGGTCGGTGATCGTTTTTATTTATGATATCCTGGTCTATTCTAAGACCAGGGAGCAGCATGAGCAGCATTTGAGGGAGGTACTAAAGACCCTGAGGGCGGAGAAGCTTTATGCAAAGCTCTCCAAGTGTGATTTATGGTTGCGGGAGGTGCAGTTTTTGGGGCACATCATCAACCGGGAGGGTATTTCGGTTGATCCAGCGAAGGTTGAGGCAGTGATGAAGTGGGAAGTACCGAAGAATGCTTCCGAGATCCGTAGCTTCTTGGGTTTAGCGGGCTATTATCGGAGATTTATCCGGGATTTCTCCAAGATTGTTGTGCCCTTGACCCGCTTAACCAAGAAGAATGTGACATTTCATTGGGGTACGGATCAGCTATTCGCTTTTGAAACCCTAAGACGGAGGTTATGCGAGGCTCCGATACTAATGCTACCCGAGGGGTTAGATGATTTGGTGGTTTACTGTGACGCATCGATTTCAGGGTTAGGTGCGGTACTGATGCATAGAGGGCATGTGATAGCTTACGCCTCGAGGCAGTTGAAGCCTCATGAGACGAATTACACCACTCACGACCTGGAATTGGGGGCAGTGGTGTTTTCCCTCAAAATTTGGAGGCACTACTTGTACGGGCTGAGGTGTACCATCTATATTGATCACAAGAGTCTGAAGTATATGATGGATCAGCAGAACCTCAACATGAGACAGAGGAGGTGGTTGGATGTACTGAAGGACTATGATTGTGAGATCCTATACCATTCCAGGAAGGCCAACGTGGTGGCCGACGCTTTAAGCCGCAAGGCGGCGGGTTCCCCGATTGGGGACACGTGTTTGAGAATAACTGTGATCTCTCCATTGTTGGATATGATCAAGGAGGCTCAGGTCGAGGGGGTGAAGAAGGAGAATTGGAAAATAGAACGGATTCGGGGGCAGTATCCTTTGTTTGTTAAGGATAGTCGTGGCCTTTTGACGCAGTGTGGTCGGGTATGGCTACCGGTGACTGGGGGAGTGAGGCAAAAAATATTGGTGGAGGCGCACAAGTCCAAGTTCTCTATAAATCCAAGGGCTACGAAAATGTATAGAGACTTGAGACTGAGTTATTGGTGGCCCTGCATGAAGCGAGAGATCGCCTGGTTTATGGAGTGGTGTTTGACCTGCAGGAAGGTCAAGGCCGAGCATCAGCGGCCTCATGGTAAGGCTCAGCCGCTACCCATTCCCATGTGGAAGTGGGAAGAGATCACTATGGACTTCATTACGAAGTTACCTAGGACGGCAAGGGGTTTGGATGCCATATGGGTGATCGTAGATAGACTAACGAAGAGTGCCCACTTTATTCCGATCCTTGAGAGCATATCCGCCAAGAAGTTGGCAGATATTTATGTGCGAGAGGTGGTGGCCAAGCACGGGGTGCCAGCGTCGATAGTCTCGGACAGGGATGTTCGGTTTACATCCAGATTCTGGAAGAAGTTCCACGAGGAACTGGGCACTCAGCTGCATTTTAGCACGGCGTATCACCCCCAGATTGATGGCCAGAGCGAGAGGACAATCCAAACACTTGAGGACATGCTTCGAGCATGCTTGTTGGATTTTGGAGGGAGTTGGGACACATACCTCCCATTGACAGAGTTTTCGTACAATAACAGTTATCATGCCAGTATCGACCGAGCTCCATTCGAAATGTTATATGGTCGAAGGTGCAGGACCCCGGTTTGTTGGGACGAGGTTGGGCACCGGGTCATGGGGAGCACTGAGGTAGTGCTCAAGACTACCGGGTTGATTCAGCAGGTGCGCGACCGGCTGCGGGTCGCACAGAGCCGTCAGAAAAGTTATGCGGACCGGTGAAAATCGGATCTTGAGTTCCAGGTGGGGGACTTTCTGCTACTAAAGGTGTCGCCATGGAAGGGAGTCATCAGGTTTAGGAAGAGGGGCAAGCTAGGGCCCCGATATATAGGCCCTTTCAGGAATATGGCCCGGGTGGGCAAGGTAGCTTATCACTTGGAGCTACCGGATGAGCTTAGCCAGATTCACAACACCTTCCATGTGTCACAGCTTCGGAAGTGCATCACTGACGAGGCCGCAGTCGTTTCGTTGGACGATATCCAGGTGGATGAGAGCCTGAACTACATCGAGAGACCGATTGCAATCTTAGATAGGAAGATTAAGGTTCTTCGAAACAAGGAAGTGAAGTTGGTAAAGGTGCAATGGCAGCACTGAAGGGGCTCCGAATGGACTTGGGAGCCGGAGGACGAGATGCGAGACCACTACCCGGATCTGTTTGGGTCAGCAGACTTCGAGGAAGAAGTCTAGTTCAAGTGGGGGAGATTTATAACACCTGTTCCAGGTAATATTTGATTTAGTTAGTTTCAGGGTTTTTAGTGCATGGACTCGGCGAGTTGGGAGTCCAACTCGTCGAGTAGGGGCATTTAACCATGGACACGGATCGGGACCAACTCGGCGAGTCGGAAGGCCCGAATCGGCGAGTTGGAGCTGTAAAGAGAAAACCCTAATTTCGGGGTTTGCCCCCTATATAAAGATCATTAACTGCCCTTGTGGCCTCCCCTAGCACCTTATCTCCCTACAGAAAGTAGTTTTTGGTCGTAAACGCCCCCTTGAGTGAGAGGAAGAGCTTGGTTTAGCAAACTTGGAGTGTTGAAGATGGGATTTAGAAGAAGAAACAAGAAGGGAAGCAGTGGATCCGACATCTACACTGTATTGGTCACCATTCTAAGGTAAACACTCATGACCTTGACCTCTAGTTGTTTAGATCTCATTTCTTAGAAGTGAATGACCATTTTTGGGAAAAATGGAATTAAGCTTGAATCTAGACTTATGGTCCCAGATCTGGACCTCTTTGGGTCCCCAATGGCATAAAGCTGCTCCCTTTATACAGTTCATCCCCTTTCCATGCACAAGAACCTTGTATGAAGACTACTTTTGGTGTTATGGCCATGTGAGGCCTTGCATGCACGTAAAGTTTGCAACTTTACGTGACATCTACACTAGGGAAGGCTAGATCTGAAGTTTGGGATTCTAGATCCCACTGAAAAAGGCCGAAAACGAGAAGGACTAAAGGAACTCTCCGAGTCCTTTAATCGACTCGACGAGTCGGCCAAGGAGTTTACGACCAAAGAGTTTACGGCCAGGGTTTTGCGGTTGAGAGTTTGAAGCCGCGAACATTAAGGAACTAGACGAGTCACTCAAGTGACTTGGCGACTTGACGAGTTAAGCAAGGAACTCAACGAGTGGTTGGTTATACTCGACGAGTCGAGGTCAACCTGGACTGTTGACCTTAACTGTGGACTTTGACCTTGACCTTGACGTTGTCCAGGGTTGATCTGAGAGTATTTATGGGATGACGTTAAGTTAATCACTTGATGATTATAGGCAGTTGAGAAGGAGCAGCGTGTGGGATATATTTGACTTCAGCTTACCAGTTCAACATTCAAGAGGTGAGTCTTCTCACCATACCCATGGGTCTAAGGCACCAAGGCCAGCCCATTATGTGATTATGTTTATGTGTTAGTCATTTCGGTGATTTGATATGTTATGTGATTGTGTCTTGTTGCATGGAAGACCCCGGGGGGAGCCCGTGGCATTGGATGTAAGACCATGTGGGGTAGCCCATCGCATTCCTAGGTAAAGACCATGTAGGGTAGCCCATGACATTGGATGTAAGACCATGTGGGATAGCCCATGGCATTCCTAGGTAAAGACCATGTGGGTTAGCCCATGACACGAAGGTCTAAGACCCTGAGGGGAGCCCACGACATCCTTACAGGTTTATGTATACATGGCTGATGTGATATAGGTAGCTTTTATAGCTAACAGGATATGTGTTATATGGATTGTGTGTGGTATGCTCTGGGGAACTCACTAAGCTTTTAGCTTACAGGTTGTGGATTTGTTTCAGGTACTTCAGATCCCAAGGGCAAAGGCAAGGCGTGATAGTGTGGCGTGCACTCTCTCCCAGGCGTTTTTATGGACACTCTGATATTTGGAATAAAAGTTGTATTTGATATATGTTTTGAAAACAATTATAATTGGATTTCTTAAATTATGGAAATGTGTTTGCTTATCTAAAAATGAAAATTTTCTTTGAAAAATTGGGTCGTTACAGAGATCATTTTGGACGCGGGACTTAGGGTCTACTCGACGAGTTGGAAGGCACCAACTCGACGAGTAGACACTGTAAAGGAAAACCCTAATTGTCAGGGATTTGTACCCTATTTAAAGAACTTATGTCTCATTTGTAGCCTCCCTCATCGCCCATACAGCCTAGAGAAACCCTAGTTCGAGCCTTATACCTTCTTGAGTGTGTGAGAGAGCTTTGGAGAGTGATTTTAGTCTGGTTGTAAAGGAATTTGGAGCTTGAAGAGGTTGGAGTACAGAGAGAGGCAGTAGATCTGACATCTTCTCTGTTTTGGCAACCATCTTGAGGTATAAAGTTGCTTCCTTGACCTTTATTTTCTTAGATCTCATCTTGTGGATGTATATTGTCACTTTTGGTGCATAATGGTGTCATCCTTGGATTTGGACTTGTCATGAGGATATGGTTCCAGATCTGGACACCTCTAGGCCTCCATGGATATACAATTGCTCACTTTATCTAGTCTAGGTCTTTCTCCATGCCCTAAACCTTGTATAAGACTTACTTTTAGTGTTTTAGTCTCTTAAGGCCTTGCATATAAGTAAAGTTTGCAACTTTACGTGGTATTTCAGTCGTAAGGGACTGGATCTGTAGGTTGGGACTTTGGATTCGACTGAAAGGGCTGACCATGTTGAGACAAGGGAGAACTCGACGAGTTTCCCTGGCAACTCGACGATTTGGATCGGGTTTTCCCATTTTCGGTCTGCACCGAGAACTCGAAGGATTGGACCGAGTTTTCCCGTTTTTGGTCTGCACCGAGAACTCGACGAGTTAGATCGGGTTTTTCCATTTTCAGTCTGCACCGAGAACTCCACGAGTTGGTAAGATAACTCGATGAGTTGGTTCGGGTTTTCCCAGTTTTTTTGAACGCTGAAGGGACTCGACAAGTTGCTAGATGCACTAGACGAGTTGGGTCAACATGGGCTGTTGACCTTGATTGTTGACCTTGACTCTGGCCATGGTTGACCAAGCTTGACTTTGAGGGTGTTCTTGGTATTTCAGGATTTTGAAAAGTTTGTCACATTATGGTTGTAGGCAGTTGAGTTGGAGCTGCGGTTTGGGACTTATCATATCTTATCAGTTTAGCATACTTGAGAGGTGAGTCTCCTCACCATACCAATGGGTCTAAGGCACCAAGGCCGGCCCATTTTATGATATGTGGTACACTAGTTGTTGTAGTGATATGTGGTATGCTAGTTGGATATATATGCTAGGTGATGTGCTAGTTATATATGTGATGCTTGCAGGAAAGACCATGGGGGGAGCCCATGGCACTTGGATATAAGACCATGTGGGGTAGCCCATGGCTTTTCAGGTAAAGACCATGGGGGAGCCCATGACACTTAGGTGTAATACCATGTAGGGGAGCCCATGACACTTAGGTGTAATACCATGTAGGGGAGCCCATCTCATCCTGCAGAAAGACCTTGGAAGGAGACCACATCATCCTTATATGTTTGTATGCATGGCTTATGTGGTTTATGTAGCTTTTATAGCTAATATGGATTATGTGATTATGCGGATTGTGTGGGGTATGCTCTGGGGAACTCACTAAGCATTAGCTTAAAGTTTGCTGATTTGTTTAAGGTACTTCTGAGCCTAAGGGCAAGGGCAAGGCTTGATGGCGCAGCATGCACTCTCCGGCATTTGATTTGAGGAGACACTCTGATATTTGAAATAAAATGTTGTTGTTATGGATTTTGAAAATAATTGTCATTGATATTTCATACTTTATAGGAATGTTTTGATTAATTAAAAATGAAAATTTTATTTGGAAATTTGGGTTGTTACAATTAGGTCCCATTAAGACATGCAAAGGAGTAAAGTTGCCAACTTTACGTGTTAAGGCATCATTTAGGATGAGATCTGAGAAGTGGAATTAGTGGCTTAACCAATTAAGCACTTAACGGCGATTTTGGTTTGTTGTGGAGTACGTTGGGCGTACCCAGCTTGTACGCAGCCTGTACTGGCCAAAGGTAGCGTACGCAGGGTGTAAGTGTGACTGTTGACTTTCGTTGACTTTTACGATTTGGGTCAAGTGAGGAAAGGGTAAAATGGTCTTTTACCCTTAGTGTTGGACAAGTGAACTAGATTCCTAGTTATGGTTTATGGCCCGATTATTAATTGGGGTTTTATTTGATTGATTAGCATGAGGATTTTCCGGTTCAGCAACCCGATCATTTGTTTGACTGTCAGCAGACTGAGGTGAGTTTGCTCGCTATATTGTAGGACTCAAGGATATTATATGTGCTTGTAGCCTTTATGACTCCTGTTGTATGTGTTATATGCATGTGTTCCTGTTTACTACATATATGTGGGGTGAAATAGACCCGGGGGTGAAATAGACCTGGTACAGCTTTGGGCTGACGTATGAGTTGAAATAGACTTGGGGGTGAAATAGACCCGGTACAACTTGGGATGACACATGAGTTGAAATTGACTTGAGGGTGAATTAGACTCAGAGGTGAAATGGACCTGGGCCAGCCTTGAGCTGGCATATATGTATGGTATGCGGTATTTTGGGGAACTCACTAACCTTCGTGCTTACGGTTTTCAGTTTATGTTTCAGGTACTTCTGGATCGAAGGGGAAGAGCTCGGGATGATCGCATCGCACACATCACGATTTCCATGTTATTTGGCTCTGATGTACCAAGATGATTGATTGATATACTTTGATTTTCCTTTATGGTTTTATAAACACATTTTGGTTGATGGTTTTATAATTATGAAAACGAAATTTTTGGTCTTGAATTTAGGACGTTACATTTTCACATCATACACAATCTAATTCCCCTAGGATTCATCATATTCATCCCCTAAGGGACCATGCTCTTATTCCCTTAAGAATAATACTCTCTATTCCCGAAGGAATCATACTCTTTATTCTCGAAGGAATCATACTCTCTATTCCCGGAGGAATCATCTTTCCATTATTCTCTTACTCTTTCTCTACACATGTCCCATGAACATGCTAACTCTTTATCTCATCAAGAGATCTTCTATTACTCATCTAGTACTTAACTCATCAAGTACTTAGTTTATACCTTCATCTCATAACATATATGTATTCTTCACAATACATTTAATGTCTAAATAAACATACATATTCATTCATACATAGGATTATAATAAATATAATCCTATTCTTTCTTCATTTATATCTTGTATGTATTACTCATAATACCCATTGCATCTACGTATACATACATACATACTCTAGGTATACTTACATGATCTTATACATGTTTCTAAATGTATGCCTCACACATACTCTAAATATATGTACATGCTCCGTTACATGATTTTGAATGTATATTCGTAATCTATCTTAATCTACTAGCTTAAGGACATTCACTTAGTGCCTCAAGATCCAACATACATGCATATATATATATACATATATATATATATATATATATATATATATATATATATATATATATATATATATAATGTGTGTGTATATGTGTTTTTGTGTGTGATATAACTCACCTTGTTAGTTAGTGAAGACTAACTCATCCTTTTTCTTCAATTCTTCCATTGATGCATCTTGATCCATCTTCTTTGCTCTTAGTTCTATTCATACACATATATAATTTTCGTAATACTTGTCTTAACCTATTAAGAGCTTAATGACTCTTTATGTCAAAATGACCACTTAAGGGATCATAATTCTAACTTCTCATTTTCTACTTCTAATCTACTCAACCTAGTGAATTAAGGATCTCATACTACCTAATTCATTATAAAATACATCTAATGCATCAGTTCACCTCTCACTAGTTAGGTTTCAAACCCTAACTTCATATATATGGATTTCACCATGGAAATGACATACAAAGCTTGTTCAAAGCTTCTAAACACTCTCAATAGCATTATACTAAAGCTATAGGTTGATTAATTCAACTAATATACACAAACTAACAATTTCACCAACAACGGAAAAATCTTACCCTGATGATGTTAAGAGGATGACACCCTTAACAATCCACCATCTATATCTTCATTTTTCGTGATTTTGACAGCAAAATTGTTCCTACAAGCCCTCCAATCGATCTCCCTGCGAAATGGATAGAAATGAACTCTAACAAATTTAAAACCCCTCTTTAATCCCCGAAACCGCGTTGCGGTCATCTATTTTACCGTGCCGTGGTGACCATTTTATTCGTGGTCAAAGGCAATTTACTTACGACATTGCACCATGGCAACTAGAGATCAGCAGACTACATTGTTGATTCCATTCCAACTTTGGGAATAATTTGAACTTCTACCCTTCATATCTCATTCGTTTTAAACCCATTTTCTATGATCTTTATATTCCTTCAAAGGTGAGGATACATTCTACAACTCTATTAACTCGTTACTTATTAACTTAATACATGTCTTAATCTACTAAGTCACAAAGTTGGCCCAAAAAGCATAAAATTTCCTATTTTACCTTTTGACTAAAATGAATCTTCTCATGTATTTACTCTTTTGAACTTACTCAACTAACCTTATCTTAGTGACTTGAACTTCATAACTCATAAACCAACTCTTCCTCTTTCATCAATTCTTCCATTAATGCATCTTGATCCATCTTCTTTGCTCTTAGTCCTATTCATATACATATACAACTTTCTTATACTTTTCTTATCCTATCAAGAGCTTAATGACTCTTTAGGTCAAAATGACCATTTAATGGATCATAATTCTAACTTCTCATTTTTTACTTCTAATCTACACACCAATGAATTAAGCATCTCATACTACCTAATTCATTATAATCTACATCTAAATCATCAATTCACCTCTCATTAGTTAGGTTTCAAACCCTAACTTCATATATATGGATTTCACCATGGATATCACATACAAAGCTTGTTCAAAGCTTCTAAACACACTCAATAGCATTATACTAAAGCTATAGGTTGATTAATTCAACTAATATACACAAACTAACAATTTCACCAACAATGGAAAAATCTTACCTTGATGATGTTGAGAGGATGACACCCCTAACAATCCACTATCTATATCTTCTTTTGTCATGATTTTGATAGAAAAATTGTTCCTACAAGCCCAACAATCGATCTACTTGTGAAATGGATAGAAATGAGCTCTAACAAGTTTAAAACCCCTCTTTAATCCCCGAAACCACGTCACGGTCATCTATTTACCGTGCCATGGTGACCATTTGAATTCGTGGTCAAAGACAATTTACTTACGACACCGCACCATGGCAACTAGAGATCAACAGACTACATTGTTGATTCCATTCCAACTTTGGGTAAAATTTGTATCACAACTTCTACCCTTCATATCTCATTCGTTTTAAATCCATTTTCTATGATCTTTATACTCCTGCAAAGGTGAGGATACATTCTACAACTCTATTAAGTTGTTACTTATTAACTTAATACATGTCTTAATCTACTAAGTCACAAAGTTGGCCCAAAAAGCATAAAATTTCCTATTTTACCTTTTGACTAAAATGCATCTGCTCATGCATTTCTTCTCTTGAACTTACTCACCTAACCTCATCTTAGTGACTTGAACTCGTCTTGGCCATTTTCATGAAGTCAAAACTTCATAAACTTACTAAAATTTTATAAATGATCATTTTGCCCTTTTGGTCAATATTTGACAAAAAGTCAAATCTCTATAAATTTTGGGTTCTTACAATCTACCCTCCTTAAAGAGATTTCATCCTCAAAATCTTTTCTTACTCACTTATTCATTTTCTCACTTAATGTCTCGTTTCAAAGGTTATTCTCTTTTTTAACATTTTAACGAAAAATAGCAATCTACTTTCCAATTCTCTACATTTTCAGTTCAATTACCAATTTCTCTTCATCTATCTACTCGTAATGGTTGTTAAGGGACATCTACTACTCTATCTACTCGTATGTAATCACATTTAATTCTTAACATCATCTTTCATCTTTTTGTCCCACTTTATACATCCATGAGTATAAACTTACCTTTTTCTTTCTTTTTCTCACATATGTGGTTTCAAACCAACACTTTTTATTAACCATCTACTCTTAAGTAAGTTACTAACTACTGCGCTTCCACTAATTGACGAACCTCGAATGCTCTTAGAAACATACTTCTAAACAGCCAAAATAAGATCTCAAGCCTTAAATAAAACTGGAAGATCTCCTTAATACGCAACTAACCTGGTAAAACTCCCAATTCCAAAGTAAAATTCCAAAATCACCCAAAATGTTGTCATAGCCCTGATCAGATCTACCCAAATACCAACCCTTCCGGCAAGACATACCTAAAATGAACTCTGCGTAAACCTAGAGCCACACCTGAATATGGAATAATATCGTTACAACAACTGAATCTTCATTATCCTAACAATACAGCCAACCCAAGCTTGTTAGAACAACAATTCCACAACCAACAACCAAGGATAAACACACCCAGAAACATGGATATCCAAATTACAATACATGATGAAAGTTTGATGCACCAACAACACCTTCAACTATTACTGCTCGAAACCCTGACACGACTCCAAAAGTTGACAAGGAATGCAATGATCAACCGATCTGAAATAGTTCAACAAACTAATCCCAATGATCTAATAAATTTTTGGATGAATCACCAATCAACTGTTTCCCATCATTGACCAAAGATAATTGTCCTACATCATGAGCTGACCTTGCTTTCTATGAATGATAACCAACATGAGCAGCTCAACTGCTTCTCTGCCAAGATCCATGACGCTCCCAAAAGGAACTACTATCCATAATGAGTCTCTTGCCTAGAAGCTTCTTACCACGATTACAACTCAAACATCCCTGAAGACATGAATTTAACGACAACTTGCTAGAACCCACGATCCAACCAATCTTGGAATTCTCCCATACCACAAAGGACTCCGACGGAATCTTGAGGAGCGCAACGAGAAAGCTTCCTATCCACCAGCACTTTGTTAGTAACCTACCCTCCTCCTCTTATGCAACAATAAACTTATGATCATCCAAGAAGAATACCCAATTATCCCCCACTTAGGGTATGCACTACCTTTGTCTGATGTTTTCAAACAACAGAGCCTCAGACCAGCTCAACCAGATACACATCAACCTTAACTCTTAGCATGTGTAACATTGAATAAGATGATCCTTTAGATAATAACCAGAAAATTACAAGGACACCCCGACCCTCGGATAGAGACTTTGTAGTCTTCCATAACATAATTTAAAGAGACCCAAACTCCATATTTTCCCAACTAACAATTTAATTTTAATGATAAGGCTTTGCTACAAATAATACCCATGTAGAGAAGGATAAAATGGAAAAATGGAATAAAATGAAAAGTTAGCAGAATACGTACCATCAATCGGTGAAGAAAGTTACTTTCGTCTCCTCTATAATGTTGGAACTTATGTCCCGGATTCCTGAGGCATCAACCATTCTCTTTCTCCTGCCAAAAATGCATTCACTAGTTGCAAGGGACAATCAGCCCTGATGTGGCCCATCTGATCACATTAATAACGTACATGTATATTCTATTAATATATGTTGTAGTACCCCTCTCTGCCACATCTGTAGCATCCTGATCCCCGACAAGAAAATTTATGGGTTTTCCTGCACTTTTTATAGCTTGGAACCCTCGATTTTCTTGATCCTGGGTGGGAAATATTAAACTGCTTAACCGTCGGCTGAGTAGGAACCTGAACATGAACCCGCTTTCCCACCTATTACTTAGATTTCAAAACTTTTTCTCGAGTCGCACACTTGGTCTCCATGCGAAGCGTTTGTTCCTCTCTGAATTAGGTCGTAAACTCGTCCCATGACATTGCCTCCATCTCAAATAAAGTAATAGAATGAGAAATCAAATCCAAATAACGCCTTGCCGCATAACGCAAGAGTTCCAAAGCGACATAAACCATTACTTCCACAGGGTAGGGAATGGTGCAGAAAGCACCCACCATCTTTTTTTATCCAATGTGCACTAAGAACCCTAACATTCTTCCCTTCAACCTTAGGAGCCTGATACACAATCATATCATGGAAAGTAACATCACCAACTATCGACTAACCTGATACACCAATAGATGCCAATTTCTAATCAATCATCTTGTTTACTTCTTCCTTTACACTCGCAACCACTTTTGGTACCACTTCTCGAAACGGTCTTGAGACTGTAGAACTAACCGGCTCCCGCTAGTCTGAATCACTCAAACTCGATCTATCATGGTCGTAAGGCCCCGAACCACTCCCTCTTTGTCTAATCATTACCATACTATAAATATTGACAGAACAAATTCAACCACTCTATAAAGCTAAAACATACTTACCAGTGTCCTAGTGACTTTTAACTTTTCTTGATCCTCATACGGATCACGTTCTTCCGATAGTATAGGCCAGTACTACCTTCCACACCTATCCGTAAATTTCTTAGAAATCATCCCAAAGTCCTAAGTCACTACTCTTGATTGTTGCTATGTGCACTAACATACACATATACGCTCCAAAGAGCCACAACTAAAACTTCCTAGATTTTCATCCGAGGATTATCTTAACCACACGCCCACACTGTTATAAGTCTCTACTAACATAGTCGGTCGCCTTGTGTGTGCAATTCGTACAAATACGGATCGGATAAGCGATTGAATGAATAATTCTACCCTAATCCCACTACCAAACAAGGAACATGAAGTAAGCTACATCAATCATTCTAAGGCTATAAAATCATAATCATGTACCACTATAAAGCATACACTTAACAACTAGAAGTATTAGTCTAAACTCCAAGCGGTACAAAGCAAGCAATGTCCTAAGCTACAAGGCATCACCTAGTCAGGCAATTCTATCAAGAAATTCATTTGGGAATCATGAGCCTGTCAACTAACATTCATTTCTAACAGTTCACATATCAGCATATATATAAAAAGTATGGATATTTTGAGACACCAGTTTCCTTGAGCTCTGTCTGACTGTACCCATCACATATTCTTTTTTCCTTTTTAAATGTATTATTTTCTAAAAGTTTTACGAAAATATTTAGATCCTTAGTTTGAATTCGGGATCACACGGTTGCTCATCCAAATCACTCAAACCAAAGCTTTGATACTAACTTGTAACGTCCTAATTTCATAATAAAACTTTTGATTTTAATTAAGATAAAATGACATCATCATAAAACCGAGTCAATAAAATCGTATGTGCTAAAAGACAAACATCCAAATAAGAGTATCAGAACAACACGAAAATACAAAATGCTAGAGATGGTGGCGAGTGTGTATAGTCATGCCTTTACCTTTCCCCAATCAACAAAAGTACCTGAAATATTTAAATCCACAACTATGAGCCAAACCTTAATGAGTTCCCCAAAATATCACATACAACATAACACGAATAAAAAGATATAACAACAACAAATTATCAGACATGGGTCAACAGCGACTCAAATACAGCATATGAACATACAACAATAGTCAAGTTTTATCAGCATAGCTAAACATGCAGTTCTACCATAAAACCTATGACATAAGTAATACAATGAGAAAACTCTCCTCACAACAGCTTACCAAACTCTACAGCTCACAGAAATTTGTGGGCTATCCTCACAAACCACTCAGACATAGAATAGAAAGTCAAACCTCAGTCTAGGACTCCAATCCAAAAGTTTGACCCAAGGTCAAACTTGAGTCAAAAAGTCAATGGTCTGGTCAACGGACATGTCACACTCCTTCTAGGTGCCCTACGCCCATATAAGGACAAAATAGTGGGATCTCTTGGCTAAAATAGGTACGGTCTATTAAACCCTAAAAGCGCCCCCTGCTCAGGAAAAGCACACCGTGCTTTGGCCATTTTTATAAGGGAAATCGACTTAATCCATTAAGCCAGAACTCTATATTTCAATCTGGACTCTAATAAAATTCAAATGGATAAAGTTTCCAATTTTATAAATTTAGTCCTCCTAAAACTCACAAGATCTAGACTTTCCAACTGAAAATGACTTAAATCACCCACATAACTTTCATGGCTTAATGAACAAGCACCAAAACACAACTTTCCTAGTACAACAAGTCCAAATAGTATTCCATATTACTCGAAAGGTGTTGAAGTTCTCTCAACTCCAAAACACAAGCTCAAAGGGACTAATAAGTGACAAATTTTACAAACACAAGATCTAGGAAACCAATGAGCAAGATAGAATCTTTTTACTCATAATGGTCCAGAACTGAAGCAACCTTGTTGGATCTACACTTGAGCCCTTCACCAAGACACTTTGCAAACACCATGTTCTTCAAGCTTCATACCAAATCAAGAGAAATAAGCTTCCAATATAGGTTTCAAGCTCAAAATGAGAGATAGGGAGAGAGAGGGAGAGAGAATGAGAGAGAGAGAGAGAGAAAGAAAGAAAGAAAGAGAGGGGTTAGGGTTTCAGAAAATATCTTTAAGGAGTGATGGAGGTCGGATAGGAGCGAACTCTAGGGGTTAAGGGTGCTTAAATATCCTCCAAAATCCTAAAAATACACTTAGTCCATGGCTCAGCACGTCGCACCTATAAGAAGCATGTCGCGCTTCTTGCAATTAATTCCATATTTTCCAATTTCAACAAATGCAATAGAAAACCCACATATAAAGAGTGGAAAACATAATCAGAACTCGGATGTTACAATGTGATTATTCTTTGGGGTTTGTGTTTGTTAATATTCTTATTAATCTTGTTTATTTATAAAGTGACAGAAGATCAATTCCATATTGTTTCCTAAGATATGGAGAAGACGTTTGCATGAATACTTGAGTAGACATTTTGTGGGATTTTAAGATAAAACATTTTTAAGGGCTAAACGCATTTAAGAAAATATGACTATGATGTTTAGGTGGATTCTCCTACTTTAAATACATCCAAGAGAACATATTGTCTTTTCAGTTTACAATGCTTCTCCTGGTTAGATGGATTATCATTCATTAAATGCATGCGAGAAAACATATTTTGGAGGCTTTTCTATTTACAAGTGTTAGGTGGGTATTCAAGGTTTAAATAGAATATTAGGACATACTAATATGATTAACTTTATATTTAATGTCACTTTGGTGGTTTGTTATTTATAAGCAAATGATTTGAGCTTCTACTTACTACTATATTTTCTCTTTAGCCTTCTCATCCTATTTTCTCACATAACCCAAACACTTCGTAACTACTTCATCTTTTGAATCCTCCTTCAACCAAACCTCTAAAAACTACAAGTCTTAATTGGCCTTTTTCCCCATGTCTAAAATGACAAACAAATGGTCTACATCTCAAATCTTAAAGGTGTTAAAGCTTGCTTCCTTTTCAACCAAAATGAAAGGACAAAACAGTTGGATACATTCAAGGGTGTTGCTACTAGTAAATTTAGGGATTTGTCTATAATATATTTTTTTGAGGAAAATGAAATGATAATGAAGTGTTGAAGTCCCTTAAACGAGTTCTTGCAAGCATTGAAGATTAGAAGAAACACCATGACCTTTATGTTGACATACATAACAAAGTTTATTATTTTTTGTTATTTCTTGTAATGTTATAGTTTTCTTGCCAATAATATATGTTTTATCTATAATGCATGTCTCTATACACTACAACAAAAATACAGATGGAGAGGGGGAGAGAGAGAGAGAGAGAGAGAGAGAGAGAGAGTGAGAGAGAGAGAGAGTCCAAGTTGGAAAAAAGTCTAAGGGTCAAAGTAAAAAAAATGTTTTTTTTAATTCAATTGTATTTCTTAAAACAAAAATGATATTTATTACACTACTATAATAAGCCATATAATATCCACGTTAGCTCTTTTTAAAAAAAAAACAATGGATGAAAATGGATTTTTTTGAACAATGGTTTAACATGTTATATCAGGTGATAATGGTTTTTTTAACAATTTTGAAATTCAACAGTGTAATGAGAAAAAACAACTTTAATTATGTTTTTCAAACAAAACTGAAATATTAGAAACTTGCAATTCAATTTTTCCTTAATTAAACTAAGAAAATGGTTGAGGCAAAGGAAAAGGGAAAACAAAAGGAATAATTAAAATGAAATAAAAAAATAGTTGCATAGTCATCAAACAATTAGCATGCATGTAAGACCATAAAATACACATGACACAAGAGTCTTGTGGTGATGAGTTGGAGGAGGTAAACGATCGTGCACACTACCCCTAAGATCTTGTGGTGATGACCCGAAGCCACGATCGTGGCCTCATAATGTATATTATGATAGACCACAACCAATCAATTATTTTATTTTTTTGTTCACTTATGTTCCTCTTTTTCCTCTGTTTATATATCTTCTTCTCGTTGCACGTACACCATCTATGGTGTGGAAGGAGATGGTGGTGAGGTATAGGGGCAGAACCAGGATTTGAGGATAAGGGAGCTTATATTGTGTCCGACAAAGGTCTTGGATGATAGTGAAAGATTATTAAAAAAAGAGCTACTCATTATATTGGTTAATCGAAACCATGCCGATAAATGAAAATAAAAGAGCTACTTACTATATCGGTTAATTGACAGTTAAAACTTTAAAGAGCTATTAGTTACATGAATTAAAATAAATGGGGTTAAATTGACAACTAAGTAAATGGGTGTTAAGTATGTGATATTTTAGTCAATCACATTCTAAAATTTATTCAGTCATAGCCTCAATATCTTTCTATATAATAATTGAAATTTTAATAGAGATTAGGAGGGGCTTAGCATTACAAAAGACCCATATAAGCTCTAAATTAGTCATTTGCAAATTATTTATCTATACTATATTTTGAAGTTTTAAAAGAGATTGAGGGGTGTTGGAACCTGAAAGTGAACCTCTAGCAATCTCTAACTTTTGGATGTTCCGAAGTCAGTCTTAGTTCCGACGTAGAAAATGGCCCGGAGTCAGTCTATGGTCAGAAGTGAAGTTTGTGTCCGGAGTAGAGAGTTTGTTCAAACAGAAGATGTTCCGAAATGAAGAATAAGTCTGAACCAGTCTATCCGTCTATGCATTAATTATTCTTGTCTTTTAGTTTGATGTAACAGTACATAGGACTTAGTTTATTTTGTCAAAATGGATAATCAGAGTGTCACAAGTAACTATTTTGTCCGGTCCTATGTATGTGTTTGAGTTTGTACGATGTACTTCTTTCTCCTATTTAAGGAGTGTTTAATGTCAAGAATAGATGACATATTGTTCCTCTAAAGATAGCTATATTTGAATTTACTTCACTTGCATCTTTCTCTCAAATCAAACTCTTTCAAACATTCTACATGTTCATTTATTGTCTTTACTTTGATTATTCTCATTACTCCATATTTAATACTTGAAGTACTTTGTTGATTCCCATCTTCAGTCTTGACTGGTCTTGCTAGACATGACTGGAACAGTTAATCAGAAGAAGACATTGATCTTAAGCATTAACTCAAGGTTTGAGTTTTCGAGCCTTGTCCCTGCACAATCAGATCCTTGTTCTCACAATTGGTATTAGAGCTTGAGTGGTTGTCCTTTGAATCCATAAGAACAGATTATAGTTGCTTCGAGATCACCTTGGTATTTCGATCATTTCTGTGTTCATGATAAAAGTTCTTCTTAATACCACTTTTGCTCAATATATCTTAACTTTAATGGTTGCTTCTAATTTTCAACAAATGTACTCAATGCAAATAGAAAATAGCATGGGTTGCCCTACACATGCCCCACTGCTAGTTGTTGAAGAGTATGATCACTGGAAAGTCATAATGGAAAGATTTTTACTTGGAAAAGAAAAAGGTGAATCTATCTGGAGATCCGTTAAAAAAAGTCCCCATGTTCCAGTTCGAACCATTGTTAGAGATTCTGCTGCCACTATCTTGGGACATGATCAACAACGTTAAGAACCTCTCACTGCTGATGATCTTCAAAAACTACATGCAGATCAAGTTGCCTTTTCTGAAATGGTGTTTGGTGTTCCACCTTATCTCTTTGAGCACGTCAAACTGTGCAAATCCGCAAAAGAGATTTGGGACACGCTTCAAGATTTGTTCGAAGGGTCAGAGAACATGAAGGATAAGCATTTAACCTCGGTTGTCAATGAGTTCGACACTTTCACTAAAACACCTGGTGAATCTGTTGCCTCAGCCTCAAACAGATACCGAATCGTTGTCAACAACATGACAGCTCATGGGATAATCCGAACTCCACTTAAATACAACCTCAAGTTCATCAACTGCCTCGGAAAGGGATGGGGAAATGTGAAATCATGTCTTCAGAGTAATGGATCTCTAAAAAAGCTGAAGCTCTACCAACTTTTCAATGAGCTTCATGGTCATGAATCAAATGTTGCACAAACCCTACGAGAACTCACTGGAGGTCCTCTAGCTCTAGTTAGTTCCTATGATCCACAAACTCCGAACCTGACCGTCTCGGACCCCTTCACTATTGTTGTTCCGTATATTCCTCCTGTTCAACCCTCACCTCCAATCATACCTGCTCCCAGTAATACCAACTATCAGCCAATGGGTGACCTTAACCCTGAAGAAATGGACTTCGAACTCTGTTTCCAACAAGAGTTTGCTTTTCTTTCCATGAAATACAATCGTACTTTAAGCCATATAACAACCGTTTCTAGGCTCCTCACCAAAATAACAGTTTCCAGGCTCCTCGCCAAAATAACCCTCAACTATTCAAAAAACCTTCAGAAACCCACCTGCTAACAAACCAAACCTTCCTACACCAAATCACACCTCAGAATCATCACATACTCCGAAGTCAGAAAAACCCAAAATTGTATGTCACAAATATGGTCATGCAAATCACTTCGCCAAAGACTGCTTAGCTGAAGTCCCTCAAAAACCCAAGATCAAGGATTCTGCTTACTATGCACGTCGAACTCAAGAAATGGCAAAAAGTGAAAAGGCTTTTGTTACCAATGTATCAATGGACGTGGAAGGATATTGGTCTTCTAGAGATGAAGATGATATAACCACTGGCTGAAACATGTGTCTCATGGCTCGACAAGAAATTGAATGTGAGGAAGCCTACTGGTCATTTGGGTTAGAGAGAGATGAAGAAGATGTTAAACCAAACTATTGATACATGGATACCAACGATCCATCAGGCAGAAGCATCGTTCAACAGGTAAAATCTATGATTACTGATAATAATTTTGACTTACCTCTTTGTGAACCATATCTAACCCAGATCCAATCAAATATGAACATCATTTACCAAGCCTATGAGTCATCCATAGAAGCCAGTGAGAAGAAGGAAAGTGGATTAAGTCGTCTTAGATTACGTTTTGAGGACAAGAAGTTGAAAATAGAGTCTTTAGAACGAGAGCTTGTAATGTCACAAGATGAATGTATCATTCTTAAAGACAAATGTGAAATAACTTATTCTGAAAGAAATGTTTTAATTTCTGACAAAAAACGTCTCAATGCTAAAATAGATGCTTTGCATAATTACATTGACATTCTTGAAGCAAATGAACGGATGACTCACAATTTTCGTCATCCTTGGTCAAAAGCTCCTGGTCTCGGAAGCGAGTTTCTGAAACCTATTGCTCGTCCCTTGAAGGAGTTACAAAACCTAACTTTTATGGGAGATGTTCCGAACATCAAACATTCGGACACCCCTGTCTCGCCTTTGTCACCCCTTCCTGAGACTTCTGACCAATTCGCATCATTAATTCATGAATTTCAGTCTATAGTTGTCAAGTATCCCGATTCCATGCCTCTGAAAAACCTGGACATGAATCGGACCCCGAAATCCCACTCTAGTATTTCGAACCCTGTCGTTCAAAATCTGAACTACAGCCCTCCTAACAACTGTGTTGTTGAGGAAATTTTTCCAGAGACAACTAGACCTGAATTCTCTAGGTGTTTTTAGGCATCCTTAGATAGTGACATTGATGATTCGTGAATTTCATGTGATTCTGAACCCCAAGTGACTTCCAAAAAAAATCTTGTTCCAATTAAGCATGTGTTTAACAATCCTTATGTAGGACAAACTGGTAAATCTTCACTTCACTCCAAAAAGAAACCCATGTTGAATAGGAAATATGTTGTTAATCCTAAGGTAGAAGCCCAAAATGCTCAAAAAAGGAAGTTAAATCGAGACAAAATTCTAGATTCCTTGAGAACTCCAAAAAGAGTGTATCTCGGACTATCAACCCACCAACAAAGAGTCACAACACCTTCGCACCCACTAATATTCTCAAAAGCCCATATAATCCTCCCAATCCAGTAGAACATAAGAAAGTGGTCAGTCCTACCCCGCAAAAGCCCATTGTAGGCACTCAATCTGTCCGAACTAACTCTCCTCGGATTGTTTCATCTGTTTTCATAGCCAAATTTGATGGTACAATTTTCAAACCTCAACAGTTTTCAAAACCAAATGTATCATCAACCAAAGAACAAGTTGTTAAGAAAAAAGTTTCTCAAAAATCTTCAAAACAAAATCTAGTATGGAAAGTAAAAAGTCACAAAGATGAAACTGCAACTCCGAGAGACACAGTGTTTCCCACTGCTCCGGAAGTTGAGTGTCCAAGAAAAGTTGTTCCGAATCCTCGTGTCATTAAGTATGATTATTGGATAGATGAAAGAACCATGGCCTTCTGTTTGTTTCCTAAGGAATATCGGAACAAACCCTCCAAAACACATGTTGCTCAAAAGTCACAAATGAAGCCTAAGACTCGTGCCCTTGTCCCAAAACCTCACTCGGAGTCTAAAAACTCCACAACTCACTAATTTTGCAGGCACTCTGTGCTTCGGAGCAAGAAACAATATGGTATATTGATAGTGCTTGCTCCATGCACATAACAGGGTAGAATGACTTTCTGCGAGATCTCAAACTTTCACCAAATGCTGGCTATGTGACGTATGGCAACAACTCCAACTCTCAGATCCGAGGTTATGGCATCCTTACAAATGGAAACTTCTCCATTTCAAATGTGGCATATGTAGCTGACTTGAAGCATAATTTGATGAGTGTGGCTCAACTCACTGACTCGAATCGATGAGTTGAATTCTTCAAGAAACACAACTATGTCATGTCAGAAGACCGGAAGGAATGTTTAATCAAGTCAAACCGCAACAAGAACATGTATCCTCTTGAAATCAACATGATCATCGTCAAGCCCCAGCTGTTCTTACTCTCAAAAGATGTTCCTGATGTCGGCTGGTTATGGCATAGGAGGCTTGCTCATCTGAACTTTAGATATATGAATGATCTTGTTTCCGGTGATATGGAAAGAGGTTTGCCACTCCTCAAGTTAGAAAATGATCATTTATGTGCTGCATGTGAGTGTGGAAAGCAATCGAAGAAGGGTCATCCCATCATCATTGAAAAATCAATCTCGGAACCGTTAGAACTTCTGCACATTGATATGTGTGGACCCTCAACAGTAGAGAGTTTGCATCACAAAAAATACATTCTTGTGATTGTGGATGACTTTACTAGGTTCACCTGGGTCTTCTTCCTAAGGCTCAAGTCAAAAACAGGCTCCGAACTCATCAACTTTATCAAAGGAATTGAATTTCTCATCAAACTCCCAGTAAGGTGAATCCGAAGTGACAATGGTTCAGAATTCACAAATTCCACCATTGAGAACTTTCTCACCGAGAAGGGTATTGACCACAACGTTTCTGCTCCATACACTCCACAACAAAACGGTGTAGTCAAACGTCGCAACAGAACACTTGTTGAAGCTGCTCAATCCATGCTTAACTTTGCAAATCTTCCACTCTATCTTTGGGCTGAAGTTGTTTCTACTGTATACTTTACTCAGAATAGGAGTATCATCAATCGACACCTCAATAAGACACCGTATGAAGCAATGAACGGTAGGAAGCCAAGTATCTCTTTTCTTCATGTTTTTGGATGTAGATGCTTCATCAAGAACAATCGTGATTAGCTTACCAAGTTCCAACCCAAAGCTGATGAAGCTATCTTTCTTGGATACTCTGCTAAATTCAAGGCTTATCGAGTTCTTAATCGGCGAACTCGTGTTCTGGAAGAAAGCTTTGACATTACCTTTGATGACAATTTCGTTCGGAATTCTGGCCCAACCCATGTTACAACACATATCATGGAGTCTGATGCTCCAGCGCCAGGATGTCCGAACCAGCAAACAATCTATGAAGTTGACTTTGAAACCTTGTTCGGACCCTCAAAAACAGATATTGATTTAGAATCTCAAACAAGAGGAACTTCATCAACCGAAGCTCCGGTTTCCCAAAAATTTTCTCGACCGACACCCAATTATCCTCCATTTGATTCCGAACCGTTTCAACCTTCTCAGGTTGATGGGGATAATGGTCAACCTTCCCTTGAATCAAATGTAGATGGATTCCAAGAGGGAGCTGCTGAATTCGACTCTAATCCTATCAACAATGATGATGATGCTAATTTCTTCGATTTCCCACCTGACGACGATGTCAACCTATCTGGTTCAGAAGTTCAAGGGGAGCATCATCCACATGTTCAAACTATTCAGGGGGAGCAACACAACCCCATTGTTGATATAGGATCATCTGTTGCACAAGAGCTTCCGAGACTACATGTTTGGACTAAGGATTATCCTCCGAACCAAGTTATTGGAAATCCAAACGTTGGTGTACAAACTCTCTCTGCCACAAGTGTTTAAAATGAATGTCATTTTTCGGCATTTATCTCAATGGTTGAACCCAAATCCATCAAAGAAGCACTAGAACATGCTGATTGGATTACAACCATGCAGGAAGAATTGGCAGAATTCGATAGAAATGAAGTATGGACTCTCGTCCCTCCTCCTCATAATCATCCCATTATTGGTACTAAATGGGTGTTTCGGAACAAAATAGACGATGCATGAGTCATTATTCGGAATAAAGCAAGATTGGTGGTTAAAGGATTCACACAAATCGAAGGGCTTGACTACGATGAGACCTTTTCTCCTGTTTCCTGTCTTGAAGCTATCAGAATCTTTCTTGCTTACACTGCTCACAAAGGCTTTAAGGTTTACCAGATGGACGTCAAAAGTGCCTTTCTAGATGGTGAACTTGATATTGAAGTGTATCTCCAACAGCCTCCTGGTTTGTCAATCTCTCATATCCGAACTATTGCTACGAACTCCGGAAAGTTGTTTATGGCCTCAAGCAAGATCCTCGCGCCTGGTACGAGACCCTCACCAACTTTCTCAAGCGTTCAGGTTTTTAAAGAGGTATTCTCGATCCTACTCTGTTTCTAATGTCAAATAGAAAACATCTCATGCTTTTCCAAATTTATGTTGATGACATCATTTTTGGATCCACCGATTCATCAATGGTTTCTGACTTTGCTAAGTTAATGGTTAGTCGATTCCAAATGAGCATGAATCGTGAACTAAGCTTCTTCCTAGGTCTCCAAGTTAAACAGACCAACAGAAGAATCTTTATTCACCAAGAAAAGTATATCTCGGAACTTCTCAAGAAATATTAAATGGACACCTGTGCCTCGGCTATGGTACCTATGGGTTTCGGACACAAGATCTTTTCGAACCCTTCAGGTGTTGCAGTTGATGAAAATAAGTACGGAGGAATGATTGGATCACTACTCTACCTTACAACAAGTCGTCCGGACATCATGTTTTCAACATGTTTTTGTGCCAGATTTCAAGTCAATCCAAAGATGTCTCATCTATTGGCCGTTAAGCAAATATTCTGATACCTCAAAGGTACAAAGAATCTTGGAATCTGGTACCCAGCAAATGAGAGTTTCCTCCTTCAAGCATATTCCGATTCAAACTATGGCGGTCTTCAATTGGACAGAAAAAGCACATCTGGTGGCTGTCAATTTCTAGGTCGTCGATTGGTCAGCTGGTCATCTAAGAAATAGAACTGCATCGCACTTTCAACAGCCGAAGCGGAATACATTGTTGCTGCTAGTTGCACATCTCAATTTCTTTGGATGAAATCTCAGCTCTTGGATTATGGATACTGGTTTCAACAAATTCCAATCTATTGTGATTCTCAAATTGTCATTTCAATCTTGCACAATCCAATTCAACATCTATGACGAAGTACATCGACATACGGTACTATTTCATTAAAGATCATGTTTTAAATGGTAACATCAAACTTATTTTTGTTCCATTTGACGATGAAATTGCGGATGTCTTTACTAAGGCATTAGACGAAACCAAATTCAATGGTTTTCTGAACAAAATGGGTATGATGATGCCTGATCCTCAGTTCTTTCAAGATGTTTGCACTCTCTAATGGCAACATCAGAAAGAGAATTATTTTCGGAGTCAATTTATTTTTCATCTCGGAACTATCGCCTCTCGGAATAAATAGGGTCATTTTACGTGTCTTTTTCTCTAACCACCTCCTGTAGTTTTAAGTTGTACAGCTCACCTCATCATATGAAGTTCATTACCAATATAGTCATATTGGTACAAATCTCACCTCGGAACTTACTTCATAAGATCATCCTGAAATTCAAGTCCAGAACGATATTGCACGGAATTTAAGTCCGGAATTGGACTACTTGCTCCGGAATATTTTCCAAACTCACTTCGGAATTTCATAAACATTTCACTCCGGACTCTTGGCTCCGGAATTTTCAAAAATTCACTCTGGATATTTTTGACTCAAATGCTTCAATCCGTAATCTATCTCGGAACTTTCTCATGTTCCGAATTCACTCAAATTTTTCTCCGGAATCTTCATGGTCATAAATTGTTTCAAATCATTCTGAAATCCTATGGTTCCGAAAACAAATTACTTGATGAAGTCCAAAAGGTTTTAAGGTGAAACATTTTTTAACAGTTACTTTTTTATTGATGATTATCTTTTCACCCTCGAAACTTGCTCCACGTTGCACACGTCTTTGTAAAGTGAACATCACATCACCCAAGTGACAGTTTCTATTTTTCACTTTGAGCCAATGGGATCTTTAGTCATTGCAGGTCAACTCACCTGAAAATGGCAACATAATTAATGCGATCCGTTTCTATTTTTGTATATCATCACTACCTTTCCGACCCGACCCGTTTTCCTAACCTATATAAACCCTCCTCATATCCCCTTTTACCCTTTACGCGCACAAAAAGCCAAAAATTCTTCTTCTTCTTTCTCTCAACTGTGTTCTTCAAGCATTCAACCTCCTGCAACAATGACGTCCTCATCTCCTTCCAAAATCTCCCAAACTGTTCCTGAAATCTCCCAAACCGCTCCCGAAATCACTTAAACTGCTCCCGAAATCACTCAAACCGCTCCTAAGATCCCCAAAACTACTGTGAAAAAGAAATCTTCCAAGGGATCATCGTCTTCACAGTCAAGTGAACCCTTTCTCAGAGACACGAAACAACTGTTCTCCATTGACCCCATGGATTTCAACGAGCCCATTAGAGTTATGTTTGAGTTCATTGCTCATCATTCAATCGTCGTTCCGCTCACCAAGATTCCAGACCCACCAATCCCACTTCGTCTTCTTCACACGGTGTTCAAGCGCATCATAATCGAGAACGATGTTCTTGAGACTAAGATCACTGGTGATCACATAGTTCCTGTCTACAAGTCTACGTTTCTCAAGGCGATCGGAGTCAAAGAAAACCCTTCAAACTTCAAGGTACAAGAACCCACTGCAGAAGAGTTTCAACAGTTCCTCACCCACATTGGCTATGGTCAAGAATACAAAGCCAAGAAGTTCAAGAAATCAGTCGTCTCAGGCCTTTGGACCATTCCGATGCACTTCATTGTTGGGGTTTATCCGGCAAACACAGAGGTACGGATACTCTTAGCAGAGACTGGTTGTACGTGGTGTACAATATCTTCTCCGGCAAGAACAACGTCGTTGATCTTCCTAAAGTCTTATGGCAAGATTTTCAGAAGTTCGCCATCAAAAGGAAGCCAAACGAGATTTCAATCCCTAGATTTTGGGCCCTGACGATTCAACAACTCTACCGTGAAAGGTCCGAACAAATTCCGGTGGATACGATTCCGAGAGAGGTATTTATTTCTTTCAAAACTGTTAGACATTATCGTATTACGGACCAAACTTCATTCGGACCAATCAGATGCTTACTGGAACATATGCTGGTCGTCCTACCTTTCGGATCTATTCACTTGAAACATCATTTGGAGACCTGGATTGTGTATAGCCCTACACAATCTGCCCCAGTCCCCGTTGAGCCCCCTGCAGAAGTGGCCAAGACTATTCCCTCAGGTGGCAAAAAGAAGAAATCTACCAAAAGGAAATCCTCTCCATCCAAGCCCAAAGATAAAAAGAGAGCTAAAGTCGATTCCTCCTCTCAAAAGGAAGGAACCAAGGACATTCCGGCTGACTCTGGCCATCCTTCTACCCCACCTACCCACTCTTCTGAAGTACCCTTCGGAGTTTCAAAATCACGCACACACACACGGGGAGTCTCCATACAATCCACCCTCACCTTCCCAACAAGGTGTTGAACAAAGTTCATTGCCCCTGGAACAAACCCACGAGTCTTATTGGAAAACCCAGTTCTTTCTACACAAGCACGGTTCGAAACCCCTGTTCCGGACCCCAAACATTCTGAGGCTGGAGTTGTCCCTCCAACCTTAGGTGTCACAACTGCTCTGATACCCGGTAAGGGTACAGGACGACCAGGTGTTAACGATCCGTTGTGGGAAGATTTTGTTGACAGGGCATGTACAAGACATCCAGAACTCACCACGTCTCAAGTTGAAGTAACGCTTATCTCGATGAGAAATAGGGCCATTCAAAGCATCCTGACCTTCTTTGCCCCTACTGACGAAATCGCGGATCTGGAGTTCGCTTTCAGAGAAACTCCAAAGACTGATCTTCATGATGCTATGCACTCGGATCCAAATGAAGAACATTCCGATGAAGTCATGTTCGATGATGAAGGTGCTTCAATCGCTTCTCCCAAGCTGTTCTCCTCGTTTCCTTTTCCTACAAATCCTTCCTCATCTAAACCGGATTTCGACTTCGGACTTTCATCATCCTCTTCAGAACTGGTTGACAAAGAAATTCATATAGAGGATCAAGTCCAATTCAATCTTGAAGGTGAAACTGAATCAACTCCCAAGAATGTCAACGCTGATTCGACCCATCCTAGCACATCTGCACATCCAGTCAACCAAGACGATGACAAGAACAAGTCCCGGACCTCCACTTCGAATACCAGATCTTCTGTAGGAAATTACATCAATCCGTTTTCCCTTCTGGAACTCCGAGACACTGTCTCTCACACTATGAAGAAAGTTGATGCCATCAAAACTTCTGTGCACGGACTCAATACGAAGATCGATGAAAAGGTTTCCGGACTGGATTCCAAGCTTGACGCAATCCTCCAATCTCTATCCGAAACCAACAAGTCCGGACCAACGGTTGATGAACGTGAAGCTCAGCTTGATCAACTTATCTCTCTTCGGTTGAAGCATACTATAGAGGAAGTGGAAAAGAAGTACAATGATATCTTGGATCACTACCTTGACACCATTACTACCATGCTCAAGGTCCATGACGACATGATTGGGGCCACCAATGAACTGATTAAGAAAACTCATGTTCATCATGAGAAACAAATTCAAAGTATGGAGAAGGAGATTAAGAAAAAGGATGAGATGAATCTCATCATGCAGTAGGTCCTCATCAAGCTCCTCAGGGCATGTTGGAACATCGTGGATGTTCCGAATAACAAGCTCTATGAGATGCTCTCCATTCTCTCCAAGCTATTTGATCATCTCAAAGCGCATGCCCCCACAACTGAAGCTTATGATGCCCTAACTCTCCAGCTCAACACCAGTTTTCAAAAGGTGTTTGACAAGTTTGCGGACCTGAAGGAATCATCTTTGCTTGCACCAATTGTCGGGCCTTCCTTTGCAAGAGGGGGAGAAGGACCCAGTTCAAGATCTCAACCCTGGAAAGCTGTCTCGGAATTCAGACCCTGAGATGAAAACTCTAATGACTCTTTACAAATCTTATCTGGTTTTCCAGGGATGGTGCTGATAATGATGATGATGATGATGATGAAAGTGATGAAGAAGATGTGTATGTGAAGAACAGAGTAATGTGACTTCAAGCTCCAAGGAAATATCCTGCTAAAGTGCTAACGGAGGAAGAGCAAAGAATTTGGTCAGCAGTCTCTTTGCCTTCTACCCTGGCTGATGTTCTTCATAGAAGCATAGAAGAGGCTAAGGCAAAAACCAAATTAACCGCTGACGCCTTCCGAGCTACAACATCAATGCTGCCTCCAAATCCGATCCAAAAATCGCTCCATCGATGAAGGCTCTCCACTCCGGAAGCCGTATGATATTCCGGAAGAGCCCCTGCCTTCCTCTCCTCTGAAGTTTGTTGTTGATGAAAACATGCAACACATCCTCTCCACCCTCCATAAACAGAAAGACAAGGACAACAAACCCATTTTGTACTTCTCCTACTCCGCTCCTCCCTTGAAAGATAGAAGTGGTTGGTCCCAGGAAGAGATCAATCAAGCTCTTGAAGAAAGCATCCGGATCCAATCCTTCAAGGATGATAATCCTCATCCGATGCTAGGGATCTCTCCTCTTTGCATAGATGGAATCTTGAAAGACGTTGACATAGTGCCCTTCATGTACTATGATCTTCCAAATCAAGAGTCGGACCAGATCGACTTGCCTCTCTCTCTCTCTCTCTCTCTCTCTCTCTCTCTCTCCTTTCAGCAAGTTTTACACAAATTTGCTCCTCTCCATCCGGAAGATGATCCTCAAATGATCATCCGGACTGAACGTGAAAGATTGAAGACCCTCTATTCCAAGAACGCACTTCCTCAAAAAGAAGTCTGGTCTAAGAAAAGGATCACCAAAATTTCCGGATTTGAAAAGAAGATCTTGACCAAGTTCGAACTTAATTATGTGCTGTTCCGGTACCACATCTTCCGAAACAAAATAACTCAGAAAACCATCACTGATGCCGACTTCCCTGCAATCAACCCAAACGACATTCTGACGATTGTTGCACACTTCCAAAACCATCAAGCTGATGATCTTAGCATGGGAGCTTACCACGCTGCTTTGAGCTTCCTCAAAGATTACGTTGCGGAATTTTTTCGGTGCGACTTTGAGCTGGCCCATCTGTTCGGAATAGAGAAATACTTGGCCAAAATCGACTTCAAGCTGCCAGAAGCTGAAATTTTGGCAGAGGGACCCATTGATGAACCAGTACTAGGTTTTGTCTATCTTCAAAGAAAAAAAACCAGAAGGACTTCTTCCGAGTCCTTGACAAACACCTGGTTCCCACTAAGGCCCTTCAGAAGTTCATCAGTCGAGCATCAAAGTCCGAAGCACCTGATCACGTGAAGACAAAGTTCATAAGTCAGCTGCAATGGTACATCGGAGTCAGATAATGGTTGTACAGGACGTACGTGTTCATCAAGGAAGATTCGAGTTAAGCTGACTGGATTGCTAAGATCATTTAGGGGAGGATTCTTGGAACCTGAAAGTGAACCTCTAACAATCTCTAACCTTTGGATGTTCCGAAGTCAGTCTTAGTTCCGAAGTAGAATATGGTACGGAGTCAGTCTATGGTCAGAAGTGAAGTTTGTGTCCGGAGTAGAGAGTTTGTTCAAACAGAAGATGTTCCCAAATGAAGAATAAGTCTGAACCAGTCTATCCGTCTATGCATTAATTATTCTTGTCTTTTAGTTTGATGTAACAGTACATACGACTTAGTTTATTTTGTCAAAATGGATAATCAGAGTGTCAGAAGTAAATCTTTTTTCCGGTCCTATGTATGTGTTTGAGTTTGTACGATGTACACCTTTCTCCTATTTAAGGAGTGTTTAATTTCAAGAATAGATGACAGATTATTCCTCCAAAGATAGCTATATTTGAATTTACTTCACTTGCATCTTTCTCTCAAATCAAACTATTTCAAACATTATACATGTTCATTTATTTTCTTTACTTTGATTATTCTCATTACTCCATATTTAATACTTGAAGTACTTTGTTGATTCTCATCTTTAGTCTTGACTGGTCTTGCCAGACTTGACTGGAACAGTTAATCAGAAGCAAACATTGATCTTAAGCATTAACTCAAAGTTTGAGTTTTTGAGCCTTGTCCCTGCGTAATCAGATCCTTGTTCTCACAAAAGGGAAAGCATCCGACAACCGCTCTACTATCTCCGCCCATGGTGAGGTGAAAGGATAGAGTGGTGAAGTGGAGCTATTTGGTGTGTCCCCCATACCCGATGGCCTAAGAGTAAGGTTGTTAAGTCCCCCATACCAATCTTCTCCAGATAATGCGTCTAAGCCATATCTAGGCACAAAAAAACGATTTGACAATTTTTTTTATTCATTTTGGAAATATGCATGTATGCACCATCAGTAGTTATATGGACTGCTGATTGTGCTCATCAGCAGTCCATATAACTACTAATTGTGCACATTTGTGATCTATATAACTGCTGATTATGCATAAATCCACGTTTCCAAAAAACCATAAAAAATCATCAAATTTTTTTTGGACCATGGATTTGCCTTAAACGATGATCTAGGAGTCTGTTGGTAGTTTTGGTTTGAAAAATGATGAGTAGATTAGGAGTTCTCAAGTTATCACAAATCTTTTGGTTCTCAAAAGAACTTGCGTCTATATATATATATATATATATATATATATATATATATATATATATATATATATATATATATATATATATATATATATATATATATATATATATATATATGATGGGTTTTATACATAACAAAAATCATATTTTTAGGCGGAAAAATAAAACCCTAAGTTTGCATACACTCTAAAGGATCTATGTTTTCACTATGATTTGCAAACAACAATTTGAATTCAAGAACCCTAAAGTAGATTGCTATTTTCGAAAATGAGAAAGGGTTATTAAAAACATACCGTTTAGTTTATTTTTGTAAATAAACTTGAATTCCGTCTTTGTAGATCTTCATAAAGCTAGCACCGGAAATCTCGTGCCTCTGATGGCTCACACTCAAACACTAGAAGTTGGAAGTTATTGAAGAGAGGGGAGAAGGGAAAGGATTTTCGGTTCTTCCTTGGTATATGGGATGGACGAAAATATGAAGGTGGTGAAGGTTTTATATAGGTGATCAAGGAGGCTTGGATAAGGCAGGTTTCCTTGAATAAGCCTTTTTCCTTTGTTTTCCCCCCAAGTTTCCTTAGAGGCAAAGAAAGGATCTAGAACCCCTTAGAATCGTCCAACCTCTTGGGAGGTTTCAGAATTAGTCAATGCTTAATCTTTTGAACATTGTCACCATTAGTCCTTCCATTTTTAATTATTCCAATTAATCCGAATATGAATTCCAATTAATTTATGATTAATTTATAACTAAATAATATAAGTTGGAATTTATATATTTTTCTCAAAACATATTAAGAATTTATTTATTTTGATTTCTAATTAATTTATTAATCATGTAATAAATTAATAAATCAGCCTCTCTCTCCAAATAGCATTCCAGTCTCTTACAATGTTTGAGGGCAACCCAAAGGACTTTGCTAATAACTTAAATTTATAATAATTTAATTAATGATTTAGACACCTAATCCAACAATATATATATATATATATATATATATATATATATATATATATATATATATATATATATATATATATATATATATATATATATATATATATATATATAGATGAAAGATCAATAAAAAAGCATAAACCTAAAAAAGCCCTAAAAATATATAAAAAAAATACTTTGATATATCTAATCTTTTTTTTTTTTTTTTGACTTTACAAAATTAAAAATCGCTAAGTTTTATATAAAATCGTTGAAAAAAAAACTAAAAAATATATTATTTTTTTATAAAAAAAAACAAATTCCTTTTCAACGAATGTGTCCCAAAACCTACGATTTTTAGCCCTAAAAAACCAAAAACAAAAATGAAAAAATAGATATCTTAAAGTATTTTTTTTTCTATGTATTTGTATTGATTTTCTAGGTTTTCGGGTTTCCAAACATTTATGCATTTTCTATTGATTTGTCCCATATATATATATATATATATATATATATATATATATATATATATATATATATATATATATATATATATATTAGTCATATCTTGAATTTTAAGAGGTATAACTTAGCAAACTTTTTGTACTAATCAATTATGTATAAATAAATCATTAATATTTTTCAAAATTTGAAAAACATTGATTAAGGAAAGTTATTAAGAAATTCAATTAGTTAAATACGAAAATTCTGAAATATTGAGTTTATGTATATAAATTAATTTATATATCTTAATCTAGATATCTTATACTATATATAAAGCATACTAGTCATATCTTGAATTTTAAGAGATATAAGTTATAAAACTTTTTGTACAAATCAATTATGTATAAATAAATCATTAATAATTGCCAAAAGTTTGAGGACTTGATATAAGAAGAGTTATTCAAATTTTAATTTTGAGCAAAAATGACAATTTAAAATATTTAATTAATGTATATAAATTAATATATATTTCTTAAACCAGACATCGATATTATTAATTACATCAAATGTAAAAATAGATAATATAAATATAAGGTATAAACTAAAATATTTTATTTAAAAGTGGTAATTTTTTTATTACATAATAACTAATAATTAAATTTAATCATTATTTTACAGTAACAAAACTATTCGCCAAAAGAGTTATTTATAACTGCCGCTTTGCGCGTGCACACATCTAGTCATTGTTAAATCATTTATACCAATAATCTGAACCGAAAATATAAATATAGTATTTAATCATCAATATTTTACTTAAATTTGATATTATTTTATTACTTAAGAATTAATTATAACATCTAAAATATTATTTTGTTTTCATTTATTTTAATGAAATCATATAATTAAATATTGTATGCTCAAAGATATAATGTTACACACTAAAGCAAAAGCAAAAAAAAATAAAAAATAAAAAAACGATGAAAGGGCACAATGAATTAACATTTTTCGATCGACATAAACATGATAACTACTATTCTATTAATTGCATGTTTCAAAAGAAATTATACAGGAATCGCTAACTACTAGTATTTATAATCATAAACCGAAACAATTATAAAGTTGCTCCTATATAAGTAAATCTCGAATAATTAAACATATTCATTCCATAGGGGGATGCGGGGGTAGAGGTCATATATGTAGATCATGATACAATATCCATTTTATAGACTACTCAATAATGTTATTAAATTTATTTGTTTCTTTTTAATAGTATATATATATATATATATATATATATATATATATATATATATATATATATATATATATATATATATATATATATATATATATATATAGGGAAGGGTTATTTGGAAAACAAAAAAACCCTAAAAAAACCCCAAATATCATAAAAATACATAAAAAAAAAACCTAGAGATCACAAAACTTTTTTTTGACATTTTTTTAAGGGTGAAATTGGTACGGTACCGAGTATTTTTTTCCCAAACCGTGTACCGTACAAATTATAATTGGTATGTAATTTTAGTTACCACTACCGTACCAAGTACAATTGGTACCAACTTAATTGGCTACCAGTAAGTTCGGTTGGTACATGTTGGTAATGATATATACCAACATGTATGGGTGTTTTAGAAATTAAGATTTATGTGTTATTGTGCACTGAAAAGATACATGTAGGTTTTGTAAATAAGAGTTTTCTGAATGGTTGGATTGGAAATTCGATACAAATTTTTTTTTATAATTTTGTACCATGAGTTTAAACTAAACAATAGAGTAAATTGGATATGTTAATATGAGTTTAAACTTTAAAAGCTACTAGACGGTAAATGCTAATATCAAAGCACTTGAACTCTTAACCGTCAAATACATTTAAAGTTTAAATATACAATACTTTATATATGAAAAATAACTTAGTTGGTACGGTAATACCGTGACATTTAAAACCTTGTACCATTACCGTACCATTATTAATTAATTGGTACGATACTACCAGCCAAACATGTTGGCTACCAAATATATTGGCTACCAACATAATTGGTTCGGTTGGTACACATGTTGGTTGGTTTTCCATGGTACATATTTGTCACCCCTACATTTTTTATGAAAAAATCGCAGGTTTTTAAAGAAATTCGCTGAAAAAAAAATTTGAAAAAAAAAACTTTTTTTTATAAAAAAAAGAAAAATTGATTTTTTATTTTTTTTCCAGCGAATTTTAATAAAAAGTTGCGATTTTTTATAAAAAAAATTCAAAAAAAAGTTTTGTGATCTCTAAGTATTTTTTTTATGCATTTTTATGATTTTTAGGGTTTTTTTAAAGGTTTTTTGTTTTCCATAGAACCTAAACCTATATATATATATATATATATATATATATATATATATATATATATATATATATATATATATATATATATATAATGTCAATGGCTACTGCGCGTAAGAAAACAGTTTGTCAAATGATTTATTTGTCGTCGTCGTTTTGCACGGACACACATAAAGTAAGTGTGTGTGTGTATATATATATATATATATATATATATATATATATATATATATATATATATATATATTGTTTAAAGGGTATGACTAACCATGTGCAAAAAAAAAAATAACAAACCAAAACCAAAAACTGAACATCTAAACCATTTTGAAAAACCGTTGGTTTGGTTTTGCATTTAAAAAGACTAACTTTTTAGGTTCGCATTCTATATAAAACCCAAAAAAAAAAAAAAAAAAAAAAAAAAAAAAAAAAAAAACCGAACAATATTATTCAAACGACATCCTTCTATATAATTTAAATGATAAATATATTATAAATTGAAATTAGTAATATATCTTAAAGTGTTGCATGGAAATCGGGGCCTATGATAATGAAAATATGTTTAAATCGTGTATATAAACACTAATGTATGGGAGTTGAAATTAACAAAACTATTAACGATAATAAAGTTTATCAAGTAAATAATAAAGAAAATATATGTATCTTATATATTTAAACAAATCATCTCTTTAAAGGTTTTAGTAAAGTGGAGGGATGGAATCTTGAGAATTAAGAAAAAAAATTCTTAGAATAAATTAGAATCATAAAGAAGAAAAAATGATATTGTGAAACCAAGTGGCAAGCCCAATCAAATTTGAAAGGAATATATAAAGCTTATGTAGAAATTTTTATATTAAAACTTTTGTATATTAGTTTGAAAAAATGGATACAACGGAGTCGAATATGTGTTTGTTGGTAATTAGACCTGATAATGGGGTGGATATGGAGCGAATCGATCTTGATATAAATCATTTTAACAAATGTCAAAATCCGATCCAAACCCGCTTCATAACCCGTATGGTTTTGGATAATCAAACTCAAATCTTTGTCCACCGAATCAACATATATCCAAACCAGCCTTGTAATTCATAGGTTTTTGAATAATTGAACACATTTTACTTAAATCTTAAAAAAACATTTATTAAATAAAACAAATGTTGATCTAGAAAACATATTACATACTCAAAAGACTTTAAATTGGAATTAAAATCATTATTGTAGTAACTTCCGCTTGGTTTTTAATGGTCAATTGCATTGATAAAGAATAGCAATTGCAAACTTTTTTCCGGTTGATAAATCAATTTATTGATTTATAAATGAGATTTGTGATTGTTTGATGAAATATAAATGAAATGATATCATGATTCTTGGTAGAAGACCGAAAGTCTAGAAGTCGATGCATGAGTCCTATGTAAAAACAATTTAGTATTTGGCCTTTTTCTCTTTGGACTTTCGATTGAAATTAAAAGTAAACTTTAGGCAATATAAGATATAAATGTATAATTTAAAATTTATATGGGTGTGTTATAAACGGAGCGGATCGCTGATGATCCATATCCAACCCTTTTAATAAATGGCTAACGGATACCGGTCGTTAACGGGTAAACAGATCAAAAACTATGCTTCAAACTCATATAATTCTTAAGGGTTTGGATCGGATCAGCGTCAAAACTCGCTTTACTGTCAGACTTATCGGTAATAATGTAAAAACAACTCCTTCGCGGCCAACCAACTCAACTGAAGATGAAATTTGAACACGTTTAAAATATATACAATAACGAACATAAGTAATTTTGGAGCCCCAAACCCTGGTGAGACCCGAGGCAATTGCCCACCTTGTCCCCTATTGGGTCGAGCCTGAATTCCATATTGATTCTTGCATTCTTTGTGACGGAAGACCACTACTTTTATGATTGGGCCAAAACCCCAAAGGCCTGGATGGGTTGAATAAGTTATAAATTATAATAACCCGTTGCTTTGGTCAATTACTGAAAAGTTATTAACAAGTGACATGTTCCAACCAAAATACCTATTCATTCAATTTTTAAAAGCAATTTTATTCTTTGAGAAATTAAATTATTTTCTATTTTTATTTTTATCTATATTTTTATTTATATTAAATATTGATATGTATAATCCATTAATTTTTTCTATTAATATTTTCTTTTGATTTTAACACATGTATTCTAATGACTAGGATCAAATTTTTATTTTACCTTTTAACAAATAAAAGATTTTAATTTTAGAACAAAACTAGATATAAGATTCATAATAATTAAAACATTTCATTAATTTAAAACCAAGAAAAAAAATATAAATTTCATAAAGGTTACATCACTTCCAATTAAAAACACATTGATCTAAAAAAATTAAAACAATCCAAATATCTAGTCTTCGACGTCGTCGGGCCATTCCATTATGTAAATGTGAACAAAAGTTGTTATCCATTTATTTGTTACGAATTTCCCAACGATTTGCTTAGGTGCTGTTTGTTTTTTTGAAGCAAAAATTCATAAAATTTGCGGACCACCTCTGCAACCCTCTGCAGTAGAAGAGGTGGATCAAACGGTTGCAGACTGTAATAAGAAGCGTGTTTGTTTTTTTAACATCTGCATGCTGCTGCAGATATTAAAAAATTAAAATAAACTGATTTTATAATCCGAAAATAGTTTTTTAATACCAAAAATTTAATAATGTATGACATTTCGGCAAGAATTTATGATATTTCAACAAAAAATAATGATATTTTAACAAAAAATAAAGATATTTTAGCATAAATCAATGATATTTCATCAATAAATTATTATTATTCAATATAAAAAAAATCAACAAAAATAAACAAAAAAAAACGAAAAAAAATGTGAAATAAGATTTTAGCAATATATAATCAATATTTTAGCAAGAAAAAAAGAAGAAGAAGATGTTGGAAGAGGTATGAAGAGACAAAACAAGTGTTGCGCCAAGAAGAACACGCACATATGTTTCTTAATCCGAAGACTTCTGAAAAACAAACACCTGCGAGATAAAAAGTACTGCGCGTGTGTTGCGCCGCACAGTAATAAGAGGTCTGATGAAGTTTTTTCCAAAAAACAAACACCACCTTAGTATTGATGGAGATCAGATTCTTGTTCTTAAAGTTTAAGTTAAATATTGGTTTCACTATATATAATGTTTTCTCTTTGTATTCTAAAATTATATTATGTAACATGAAGCATTCATACGCTATGCTCCTCCATGGTGGTCTATTATCTGCCAACGTTTCTTAAAGATGTCAAATGCTCCATCAACAACATTCATTATTGATTCTTGTGTTGCCTTGAATTTTCTTTCTTTGTCATCTTGTGGACATGTGAATTATTTGAAAAAATATAATATATTGTTGATATATATTAATATATCACATCACTAAGATAATACATGTGTTTATATTGTACTTCATTAACTTCAAACAAACACTTAACATTTAAGATGTCGTTGAACAACAATATTGATGTCATTGTTAGAACTCACAATACCAAAATGTAAAATCCATAAATCTTGGGACATATAGATATGAGAAATATAATTGCATTACTTTTTAACTCTAGTAAAACTCATAAGGTTATAAGGAGTGGTCTTGTCTATAAGTTTATTTTTAAAAAAGTGTGTCACGCCAGCGTCACCTCAACTTCACAGCATCCCTACTAATGCTTACTCTCTTTAGAAAACACTCACCAATCCATATCATCTAAATATTTTTAATTTTAAACACTCAACTTTATTAAAATACAAGATTTTAAAAACAAAATAAAAGTTTCATTAAACCAATTTAAAAGTACATTATTAAAAGCGAAAATAAAACTAACTTAAAAAATATAAAATTCAAAATTACATTGAAACCTAAAAATTTGTTTATGATTCAATGGTTTTTTTTCATTTGTCCCTTCTCGGTGAAGATGCCACTTTTTTCGTCATGTCTCTTCCCATCGGGCATAGAAGGGTAACCTCTTCTGGCTCCTCCTCCTCATCATCGTTGAGATCAATTCCAAACCCCACACCCGACTTTGAAGTTCTCGTTCGTTTGTTGGAGCCGATGGATTGTGTTTGCGGATGACTAAGCGAGCTCCGATCAAGGACCCATTTTGGACCGGCTAGCATAACATGCCAAGATTTTTGACGACCAAAGGTTTTACCACAATGGGTGGTTTTGTATTCTTTAAGAGCGGTGCATCAAAGATCGAAATCATTACAACCACTTCGACGCATCTTTGTGAGGTTGAGGTACATTCCATTAAAACTTGTACAAGCAAATATTAGTTCGTGTCATTTGTCTTTGACACCATCGTAAGTGTAACATCCATAAAATTCAAGCAAATCTAAAACTTTTTCAAACATTCACAAACCATTAATTATTACAAAGTGTTTTCAAAATAGTTTCATATCAGAGTATCCCAGAAATCAAAATCATAAAACATGAGGAGGTGCACGATCACGTCTTCGCCTTCCCGCGATCATTTGAGGTAACTGAAACAAAATCAACAACTGTAAGCCCGAAGCTTAGTGAGTTTCCCCCAAAATACCCGCACAACTAGTAACACACATACAATAACAGCATACTATGGGCCCAATCAACCATCGGGTTGGAATGCCCCAGGCCCTCAACCATCGGGTTGGAATGCCAACATACTATGGGTCCAATCATCCTCTGGATGGTATACCCTCGGCTCACAACCATCGGGTTGGATCGCCCCGTTCTGTTGGCTCTCGCACAAAGCAGATAAGCCTCAACCACCAATCAATCATGTGCACATATATATCATATAATCACATAACAGTCTACAGACAGTCAAACTGATCTACAGATCACTAAGCTTGGTAACATCCTATCTACCAGGATACCAATCTAACTGATCATAACCACATAGAACATCCTATCTACCAGGATACCGATCTAACAGATCATAATAACAATAAAACAGGATAACAATCCAAAGGGCCGACCTTGGTGCCTTAGACCCTTGAGTATAGTGAGGAAAACTCACCTCACAAGTAGCGCTGGATGATAGTGTCAAACTCCCAAACACAACTCCAAACTCAGACACCTACAATTACCATAGGACCAATTCTATAAAATCCAAATTACTAAAATACCCTTAAAGTCAAGCTTGGTCAACCCTGGTCAAATTCAACAATCAACAGTGAAGGTCAACAATCCTTGTTGACCCAACTCATCGAGTGCATCTAGCAACTCGTCGAGTTCCTTCAGAACTCAAAGAATCGCAAAAACCCCAGTCGACTCGCCGAGTTTCCTAACAACTCGTCGAGTCCATGCAGTGTCCAAAATATCAGGAAAACCCTAACCAACTCGTCGAGTTATCTCACCAACACGTCGAGTTCATGCAGAATCCAGAAAGTGGGAAACCCTCACCCAACTTGTCGAGTTGACTATGCAACTCGTCAAGTTCCTTCAGTCCTTTTCTCATTCAGTCGCTTTTAAGCGAGACCAAGGCTCCAAACTATAGATCTAGCTTCATGAAACTGAGATACCACGTATAGTTGCTAACTTTACGTGCATGCAAGGCCTTAAAGAAAGTAAAAACACTAAAAATAGCCTTAGAAGGAGGTTTTAGATATGCAGGAGGGCCAAAGCTTCATAAAGCTTGAGGCTTTATGTCCATAAGGGCCTAGAGGAGTCCAGATCTGAAACCATGCCCTTGTGACAAGCTCAAATCCGAAAGTGACTCCATTTTGCACTAGAAATGACCATTTTCTTTCACAAGGGAAGATCTAAGCAACGAGAAGTAAAGGTAATGACTTTTTACCTTCAAATGAAAGCCTAGAGGATGTAGATGTTGGATCTACAAGATCCTTCTCGTTCCAAGCTTCTCAACCCTTAAGCTTCTTCAACAAATGCACCAAAAAAACACTTTTAGCCTCACACACACTCAAAATAGGGGTTAGATCGATTAGGGTTTGCTTCTGGACGTCAAAAGGTGGTAAGGAGTCTGGAAGGAGGACATAAGGTGGCACACTTGTGGCCCTGCTTGCCACACTTGTGGCACCCACTACCAGATCGGCAAACCCCCGAATGAGCCTTCCCGCACTTCCGACAAGTGAGGCTGTGTTGACCTCCCGACCTAGAATTAGCGGTCTTGGACCACTTCGGCGCCGGCTGCGATTGCACCGGGGCCTGCCTTTCCTCTCTCAACTGCAGCTCAATCTCAAACTCACGCCGCCTAGAGGCCTCCTGTAACTCCAGTAATGTGTCACATCATTGGGTAGCAACGAGCTATCTGATGTCAGTCTTAAGCATGCTCAGATAACGAGTCATATGAGCCTGCTCGGATGCAAACTCTAGGCAAAACATCGACCTCTCAGTGAACATGCGGGTGATCTCCGTCACCGTCTCCGTACCCTGTCTCATATCCAAGAACTCATGTGACAGCCGCTCTCGCTCAACTCGTGGAACGTAGCGAGCGTGGAACATCTCTCTGAACTGATCCCAAGTAACTGCCGCTCGCTGCTCATCAGAATATGACCCCGTCATCAATCTCCACCACTCCTTTGCTCCGGATCTTTGTAGGTTTAGAGCATATATGACCTTCTGGTCAACAGGACATAAGCATGTGAAGAAGCATCCCTCCACGTCAGATAGCCACCTCATGGCTATGATCGGGTCCTGAGTCCCATTGAAAGTCGGGGGCTTCATGTTATCGAAGTCTCGGTACTGAAAGGCCCGACCTGTCCCCGCACCTGCAGCCACCACGGCTGTGGAGGCTGCAGCAGTCGTAGTCTCCGCAATGGCTGCATATCTGTCATCAAAGTACTACACCATGGCGGTCTTGATAGACCCAAACATCTCCGGCAACTGAGACCGGAACAACGCAGCAACCTCATCATGCAGGATCTCCCAAATCCTGGCGTCCATCTTATCTGGCCTCATCTGGCTGATAGTCTCGGGCACTGCTAGTGCACCCTGACTGCCTTGTCCTGATCCCGATCCGGATCCGGTCACAAATCGCCTCGTAACCACCATACTGAAAATATACCACGAAGATATCAGATACTCCATATAATAACGGGGAACCAACTCCCAACCAAGCCCTAGGGATTGTGACTTCCTTGCTACGCGTATGGGTTCTGTTCTTTCAGTAGTACGTGCCCATACTACCTTCCACACCTACCCATATTTGTCGCAAGTATCATCACAACACCCTAACAATACACATAAGCATAGGCGAGCACTCAATCCTTACTTCCTAGAGGAAGGCTAAATATCTCAAAACTGACCGACTGACCCCGCACAACTCATCCTACCACCAACTGCCACACGACCCTCCATTGGTGCCAGTTAACTATTGCTTGAATACAATCACATGCCGCACGGCTTAAACAATCTTAGACTAAGAGATTTAATCCTACAACGGTTGGACTCAGACAAGAGCTGCGCAGCAAGACCAAATCCCTTACCCTAAGACCATTTAACCTATGTAGCATGTGACTTAGCGTATTCACTCAATAGTTAGTTCACACACGAAAGAGTCATACAACAATCAATGAGGTACTCTACACAAGATAAGGCATCAAAGATCAGGCAATTCTATCATACGATTCCTGAGGATGTCTATCTTATCACTAGCATGTTGTTCTAACATATCACAAAATCAAACAATCCACAAGGTATTTTGGGGTCTACTTACTGGCTCCGGCTGATCGTACACTTGCATCCTCCTTTAGTATTTTCAAAACCATTTGAAAATCATTTTAAAAATCTTGTCCTTAGTTTGAGACTGGATTCACACGAGTGTTCCTCCAATTCACTCAAACCAAGGCTCTAATACCAACTTCTAACATCCATAAAATTCAAGCCAATTTAAAACTTTTTCAACTATTCACAAACCATTAATTATTACAAAGTGTTTTCAAAATAGTTTCATATCATAGTATCCCAGAAATCAAAATCATAAAACATGAGGAGGTGCACGATCATGCCTTCGCCTTCCCACGATCATCTGAGGTACCTGAAACAAAATCAACAACTGTAAGCCCGAAGCTTAGTGAGTTTCCCCCAAAATACCCGCACAACTAATAACATACATACAATAATAGCATACTATGGGCCCAATCAACCATCGGGTTGGAATGCCCCATGCCCTCAACCATCAGGTTGCAATGCCAACATACTATGGGTCCAATAATCCTCGGGATGGTATACCCTCGGCCCACAACCATCGGGTTGGAATGCCCCGTTCTGTTGGCTCTCGCACAAAGCAGATAAGTCTCAACCACCAATCAATCATGTGCACATATATATATATCAGATAATCACATAACAGTCTACAGACAGTCAAACTGATCTACAGATCACTAAGCATAACAACATCCTATCTACCACGATACATATCTAACTGATCATAACCACATAGAACATGCTATCTACCAGGATATCGATCTAACAGATCATACTAACAATAAAACAGGATAACAATCCAAAGGGCCGGCCTTGGTGCCTTAGACCCTTGAGTATAGTGAGGAAAACTCACCTCACAAGTAGCGCTGGATGATAGTGTCAAACTCCCAAATATAGCTCCAAACTCAGACACCTACAATTAGCATAGGACCAATTCTATAAAACCCAAATTACTAAAATACCAAGCTTGGTCAACCCTGGTCAAAGTCAATAATCAACAGTGAAGGTCAACAGTCCTTGTTGACCCAACTCGTCGAGTGCATCTAGCAACTCGTCGAGTTCCTTCAGAACTCAAAGAATCGCGAAAACCCCAGTCGACTCGCTGAGTTTCCAGACAACTCGTCGAGTCCATGCTGTGTCAAAAATGTCAGGAAAACCCTAACCAACTGGTCGAGTTATCTCACCAACTCACCGAGTTCATGCAGAATCCAGAAAGCGGGAAGCCCTCACCCAAACTACAGATCTAGATTCATAAAACTGAGATACCATGTAAAGTTGCTAACTTTACGTGCATTAAAGGCCTCAAAGGAAGTAAAACACTAAAACTAGCCTTAGAAGGAGGTTTTGGACATCGAGGAGGGCCAAAGCTTCATAAAGCTTGAGGCTTTATGTCCATAAGGGCCTAGAGGAGTCCAGATTTGAAACCATGCCCTTGTGACAAGTTCAAATCCGAAAGTGACTCCATTTTGCACTACAAATGACCATTTTCTTTCACAAGGGAAGATCTAAGCAATGAGAAGTCAAGGTAATGGCTTTTTACCTTCAAATGAAAGCCAAGACGATGTAGATGATGGATCTACAAGCTCCTTCTTGTTCCAAGCTTCTTCAACAAATGTACCAAAAACACACTTTTAGCCTCACACACACACACACAAAATAGGGGTTAGATCGATTAGGGTTTGCTTCTGGATGTCAAAAGGTGGTAAGGAGGCTGGAAGGAGGACTTAAGGTCCTTTAAATAGGGTGCAAACCCTAAAAATTAGGGTTTTTAAACACAACCTCTACTCGTCGAGTTGGGTCCTCCAACTCTTCGAGTAGGTTCCATAAACCATGCGGCCATAACTGTCTCTACACGACGAGTTGGGGCAGCCAACTCGTCGAGTAGGTCTAAAACATGAATAAACAAAGCTTTAAATTTTATACTTGGGAGTCGGGATGTTACAGTAAGTCCAATATTCACCTTTTCCCATTTGCGCATGGAAGTGTGATAAACGCAATTTTAAAATGTCGTCCAAGTTTGGGTGCTTCCTATCATCTCATCACAAGATACTACAATCCAATCTTTTGTGAGTGTCGCTTCCTGATTTTCATCCTAATGTTTTTGATGTATTTTCCCCTTTCTTTGGGTTGTATTCTTGTTCATTATGGTTATGTTTTGATGTTGTTGAAATTGTTGGAATTGGTTTGGTCTTTGGTAAGGGCTTGGTTGTTGGAAGTAGTTTTGTTGTGAAGGGGGTGATTTTGGAATTTGTGAGTTTGTAGGAAAGAGCGTATTCATGAAATCTCCCCGTGGTGATTCGAAATTTAGGTATTGGCGAGGTGTTGTGTTGAGTGCGAATGTGTTGGTGGGTGAAGTGGGTTTGTGTCGGGTGCTTGGATTTTGATCCATTTTTCGGATTGTAGTATAGAGAGAAAGAAATGAAAATATTATGTGTTGTAATGTCAATGTTTATTGGTATTTATAGGTATAACTTAGAGGTTTTATAAAAATGTTTTTTGTTTCAAACGGCCACAAGACTGTTTGTATTTCTCTTTCCTTTGTAATGCAATGTAGCTTCACTCACAAGACCTCACACTTATAGAGGTTGGGAGTGATGTTTGAATGTAGAGTTGGGTTTTATTTCAAAATTAGTTTCAAAAACTAGTAAAAATAGCAAACAGAAGACTTCAAGATTTCGAAAGTAACATAACAAATTATACCCACCAATGATCATCTTGCAAGTTGTAGAAAGATTAAATCACCAACCAAAGAAGGGATGAAGAAATAAAAACCTTTTTAGTTCTTTGGGTTCTCTTGGGAGGCTTGGAAGTTGATGGATAATGTAGAACTTTTGAGACACCAACAATGACTTAACTTGGTGTAGATGCTAGTCCATAAACTCTTAATCTCTTAATCTTTTTGTTCATATCAAAATAAGAACATAAAGAGAGAAAAGGATATGCAAGTAATCTTCAAAATAATGAACAAATGGAGAGAGTATGCATACTCTCTCCATGTTACGGTTTTCATGTCACAAAGAAAGAAGCCAAAAAGCAAGCCTTTAAGCCAAAACTATTAACCATTAGGTCTTGATACTTTAATCCTTTTCCCATGACTCTGAAGCCTATTATTCAAGACATGCTTCTAAAGCATGTCTCTTATAATAAATAGTCCACGAGAAATCTATTCTTCTCCTCCCATTCTTATTTTCGAAAATAAGAAGAAAGAGGACAAAACTTTTATAAAATTTCATATAAGCTTTTATAAGGTATAAACCTCATCCCTTTTGCCAAAAGAAAAAAGTATTTCTAGTCCAAAAAGATGTACATGAATTAATAAATCATCCTTATGATATATTATGTTACTTGCTAAAGAAAATTATTATTTCCATGAAATAAATAATTTCCAATTTAATTATAAGAGTTTATTAAATATTTATTAAAATCTATTTCTAATAAATAATAAATTGTATCAAGTCGTTGTTAGTGTGATCCATTAGTATCATATGTTAATTAGCAATATCACTTTAATATGACTCTTGAGCATACTAGATCTTTCAATATCCCACTTGCGCAAGACTCGTATTAGATTGATATCGAAAATGGTGAACGTCTAGCAATATTTCACTGCCTCCATCAACATACGAATTTGTTCCATTCTATCAACCCCCAATTCCAGGAAGCTTAAAGCTACAATTGGTGTATAAGGTAAGTTTATCAGTTAACCATTTGCTACATACATCATGTTGAACATGAGATACAGATCACGATCAATCTCATATGGTGTTCAATGTTTGGCAAGGTGCCTTAGATGTCTAAATCTTAACACATAGGAAGAAAAAATCTCATCTTGACTACATAAGCCTTTTTCATAGTTCACACCATACCGTAAAATGGCTTTTATAACTGCCCAGTTAAGGATCAACGTTTAACCATATCAAAGCACAACACTCCCTACACTTAAGTCCCACTATGTATCTCACGTATTAAGGATACAAAGATAGTACCTTTAATCAAATATCACTCATGATAGTGATCCATGAGGTAATTTTGATGCGGGTCAGTTCAATACTAGTTCTATGACAAGTACCTATGAAACTTGGTTACAACCCATTGCCTACTTTCATATGGTGAAGGTCGACCAATCCAATTCATATTAGTCTTACTTCATAATTGCTCCCACAGTCATAATCGACTATGAACTTTTAGAATAATAAGATTATTCATGGATTAAACATGTTAATATAGAACACAACAAGAACAAAGCAAGTATTGATGTTATGATCATATCCTAGAATATCAAAACATTATATAATAGTTGTTGTCAAAATGTTCCAATATCTAAATACTCAATCCAAATCAAAATTCCAATTTCTAGAATAATAAAGTCTTATAGTTGAAGTGTGACCATTTATACTTAGCCTAGAAGAATGAATTTATTAACGGGTTCGACTAAACTTAATTTGTGTGAATTCAGTGAATACTATCATTTCCATATTTGAATTTACTCCAAGTATAGTTAAATATGTTGGAGTGTATGATTGGTGCTCTTTCGTCACACAGAGTCTCTTAGCTTGATTGAGTATACTCTCGAATTCATAAAGATTTTTATGTGGTCCTTGAATAGTAGAAGTCAACATAGTTTTTCAATGAACTCATTCATCTAATCATATTTGATTTCAACTTCTAAAGTAGTGTATTCTTATTTTGTAGTAAATTGTTTCATTTTGTTTTGCTTGGACCTCATTCCAACTAAACTTACTCTTTATCCCACAATGATGTCATAATCCAATTATAATTCATAATTATCTATATTTGTTTAGATATTAGAATCTAATATTTTAACGTCCCAAAATTTCCGAGTAAATATTTCATTTTAAATAAGTTAAGACCATTCATTCATTGTTCGAAAAGACGATAAGAGTCAAAGTATTCTCAAAACATCAGAATAATTCATAAACATTCAATGTGGAAAAAATCTCCAGGGGATGCAGTGCGATCAAGTCGGGCCCTTCATTTGATAACAGAAGTACCTGAAACCACAAACATAAAACCGTAAGCACACATATTTGTGAGTTCCCTAAAATACCACATACCAAACATACATAACATCACAAAGCTAAACTTGGTCTATTTCACCCCCTTCGGTATCTTTCAACCGGTACTGGGTCTGTTTCACCCCCTTCGGTATCTTTCAACCGGTATTGGGTCTGTTTCACCACCTTCAGTATCTTTCAACCGGTATCAGGTCTCTTTCACCCCATTCAGTATCTTTCAACCAGTATTGGGTCTATTTCACCCCCTTTGGTATCTTTCAATAGGTACTAGGTCTATTTCACCCCTATAGCTAAGCATACAGTCATATCAGCAAGAGTCACAAAGACAACAAGCACATATAGGCATATCAACAACTGTCACAAAGATAAATATCATCCTACAAACATAATCTAGTGGGTCGGCATTGGTGCCTTCAACCCACGAGTATAGTGAAGAGACTCACCTAAACTATTCAACAGAAACCCAACAGCTACCTCAACAGCAGAACATCTAACCCAAGCTTCCTAAAGCCAAACCGAAACCAATCTTTAGCCAAATGCTCAATTCTACTCAAGTTTGACCAAAAGTCAAACTAGTCAAAAAGTCAACTGTCCAAGTTATAGTCAAATTGCCAATCAGCAGCCCTCCATGTCGTGGCCTTCCTTGGCCACGTCATAGGCATAAAATTCCAAAACAGCCGCTAATCCCCCAGTCACCATACCGTGGCAGCCTAAGGCCACGTTGCGGGGACTAGTCTGAATAGCTTGAATGACTTAATCCATTTTCTTCCGATTTCCAAGAGCTCCAAAGCTCAAATCTGATCCTTTCCAAGGTCTTATTGGATAAATTTTATAAATTTATCCATTAGGAAAGTCCAAACCACCAAGATCTACACTTTAAGTCATAAATGGACCCAAAATGTATCTTTCTCAACTTAATCCGTTAAGTCCAAGTCTCCAACTTTCAGATCTAAATCATCAAGATGTCTAGATGGATAAAGTTTTCAACTTTATCCATAATAATGTCACAATATTCGAAGATGTAAACTTTAATACACTAAAATAACCTAAAGGACCAATATAGCTTGCATGGCTAAAAGGGAAGGCAAAAGATCTTAATTTTCCTAGTCCATGGGGTTCAAGAAACATTCCAAACTAATCAAAAGATGTTGGAGTCCACTCAACTCAAAGATCACTCATAAAATGGACCAAAAGTGCCAAAAACCCCAAATTACAAGATCTGGCGCACTATATAGAAAGATTGGAACTTTATACTCACAATGGTCCAGAAATGTAGTGCCTTTGATGGATCCAAACATGAAGCATCATTCCTTACAACCAAAAGAACCTTCTTGATCTTTCCATCAAAATAACATAAAAACATCCAAAAGAGGAGGGAGGAGAGAGGAGAAGATAAAATCTTGAAGATGGAGGCTAGGGTTTCTCCGAAGGGGTCCTAAAAGTTGTGGAGGCTGATAAAATGCCCAAAACTGTGGAACATCAATCTTAAATACGTTGAAAATCCTAAAAATCATGGGCTTGGGCCTGACTGATCACCACGCCGTGGGCTCTGATCCTCACGTCGTGGCCACGACTTTTCACCCAGATCCACATCAACTTCAAACAACCATAACTTCTTCATTTCAACTCCATTTTCGGCGATCTTTATATCCACGTAAAGGTATTAACGAACCCCACACTTATATCTAGTTAATTTTGGCTTAACACATGTCAAACTAAAAACCATAATCCATGCAAGAAGCCTAACATATAACTTTTCCTATTTTACCCTTTGGCTCTAGAACACAAACCAAGGGCTTAGATCATATAACCGATATTATAAACATCCACTAAGGTCTAAACCCTAACATTGAAGCCCAAGGCCCTTACTTGATCTGTTTATTGCCCATAATCCCAAAATAAGAAATTCTCGAAACAACGTGTTACAACTCTCCCCCACTTAAATTGGATTTCGTTCTCGAAATATGTCTTGGTAAGGATCTCTAAAACCACGCCAACATATTCCATAAGATTCCTCTAACCACTTCGAAATCAATGCATCTTATAAAGAAAACTCGAGAGACCACTCGGAAACCACCGTTCCTGACAAACAAGCCAATAACTTGAAAATATTCAACCGCAACCATTATCCTCCTCTCCTTAACTGAAAGTCCAAACTCCCAGTGAAAACCGCTCAAACCGAGAAGCTTCTCAAAAACTGAACTACAACTAACTCCATCAATAAACCCCCAAAACCGAGAACCCATCGGTCTAAACTCCAGAACTCATACACTAAGATTGATGATCATCCATCATCGTACCTACCCCTAGTCCCTGACTACGAATACCACCAAAAAATACAGAAAGAATAATAAAAAACATAGATCGTGAATTTCAACCAATCCTAAATCCGAAAGTTGCGCCCAAGAACATTAAGTACACACTTGACTTCTTGATAAGTCATTGCCAACCCAACCCATTGTTCCCACGAGCATGATGATGGTCCATACAAGTATCTCACGTTGCATCCAAATCCCGTATCATCTCATGTTTACATCCACCTAAAAAATCACTCGAGACATATACAACGAACTTCATGACTCGAGATTTCATAACCAATATCCAACATTTGTAACCAAACCCCTAATAAACCATCCTCAAGAAAACAGGGTCCACAATGGAAAACATTCATCAAGCGACTTCCAATGCACAACTAATACTCCCAATAAACTTTTTACGATCCCCATGATCCAAACCAGCTGGCCACTGAGTCACTTGTCTCCCAATCAATGTTCTAACACCCGAACATGCCAATAAGACTAACGATCCAAGACCTAAGAGTCTCAATCAGATGACTACCAGGTCCCTACCATATGAGTCATACAATCACTGGTCCACAATATTTCGTGGCGCCCTCTAGCCACTAGAATGATAAGCTCACGGTACTATGTTGATCATGACACTATTCCATCAATGTCCTAAAGACTCACGACCAGCACCATAGGGGCCTAAAAATACTCAACCATCAATTAACCGTCTTGCAGGGACCCAATAAACATCCATCTCAACACTAACCGAACATAACGCATACCATACCCTTTTATCACGTACAGTTCCTTTCACAGTACAGGCTGCTACCAATGCAAAATCAGATGAAAACATGATCACACACAACCATAGAGTGAGATAGTCTGTTGCACTCTTGTTCCAATTCAAGAGCCATAAACCCAATAAGAACCATGTCAATAACCCAAGCCAAGTGTTGTGATGCTATCATACTTAGTTCACATACACTTATCATGGGAAACACATAACCAACCCTATATCTAATGCATTCCTTCTTCCCCACAACCTTACCCAAAGGGTGTGGTACCAGTAGATCTAGCTGAAATGACGAACCTCAACCACTAAAAGAAACATCCTCATGAACGATCGATACAAGATCGGATCCCACACCTTGATTGAAACTAAACAGATCTTACCAATACGTAACTCAGCTCGATGAAAATTCCAAAATTATTTAGAAATACTGTCAAAACATTGGTTGGGTCAATCCAGATGCGAACCCTACTAACACGGCATGTCAAAATTGGAATCTATGTAGATCCAAAGCCATACCTGAAAAATTAAACAACGTTGCACCAACATCCAAACTTCCAATAACCAAGAACATTTTCTAAATTCGAGCTTGCTATGAACAATAATTCCACAACCAACGATTAAGGGTACCCATACCCATAAACTGAATACACAATGTATAGAATTTGACGATAGGTTGACGCATCCATTGAACTTCAACTGATACAACTCAAAATTTGCGAAGAACCTCTGATATTGAAGATGAACAAAATAACCAATGATCGAGAATGCATTGACAACGCATCCAATGATCCAATACACTACTGAACTAAAACCCATTTAGAACTAAACACACCAAACTCTAAAGCTGGTTTACCGATCAATAACTGCCTAACCTAGACTATAGATAGAAATCTATACAATGAGTTGATTAATCCCTCAACAACCGATACTCAACCTAAGCGACCCAAATGAATCTTGATCTATTCATCGACATCCCGAAGGAACCACTGGCTACAACGAGCTCCTTGTCTAACAGCTTCCTGCTGCAAAGACAACTCGTGTGTTTTATGGCAACTTGCTCTGCACCCCCATCTTAACCAGATCTTGAACCAAAGTCTTGCATACCTGAACCGCAGATCCCTATGAATAATTCTTCTAAAACCATAAACTCAAACAAATTGATGATCCTCCAATCAGATTCCCCAGTTCTCCCCCACTTAGGGTTCAAAGTACTACTAACTGTCATTGCAACCAGACCAAAACTCAAATTGGCTCATCCAGGTACATAACATCTCTGACCCTTGGAATGTATAACACATCGTAAGATGATATTCTAGATAAAGACCGAGTAAACTCAAATAGATTTCGAATCTCTAATGGAGACCTTGGAAATTTCCCAATCATAACCTGCCTCTAACATCAAGAATCCCATGCAGATGCACAAGCAATAATTTTGATAGTCTATTCATATCACCGATTCTCTATCTAGAAACAAATAGACTACCACTCACCTCAACCATAAATCTCCAACCATCAACTCATCGCAAGGATCATTCATAAATGGAAGATGCATCATTCTCTTAGTCAGTATACACCAGAGACAACAAAGGTTGATGTCTACAATTCACCTCCCTTGATCACCTAAAATAATCAACTAGCACCTGACCTGCCTATATTCAAAGAAAGAAGACCCCTGATCTTATCTCAAGGCAACTCTACCACAAGAATCCTCCCGCCAAAAACCTCAACTATCTAGCCCCATACTGGGTCTGCATCCCAACTCTGAAAATCACATGTCTGCTCTCTCTTTCCTCCGAACATGGAAAGATGGAAGGACATAAACCCCATCGAAGACAGTGACATCCCAATATGTCAGCCAATCACTCAGCCTCTGGCTGCAATCCTCGAGCCGATCATCACATTCGCTTCTTTCTTGAGTCCCACAACTCAACTGGCACTACCTCAATTAAGGCCCTCGAGACCTCAAATCAACTAAGTCACCTAGGTCTGCACCATTCAAACCCAAAATGATATGGCCACTAAGGCCCAAATAATGACCAGACCCATCCTCAGCCTGAACAACCATAACTGATAAATTAAAAAAAATACGGAAACACACTGCAATGAATCATCGTTCCAATCCATACAATTTAACCCCAATCAGCACCTTAGAATCCCTAAAAGTTTCCTCGATTTGAGTATAGATCTTGTGCTTTTAGTAGTATGAGACCAATACTACCTTCCACACAACTATCTGTAATTTCCTCAAGAATCGTTCTAGATCCTCTAAGTAACTACTCATGTCCACTATCGTCCGATCCAATCACATATACCTTCTATAAAACAAATATACACCGCTAGACAGCGCACCAATTCCTCTAAGGCACTTCCTAGGCTCTCCTAGGATTCCCACCGCACCCTGTCATCAGCTGCTGAAGAACCTCTACTAATATCAGCTAACCACTTCATGAATATAATTACATGCAACAAAACTTAAATAATATTTCGCATAAAAGACCCAACCCTACAACTGTTAGACTCAAACGAGAGTTGCGCAATAGGGCCAAATCAGTCATTCTAGAATTATTTAACCTTTGCAGCATGTATCTTAATATATTCATTTAATAGTTAGTCCACATCAATATGGGTCCCACAAAGCACAAAGCAAGTAGCATTCGGGAAGTAACATTCTATAGGCCACAAAACATAAAAAGGCATCCTCCAACTAACTTGCTTCTTCGATGCTAGGAACTTCTACCAACATTGCTAATCTTCCTAGATTCTCCTTCTAGGATCTCTCTTCCGAAAATGCTCTCACAAGCACAATATAACATTCTTAATAGGCCTTCCTAGGGTCCCCTTCACACCACTCTCCGCCATCAACTATAGAATAGACTCCCTCTAATACATTCTAACTACCTCACGAATGTAATTACATGCCACATGCACTAGATTATTCTTCGACTGTAAGGTCTCACACTACAACGGTTGGACTCAAACAAGAGCTATGCAATAGTGTTAAACATAGCCTTATAAAAGTATCTAATCCTTGCAACATGTAACCTAATGTGTTCGCTTAATAGTTAGTCGATATTATTGGAGGTCCACAAAAGCACAAAGAAAGCAACATTCGAGCATCGAGTAATCTAAGCCAGTGCCTCACTTCATCCGACCAGTCTATCAAACAATCTGAAATCCTACTAGCATGTTGTTCCAAAAGCTCAATCAACATGCATATAAAGGCATATCTCCTAGCATTCTATCATGCAAATCTTGAGCGGATCCTTAGCACTAATCTAGCATGCAATTCTCATATACTCATACCAAAACAATAAGCATAACACATATACATGTATTTTGGGAAATACTTACTTGAGCTCGGCTAATTGCATGCATAACACCCCTTTTATTTATAGAAAAATTCTTAGTAAATTATTTTATTTTTCGAAAATATTACCAAATCTTCAGTTTGAGTACAGACACACCCGGGAATGTGCATGAATCCCTCAAAGCAAGGCTCTGATACCAACTTGTAACGTCCTAAATTTTTTGAGTAAAAATTGAATTTTAAATAAGTTAATACCATTCATTCATTGTTCCAAAAGACGATCAGAGTCAAAGTATTCTCAAATAATCAAAGCAATTCATAAACATTAAGTGCGGAAAAAATCTCCAGGGGATGCAGTGCGATCAAGTCGGGCCCTTCATTTGAAAACAGAAGTACCTGACACCATAAACATAAAACCGTAAGCACAAAGCTTAGTGAGTTCCCCAAAATACTGCATACCAAATATACATAACAACTCGAAGCTAAACTGGGTCTATTTCACCCCCTTTGGTATCTTTCAACCGTTATTGGGTCTATTTCACTCCCTTCGGTATCTTTCAACCAGTATTGGGTCTATTTGTAACACCAAAGTTTCTTGCTAAATATTAATAAGATGATGTAATAGTTAGGTTCAAAAACTGTAACCTATTTGATGTAATGAAGGAAGAAATATTTGAGTATTATGTGATTTATGTGTAAATTATGTGCAATATATGTGCTTATAACGATATAATAAAATAAGAATAAAATATGCGTCTAAAATAAAATAATAATTATACCTAATATCTTTGAAGAAATTTGAAGTAGTCGTGACAAGGATTCCGCAGATATAAGGAACGCTCCAATCTGACTTATAATGAAGAAGTGATGACCCGTTGAAGTTTCGTGATTAAACCAACATGGCTCTTCATATCGTAAAAAGTAAATTTTTGATAAATTATTTTTTAGCCTTAGTGGTCTAAAAGAAAGTTGTAATAGTCGTCAAACCGAGAGCGTGCATATAGAGAACGTCTAAATCTTACTTCGTGAGAGGAAGTCATGATTTTCCTAAGATTCAGTGTAGCCGTATACAACTCAGAAATCAAATTTTAGATAGGTCGATTTTTAGCCGAAACAATCTAAATGAGAATTGAATGTCTCATTAATAGGAGTTCAATGATATAAAGACAGTCGAAAACGAACGTCGGATGAAAAAGTTATGAATTTTTAACGGACTTTAACTGTCTAAGACTGTTAAAATATAACTTAAAACATAAAGTCAATATTAGCCGACGGTGTCTAAACAAAAGTTGTAGATCTCGTCGATAGCTTCGCGTCGACATGAAGAACGTCAAAAACGGAGTTTGTATGAAAAAGTTATGGATTTTACAAGATAATTAATTTTCGGATTAATAAGAGGGCGACACGTGTTGCGATTTGGCACACCCCCTTCCTCCCCACGACTTACGATCAGCTGGCGACATGTGGCACATTACACCTAGCATAATGCATATGTATTCCTAGAATACCCATTACACCCATCGTAATTTGTAGTACGCCCAACGTACTGGGCTCCATGCAGCATATAAATAGAGGCCGAATTTCACCCATTTCTTCACACATTTTCATTCCAATCTCTCCCAAACCCCCTAAGGTCCCTAGTCCTTGTTCTATCACTTCCTAAGGGCTATTAGCGAAGTCCCGGAGCGTCAGAAATCCCCTAGAAGTAGAGATTTCGGTTTAGAAGTTCTGCCCGCGCAAAGTCCGGTTTCTCGCTAAACCACCTGTAAGTTGAGTTATGTTTACCGTGCTTTAAGTATAACTTATGTTTAAGTTCATTATCATTATTATGAACCTATAAACAAGATTTATCATTTATTCCAAGTCATTATACTGATTGATCTACTTACGGGGATGATGACAAGGCTAGAATTAGTGAGGTGTTTAAAGTGGGCTTTCCAAACAGTATACTATGTATGCGAAACGGACCCTGCATTTAAACTGTATATGTATTGTTTTACCTCTAAATATGTTGGGTAAGGATGGGTAGATGAAAGATGATATAAATGATGAGAGATGAAAGATGAAATATATGATGAGAGACCTTGAATTTAAAGATGATCCACTCGTCTAGCGGAGTATAGATGACGACCACGAAATATTCTAGACAGTCTAGTGGCACGCTGGCATGCTTACAACCTATACATGTTTTCGAACTAAGTGTTCACTAGGTGTACTCCATCCCCCCATGGTTTCCTTATTGATATATATTGTAAAGGGAATCCCCTTAGTATTATTTTCTATCGTGAAGATGATCCTTAGGATAGGTCCCTTGAATTAGATGCTTTAGGGACAGAAAGTGAGGATAACAGGAATGGGTAATCGAGTTGAATGATTTGATGAAAATATAAAATTAAAAGAATTTAATTATTGTGGGTATATGTGCTCACCAGGCTCCCAAGCCTGAACCACCCAGTTTCTTGTATTATAGGTAGTGTCACAAGAGCACATGTATGATGAACAAATGGGATATTTATGGATTATAGGCCAATAGAATAGTAGATGTTGTAAGGCCTGTACTATTTCCGTTTATGCTTATGTACTGTATTGACGATGACATCTCAACGTTTTTAAAATAATTAAAATACTTTACTTTGAAAATGCTTTGATAATATATTTATCATATTTTGGGAACAAATTCCGCATTATTATTCTTCAAAAGGTTACTCTGATTTTAAATATGCACAAAATCGGTCTTATCTGACCGTGAAATTGGGGATGTCACAGTTGGTATCAGTGCATTAGTTTAAGCGAACTAGGAATATTTAAGGATTTATAGAATTAAACTTCGAATGCTAAGTGATGATTGTGAAATGAGTGTTAGCTATATTTAGGAAGTATGCCTAAATAGACACGGGCACTAGCTTATTTAGGGAAGATGCCTAAATTGTTTTTATGTGCTAAATGAATTATGTTATATGCTATAAGATGTCTTATATGCTTTATAAGGCTATTATTTGATCGGATCTACGGTATATTGCTCAACGGATCTTGAAATTTTATGTGTTCAGATTTCTAAACATTTAATTACGGTATTAGAACTAACATATAACTTTTCACAGTGATAAGGAAATTTATACGTCTATCGTAAATAAAGCTTTCGCTGACTTAATTCTTGTCACTGTACATTGAAACTTTGATTTGTTGTATAGAGCGTCATGGTAAGAACACGCAGCGGATTTGGTAATGCTAATGGAAACTAGTAGCCTGAGCCACAAATGATTGAGCGTGCACAAGAGGTAGCAGTTGCACCCGAGCCAATCACAATGGCAAGAGTACAAGCAATGATGCAGATGATGTTGGATCGTCAGATGTAAGAGACAAGGCGTCTACTTCAACATAATGGGGATGAACCTACTGTGCTTGTTGATCAACTTAAGTTGAACGAAGGACAGTCTGAGGAGGGAAACTACAGTCGGACTGTTAGTCAAACTGAGCCAAGAGTGGTTAGAAGAAACCAACCCGATGAAGGAAACAATGGACGTTGATGCAAGTACAAGGACATCATGGAATCTAAACCATCAAGTCTTTCTAGAATCCCAACATCGGTAGAATTCATGGATTGGATCTCTGAGATGGAGATTATGTTTGAAAGTTGCGAATGCAAAAACAAGCAGAAGAATGTTCTCGCAGTTAGACAGTTAAAAACTGGGGTATTAAGCTGGTGGAAGTTACTGGTTGATACCATGCCCAAAGGAGAAGCTAGTAAGATGTCGTGGGAAGCATTTTTGGTGCAACTGAAAATGCAGTACTTCTATGAGCAGGATCTTCTGGAGATCAACAACGAGTTCCAGAATCTAAAGAAGGGAAGGATGAGCGTCAGCGAGTATGCTGCAAGTTTTACAGAGAAAATGAAGCTTGTTCCTTATTTGGTTCCAACTGAACTCTCCAAGGACAACAAGTTTGTCAATGTATTTCCATCGGACTTCAGTCCAATGGTCAAATAAGCAACCACCTTGAAAGTCGCCATCTGGGCAGCTAAGAATGTTGAGACCCAGTTAAGGGAGAAGGGTCTGGAGAGAGCTGGGGTAGGAGAGAAGAGGAAGTTTTTAAGGATCTTCAAGATCCAACAAGAAAAGCAGGTTCTTGAAGTCTGTATCCAAGAAGTTTCGAGGGGGGAGAAGTGAAGCAAAATGGTGTGAGAAGTGAAAAAAGAAGCAATCTTGGAAATGTGGCGAGGAGTTAACCTGTTTTAAGTGTGGGATACCTGGTCATTACGCCAATAAGTGTACATCCAACAAGAAGGTGTGTTACGAATGTAATGAATAAGGACATATAGAAAGGGACTGTCTGAAAAAGAAGGAGGCTGCAAATCCTAATGTGCCACCTAGGCCAAAGGTAAGAGTATTCCAGATGACTCTGGAAGCAGCAAGGGAGGAAGCAGACGTCGCTTCAGGTACCTTTATTGTAAATGGATTGACTGCCAATATACTATTTGATTCTGGAGGTAGTTACTCCTTTATATCACATATATTTGGTAGAAGACTAACATTGTCTGTAGATAAACAAGATAGTGCTCTAGTAGTGGAAGTTGTTAGTGGCAAATCTGTACCTGTTAGCGAATGCATTAAAAACATCATCATCGACTTCAATGGGAATAAATTCCAAGAGGAATTGTTGCCCATTGAATGGAACAGTTTCGACATAGTATTAGGAATGGATTGGCTTAGTGCAAACGATGTTGAGATACTATGTTGGAAGAAGATGGTGAGAGTAAACACATCCGTAAAAGAGTCATTTATGGTGTACGAGGACCAATGAAGAGTAAATTCTGGAATCATCTCCCTGATGAAAGCCAGAAAGTGTTTGTCCAAAGGATGTACATCATACTTGGCATGTGTGATCGATGCAAAGAAGAAGAAGAAGGGGATGCAAAGAAGATCGGTGGTGTGTAACTATCCGGAAGTCTTTCTCTAAGATCTTCTTGTATTTACCCTTGATAGACAAGTATAGTTTCGAATAGACTTATTTCTAGGATCCACACCGATAACAAAGGAACTATACCGATTAGCACCGACATAGATGAAGGGGATTATGATGCAACTTCAGGAGTTATTGCAAAAAGGTTTCATGAGACCTAGTTCTTCACCCTTGGGAGCTCCGGTGTTATTCGTGAAGAAGAAATATGGAAGCACGCAGATGTGTATAGACTATAGAGAGCTGAACAAGGCAACAATGAAGAACAAGTATACATTACCAAGGATTGATGACCTGTTCGATCAGCTGCAAGGTGCGAGCTATTTATCAAAGATCGATCTTAGGTTAGGATATCATCAGTTGAAGGTGAGAGAGCAAGATATCGAGAAGACCGCATTCAGAACGAGATATGGTCACTATGAGTTTTTGGTTATGTCGTTCGGACTAACCAATGCTCCAGTAGTATTTATGGATTTGATGAATAGGGTTTGTAAACCATTCCTCGATAAATCTGTAATAGTGTTTATAGATGACATTCTGATTTACTCAAAGAGCCATCAGGAGCATGGCAACCACTTGTGAGAAGTATTAGAAGTTTTGAAGAAGGAGAAGTTGTATACAAAATTCTCCAAATGTGATTTTTGGATTCGAGAAGTCCAATTCTTGGTTCATGTGGTTAACCAGGAAGGAATAATGGTTGGCCCAGCAAATATTGAAGCAGTGATGATATGGGAACAACCAAAAAGTCTCACCGAGATTCGAAGCTTTCTGGGATTAGCTAGATATTACCGAAGGTTTATCTAAGGTTTTTCTTTGATAGCTGCTCCATTAATAACTTTGACCCATAAAGGAGCTACATATACATGGAGTGAGAAACATGAAGAATCATTTGAGAAATTAAAGAAGAAGTTGTGTGAAGCACCGATTCTTTCAACCTAATGGATTTGAAGACTTTGCAGTCGACCCAGAGAGATAAGGTAATCGCATATGCATCTCGAAAACTGAAAGAGCACGAAAAGAACTACCATACTCATGATATAGAGTTGGCAGCGGTAGTATTCACATTAAAGATATGGATGCATTATCTTTATGGAAAAAAGTGCAAACTCTTCACTTATCATAAAGGGTCTCCGGTAACTCTTTGATCAAAAGGAATTGAATATGAGACAACGACGCTGGCTAGAATTACTCAAGGGTTACGACTGCAAGATACTTTACCACCCTGGAGTGAATGTTGTAGTTGATGCTCTGAGTTGAAAAGTAAACCTAGAAAGAAAAAGGCGAAGAGCTTTAAGAACAGAAGTTGTCTCAAAAAATGTGGAAGGAATTAAGAAAGCTCAGGAAGCAACTTTGGAGAAAAATGACCGAAAAGAAGAGCGTTTAGGCAAAACATTGGAATTCGGTACGAACGGCCAAGGGTTGGAGGTATTCCAAAATAGAATTTGGGTGCCTAAGATGGGAGGAATGAGAGATCTTCTCAAGGAAGAAGCTAATAAGACCATGTACTCAATTCATCCCAACAACACTAAGATGTATAGGGATCTGAAACCTTACTACTGGTGGCCAACGATGAAGCTCGATGTTGCAAAATATGTGGCAGAGTGTGTAACATGTGAAAGAGTTAAAGTGCAACATCAGAAACCATATGGGAGTTTAGAACCTTCTCCTATACCCACGGGTAAGTGGGAATACATCACCATGGATTTTGTGACTAAACTACCTAGGACGAAGAACGGTCACGACATGATTTGGGGAATCGTGGATCTATTCACAAAGAGTGCACACTTCATAGCAGCCAATGAGAGTTGGTCTATGGATAAGCTTGCAAATGCCTACGTAAAACAAATAGTAAGACTTCACGGAGTTTCCTTAACGATTGTGTTGGATCGTGACAGTCGTTTCTGTTGGATTAGGTGTCTAAGCCCATAACTATAATTTGTATATACTTGAATTGATGTAGCACAGTCCTTTTGGGTTGCCCTCAAACCTGACAATTGAATAGGATAGCTTTTAGAGAGAGAGACTGATTTATTAATTTATTATATGGTTAATAAATTAATTAGAAATCAAAATAAATAATTTGTTAATATATTATGAGAATAATAAATTAATTGGAAATAGTATTATTGTAAGGGTCGAATTTAGTTGTAATATGTCGAAGTCTTTTGTACCCTTCGTATGTTTGTTAAGTTTATTTACTAAGGTGTATTTCGTATGAAGCTTAAGTCTCAATGCCTTAGTATTTTTTGTATGCTTTCACTGTTCCTATAAATATGAAACTTTACTAGAGTTAGAAAAGAGTCATTTACAGAACCTGTCTACTTTTTCTCTGTAAATGTTGAAAGCATAAATGAGCAGAAACCAGATCTTATTTACATCGTTTGTTCAATCTGCATTCGTTTGACTCTGATTTGGATTAATACTTGATTCCACAATTCTACAATTGGTATCAAAGCAGGAATCATGATCTGAGATCTAATTTTCACTCTGTTTCAAAAGGTTTTTGAATCAAAATTCTGGTTCAAAAAGTTCCGCATCTTTTGACGTGAAAAAGATTTCTAGATCTTAAGTTGTGATTTGATTCTGCAACAGATTTGTTGAATCGAGTATTCTACTTTGTTCTTCTGTTCAATTCAGCAATTTTTTTTCAAATTTTCTTTGATTTCTCAAAAATTCTCAAAAATTTTCTTCCGTACATCAATGGCAAACTTCAATCTCAACTCGATGACTTCATACTCTCATCTGCTAGGATCTTCAACTAACATTCCTATGCTCATTCCTGAATACTATGATCAGTGGTCTGATCGTATGCAGGATTACTTGAATGGAATCGATGAAGAGCTTTGGTCTTGCATCTCAGGGAATGTTAATCTTCCAATGAACCTTCAACCAATTGGATCTTCATCTAGTACTACGAGTGTGGAAAATCAAACTGATCGTATGAAGAAACTTGAAAAACGATGCATAAGGGAGTTGCGTGGTGCATTGCCTCCAGTGGTGTATAACTATGTCAGAAGTTGTACAACTGCAAAGGAAATCTGGAATAATCTCAAAGAAAACTTTTCAAGGCAGCGAGAAGACGAAAATCAATTCAGTTAAGTAATGTTTGATTGAATTGAAGGATTTCAAGCAAAAAGATGGTGAAACGATTGAAAGTTACTATGATAGGCTGAATGAGCTGATTTACAAATGCAATCGTTATGGAATCACGAGGTCTGCCATGGAATTCAATCTCAGCTTTGTTATGGGACTCCGTAAAGAATGGAGAAGTGTTAGCATGATGGTGAAAAATCAACAGAGTTTCGATACATCTTCGTTGAATGATTTGTATAATCAACTGAAAACTCACGAAAGTGAAGTGAACGAAATGGCAGAAGAGTCGAAGCTTAGTCTGGGAGGTCCATTAGCACTTGTCTCTAAAGTGACTGAAAAGGAAACTGTTGAAAAAGGTGATTATGATGATGAAGAGGGGTTTCTCATGAATTCGGATGATGAGGCAATTGCTTTTTACTCTAACAACCGATTCAAAAAGTTTTTCAAGAAACCGTTTAATTCAAAGGTGAAGAAAAGTGAGGGAAAAGGAAGTTTCGTGAACAAAGCTACAGGAGAAGAGAAGAAGAAGTATGAGAAGAATGATGCGAAGGGTGCTGAGGAGAAGAAAGAGAAGAAATTGAAAGGAGATTCTGGTATGGATTGTCATTATTGCAATGGAGCCAATCATCTAGAAAATGATTGCATGCTTCGAAAGAAAGATGAGAAGAAGAATAGAGTGAAGGATGATGCGTATTATGTGGAGAGGTTGGAAGAGGTACGTACGAAGGCAAAAAATTTGTCTTTGGTGGCTCAAGGTGAACATGAGAATGATGGCTCTGATGATGAGGAAATGCGTAACCCTAAGCATGGGGATATGTATGCGAAGCTGGAGGAAGATTCAGACGAAGAGATCAAGGGCCGTTGCTTTGTGTCAAAATCTGTTGATAAGTCTCCAATGACAACAAAGGTACGTAATATTCTTCAATCTTTCAATATTCCTTTAAGTGCATATGATTATAAAATTGTTGCTTTTGATGATACTGTTGCTTATTTAGATAATTTGGTTGTTTCTGCTAGCAATGAAGCTAAGAAATTAAGCAATCAGTTGTTAGAGACACAGAAGAAGTTAGATTCGAAAGTTGTCAAGATAGAATGTTTAGAATTGCAAATAACAAACATAATGTGTGATCGAGATTCATTATCTAGTGATGTAAAACTTTTGTTAGCTCAACGAAATATCTACTGCAATTCTGCTAAACGTCTATATGGCAAATTAACTGCTTTGCATCATTCGTGTGATATTAGCAAGGAATAACATAGGAAATTATTACCTTTTCTAGCATATGAAAGAGCGAAGGTAGATAATATTTCGTATGATTGTGAGAAAAATATTGCTGAGTTTGACAAAATTCCTGATGATAGATATGCTTATGGAATTGTCAAAATTGATGAGTGTCTTGATACAAATGAATTAGTTAACATTGTGAATGATACTTTGACAAAATCTGAACAAATCAAAATTTTGAAAAAGACTGAGAATTCGACATCTGATTCTCAATCTAATTTTGCCGATATTGAAGATAACTCTGACAATATTAGCGAAATTAGTGATATTGAGGATGTTGATTGTTCTTAGTCGTTTGTCATAAATGTCGCATCAAAATCTAAAGGAAAAGAAAAACTTAAGGATTTGGAAGTTAAGATTGACACTGACAAACCTTCAAGTTCAAAAGTTTGTGATTCTGAGTTTGTGGATATCCGAGATAGTCAAACTGATAGCAGTGATGATGAAAATGATGATGACGAATCGGACAAAAAGGTCTCATCAAACAAAGATTCGATAGAAAAAGAAATTCCTCGTGTTGTTGTTGATCAAGTATTTGGGGACACTGAAAATTTCGACAAAGTGTTGTCCGAAAAAGGAGCCCATTATTTGGAAACAAATCAAGTGGTGTATCCTAATTTCAAGTGTACTGATGATGTTGTCTTTCCAAATCAAGTGTTTGTTACTACTGGAAATGTTGAGAACATTAAACCATAATTCAACAAAATGGTCGAAGATGACAACAAGAAGACAACAGACGAAGGATTCTTTTCAAATCAAAGCACAGCCGAAAATTCCTTAACAAAGAATTCATATGTTTTTCAAAGACAAAAACCACAACGCAAATGGGTTGAAAAATCGAAAATTGTGAAAGAAGTTACAAAAGAAGTTGTTGTGGAAAATGACACTGTTGTCAAATTAAATTCCAAAGAATTTAAAGAACAAATTGACAAGTTTTCAAAAGAAAATGCAATTTCAAAAAGACAAGCTCGAAACAAGATTTTTTGGCAAACCATGGAACTTCGAAAACAACAAAATGGTTTGAATTTGAAAACAACTGAAAACACAAAGACTGAATCTGTTGAGAACAAGTCTTCTCATTTAGCAATTTATTCAGATCCAAAGCAAAATCCCGCTCAAACAAATAAATCTAAATCTGAATTTCAACCAAAACCAAATTCTTCGAAAGTTTCAAACTCATCATTTTCAAAAGATAACAAAAATACATCAAAGACTGTTCAAAATCAACCATCACAACAACGATTTTCTTCTAATCAACAAACAAGGTTTTCTCAAAAACAAAAATCTCCAAATCAATTTTCTCAAAATCGAAGTGTTTGAAACAATGATGGAAGTCGATACGCTATGGCATTTCAACCTAAATCAAATGTTGATTTCTTTCCACAAAAACCGAATTTTTCAAATCCTACAGGAAAACAAACCTTAAAAGTTTCGTACACAAAAGGGTTGTCTCGTGACAAAAACATCGATCATTGGCTTGAAGGAAAAGGTCGAAAATATCAATCAAGGAAATATTCTCAACAACAAATTCACGAAGCCAATGAGAGTTATGTGAATTCTTCGTCAACTGAAAGCTCATCTTCAAAAGATTCGAATGTTTCGGTAAAAACTTGGCAACCAGTTTCGAAAGAAAAGCTTGTTCATACTCAATCTAAAAAGACGAAGGCATGTGTCAGTGACAATCCCAAACTAACAAAAACTTATGTTTCCGTTTCTTTAAATCATGATGTGGACTTAATTGATAGTCTCAAAACTAAAGTTTGTGATTGGGTTAAAAATTCTTCATTTCATTCTGTTTTCAAAACTAATTTCCAAGGACCCAAACAGCCTTGGGTACCTAAATTCTTTCATTGATCGCAGGTACTATGCGACGAGCAATATGATGAGAAATGGTATATTGATAGTGGTTGCTCACGTCACATGACTGGACGAAAAGAAAATCTAAGAGATTTTCGAAGTTTGGAAAATGCAGGAGTTGTGAAGTTTGGCAATAATCACAAATGTCAAGTGAAAGGTTATGGCAAAGTCACGAATGGAAAATTCACTGTTAATCGCGTTGCTTATGTCGAAGGTCTTCAACATAACTTGATAAGTGTTTCACAACTTGTTGTGGGCACTGGCAATCAAGTGGTGTTTAACGAAGATGGCAGCATCATTTCCAATGTTGAAACTAACGAAGTCTTGCTCAAATCCAAACGACATGGTGACATGTTTACTCTTGATATCAAACCAATCATCGGCAAACCCTCAGTGTGCTTACTTTCGAAAGCTTCCTCTGACATCAGCTGGTTATGGCATCGACGTTTATCGCATTTAAACTTTCGAAATTTGAATAAATTGGTTGTTGATGATCTTGTTCGTGGTTTACCTGTACTAAAATTTGACAATGATACATTGTGTGCAGCTTGTGAACAATGGAAACAACACAGGAAAGGACATCCAATTGTGATAGATTCAAAAATTATGGAACCGTTGGAACTTCTACACATTGACCTTTGTGGACCATCGACTGTTGCAACTCTCAACAAGAAACGGTGCATTTTGGTTATTGTTGATGATTTTTCATGATTTACTTGGGTATATTTTCTCAGGTTAAAATCTGAGGTTGCTCAAACAATGATCAAGTTTATTAAGAAGATTGAGATGAGTCTGAAGATAAATGTTCGAAAGATCAAAAGTGATAATGGATCTGAGTTTAAGAACAAAGTGTTGGATTCGTACTTAACAGAAAAAGGAATTTCGCATAACTTCTCTTCGCCTTATACACCGCAGCAAAATGGTGTGGTTGAAAAACGAAATAGGTCACTTTGTGAAGCAGCGAGAACTATGTTGACATATGCGAATCTTCCTCAATATCTATGGGCTGATGCAGTTTCGACAGCTTGTTTCACTCAAAATCGATCTTTCTTTCATCGTCGATTCAATATCACTCCATATGAAATTATCAATAACTGAAAACCTAATGTCAAATTCTTTCATGTTTTTGGCTGCAGGTGTTTTATAATGAATCTCAAAGATTACCTTTCAAAATTTTAAGCTAAAGCTGACGAAGACATATTTTTGGGATATTCGCACAATTCGGTTGCATAAAGAGTGTTAAATAAGCGCACAAGAAAAGTCAAAGAGACTTTCAATCTTACTTTCGATGATTATTATGTCAAACAAGTTGAAAAGCAATTTGAACAAAAACCAATTATTAATGAATCATCTGATGAAACTGAAGAATCAAATTCATGTGACTTTGATTATGATTTAATTTTTGGTATTCCTGACAGGGCTGTGGATGCTGAAGTTCATGCGAATGATAATCATCACTCTGAATCTTCGAAGCATAATGATGACTTGGAATTTCCTCAAAACATTGTAGATGTTAATTCAACAACGAATTCTCCCGGAGTTGGCGAAAGTATGCTAAATAATCCAGTGGAAGGAGAGCACTTGGATTCGAATACTCTGGTTGAGGGGGAGCATTCTTTCGAGGGGGAGAATGGGAGAATGGATGATGTTGTTGAGGGGGAGCATCTAGTTGAGGGGGAGCATCAAAATGATAACCGTGTTGAGGAGGAAAATGATACAATAAATTTTAATCAAAACGATGATTTTCATGATCTAAATGATAATGTTTCTGTTGTAGGATCTAAAAATGAAGAGATGTACGAAGATGCACCTTTGGAATTCGATCCGGCATATCCACCGTTAGAGAAATGGACAAAGACTCATCCTATAGATCAAGTCATTGGAAATCCTCAAGATGGAGTATTAACAAGAGCTCAGATTCGTGCGAAGAATGAGGTATTAAATACTCATCAAGAATTTTGCATGTTCAATGTTTTCATATCTAGAATTGAACCAAAGACAGTTAAGATGGCAATGGAACACTTGGATTGGGTTGTTGCAATGCAATCTGAACTGGCTGAATTCGAAAGAAACAAGGTTTGGAGATTAATTCATAAACCTGAAAATGTTTCGATTGTCGGGTTAAAATGGATTTTAAAAAACAAAACCGACAAAGATGGAAATATTGTACGAAATAAAGCACGTCTAGTTGTAAAAGGATATTCGCAACAAGAAGGGATTGATTATGAAGAAACCTTTGCCCCTGTTGCAAGACTCGAGGCTGTTCGAATATTCTTAGCATATGCAGCTCATAAGGATTTTGATGTCTTTCAAATGGATGTGAAATGTGCCTTTCTCAATGGAGAACTCGAAGAAACTGTTTACGTAGAACAACCTCCAGGTTTCGTAAATGAAATGCATCCTGATCATGTATATATTTTAGATAAAGCTGTCTATGGGTTAAAACAAGCACCAGGAGCATGGTATGCAACTCTTACCAGTTTCTTAAAATAGTCGAAATTTAAGCAAGGATCAGTTGACCCTACATTATTTCGAAAGAAAGTTGGGAATCATCTGATGCTTGTTCAAATTTATGTCGATGATATTATTTTTGGCTCTACTGACCCTGCTTTATCTAATGAATTTGAAAATTTGATGAAAAGCCAATTCGAAATGAACATGATGGGTAAAATCAATAATTTTCTTGGCTTAAACATATGTCAAAACAGAGAAGGCATATTCATCAATCAAGAGAAATATACAAGGAATTTGCTCGAAAAGTTTGGATTGACAAATAACACGAAGTTAAGAGTACCCATGGCTATTGGCACAAGGCTAACACCTTCGTTAGAAACGCTTGCGGTTGATCTTACTTTATACAGGAGCATGATAGGTTCATTGCTTTATCTTACTGCAAGTAGACCTGATATCATGTTTTATGTATGTAATTGTGCTAGGTATCAAGCAAATCCTCGAGAACCACATTTAACAGCTGTGAAGAATATATTTCGTTATCTCAAGGAAACAATTTCGTTAGGATTGTGGTATCTTTCGAAAACAAGATTTTTCATTCATGCATTTTCAGATGCAGATCTAGGAGGGTGTACCTTGGATCGAAAAAGTACAAGTGGTGGTTGTCAATTTTTGGATGGAAAGTTGGTTAGTTGGCAGTCGAAGAAGCAAACGTGTGTTTCGATTTCTACTGCTGAAGCCGAATATGTAGCAGCTGCTGCTTGTACATCACAAATTATTTGGATTCAAAGTCAGTTGAGAGATTATGCTATAAATATGAAAAAGATTCCATTGTACTGTGATTCTCAAAGTGCTATACGCATTTGTCATAATCCAGTCCAACATTCGAAAACAAAACATATAGCTCTTCGTTATCACTTTATCAAAGATCATGTGGAAGATGGAAACATTGAAGTTCATTTTGTAAAAACAACTGATCAACTTGCTGATATTTCTACAAAAGCTTTGGATGAAAAATCATTTGTTCGAATTTTGACAGGTTTGGGTATGATTGAAACGAGTTCTGTTCCAGGAAGGATTTCGAATGTATAGCAAAGGAGTGCTATACAAATGTGTCGATTCAGAGGCAATAAGACGTCATTCAGAGGTTACTGTTCATATTCAATGCTTCGATACGCTTCGAATTCGACAATTTGCATGTTGATTGTGTGGTACAAAATTTTCGTTAGTTTGTCAAATTCTCGTAAGGTTGTCCAATTATCATTAGTTTGACAAATTTTCATAAGAATGGCACATTGTAGTTTGTTTACAAATTTTCGTTTGTTTGTAAAAATATTTTTCGTAAGTTTGTATCTTAGTTTTATTTTCGAAAAATCAAAAACTCCAAAAAGATTTTATTTTCGTTTTGCTATTATCTTTTCGAAAACTCAAAAACTCCAAAAAGATTTTGTTTTGTTAATTGTTTTATTTTTCGAAAAATTCACAAAAACTCAAAAATATTTTTTTTGTTAGAAAAATCAAAAATATCAAAAAGATTTTTGTTATTTTCTTTGTTTCTTTTTCTTTGTGCAGATAACACGACAATTTTTTCAAGGGTCATGCTTGTGTTTCTATGGGAAGGTAAACTTTCGACAACTATGTACTAGTTAGACTGTCCCTAGAAGCATGCTGCAGCATGTTGACCCAAGCCTCTGTAGACTCAATGTGTGTTTACGAAAGCCTTAAAGAAATTTTACATACGAAAATTTCTTCCCAAGTCAGGCTTATATTCACATTAGTCGATTGAGCTACCTTACTCTTCTCACATGAGTTAAGAGTTATCTGTTTTGTCCGAAAATAACAGAGGTACAATTCGTTATTCAAAACCAATCTTTTTAATCACCAAATTTCTGACACTTGCACACACGAAGACATATGTCCAAGAGATCTTTGATTCGACCCATCAAGATTTAGATATATCAAAATTTTGTGTTAATGATCTGACATCATGAGGTTGTGATGAAAGTGAAACCCAACTTTCTATCTTAGTAAGGAATTGACGGGGAACTATGTTCCAGATTTGACGAAACATTTGTTTCGGTATCATTTCTCGAAACTCAAAATCATATTCCATTCTTATGAGTGATCTTGATCAAACTATCGAAGCCCACGATGTTTGTTACCCAACAGGATCCAGAACAATTTTTTTTTTCGTGAATATGATTTATATGAGTTTCATTTGCTTTCAAAGTTACTATCAACATACTTCAAAGCATACTTGTCACTGACTATACTGGTCAAACAAGTCATTTCTGTTACAATTACTCACCTTATGTTTAGGATGATATGTAACGAAATTATAAACCACCCAATAAGCCTAAAAAAAGAAGCCTTTCGATACTTTTCTATAAGTATTTGATTGTAATTCACGGGAACATACACAAGCAGTTGATTATCTCTCTTGATAGTTAATGAAGCAACCTTTGCCCGGGGTTTCTCTGCTTTTGTGTCGAATTTTTTTTTAACATCACATATCCAAATTTTTGTTAATTTGTTTCTTATCTTTTCTTTGGCACACTGCACACACGAAATCCTTGAGGTTCTGAGTAATACCAACTCAGGCTGATGATTTCGACAGTCTAGCAAATGACTTCGTCTCTAAACCCAAAGACGAAAGAGCTTAACCTCCATCCGAAGGTCGATGACGGTTACTATTCCTTGAGGTGACACGAACAGACTGTCTGATGAGACGTTATGTATTCAGTCCTGGTTTCAAGGCGGTGTGACAGTTACTTTTTGATGCATGGCAACTTTATTGGCAGACTGGTGCGACTTTCAAGGTGCCACGTCAGATCTCAATTAATGCTTATCCCGCGTTCAATTCAAATTCAGGGTTACATATAAAAAGGGTATTTACGGGTTCTTTGTCTCTTTACGCTCACAAAAGAAAACAAATACCCAAATTCTCTCTGTTCTTCAAAGCTTCAAAACCCTAATCATGGCTGGTGTTGATTCTGCTTCTCGAACAACTGAAGACATCACTTCTCAACCAATAATGAATATTCAAAGCACCAATTATCAAGTGGAGGGGGATGTGTCTCTATATCCTGAAGAGTTGAAGATGTTAATCATCGCATTGAAGAGTTCTGTTCTTTCGAAGGCGATGTTCAACTCGTTTGCAGTTCCTCTCTCATGGCTTTCACAGGCAGGATCCAATGCTACATATAGCAAAGGAATGGATATCATCACCTTTCAACTGGTGAATGGCAAGAAAATCCGTTTGTCCAAGAAGGTCTTTTGCCAGATTCTGGATATTACCAATTCTCAACTTGTTACTGATCTCACTTATGCACAATTTGTTTATATGTTTAATGAGATGGGTCATCAACCCCCACTCACAAAGATTAGTGATTTCAAGAAGTCAGCTCTTCCAACTGTTTGGAATTTTTCTTCGATGCTTGACTGGTCGAAGTGTTGGATTAGACAAGGGTCGCATGAAGGTTTATGCGATGGTGGCAGGATTGTACTATGATCTTTATGTCGACTACTCTACACAATTGTGGAAGGAACTCCAAAAGAGTGTCGAAAACACGAATGTGGTTCAAGGCATTTCGTGTGCTAGGTATTGGAGTTTGATATTTGGTTATTTTTATGAAAAAGAAGGAATTGTTGTCCCTGCTGATGAAGAAAAAGCTGAGTTTATGAAGTATCACTTCCCAAAGGAAGTTTCGGATGATATGGAAGTATTCACACACATTTCCAGGATTCCTGATGCAATGCTAAAGAGGGTTGAGCCAACAAATTCGGTGTTGGTTGAGTACTTGAAAACCATCAATTCTGATGTTGAGACTGGAAAATTATTGTCGAAAGAAGAGGCTGGTCCTTCAAAGAAGTCAAAACGTTCTAAGAAGGATGCAAAGGCTACACCTGAGAAGCCAGTGCACGAAACTAAGAAGTCTCTTGAGAAGCATGTGCACGAATCCAAGATGTCCCCAAAGAAACCTGAGATGGCATAAGTGAATGTTTCGACTGTTGTCATCAAACCAGTGGAACCTGTTGATGATACTATAGTTACAGAGAAAATTCCTTCCAAATCTGGTGTTTTTCGAAGATTAAAAAAGAGGTCTAGGGGTTGACGAAAATCTTCAGATGCTTTGTTAAAATCTTCTCCTTCAAATGTTCGTAAACCACAACTTTCTCATCAAGGAGTCATTTTTCGTGAGGTTCCAGCTCCAGTTTCGCCTTTTTCAAAGAAACGTAGAGCTGAAGACGTGACTAAACACATTTCAAAGAAGAAGAAAAGGCAACGAAAGTTGGTTATACAAGAGGAGTCGTCCGAAGAAGAGATAGTTCCTGAACACCCGAAACAATTATTTTTCAATCTCTATCTACTCCTGAGAAGACTACTGTCATACCACCCGAAGTTTCGTTAACTGAATCACATACTGAGGAGGTTCAAACTTCAGGCATTTTTACACACGTATCTGACACGGATGTAAATGTCAATATGGGTGAGGGAGAGTCTAACAAAGAAGTTGGTGCTACAACTCAAGGTATTCCTACATCTTCGACAACGGATACTTTCGTGTCATTACCTCCTTTTATTGTTCCGAATACTACAAATTCACCTACCTTTGAAAACATTCTCCATCAACCCTTTACAACTCTTTTTCCATCTCAATCCACTGATTCACCCAAAATCGATTCACCTGTTAAAAGTTCACATGTTGTTGAAACTGATACTGACAACGAAGGTTTTGGAGGCATGTTGGAAGATTTGCAGTTTGATGATGAAGAAGACAACTTTCCTGATCATATGTTGATGAATATGAAACAATTCAAGATTCTCAACAAGAAATTAAATTCTATTCTTCAATTTCAAGCAGATTTGGGGAGTAGTTCGTCTGTTTCCAGTATGGAAGTTGATAGTTTGTTGAAAACTTTCGAAGCAAAGGTGGTGAGTAAGGTTTCTGGAATGGTTCGCGACTCAGAGACTAGACTCTTGGAGAAGGTTGATCACAATGATCAGAATGATGAGTTAAAAGTGAATTCTCTAACTTCGATGTTTAGAGGGGAGGTGAAAGAATTCAAGAATTTGGTGAAGGAACGACACATGTTATTCGTTCAGGATGTAAAGAAAGTCAGGGAGGATGTGAATTCGCAAATTCAGGATCTTCGTCAGGATATGCAAAAGGAGATTACAATTGTGCAAAGGGATTATGCTTCGATCAATCAAAAAGTTTACATTATTTGTGATGCTGTTACCAAATATGTCAAGTTGTACGAAGATTTGAGTCCTCAACTTACTCAACTTTCTACAACGGAAAATCAAAGTTTTATGGAAGTGCTCAAGCTGCTGAAGGAGCTAAAAGATTTAACTGTTAAATCAGTTTCATCTTCGTTGACTACTCCGGAATTTTTGTCTCAGAAGTTCATCCATTTCGAAGCCATTTTACACAAGCAATTAGCTCCTCTTTCTCACATTTCGAGCCTTCTTCCAACGAATGCCCCACCTGTTTCCACAGGGGTGCAAGGGGGAGAGAAGAATATTGGTGGTACGAAGGCTGGTGGTGAAGATTTGCATGCAGATGCAAAGGTTGTTGGAACGGTGTTTTCTTCGAAGATTCCAATAACAAAACCAATCATGTCAACAGCTGGGCCAGTTACTTCGACAGTTGTGACAACAATGCCAATTTCAACGAAGCCAATTTCAAGACCAATTTCCAAAGGAATTATGATTGGGGAAGGTGGTAGCAGTTCGAAGCCTAAGGAAGTTGTTGATAATTCCTCAGTTAAAGACAAGGGCAAAACGATTGTGGTTGAAAAGTCAAAGGAGGAAAAGAAAGCTTAAGCAGAGGCTGAGGTTGAAAAGCTACGAATTGTGCAAAGCATAATGCGACTTCGTGCGAATGATCTACCTGGAAAGAACAAGGGTGATCCTTCAAAGCATTACAACTATGAAACGATAAAGTCGAAAGTTGCATATAATCATATGTATGCTTTTGAAAAGAAGCCAAAGCAGAGCTATGTTGTTCTCAACACAGACATGAGTCAATTGGATTTTCCCGTTAATGAGATGATGTTTATTATGGCTCAGTACAAAATAGCTGAGAAGTTTGACAACGATGATGAGTACACATACATGAAGATCAGATTTCATGCTGTACTTAGAAAGCTTCCAGAGGAAATTTGGTCACTAGTGAAGATAAAGAAGGTGATAAGTATAAAGAGGGATGTGTTATTCGAAAATATGATGCAGAATCTTCGCTTCATTGTTTCGAGGGCAAATGGGCAAGTTTGTGATTTCTCAGTGGCATATTTTCCTTTGATGAACTTGTATGATCTGATACAAGTTGCATTGTTGTTAAAGGATAAAGATGCTACATATCTTCGAGAAACCGATCCTGAAGTTTTTCGACTTGGGCTGGCTCACATCAAGATTTTTATTGACAACTATTATGAGTGTTTAGCACTTACTGATGTTGAGTTAGCTACTGCAAAGGGATTGACAGTAAAAGTGCCAATGGAACTTCCTTTAACTCAACCTGAGTTGAAGAAGTATGCAGAGGGAGAAATTTGTTTGAAGCCGTTTGGTTTAGTATTTGCTGGGAAGGATAAAAATGGGAAAGCTAAAAGATTCTTATTTCAAGCTTCCGAAGTGGAAAGATACACAACATCCCAATATACGAATTTCATTGTTCGTATGAATAGCTGCAAGAAGAATAACGAAGGAGATAAGAAGGAGGTGAAGAAGATTATCTCATGGCACACTGAGATTCGAAGGCTAATGTTGTATGCTATACAGATACTCTTGAACTGACGAAGGTCGACATTATTACAAAGGGGGAGATTGTAAGGGTCGAATTTAGTTGTAATATGTCGAAGTCTTTTGTACCCTTCGTATGTTTGTTAAGTTTATTTACTAAGGTGTATTTCGTACGAAGCTTAAGTGTCAATGCCTTAGTATTTTTTGTATGCTTTCAATGTTCCTATAAATATGGAACTTTACTAGAGTTAGAAAAGAGTCCTTTACAGAACCTGTCTACTTTTTCTCTGTAAATGTTGAAAGCATAAATGAGCAGAAACCAGATCTTATTTACATCGTTTGTTCAATCTGCATTTGTTTGACTTTGATTTTGAATAATACTTGATTCCATGATTCTACAATTATTTAATTAATCATTAATCATAAATTAATTGGAATTAATTTTGGATTAATTAGATTCATTGAAAGTAGGAGGACTAAAGGTGAATATATTCAATAGCTGAACATTGAGGAATTCTAGAACCTCCCATAAGGAGGGGACGGAATCTAGAAGCCTTCTTATGTTTCCTTGGGCTCTAAGGGTTCCTTTGATGTGTTAAGGAGGAAGCTAAGGGATTAGCGTTATCTTGGAGATACCTACCTTATCCAACACCTTCCTAGACTCCTATATAAACCCCTAAGGTTTTGATATTTCGTTCATACTATTTCATAGAGGTTGAGGCCGAAATTCTTCTCCTACTCTCTCTCTCTCTCTCTCTCTCTCTCTTCAAGTTCTTTGGTGGCTAGGGTTTGGGTGTGAACCATTAGAGGCGCGACACTTGTGGCGCTTGCTTCCAAGAGTCTTTCAAGAAGGAATTCAAGATTGTTTACTATAACAATCTTTAAGGTTAGTTTTTATTATCTTATGAATTAGTTTCTTCATAGAAAAGTTTTGTAGATTAGCCATTCATATTATGTTGCTATATGTGAAGACATAGATCCAATTAGGTTGCATGTGTCCTAATCATTTGAATTGTTTAAATGTTTTCGCTTAGAGCATTGTAGTTGTAACCCTAATAAGCCATCAGTGGTATCATAGACTAGGTCCTTTTTTCATGTATTTGTATATTGGTGAATCGTTCAAAGAAAAATGAAACTTGTTTTTGGATTTGTCGCAGCTCACTTCGTGAGCATGCATGCTCACGTCGTGAGCCCAAGACAGATCCAATTTTTTGTGCCTTATTTGCTCTTTTTTGATATTTACTTTCTATACTTATCCTCCAAATCTGATTTTGGTGTATCTATGATGATAAAATAAAAGCCTAGAAGTTAAGAGATAATTATTTGACTTGATTCATTGTTTTGTTGATTAATATGATTGATCTTTCAAGTGTATAAGTAATAAATCTAGATATTAATTGAACTTAATAATTAATGTCAAATAATATTTGGTATTTTTGAAAAGTTTAAAATACATCCTTATGGATCTTGTTATTAATTTAATTAAGTGATTAATTAAAATATAATTAATAAATCCATAATAGGTTTAAATTTAATTAATTTAAAAATTTAATTTATTAAAAGATTAAACCCTTGCAATTTTAAAATGTTTTAAAATACACCTTATACTATGTATAAGAAAAGTCAGTCAAACCGCTAGTACGCCTCATTCACAAAGCTATACTATAAGGGGAGTTTAAGGAAGCGGCCTATAAAATGACCGTCATTGGGTATACACTCTTACCCACTGCTCTCTTGTATGGTGGAGGGTCGATAGCCGAAAGGGTTTGAGAACAATTAATTCTCATTAATAAGTATAATGCGATTAAAAAGTAACTAAACTATTTTAAAATCCGACTCTTAGTTACTTTAGGAAAAATGTGAATTTGTTTGCTAATCCATGAAACTGCACACTACACTTTATAAGTCATTATGTAACGCTTGATCTAGGTAGTAATTATTTTAGCAATATTCTAAGGTTTTGGACTAGAACATGACGAGTTGGGGACCTCAAACTCGTCGTGTAGGGATCTATTTGGACGTGGGGTTAAGCATTCAACTCGACGAGTTGGGGAGCCCCAACTCGACGAGTTGATGTTGGAAATGAAAACCCTAATTTTCGGGCATTGTACCCTAGTTAAAGGACTTAACTTCTAAGGTTGGCCTCCTTACCAGCCTCCCTTTCTCAAAAGAAACCCTAGATTGTTTTCCCCACTTGTTCATTGAGTTTTGAGAATTTTAGAGTGATTCTTGAAGGAATTCTTGAAGAGAGAAGTAGCAAGCTTGGAGGAGTGATCTTGGATCCATAAACTCTACATCAAAGGCTACATCTTTGAGGTATAAAGTCAGAACCTTGACATGTAGCTTATTAGATCTCATCTCTTGTAGTTTTGGCTTGGTTTGGGACTTTGACTTGAGTGTCTAGAGAAAAGAGGTTCCCAGGGGTTGAGGATGCAGATCTGGCCTCTACATGACCTCTAGAGGATTAAAGTTGCAAACTTTAATGGCCTCCATGTCCCATTCATGTCATATGTTCAATGAGAAGCCTAAAATGGACCTTAGAGAATGTTACAAGCATGTATGTATGTAAAGTTGGAAACTTTACGTGATTAAACCACCTTAGGACCTCAGATCTGTAATTTAGAACGTTGAAGTAAGGATTTACGGGCTTATTGGGTCAAGACCCTCCTTAAGGGAACTAGGGTTTGGGTTTTGAGCTTATTAGATAATCCTTGGGGGTAAAGTTGAAAACTTTACCCTTCTAGGCATCTCTAAGGATGAGGATTTGAGGTTTGGAACCCTTGGATTCAAGAAAAAGGGCTTAATACATTAAGTGGGTTGGCATACTGAAGAACTAGACGAGTTCATAGGTGAACTCGACGAGTTGGGTTGGGGTTACCCCGATTCTGTTGGAAAACGGAGGGACTGGACGAGTTGTAGGAAAACTCAACGAGTTGGATCGCAATATCGTGATTCTGACTTTGGAATGGACTCGACGAGTAACTCGATGAGTCAGGTCAACTCGGAGCGTTGACTTTGACTTTGACTTTGACCAAGGTTGACTTTTAAGGGTTTGAAGGGTTGAGTTGTATCTAAGTGATTGTTTATGATTAGGAAATCGACAGACCTGATACTCGGAGCTTGGACCTATTCAGCTACAGTTCGCATTTGAGGTGAGTCTCATCACCATACCAATGGGTCGAAGGCACCAAGGTCGGCCCATTATGTGATATGTGGTATACTAGTTGTTTGGTGATATGTGATATGCTAGTTATCCTTATGATACTTGCGTGGAAGACCCTGGGGGTTCCCGTGGCAGTAGGCTAAGACCATGCGGGGGTTCCCATGGCATTCGGTGTAAGATCCTGCAGGGTTTCCATGGCATCCGTGTATGTTTGCATGTTTAGCTCGTATGACATTTCTTTTGGTTAGCTAAGACCGTGTGGGGGTTCCCATGGCAGCTAGTGAAGACCATGTGGGGGTTCCCATGACAGTGGGATAAGACCATGTGGAGGTTCTAGTGGCACCCGGTGTAAGACCTTGGAGGGTTTCCATGGCATCCTTATATGTTTGTATACGCGGCTTATGTGCTTATTTGGCTGATATGGTTTATGTGATTATGTGGATTGTGTGGGGTATGTTATGGGGAACTCACTAAGCATAAGCTTATAGTTTGTCGATTGTTTCAGGTACTTCAGGATCAAAGGGCAAGAGCCCACCATGATGGCGCGTCATGCACTCTCTGGCATTCTGTTTGGGACACTATGATATTATGAATGATTTGTATGATGTTATGGATTTTGAAAACAAATGTGATTGGAATTTTATATTTTATGGAAATGATTTTGTTATTTAAAATGAAAAATTTTATCGGAAATTTGGGCTGTTACAAGTTGGTATCAGACCCTTGGTTTGAGGGATTCAGGCACACCCTCGAGTGTGTCAGAACTCAAACTAAGGAAATGGTAAAATTGTTTTTTTTTTTAAAATCAAAAGTTAAAAACTTCTTAAAACCGAAACAGGGAGAGTGCAATGCGCGTAATCGGCCGAGCTCAATTAAGTGGTTCCCCAATATGTTAGCCATGCTATATTGATTTTTGGAATGTGATAATCGGATGGAGTTTGCTATGTGTATGCTTTAAAAATTGTATACGGTTAGGATCTTATAGCCTTAGAATAATTGATTTGGCCTTATTTCCTGTTCCTTGTTTGGTTGTGGTCTTAGGGTAGAGTCTGTTATTCGACAGTCTATTTGATCCTGTTCTGTCTATAATTTGCATGCATAGGGCAACCTGTTATGATTGATTTTAGTTCTGGATTGACGGGGTTGAGCAAATCTTAGGATAGCCTAGGATTTGAGTATGCTGTAGTTTGTAAGATATGTTTTGTTCTGGGACGAATTAGAGTTATCAGGTAGAGCCTTGGGGAAGGTACATGTAGATGTGGAATGTAGTATTGGACCCGTACTACTGAAAGCACAGGACCTGTACGCGAACCAATGTTAGATCTGGAAGCTCTAAGGAGACCGGTGTGGAGGAATCCCCTTTTGAATATCTTGATCACTCTGTTGTATGGTATTTTCCAGTTCAGAATGGTGGTGACACGTCATGGAGCAGGGGGATCAGGATCAGGATCGGGATCTGGGTCGGACTACGGTATTGAGCCTATTGACGAGAGGTTGCACGAGCTTATTGCATCCGAGGTTATGAGGGGCATCCTTGACGCTACCCCAATGATTTTCGGGACCGTCAAGGAAGGGATGATGTAGATCATGGAGGAGCGTCTCAGGTCTTTCCGAGTCGAGATTACCGTGGGCCAGGTCGGGGCCCGAACTCCCTCGTTCCGGGAGTTCAAGGTGTGTGGGGCGCCTGAGTTCTTCGGAGTCAATGACCCCATAGCTAGTCGACGCTGGGTAGCAGACATGGAGAATGCCCAGCGCATGATTTTTTGCCCTGAGGCGACAAAGGTTAGGTTTGATTCATGTATGTTGAGGGACCGAGCCATAGATTGGTGGGAAGAGGTGACCAGCCCGGTGGGATCAACCGGAGTGGCTGAGATGTCATGGGGGGAGTTTTTCAGGCATTTCAATTTGGAGTTTGCACCATCCATTGAGGTGAAACAGTTAGTGAGGAAGTTTCAGGAGCTACAACAGACCACCGAGACTGTGGCGGAGATCACCGCCAAGTTTTGGGAGTGAGCACTGTTGATTCCGTAGTATACTGTGGATGAGGATATGAGGAGAACGAGGTATCATTCCATGTTGATGATATTCGGGAGGTCGTGAACTGTTCAGGGTGCAAAACCCTGAATGAGATGGTGGAGAAGGATCGGGAGCGGGAGATTGAGTTGGAGCTCCGTACGAAGCGGAAGCAGAGCAGGCTCAGACAGTTGTAGGCATGCTAAAAAGCCTAAGACCTTAGATCTTCTTGTAGGGGCCAGCAGGGTCGTGGCTGGTGTGCAAAATGTGGGAGGTCGCACAATGGAGTTTGTCGGGTGACGGGCCCGGTATGTCATACATGTGGTCAGCTGGGCCACATGAGCATGGACTGCCCTAATAAGGGTTTGATTTGTTTCCACTGTAATCAAACCGGCCATAAAAAAGGTCGATTGTCCGAGGTTACAGGGAGGAGGAGGAGCAGTGGCGGCACCTGCGCCCGCCATATTGAGGATCACTGATGTCCACCCTGCCAAGGCGGACGCTCCCACGGTGAAGAGCCTTGCTTTTCAGTTGACTATCGAGGAGGCTTGGGCAGCACCAGACGTCGTGCCTGGTACGTAATATATTTTTCATGCTTGATAATTATTTGTTATGCTTATGTGTGTGTGTGTGTGTATATATATATATATATATATATATATATATATATATATATATATATGTGTGTGTGTGTGTGTGTATATATATATATATATATATATATATATATATATATGTGTGTGTGTGTGTGTGTGTGTGTGTGTGCGCGCTTGTATAGAGACCTTTTTGGTCAATGGTATGTTGGCTCATGTTCTTTTCGATTCGGGAGCTACCCGATCATTTGTATCTCTTGCGCTCTGTAAGAAGTTTCGGGAAGCTCCGGGGATTTTGGATTCCCCTCTTGAGATTGAGATTGCTGATGACCGCACTCTAAGTGATGCGAGGGTATATCGGGACTGTGTCCTGAATGTGTTTAGGGAGAGGTTTCGTGTCGATCTGGTTCCGATACCATTGCGTGGGCTGAAGTTGATCGTCAGAATGGACTAGTTGGGGGCCAATGGAGCCATGATAGATTGCGAGCACCAGCTACTGAGAGTTCGAACCCCAAGTGGGGGAGAATTGGTTATTCATGGGGAGAGGGCCTCACACGGACCAACCCTCTGTTCGGATGCGAGGGCTAGGAGATTTCTCCATTAGGTTTGTTCGGGGTTTTTGGCATACATCTCGGATACGAGGATTAAGACCGCGACAGATTTGGGCAGTGTGTCGGTTGTACGTGATTTTCAGGATGTCTTTCCTGAGGAGTTGCCTGGGGTGCCTCCAGAAGGGCAAGTAGAGTTTCGCATTGATTTGGTGCCAGGTGTCGCTCCGGTAGTCAATGCACCGTACCAGCTAGCTTCACCTGAGATGCAAGAGCTGCCTACGCAGCTTCAGGAGCTTCTAGACCGAGAGTTTATCCGTTCGAGTAGTTCCCAGTGGGGGAGCATCGATCCTGTTTGTGAAAAAGAAGGACGGGTCACACAGGATGTGCATCGATTATCGGGAGCTGAACAAGCTAACGGTGAAAAACCGTTATCCGCTTCCGAGGATCGATGATTTGTTCGATCAGTTGCAGGGCGCATCTTGTTTTTCCAAGGTTAATCTTGGGTCGGGGTACCATCAGATGAGGATTAGGGATTAGGATATACCAAAGACAGCTTTCAAGACTCGGTACGGTAACTACGAGTTTGTGGTGATGCCATTCGGGCTCACCATTGCCCCAACAACGTTCATGGACCTCATGAATAGGGTGTGTAGGCCGATGTTGGATCGGTCTGTGGTCGTTTTTATCGATGATATTTTGGTCTATTCTAAAACCAAGGAACAACATGAGTAGGATCTGAGTGAGGTATTGGAGACACTGAGGACGGAAAGGCTTTATGCTAAGTTCTCAAAGTGTGATTTTTGGCTACGTGAGGTGTAGTTTTTGGGGCACATCATCAACCAAGAGGGTATTTTGGTTGATCCAGCCAAAATTTAGGCAGTGATGTGATGGGAAATACCGAAGAATGAATCCGAGATCCGTAGCTTCTTGGGCTTAGCGAGGTACTACCGGAGATTTATTTAGGATTTTTCCAAGATCTCCGTACCCTTGACTCGCTTGACCAAGAAGAATGTGACTTTTCGGTGGGGCCCGGACCAGCAGTTGGCTTTCGAGACCTTAAGGCAGAGGTTATGCGAAGCCCCGATTTTAGCCCTACCCAAGTGATTGGATGATTTGGTGGTGTATTGTGATGAGTCTATTTCGGGATTAGGGTCGGTGTTGTTGCAGAGAGGGCATGTGATCGCGTATGCCTCGAGGCAACTGAAGCCTCATGAGGCAAACTACCCCACTCACGACCTGGAAGTGGGGGCGGTTGTATTTGCCCTCAAAATATGGAGGCATTACTTGTACGGAAGTCGGTGTACCATCTTTGCGGACCACAAAAGTTTGAAGTATTTGATGGATGAGCAGAACCTTAACATGCGGCAGAGGAGGTGGTTGGATGTACTAAAAGATTATGATTGTGAGATTTTGTACCACCCAGGGAAGGCCAATGTGGTGGCCGATGCCTTGAGCCTCAAGGCGGCGAGAGCTTCGATTAGGGATGTTTGTTTGAGGATGACACTGATTTCTCCCTTGTTGGAGATGATCAAGGAGGCTCAGGTGGAGGGATTGAAGAAAGAGAACTGGAAGATAGAGCGGATTCAGGGTCAGATTCCCTTGTTTGTTCGGGATGGTCGGGGTCTTTTGACACAGTGTGGCCGGGTGTGGGTACCGATATCCGGGGGAGTGCGACATAAGATCTTGGAGGAGGCCCACAAGTCCAAGTTCTCTATTCATCTGGGGGCCACAAAAATGTACAGAGATCTGAGGTTGAGTTACTGGTGGCCCTGCACGAAGCAAGAGGTCACTTAGTTTATGGAGCAGTGCTTGACCTGCAGGAAGGTCAAGGCCGAACATCAGAGGCCTCACAGAAAGGTTCAACCGCTACCCATTCCCATGTGGAAATTGGAAGAGATCACCATGAACTTCATCACGAAGTTACCGAGGACGTCGAGGGGTGTGGATGCCATTTGGGTCATTGTGGACAGATTGATGAAGAGTGCCCATTTTATTCTGATCTCTGAGAGCATCTCTGCTGAGAAATTAGCTGATATTTATGTACGAGAGGTGCTGGTCAGGCATGGGGTTCCCGTATTGGTGATCTCGGACCGCGAAGTTCGTTTTACCTCCAGGTTCTGGAGGAAGTTCAATGAGGAGTTGGGAACTCTATTGCATTTCAGTACCGCTTACCACCCCCAGACAGATGGCCAGAGCGAGCGGACAATCCAGACACTCGAGGATATTCTTCGGGCATGCGTATTGGATTTCGGAGGAAGTTAGTATACCTACCTTCAACTAGCAGAGTTTTCATATAACAACAGTTATCATGCTAGCATTGACCGACCCCCGTTTGAGATGTTGTATGGTCGGAGGTGTAGGACTCCTGTTTTCTGGGGCAAGGTAGGGCATCGAGTCATGGGAAGTGTTGGGTTTTGAGCATTCTAACACTCCTAAGGTGTTCATGCAACCCTAGAAACCTTGGATCTATGTTTGACTAAAATACATGCAAAATAATTTTCCAAGGTTCATAACCTATCTAGCATGGCATGGGGTACTTTTAAACATAAAAGATACTAGAAGAGTTACATACCTTTGGTAGTGAGTTGATTCCTTAGGAGTTTGAGAGCCTAGCACCAATAATGTGAATGCCTCAAATGGAAATCACAAAACACCACAAACTTGGAAAACTTTATGAGAGAGTATAATAGATTCTAGAAATCGGTCACTCTTATGCACACACACATAGTGTCATTTCAAGCATCACAAGCCTCTTTATATAGTGTAGATAATTAGGGTTATGAGCGATGTAAACCCTAATAACCCATATCTTTTCCTTTTCCAAGGATCCATGGGTTAAAAGCTCCATGGATCATCCATGGACTCCCATGCTAGCTTAGCCCATTTCCTAATGAGTATTAGCCCACACTATATAAATATAATAACCCATATTTAATTAGTCACCTTTTGATAACTAAATTAATTTATAATTAATTTAAGATCAATACTAAGTAAATAATATGATTTCATATTAATATATTATAACTTATAATATATTAATAAGTCATAAACACACTATTCTCATAATATTATCCATATAAATAGTTCGGGTGAAGTGCAACCCAAATGGACCATGCCGGGTCGGGTCAAGTATATACCAAATAAGTTATGGACTTAGACACCTTATCCAACAATCTCCCACTTGGATAAGTCTGATAACTGTATTTGCCTGTATAGCTTCAGGAACCAACCGACAATCGTAGCTCTCGAAAACTCTGTTGAACTATGAAGCGCCATTTTAGATAAGTGATCATATAATCATCTGCTCTCATGATATCAGCCAGACAAATACATGGAACAATGTCTTACTTATTGTCCAGCAGTTTGTTTCCGATTTGTTTAACAAATAACTTAATCGAACACATCAATTTAGTTCTGACCGGGCCCGGTACATAGGTCAAAACAAAATCATCGAGGGGCCCAGATATCGCTTCTAATCCAAGAATGAACAGATAAACTTCGACTCATATGCTTGTTCTACTACTTGTTGAATTGTACACAAAGGCACGTTTTATAACATCAAGTTACTGATGCGTTTTCGTGTAATCAATGCACAACCAACTCATAGGCAACAACTCATATCTCTAGGTTTGAAGACTTATATGATATTACCGTCTCACGATCACTCGAGATAAATTCCATGAAGTGATACAAGTGAGTGTGGGTTTATTCCAATACTCATAACTTATGAGCACTCATGAATGTTGTAGCAACCATTGCTATGCCTAAACACTTTTAGTCATCTAAAAACCAATTCATGACAGTCTTGATTCATACCTACTTCCGACATATGATCGACTGTGGAGAATTTGAATAAATTTATTATTCTGGAAGTCAAAACATGCAAAGCTGAAACAATAGTAAATAATTGACAATGATAGCAACACCTTACTCATAAATAAATCACAAATTTTATTCATCATCAAATGTCGATTACATTTTACAAGTTTCAGTAATAACTATCTAATCCGTAAAACTAATATCGTCCCTCGGCCCGATGCGCCTCGCATGCTGCAAATGCCTAACCCTCGTCAATCCCTTCGTAAGGGGGGTCCGCAGGGTTCTCATCCGACGATACCCTCTTTGCCACGAGGAGTCCTTCTTCTATCTTGTGTCTTATGAAGTGATATTTTCTGTCAATGTGTCGAGATCTGCCATGATCTCTTGGTTCCTTGGCTAAGGCAACCGCACTATTGCTGTCACAGAAAATCTCCATAGGCTCCTTAATAGCTGGTACAACTCCAAGGTCTCCGATGAAGTTCTTCACCCATATCGCTTCCTTTGCCGCTTCACTCGCTGCTATGTACTCTGATTCACAAGTCGAATCAGCTACCGTCTCCTGCTTGGAAATCTTCCAAGTGATTGCCCCTCCATTTAGGGTAAAGACCCACCCAGACTGAGAGCGGAAGTTATCCCTATCAGTCTGAAAGCTAGCATCACTATACCCTACTACTCTCAAGTCATCAGTCCCACCAAGGGTAAGGATCCAATACTTAGTCCTCCGCAGGTACTTGAGAATATTCTTTACCGCAGTCCAATTAGCCTTGCCAGGGTTCCCCTGATATCTGCTGACCATGCTCAAAGCGAAGGCCACATCAGGGCGGGTACAAGTCATAACATACATGATCGAGCCAACGGTGGAAGCATAAGGTAATCGACTCATTTCAGCTATCTCAGCCTCTGTACTCGGGCTCTGAGCCTTGCTCAGTTTGGCATTGCTTTGGATCGGTAATTCTCCTTTCTTGGAATTCTGCATGTTGAACCTTTTCAACACCTTATCTAAGTAGGTACTCTAACTAAGTCCAATTAGTATTTTACTCCTTTCTCTTAATATCCTTATCCCTAGGATATAGGCAGCTTCCCCAAGGTCTTTTATAGCAAAGCACTTCCCAAGCCAGGACTTACCCTCCTGCAAGGTTGGGATGTCATTTCCTATGAGTAGTATGTCATCTACATACAGCACCAAAAAACTAACTATACTCCTACTAGCTCTGACATACACGCATGACTCATCTTCACTTCTGGAGAAGCCAAACTCTTTGACCTTTTCATCTTCACTTCTGGAGAAAACTAACTATACTCCCACTAGCTCTGACATACACGCATGACTCATCTTCACTTCTGGAGAAAACAAAGATTCCAGCTTCGAGATGCTTGTGTCAATCCATAAATGGATTTCTCAAGCTTGCACACTCTATTAGGGTACTCTGCACTGACAAAACCCTATGGTTGATTCATGTAAACATCCTCAACCAACTTTCCGTTAAGGAAAGCGGTTTTGACATCCATTTGCCATATTTCATAATCATGAAATGCAGCAATGGCTAGCATAACCCTAATAGACTTAATCTTCGCTACTGGTGAAAAAGTTTCATCATAATGAATACCCTGAGTTTGAGTAAAACCCTTCGTGACCAGTCGCGCTTTATAAGTGTGCACCTTCCCATCCATGCCGGTCTTCTTCTTGAAGATCCATTTGCACCCGACTGTCTTACGGCCTGGTACATTGTCAACCAAGTTCCAAACTTGATTGTCATACATGGACTGTATCTCGCTGTCCATAGCCTCCTTCCATTTAGCAGACTCCGGGCCTGCCATGGCTTCCTTTACACTGTTAGGTTCATCCAGATTTACCAGTGTACTATCACTGATAAATGTATCACCTTCCATAGTAATATGAATACCATAATAAAACTCAGGTGTGTTCCTAACCCTTGTGGAACGCCTCGGAGGTACAGACTTGTCAGGCGCATCAACGGGAGTTTCCTCCTCAGGTTGATTGCTAGTGTCTGAGGTTCCTTCACTAATTGACTCTTGAATTTCTTCAAGGTCAATTTGGCTCCCACTGTCTCCTTCGCTTATAAATTCTCTCTCTCGAAAGACCCATCTCCTCGCCACAAAGACCACATTCTCACTGGGTCTGTAGAAGAGGTAACCAAAGGATTTATGTGGATAGCCGATGAAAATACACCTTTCACTTCGGGGTTCGAGCTTATCATGAGTCTCGCGCCTCACGAAAGCCTCACAACCCTAAATCTTGATGTGGTCCAAATTGGGAACTTTCCCAGTCCACATCTCATGAGATGTTTTGGCAACCTTCTTTGTAGGGACTAGATTAAGGATGTGGGCGGAAGTCTCTAAGGAATACCCCCAAAAAGATATTGGTAGCGAAGCTCGACTCAGCGTAGAGCGAACCCTGTCCAACAAAGTTCGATTACGCCTCTCAGCCACACCATTTAGCTGTGGTGTCCTGGGAGGTGTCAATTGTGAGACAATTCCACACTCCTTAAGATAGTCGAGGAACTCAGTGCTAAGATACTCACCACCTCGATCAGATCGAAGCATCTTAATTTTCTTGCCCAATTGATTTTCTACTTCCTGTTTAAACTCTTTAAACCTTTCAAAAGTCTCTGACTTATGTTTGATTAAGTAGACATAACCATGTCTACTAAAATCATCAATAAAAGTCACATAATAGCGATTAGCATCCCTTGTGGCGGTTTTGAATGGTCCACATACATCAGTATGTATAAGGTCCAACAAACCCTCACCCCTTGCACAAGTACCAGTCAAGGGTGATTTTGTCATTTTTCCAAGTAGACAAGATTCACAACTATCATCCGACTTAAGGTCAAACGACTCCAATACTCCATCCTTTTGGAGCTGGCCTATGCGTTTCTTGCTTACATGTCCAAGACGACAATGCCACAATGATGCTTTATCCAAGCTAGTAGAAGAATCAATACACAACACATTATTTCCTAAATTATCTACAACCGACACAGCTTCATACATACCATCACAAGGTAATGCTTTAAAATAAAGAACATTATTAAAGAAAGCATTTATTCCACCACGTTCATTATCAAAAGAAAAGGTAAACCCTTGTTTGTACAAAGCATGAAAGGAAATAATATTTCTCGCCATTTCTAACGAGTACACACATTTATTCAAATCTAACTTTAACCCACTATTTAGCAACAAAGTATAAACTCCAATCTTGGAAACAGGTGAAGCCTTCCTATTCCCCATGATCAGGTTTATCTTCCCGTGCTCCACATCCTCACTTCTTCTTAGGACCTTAAAATCAGAACATATGTGAATACCACATCCTGTATCAAGCATACAAGAGTTAGAATATGGTGAGTTATTAGACAATATAGTGTAAATACCTGCATGGGATGGTTTCACTTTCCCATCCTTCACATCCTGCAAGTACTTAGGGCAGTTTCGCTTCCAGTGCCCCTTATTCTGACAATAGAAGCAATCAGCGTCCTTAGGGATGGCAGAAGGAGTGATAGAACCACTTTTGGTTCCAGATGAGGAGCCTTCAAGAGACTTTCCCTTGGTACCCTTCGAATGGTGCTTCCTCTTCTTCCCTTTGCCTTTCCCGGTAGCCAAAACAGGGGTAGCTGTAGGATTAGGAGTAGCAACCGACTTACTTTTAATACCACTTTCGGCGGTCTTCAGAAATCCTTGAAGCTTACTGAGTGTGACTTCCTCCTTGTTCATGTGGTATGTAATACGGAATTGATCATAACACGAGGGTAAGGAGTGCAAAATGATATCAATTGCCAACTCTTCTGGGAAGTTCACATTCAGTTTCAGTAAACGTTCCACATACCTTTGCATTTTCTGCATGTGGCCCGTGATTGGTTCGCTATCCTTCATACGGGTTGTTATCATGGAGGAGATTATTTCATACCACTCTTGACGAGCACTCTGATGGTACCTTTCCATCAGATCCTGATGCATCTCAAAAGGGCAATAGTCCTCATAGGACTTTTGGAGTTCGGCTGTCATCGTGGCCATCATGATGCATGCCACTTTGGTTGCATCTCTCTCATGTATCCTGTATTCAACGACCTCCTCAGGAGTCGCAGTGGACTCATCAAGTTCCTTAAGCTCCTTATCGAGGACATATTCCTTGTCCTCGTAACTGATGGGTTTTTAGCATTCTAACACTTCCTAAGTGTACATGCAACCCTAATAACCTTGGATCTATGTTTGTCTAATAATCATGCAAAGTTGAATTCCAAGGTTATATTCCTATCTAGCATACATGGGGAACATTTTTAACTTGAATGAAAGATAGAATAACTTACCTTGTTGTTGATTATGATCCTTGAAACCTTGTGAGCCTAGCACCCCAAGTGTGATGCCTCAAATGCTTCACACAACACCAAATGCAAAGGAGTAAACTTTGAGAGAATCTTACACTTGCAAAATCGGCTCTAGCCCTCTTGTTTCTTAGTGTAGGCTATTTTGGTGGAGAATGGGTTTCTTATATAGTGTTGACACATCTAGGGTTACACCATGTAAACCCTAATGTGTCATGACTCTTCATTTCCTTGACCCATGGGTTTGTAACTCCCATGGAGCAGTCATGGAGCATCCTATGGGTGGAACCCAACTTGATAATCCATGGAGCCTCTTAGCCCACTATATAAGATATGGAAGATTTACATAATCTACCCATATATTTAATTAGTTATCTTTTGATCACTTAATTAATTCTAAATTAATTCTTGATCAAACTAATTAAATAATATTATTAATATATTAGAACTTATAATATATTAATAAACCATAAGTGTTATTTCTCTCATTTTAGTTTATCCAATTGCATGGTGCCATGCAACCCAAATGGACCATGCCGGGTCAGGTCAAGTACATACCAGAAATAGTTATGGACTTATACACCTTATCCAACAGTCTCCCACTTGGATAAGTCTAATAACTATAACTGCAATACTTCAGGAACCGATCGGCAATCGTAGCTCTTTCAAGGTCTCTCGGAACTGAGAAGATGATGATACGCCATTTAAGATAAGTGATCATATAATCCTCTGTTCTAGATATCAGCCGAACAAATACATGGAACAATGTCTTACTTATTGTCCAGCAGTTTGTTTCCCGATTTTCGATTTGTTTGACAAAGAACTTAATTGAACACATCAACTTAGTTCTGACCGGGCCCGGTACATAGGTCAAAACAAAATCATCGAGGGGCCCAAATATCAGCTTCTAATCCAAGAAGGAACAGATAAACTTCGACTCATATGTTTGTTCTACCACTCATTGAATTATACACAAAAGCACGTTTTATAACATCGAGTTACCAATGCGTTAACGTACAATCAATGCATAACCAACTCATAAGTAACATATCATATCTCTAGGTTTGAAGACTTATATGATATTACCGTCTCACGATCACTCGAGATAAATTCCATGAAGTGATTCCAGTGAGCGTGGGTTGAGTCCAATGCTCAGAACTTATGAGCACTCATGAGTGTTGTAGCCATGTCCAACAACTTAGACCTCTGCAACCAATCATGACAGTCTTGATTCATACCTACTTCCGACATATGACCGACTGTGGAGGTTCGAATAATATGATATACCAAACATAATTATTCTGGAAGTCAAAACATGAAAAAGAAATATAGTAAACGATCGACAAGAGATAGCAACACTTTACTCATAAATAAAACACCTTTTATTCATCATCTAATGTCAATTACACTTTACAAATTTCAAGGTTATCTAACTACTAAATCTAATATCATCCTTCAGCCCTATGCTCCGATCATGCTGGAGATGCTTAACCCGAGTCAGTCCCTTCGTGAGGGGATCTGCTGGATTCTCATCCGATGATACCCTCTTTGCCACGAGGAGTCCTTCTTCTATTCGATGTCTGATGAAATGGTATTTTCTATCGATATGTCTGGATCTCCCGTGATCCCTTGGTTCCTTGGCTAAGGCAACTGCACTTTCATTATCACAGAAAATTTCCAGTGGCTCTTTAATAGCTGGTACAACTCCAAGGTCTTCAATGAAGTTCTTCAGCCATATCGCCTCCTTTGTTGCCTCGCTAGCTGCTATATACTCTGATACGCAAGTTGAATCAGCCACTGTCTCTTGCTTGGAACTCTTCCAAGAAATTGCTCCTCCATTTAAGGTAAAGACCCAGCCTGACTGAGAGCGAAAATTATCCCTATCAGTCTGAAAGCTAGCATCACTATACCCTACAACTCTCAAGTCTTCACTCCCACCGAGGGTAAGGACGCAGTCCTTAGTCCTCCGTAGGTACTTGAGGATATTGTTTACCGCAGTGCAGTGTGCCTTGCCAGGGTTCCGCTGATACCTGCTAACCATGCTCAAAGCAAAGGCTACATCAGGTCGAGTACACGTCATAGCATACATGATCGATCCTACAGCCGAAGCATAAGGTATTCGACTCATTTCTGCTATCTCAGCCTCAGTACTAGGGCTTTGTGTCTTACTCAATCTGGCGTTCCTCTGGATGGGTAACTCTCCTTTCTTGGAGTCCTGCATGCTGAATCTCTTCAGCACCTTATCCAAGTAGGTACTCTGACTAAGTCCAATTAGTCTTTTACTCCGGTCTCTCAAGATCCTTATCCCTAGAATATAGGCAGCTTCTCCTAGGTCCTTCATAGAGAAACACTTCCCAAGCCAGGACTTAACTTCCTGCAGAGTTGGGATGTCATTTCCTATGAGTAGTATGTCATCCACATACAATACCAAAAAGGTAACTATACTCCCACTAGCCTTGACATATACACAAGATTCATCTTCACTCCTAGAAAAGCCAAATTCCTTGACTCTCTCATCAAAGCAAAGATTCCATCTGCGAGGTGCTTGCTTTAACCCATAAATGGATTTCTCAAGCTTACACACTCTATTAGGGTACTCTGTGTTGACAAAACCCTTTGGCTGACTCATGTAAACATCCTCAGCCAACTTTCCATTAAGGAAAGCGGTTTTGACATCCATTTGCCATATTTCATAGTCATGAAATGCGGCTATGGCTAATAAAACCCTAATAGACTTAATCTTGGCCACTGGAGAAAAGGTCTCATCATAATCAACTCCCGGAGTTTGTGAGAAACCCTTTGCAACCAGTCGTGCCTTATAAGTGTGTACATTACCATCCATGTCGGTCTTCTTCTTGAAGATCCATTTGCACCCTACAGTCTTACGACCTGGTACATTCTCAACCAAGTTCCAAACTTGATTGTCATACATGGACTATATCTCGCTGTCCATTGCCTCTTTCCACTTGGCTGACTCAGGGCCCGCCATGGCTTCCGCGTAACTGTTAGGTTCATCCAGACCTATCAGTGTCTCATCACTGATAAGTGTATCACCTTCCGCAGTAATATGGAATCCATAGTAATGCTCAGGTGCATTCCTAACCCTTGTGGAACGCCTCAGAGGTACAGACTTGTCAATTGGCTCAACAGGAGTTTCCTCCTCAAGTTGAGTGCTAGGGTTTGAAGTTCCTTCACCACTTGACTCTTGAATTTCTTCAAGGTCAACTTGCCTCCCACTATCTCCTTGGCTTATGAACTCTCTCTCTCTCTCGAAAGAAAGCCCTCCTAGCTACAAAGACCATATTCTCACTAGGTCTGTAGAAGAGGTAACCAAAGGATTTCTGTGGGTAGCCGATGAAAATACACCTCTCACTTCGAGGTTCGAGCTTATCATGAGTCTCGCGTCTCACGAAAGCCTCGCAACCCCAAATCTTAATGTGGTCTAGTTTGGGTACTTTACCAGTCCACATCTTATGAGGAGTTTTGGCAACTTTCTTTGTGGGAACTAGATTAAGGATATGGGCGGCAGTCTCTAAGGCATACCCCCAAAATGAGATTGGTAGCGAAGCTCGACTCATCATGGAACGAACCATATACAACAAGGTTCGATTACGCCTCTCAGCTACACCATTCAACTGCGGTGTCCTGGGAGGTGTCAATTGTGAGACAATCCCACATTCCCTAAGATAGTCGAGGAACTCTGAACTAAGATACTCACCACCTCGATCGGATCGAAGCATCTTAATGTTCCTGCCCAATTGATTCTCGACTTCCTGTTTAAACTCTTTAAACCTCTCAAAAGTCTCTGACTTATGCTTGATTAAGTAGACATATCCATATCTACTGTAATCATCAGTAAAAGTCAAATAATAACGATTAGCATCCCTTGTGGCATGTTTGAAGGCCCCACACACATCCGTGTGTATAAGATCCAACAAACCTTCACCCCTCTCACAAGAACCTGTGAAGGGTGACTTTGTCATTTTTCCAAGTAAGCATGATTCGCAACTATCATCTGACTTTAGGTCAAATGACTCCAATACTCCATCCTTTTGGAGTTGGCCTATGTGTTTCTTGCTTATATGTCCAAGACGACAATGCCATAATCATGCTTTATCCAAGTTATTATCATTAACAGAATCAATACACAATACATTATTTCCTAAGTTATCAACCACAGATACAGTTTCATACACACCATCACAAGGTAATGCTTTAAAATAAAGAACATTATTAAAGAAAGCATTAATCGAACCAACTTCATTATCAAATGAAAAGGTGAAACCTTGTTTATACAATGCATGAAAGGAAATAATATTTCTTGCCATTTCTGACGAATAACAACATTTATTCAAATCTAAACTAAACCCACTACTTAGCGATAAAGTATAAACTCCAATCTTGGTGACAGGTAAAGCTTTCCTATTCCCCATGATTAAGTTTATTCTTCCATGCTCCACATTCTCACTTCTTCTTAGTCCCTGCAAATCAGAACAGATATGAATACCACAACCGGTATCAAGGACCCAAGAGTTAGAATGGGGTGAGTTATTAGATAAGATAGTGTAAATACCTGCATGGTTGGGTTTAACTTTCCCATCCTTCACATCTTGCTGGTACTTTGGGCAGTTCCGCTTCCAATGTGACTTTTCATGGCAATAGAAGCATTCAGCCTCTTTAGGGTCAGAGAAGGAGTGACAAAACCTTTCTTGGTTCCACTTGAAGAAGAGCCATCAAGGGTCCTAGCCTTGGTACCCTTCGAAGAGCTCTTCCTCTTCTTCCCTCTACCTTTCCCGATTGCCAAAACCGGGGCGGAGTTTGGAGTAGGAGTGTTAACAACCGACTTACCCTTAAGACCTGTTTCTGCGGTCTTGAGGAGTCCCTGAAGTTTGCTGAGTGTGACCTCTTCCTTATTCATGTGATATGTCATGCGGAATTGATCATAGCACGATGGTAAGGAGTGCAAAATGATATCTATTGCAAGCTCCTCAGGGAAGTTCACATTAAGCTTCAGCAACCGATCCACATACCTTTGCATTTTCTGCATGTGGCTCGTGACGGATTCCCCGTCCTTCATCATGGTTGTTATGATAGAGCATATGATTTCATACCTCTCTTGTCGTGCACTTTGATGGTATCTTTCCATCAGATCTTGGTGCATTTCAAAAGGGTAGAAGTCCTCATAGGACTTTTGGAGTTCCGCTGTCATGGTGGCCAACATGATGCATGCCACTTTTGTAGCATCCCTTTCATGTGCCCGGAAGTCAGCGATCTCCTAGGGAGTTGCAGTGGTCTCATCAATCTCCTTAAGCTCCTTGTCAAGGACATATTCTTTGTCCTCGTAGCGGGTAATCATCCTGATGTTTCTGATCCATTCATTGAAGTTGGATCCATCAAAAGTGACTTTCCCACACAAGTTCATAAGGGTAAAGGAGCCATTAGGATTAGAGCCAGAAGCAGCATTGTTTGAAGACATCTGAAAGAAGAGAACAAGATTAGTTTAGATATTAAGAGAGTCCTTAATAAAACACTCAAATGTAATATTAAGGCTAGGATCCAATCATAATATATTATAACTTAGAAGAGGTATGCCGTACTCCAAGCTATAACATATTTGAAAGGTAGGTGAATGACGATTCACCAATTTCCACCATGAAAAACGAAATATAAATATTAGGTTTTTAATTGGTTCTTAGAAATTCCTAGATTCTTTTGAGATTCAATGAACTTTTCAAAGGCATGTTTCAATCTCGAGTGTGCCCTCCAAGTTTTGTGACTGGGATACCGAGGATCACAAAACGAGGTGTGAAGTAACCATGCAAATCACTTGGTACCCTCAAGGTTTATCACTCAATCGATGTGCCGGTAAACCACACACGCTCCACCGATGCTATGGTAAACCTTAAGTCACCCTTTACCTACCTTGTTAAGTCCAAGTTAGTGTGCCGGTTAACCACACACGCTCCACCAACGACTTAAACACAGTGTAAAGTGTAATTTCATGGATTAGCACCTTATTCACATTTTCCTAAAGTAACTAAGATTGGGAATTTAATAAAAGCATTTAGTTACTTTATAATATTCATCATACTTTTAATGAGAATTTATAAGTCCTTGTCTTACCCGTTCGGCTAACAACCCTCCACCGATCAAGGAAGCGGTGGGTGAGAGTGGACACCCATTAAGTTGCCATTTTATAGGCAACAACCTTATACCCCCTTATAGACCAGCTTCGTGAATGAGGCGTACTAGCGGTAGGACAACTTGTCGTTATACATATATATATATTAGTAACTTATAATATTATAAAGTATAAGGGTTGAATTTTAACTTTTAAAATTCTAAGGGTTGGAACTAAAGTTTTAATCAAGACTTTACATGTTCCAAAACTTGAGGGAAAGTTTTGTAAACTTCCAAAACTTTTCATTTTTTATAACTTATGAATTAATTGAGTAATAAAAATGAAGACTCTTCATTTTTATAACTCTTGTGTTCTTTTAATGGCTTTAATAAAAGTGAGACTTTTGGTTTTCCATAACTTGAGGACAAGTTATGGACTCCATTAAAACACATTATGATCATGAATTAAACTACCATGAAGGTTACAAACAATTCCTATGATCATCTAATCTTCATAAGTTCAAGAACATGAATATGAACACTTTCAAGAATAAAAAATTACACTTAAAAAAAACTTGTAATTTTAATAATTGCCATTGTAAATGGATTAGCATAAACATTACACCATCTAAAACAAGCTTTAAAACATCAAAACAGTTTAGGGTAATGTTTCTAGTCCATTTCCAGCAACAAATGTGCAAACTTTCATACGAGCAGAAAACAGAAAAATGATTTTTTTCAAGCTGTTTGCACACACAAAAAAAACAACAAACGAACCATGCTCTGATACCACTGATGGGTTTTTAGCATTCTAACACTTCCTAAGTGTACATGCAACCCTAATAACCTTGGATCTATGTTTGTCTAATAATCATGCAAAGTTGAATTCCAAGGTTATATTCCTATCTAGCATACATGGGGAACATTTTTAACTTGAATGAAAGATAGAATAACTTACCTTGTTGTTGATTATGATCCTTGAAACCTTGTGAGCCTAGCACCCCAAGTGTGATGCCTCAAATGCTTCACACAACACCAAATGCAAAGGAGTAAACTTTGAGAGAATCTTACACTTGCAAAATCGGCTCTAGCCCTCTTGTTTCTTAGTGTAGCCTATTTTGGTGGAGAATGGGTTTCTTATATAGTGTTGACACATCTAGGGTTACACCATGTAAACCCTAATGTGTCATGACTCTTCATTTCCATGACCCATGGGTTTGTAACTCCCATGGAGCATCCTATGGGTGGAACCCAACTTGATAATCCATGGAGCCTCTTAGCCCACTATATAAGATATGGAAGATTTACATAATCTACCCATATATTTAATTAGTTATCTTTTGATCACTTAATTAATTCTAAATTAATTCTTGATCAAACTAATTAAATAATATTATTAATATATTAGAACTTATCATATATTAATAAACCATAAGTGTTATTTCTCTCATTTTATTTTATCCAATTGCATGGTGCCATGCAACCCAAATGGACCATGCCGGGTCGGGTCAAGTACATACCAGAAATAGTTATGGACTTATACACCTTATCCAACAGTAACCAGTAACCATCCTAATGTTCCGGATCTAATCCATGAAGCTGGAACCATCGAAGATGACTCTTCCACAAAGGTTCATGAGAGAGAAGGAGCCAGTAGGGTTAGAGCCCGAAGCATTGTTGTTGGAAGACATCTGAAAAGAAGAAAACAAGTTTAGATTAGATATATTGAATCCTTAATAAGACACCCAAATGTAATATTAAGGCTAGGACCCAACACAATATATTATAACTTAGAAGAAGGATGTCGTAATCTAAGCTATAACATATTTGAAGGTAGGTGAATGACGATCCTGTTGGATTAGTGTCTAAGTCCATAACTATTTTGGTATGTACTTGACCCGATTATGAGCATGGTCCTTTTGGGTTGCCTTCACCATAGCAATATGTAGGATGAATTAAGGAAAGAACGGTTTAATTATGATTTATTAATATATTATAAGAATAATATATTAAAGGAGAAATCATGTTGTTTAATTGATATTAGTCAAGAATTAATTAAGAATTAATTTTGTGGCTAAAAGAGATTCATTAAACTTAAGGGACTTGTTGTGTAATTATAAGATAATTATATACTTGGGCTATGGATCACCTTGGAATAATAGGTTGGACGAATTCTAAGGGGAAGCCCATTAGAAATCGTCCAAGGCATGTTCCAGAAGGGGTCCATGGGCTGCTTAGGGCTTAAGCAACCAGATTAGGGTTTCCTAGTTGTAAACCCTAATAGCCTACATGTATATAAAGGACCCTTAAGCCCCAAAAACGTGGTGAACACTTCCTTTAGGGTTTACAGCCGTTTTTGGTGGCTCCTCTCTCCTCCCTCTTCATCCAAGTTGCTTAGTGGTGTTTGTGACTCCATTAGAGGTGCAACACTTGAGGCACTAAGCTTTCTGAAGCCAATCAAAGCAAGGATTGATTGTTATTGCTGTATAACAATCAAAGGTAATTACTAAACCCTTATTTCAGTTCTTATTTGATAGATCTAGGGTTTGTAAGTCTTGGATTCATTGCATGTACAATAGAGAAACCTAGATCCAAGCATTAGGGTTTGTATGAGCACATAGGATTGTTCTTATGCTTAAAACTCATCAGTGGTATCAGAGCCTTGATTGGTTTCTGTTCTATGTGATGCAATTGTCGAATTCTTGCTGAAAAACGATTTTCTTGCCTCTGCCCGAACCAACTCGGCGAGTCAGTATCTGGACTCGGCGAGTTCAGATTGCTACTCAGCGAGTTTGGGACTCAGACAGAGGATATCTCGGGATTTCTTGCTGTTTTGGTGAAGAATAATTGCCTTATATGTTTTTAACTGATAAAATTCGAATTTTATTGTTATTGAAAGATTATCCTTGCCAGAACACAAGATAATTACCAATTGATTAGATAATAAATTCCTTATATGATTAAAATTGATTATTTGTATTAATTGGGTAACTGATCTTGCAAGAAAATTGAATTAGGTCAAATATAGATAATCACTAAATTAATTGTTTGATATTATTTGTTATTTGATCCCTAGTAAGTTTGAATAGTTTCAAATTACTCCCTTTAGGTTTTATAGTTTAAATTTGAACTTAAAAATTTTGTTTTTGAAATTTAAATAGTTAAACCCTAATGTTTTGAAATGTTTCAAAACTTGCCCTCAAGTTTTGGAATTTAAAATTTTGATTAATAGTTTAATTATGTAATATTTAAATTCTAAAACTCTAGTATTTTGAAAAAGTTCAAATTACACCCTCATGGTTTTGTTAAGTTAATTAAAAGTTTAATTAAAAGAGAAAGTTAATAAAACCACCTAGTATTTTAAAAGTGTAAAATACACCCTATACTATATATATGTAACATTAAAAGTCTAATATTATATATGAGTAAAGAGTCAGTCTTACCGTTAGTAGGCCTCATTCACGAAGCTGGTCTATAACGGGTGTTTAAGGAAATTTCCTATAAAATGGCGATTGAATGGGTATCCACTCTTACCCACCGCACTCTTGACTAGTGGAGGGTCGTTAGCCGAACGGGTAGGATAGGACACAACCTTCCATTATAAGTATAATGAAGTACAAAGTAACTAAATGCTTTTATAAATTCCCTAATCATAGTTACTTTAGGAAAAAATGTGAAATTGTATGCTAATCCATGGAATTACACTTAACACCCTTGCCAAACGTTAGTGGAGCGTGCGTGGTTAACCGGCACACTAATTTGGGGTTGACATTGGTTGTGAAGGGTGGCTCGATGTTTATCATAGATCAATGGAGCGTATGTGGTTAACCGGCACATTGATTAGGTGATAGTAGCAATTGGGTGCACCACGTGATTCGTATGGTTATTCACACCTTGTTTGTGATCCTCGGCATCCCAGTCGAAAACTTGAAGGGCATAATCGAGATTAAACATGCCATTGAAAAGTTCAATGAATCTCAAAAGATCTAGGAGTTTCAATTCATTTAAAACTTAAAAGTCTTTTTCGTTTTTCATGGTGGAAATTGGTAAATCGTAATTTACCTACCTTCAAATATTCTGCAACTAGATTACGGCATCCCTCTTCTAGGTTGTAGAGTATTGTGTTGGATCCTAGCCTTGATGTTTCATTTGGGTGTTACATCAAGGATTCTTATCAACTAACTTGAATTTTCTCCCGTTTTGTAGATGTCTAAATCTTACAATGGTCTTCCCAAGTCCCTTGGAACAAGCTTTCCAAATAAAGATGACGTTCCATGATACGATCAAGGAAATGAGAGCCATGCTTCACTTCCTCCACCTCCTCCAATTATTCTCCCTAACCCACAAGTTCAAAGGCTTGAAAAGTTCAAGCTCACTCAAGCCCTTTTGGCAAGTAAACACGAAGATGGGAAACCTGTGTGTGCACACATCTTAGAGATGAAGTCACATATTGATAGGTTAAGGATGATGGGTGTCGATATCTCAGAAATGTTGGTTGTTGACTGGGTTCTTCAGTCACTTCCTGAATCATATAGTGAGTTCGTTAGAGAGTACTATATGATGGACCATGACGTGACCCTCATTGATTTGACCTATTTGCTTATAGCTGCTGAATCAGAAATGATTTGGCGTGCTGATCAAGCAAATTTGTCTGGTAAATCAAACTCCCAAACTTCAATGGACATTGAAAATGGTGACGTTGGAAATCCAGAAAAGGTAAATTCTGAGATAGTTCCTTGTGCCATTCCAAAAGAGTCCATATGCTTCTACTGCCAAGAGAAGGGGCATTGGAGACGAACCTGCCCTGTTTACCTGAGAGATCTAAGAGATGGGAGAGTCAAGACGTATGGCTCTACTTCAGGTAAAATCTATTAACTAACTCTATAAGTTCCTATTCTTTGATTCTTAATACATGATGTGATAAGATTACATTTTGATGTTTTGCAGGATCGAAGAAAAGAGAGGAAGCTTAAGGCAGAAGTGTGTTGAATCTGATCATGAAGAAATGGATTTCGATCGCATGGAATCGAGGATCAGATTTTTGAGCTGCTACTCTAGAGTTATGATAGATTGATAAGAAATATGTAATAGCATAGTTTTTCAGTTGAATTACATTGTAAGGACAAGTTTTTCCGCAATAAAATAAATTTTGATTTTGTCTTATTTATTTATCCTTGCAATGGTGTGTATGAAAAATTGATGTTTAATTGTTTCTATAATGGATTTGATTCTTAATTATGTTATTTGTGGAAATGTCGAGAATTTGCCAAATAAGGGAAGATTCTCATCGCCCAAGTTTCAGTTGGACAGAAACTTGGAATCATGGAACTTGGTTGCGTGATGAATGAGAAACTTCATATTTGGAAATTAGACTAATTCTTTGACAAAGTGTCAAGAGAAGGACTAGGAGATCAAGTACACTAGGTTGTGCGTTGATCAAGTCCACCACAAGAGTGATAAAGATATTCGTCATGATTTGCTAAAGTTTAGTAAATATGGTTATACTTATAAAATTAAGTATAATTCTGAGTTGATTGAAAGAGTTTCAATCAATAGCAGAACGAATAAGAAGAATCAAGTAGGTAGAAAGATAAAAGTTTCTCTATTCTAAGAAGAAGGGAGAGTACCTTTTATTGTGTTTTATGATAAGTCTTAATGATTAAGAACCATATCTCAATTGATCCTCTAAGTGAGTCTTAGTGCAATTGCATGTCTAAAAAGAGGAATCGAGAATTGTAGAAATGGTTAAATCAAGAAGTCAATCATACTTCGTTCCAATATCAAGTCTTAGAGTCAAGATTCTGACATGAGTGACAAGTCTTAAGTAGGTTTATAACACTCGACAAATGTGGAATTTGGAAAAGTTTTCTTATTCTTGCACATTTGAAATTGGTAAGTTGTGATTTCTTGGATAAGACAAAGACCAACTAGAACCAATTATGTGAAGTGATAGTCTTGATAAAAACTACACTAACTCTTGAATATTTGTTTTGTCAAGGAATGTTTCTTGACAAGAGAATCTTATATGTCAAGGAGTCAGTGGGAGTCTCAATGGTCTTGAAAATTTTCAAGAACAAATCAAGAGTTAAACCTAGTTGATCATCACTAGCACACGACTTGAGGTCTAAAGCCTATCGTGGATGACATACTCTTTTTCTGTGCCATTCCAATTGTGTTAATTATGCATGTGAGTTCTATGAGTTCTCATTTGAATGCATAAAGATAAAGCACCTTGATCGATGGAAAGTACATTGATACGAAAGGGTGAGTTGCTTGGAAGACATGGTGGGCATTCATGTTACCATGAGGCAAGAAATCGAGATTGAGAACGTTCGGTCCATATGAGTTTGGATTTGTCGCAAACTTTGGTTTTGACAAATTCACATGGATAGGAACACATACATCGTAAAATCTAAGTGTCATAAGGTTTTCCTCCTTCATGAAAATGATTGTGAGGAAATGGTTTCACTAAGAGAGATTTTAAGAAGATAGCAATTGTGAAAATTGTATTCTCAAATTCGATTATGATTACGGCATCCCTTTTCATAGTTCGAATTGTGAGATTTGGCAATTGATCTGAACATTTGGGACTTAGTAACTAAATTCTGAATTGTTTAGACACACATGTGAGCTATCTAAGGCAAATGTATATGAGCTTAAAAAGCTTAGATAAAGGCTTATAAAAGCATTAGGTATTAGAAATATGAACTTAAGGAATTCAATAAGCATTGTTTTCTAGAAGTTCAATTGTTTTCTGAATACATGTCAAAGCTAGTGGGAGCATAAGTGTTATGCTGGTAAGAAAATAATCTTCATTTTAGTGGGAGCATGATTATTATGGTAAGTATTGCAAGTTAGCAATATTAAGTATAGAAAACAAAGATTCACTTTGCAAAGTTGCAAGGGTTGAAAAGTTGTTTTGCTATAATTAAGGGAGAGAATATTATACTTCGTTTCAAAATTCTAAAGCTTAGATCGAGAAACGTTAATAAATTTAGTCAAGGATACATAATGCATTCTCAAAATTCGATTATGATTACGACATCCCTCTTCGTAGTTCGAATTGTGGGAACAGGGCACATAAAATATTATGGCAGAAGGCTAATAAAGTATCACGCCTTTATGTGAGACATTATGCATCGTGTCCAATACGCTTCGGGTATAGGATCGATTGCATATGCTATAATATTTGACCATTCTAATATTTTCCAAATGCCTAGGGCATTAAGAGGGGAAAAGGGACTAGAACTGGTTTTGACTAAAATAATTAAACAACTATCAAAGGACGATCTGAGGTTCACTGAGGATTTGTCACTTGTGAGTAGTTGGAAGTATAGTACTGGATGGACTATATTGACATTATTATGAATAGATAAGATTCTATTAAGAATGAGTTGTCATATGGCAAATATGGAAATGTTTCCATTAATGGGAGTTGGATATTAAGAAATATGTCTAGATTAGAAACTTTTATGCGAGAAGGATGTTCAAAGGAATGTACTTTGAATGTGAGACTTCACGTCTATGGAATTGTCTTGTTACAATTTCCGATAGAATACCTTGTAATTTCATTAGCCGGGTCTTGGTGACTTTTGTGCTATGACATTACGAAAGAATCATTGCATAAAATGTTAGAATCTGACATATTCTAAAAGTGGCAAGAATTTGGTATTCTTATACTAATAATAAGGATTGGGGATTGTGAAATGAGTTTCATTGGAAAAGTTTTCAATTGATCTATTTCACAAAGTATGGACCATAGGAAACCAAAGTGTGTATGCTTGGAGCATGGGACAATTATGGTTATAATTCGAGTAATAAGTTGATTTTCTGAAACAGTAAGCAATGAATAATGAGTAATCAATATGGTGTTTAAATAAAAGTGTTTTTATTTACGCTCAAAAGTTTTGGGACCATATAGGATTAATATTATTATTGCGTTTCATTTTGCATGTTTTGACTTCCAGAATAACTAGGTTATTCGAACATCCACAGTCGGTCATACGTTGGAAATAGGTATGAAGGAAGACTGTCATGAATCTGTCTGTAGATTGTCTAAAGTATTTAGACATAGCACAAGTTTGCTGCAGAGTTCATGAGTGCTTTGATAAGATTAAAGTATTGGATTAAACCCATGCTCACTTGAATCACTTCATGGTTTTATCACGAGTGATTGGTGAGACGATAACATTGTATATTCTTGAAACCGAGACGTGTGAGTTGTTATTTGTTGGTCGGTTGCACATTGATAATAAGTAAACGCACCAGTAACTTGGTGTTATAAAACTTATTGTTGTGTGTGATTCGATTAGTAGGTGCAAATAAGCATTTGAGTCAAAGTTTATCCATTCCTTTTACCCAAGGTGGGAGAAAAGCGATATCTGTGGGCCCCTCGATGATTTAGTAATGACAAAGGAAAGTGCTCGGCCGGGCCACAACTGATTTTATTTGTTCAATTAGTCAGTCGTCATAAATCGGAAATCGGGAAACGACACATAGACTGAGAGAATGATTTCAATCCATGTCTCATGTCTATACGATATCTTGTAGAATGGAGGAATATATAATCCCTTATCTAAAGGACACGCGTATCTGATAAGATCAGAGTTGACAACGGCTTTTGGAAGCTACGATTGCTGATCAGGTTCTGAAGTCATACACATAATAGTTATTAGACTTATCCAAGTGGGAGACTGTTGGATTAGTGTCTAAGTCCATAACTATTTTGGTATGTACTTGACCCGATTATGAGCATGGTCCTTTTGGGTTGCCTTCACCATAGCAATATGTAGGATGAATTAAGGAGAGAAAGGTTTAATTATGATTTATTAATATATTATAAGAATAATATATTAAAGGAGAAATCATATTGTTTAATTTATATTAGTCAAGAATTAATTAAGAATTAATTTTGTGGCTAAAAGAGATTAATTAAATTTAAGGGACTTGTTGTGTAATTATAAGATAATTATATAATTGGGCTATGGATCACCTTGGAATAATAGGTTGGACGAATTCTAAGGGGAAGCCCATTAGAAATCGTCCAAGGCATGTTCCAGAAGGGGTCCATGGGCTGCTTAGGGCTTAAGCAGCCAGATTAGGGTTTCCTAGTTGTAAACCCTAATAGCCTACATGTATATAAAGGACCCTTAATCCCCAAAAACGTGGTGAACACTTCCTTTAGGGTTTACAGCCGTTTTTGGTGGCTCCTCTATCCTCCCTCTTCATCCAAGTTGCTTAGTGGTGTTTGTGACTCCATTAGAGGTGCAACACTTGAGGCATTAAGCTTTTTGAAGCCAATCAAAGCAAGGATTGATTGTTATTGCTATATAACAATCAAAGGTAATTACTAAACCCTTATTTCAGTTCTTATTTGATAGATCTAGGGTTTGTAAGTCTTGGATTCATTGCATGTACAATAGAGAAACCTAGATCCAAGCATTAGGGTTTGTATGAGCACATAGGATTGTTCTTATGCTTAAAATCCATCAGATCCACCAATTTCCACCATGAAAAACGAAATGAATTATTAGGTTTAATTGGTTTTGAAATTCCTATATTCTTTTGAGATTCATTGAACTTTTCAATGGCATGTTTCAATCTCGATTGTGCCCTTCAAGTTTTGTGACTGGGATGACGAGGATTACAAAACAAGGTGTGAATAACCATGCAAATTCACTTGGTACCCTTAATATTATCACCTAATCAATGTGCCGGTTAACCAAACGCGCTCCACCGATCTATGATAAACATTAAGTCATCCTTCGTGATCCTTACTAGTCCAAGTTAGTGTGCCGGTTAACCACACACGCTCCACCAACGAGTTGGTAAGGTACAAAGTGTGAATTTCATGGGTTAGCACCATTTTCACATTTTCCTAAAGTAACTAAGATTGGGAATTTATAAAAACATTTAGTTACTTTATAATAATCATTATACTTTTAATGAGAATTTAAAGTCATTGTCCTACCCGTTCGGCTAACGACCCTCCACCGATCAAGGAAGCGGTGGGTGAGAATGGACACCCATTAAGCTGCCATTTTATAGGCAACAACCTTATACCCCACTTATAGACCGGCTTCGTGAATGAGGCCTACTAACGGTAAAATGAATTAATCTTATACATATATATAATTATTAACCATTAATGTTATAAATAGTATAAGGGTTAAATTTTAACTTTTAAAACTCTAAGGGTTGGAATTAAAGTATATTAAAGTGTGTGCAACTTTACAAATTCCAAAACTTGAGGACAAGTTTTGAAACTATTCAAAACTTTTCATTTCATAACTTATGAATTAAAGGTTCATAAAAATGAAGACTCTTCATTTTCATGTAACTTATGTGTTTTAAATGTGCATAAAAGAAAGCGACCTTTGGAAATCCATAACTTGAGGACAAATTATGGACTCCATTAAAACACATAAATGATCAAGAATTAATTAATAAACAATTTAGTAAATAATTCCTATGATCTAACAATAATTCATAATAACCTGAATATCATATCAAAATTTCAAGAACATATGAAAACATATAAACATGGAATTTTGATATTGGCCATTGTAAATGGATTAGCACAAACTTTACACCATCTAAAACAAGTTTTAAAACACCAAAACAGTTTAGGGTAATGTTTCTAGTCCATTTCCTGCAACAAAAGTCGAAAAACTGCACTCTGCCTAGCCAACTCGTCGAGTGCATGAACTGACTCGCCGAGTTAGTTGAACTTTCGCTTGGACTCGTCGAGTCCCCCCATGGACTCGGCGAGTCCCCTGTGCAGACAACAAATACTTCGACTTTTCCAGCTATTTTGCATCAAGTATCAACAAACAAGCCTAGGTTCTGATACCATTGTTGGGTTTTGAGCATTCTAACACTCCTAAGGTGTTCATGCAACCCTAGAAACCTTGGATCTATGTTTGACTAAAATACATGCAAAATAATTTTCCAAGGTTCATAACCTATCTAGCATGGCATGGGGTACTTTTAAACATAAAAGATACTAGAAGAGTTACATACCTTTGGTAGTGAGTTGATTCCTTAGGAGTTTGACAGCCTAGCACCAATAATGTGAATGCCTCAAATGGAAATCACAAAACACCACAAACTTGGAAAACTTTATGAGAGGGTATAATAGCTTCTAGAAATCGGCCACTCTTATGTACATACACATAGTGTCATTTCAAGCATCACAAGCCTCTTTATATAGTGTAGATAATTAGGGTTATGAACCATGTAAACCCTAATAACACATGTCTTTTCCTTTTCCAAGGATCCATAGGTTAAAAGCTCCATGGATCATCCATGGACTTCCATGCTAGCTTAGCCCATTTCCTAATGAGTATTAGCCCACACTATATAAATATAATAGCCCATATTTAATTAGTCACCTTTTGATCACTAAATTAATTCATAATTAATTTAAGATCAATACTAATTAAATAATATGATTTCATATTAATATATTATAACTTATAATATATTAATAAGTCATAAACATACTATTCTCATAATATTATCCATATAAATAGTTCGGGTGAAGTGTAACCCAAATGGACCATGTCGGGTCGGGTCAAGTATATACCAAATAAGTTATGGACTTAGACACCTTATCCAACAGGAAGCACCGAAGTGGTGCTCCAGACTACCAAGTTGATTCAGCAGGTGCGCGACAGGCTGCGAGTCGCGCAGAGCCGTCAAAAAACTTATGCTGATCGGCGTCGTTTGGATCTCGAGTTCCAGGTGGGAGACTTCGTTTTGCTGAAAATGTCACCATGGAAGGGTGTCATCAGGTTTCGGAAGAGGGGCAAGTTAGGGCCCCGATTTATTGGTTCGTTCAAGATTTATGCCCGAGTCGGAAGGTTGCTTATCGATTGGACCTTTCGGAGGAGCTGAGTCAGATTCATAACACCTTCGACGTGTCTCAGCTTCGGAAGTGTATCACTGACGAGGTTGCGGTTATATCTTTGGACGACATTCAGGTGGATGAGAGCTTGAACTACATTGAGAGTGTGAGAACAAGATCGATCTGATGCGCAGGGACAAGCTTTGAGAACTCAAAGCTTGAGTGAATGCTTAAGATCAATGTCAGCTTGCTAATAAATGTTCTAGTCAAGTCTGGAAAGACCAGTCAAGTCTAAGTTAATGTATTCAACAAATGATCAAGACATAAATGATGATTGAGAATAAATGATCAAGGTAAAGCTAATAAATGAAGAACAAGAGGAATGTTTGAAATAACTTAGTAAAGTGCCAAAAGTTGAGTGAAAGATCTGTAGTTGACTTGTATTGAATAATCCTATAAATAGGAGTGAAGGTTACAGCGAATTAACTAGAACACTTAGATAAGACTGGACAATAGACTAAGTCCTATGAAAAGTCACATCAATACAAAGACAAATATAATAAATGCACAAAGACGAAATAGTGTAACTCCGGATCAGCAACTATTCCGGACATGAGAGTCATTCCGGAATGCCTTCAGCTTCGTATCTTCTTCTCATCTGGTCTGGACAGATTCCGGACCACTCTTCACCATTGACTCCGGAACATCTACTCCGGAACACAAGTACGTCAGAATCTGACTTAGGATTGCTAGAGGTTCACTTTCAGGTTCCAATGATCTCCCCTAAGTGAACTTAGCAATCCATTCATTTTTACACTGCTTCTTCCTTGATTAATGTGAAAGCCCGGAACAACCATTCTCTGAGTTCAATGTACCAAGTCAGTTGACTCACAAACTTTGCTTTGATCTGCTCCGGAGCTTTAGACTTTGACGCACGAGAGATGAACTTCCGGAGTGCTTTGGTCGGGACTAGGTGTTTGTCAAGGACACGGAAAAAGTCCTTCTTGTTTGTCTTCCTTGTTGTGTAGACAAACCCTAGAACCGAGTCATCGATTGGACCATCTTCAAGCAGTTTAGCTTCCGGAAGAACATACGTGATCTTAGCAACGTGGTCTTCAGTTTCGTAGAGATGTGCCAGCTCATAGTCGCATCTGCAGAATTCCGCCACATAATCTTTGAGGAAGCTAAGAGCAGCATGAAAACAACTCATGCCGATATCGTTGTCTTGCATTCCTCGAAAGTGAGCGTCCAGAGTCAGAATGTCGTTCGGATTCATGGAAGGGAGGTCAGCATCAGTAATGGTTTGTTAGTTGGGCTTGTTCCGGAAGACGTGGAATCCAAATACACTACAAGAAAACCGCGATTTTGCTAGGGAAGGTTGCTATGGAACGTATTTTCGTTGTTAATCTGCAATGGATCGTGCTATGGAATGTCGTTCCATAGCAATGTTGCTACCACATTGTCTACGGATTTTATTTCTGGTAGCGAGAGCGGGAGTTGCTATGGAAAATGCTACTGACTCCATATCCGTTGGTATTATGCTACCGATAGTTCTATGGAACAAAAATTTGTAGCAATTTTCCAACGACATTTGTTACCAAATAACTTTCCGTTGTACTGTTGCTATGGAATTCATCATCGTGGTTAATATGCAACGGAGTTTGTGACGGAAACCAATTCCATAGTTGAATTGCTATGGAAGTAGCATTCGTAGGTATTTGCTAGGAAATTCTGCTATGGAATATGATTTCGTTTGCTTGTTTTGCTATGGAACAAAACGCGTAGCTAATTTGTGACGGCATTTATTGGGAAGTTGTATGCTTAATTAATTTTATTTTACTATGGATGAATTATTATTATGATCATTGGAGTTTGTAAGATATGGTTTGAATGAAATGTTTTTGAATTGGTAATATGTGGCATAAACTAACGGCTAAAAAATGTAAAAATGAATAGATATTGCTGGCAAGCAGACTCGAACTTAAGCTTATGCTAGAAAAGGGCGCGGTTAAGCCACTTGTGCTAATCAAGTTGTGTATAATTTATTGAAAACATAGTATTATAATGAATAATTAACAACGAATTCATTACAAAGTTATTTTTAATTACATTAACCGGGCATGTTAAAGTATATATAATCTATGTAGATTATTTTCCTTAATAACGAATTCATTACAAACTTATTTTTAATTACATTAACTATACTTCATCACAAAAATAACATGGGTTTTACAAATACTTCATCCTACTCAAACAACATAGCAAGCAAAAATGACTAAAATGCCCTTTTAACAGAACCAAAATAAAATTGTAGTAGAACTATACAACTTCATATACAATACAATAAGAACACTAATATTCAATGTCCATTCTATTATCAACCATTAATATGTTTAAGAAATATACAAACCTACCATACTCTACATACCAACGAAAAACCATGCAATATCTTTGTCGATCCTCATCCTCTTCATGGCCTATTGCCAATGCACCTTTAACAAAATGACGTAGGTCTTGACATTGGAATGTGATGTTATTCGTTGTAAGTCTATGAACAACATCAATAGCCTGCAACAACTCTTTGGCACTATCAACAACACCCGTGTACTCCCCATTATCCGGAACTGCCCAACCAAAATAGGCATCAAGTAATTGTAAACCTACACATTAAAATATCCATCAATTAATCCAGTGTACCCTTTTCAATAAATAGTAAATATTATACAACACAACACAACTAAATACTAACCCCAAACTATAAACATGCCTTAATTAACTATATATATAATTTAATTTACATATATACCATATATACATACCTTCATCACATTGATGAGGCCCTCTTGAAATGTAGATCATTCCAAGCAAATAAATTGCCTCAAGATGATTTTCATCTGTTGCTTTTCTCAACAAAGTCAATCCTAAATCAAAATTGTCATAATAAAAGCACTCATCCTGTTGACAGAATAACAATACCAATATATAACATCTATGACACAAAATATTAATAAATGGTATATTTAGATTACATATAATTACTGAAATTACACATACAATTATTTGCCTATACATGGCTTCAATGTTATTATGCAATGCACATGTGCGTATAAATGAATCAGCTTTCAGAGTTTTGGGACCCATTCCTTCAAACATGTCAATGCATGTTGTTCTGTACACTTGAGGATCACCCCCTGCTTCATATAGATTCTTTGAACTTCAAAAATTTAAATACACAGTAAATTACAAACAAATAAAGTTTTATTTAATCAAATATACATTCATTAGTTGATGTTTATTGAGAATTACCAAAGTCTTGCAGAGACGATGTCTTTCGCAGATTCTGACCCTAATACTACAAATATCCGACTCAAAAGCTCCAGTGGGAGATCATCTAACGAAAGGCGACTTCTAGTATTCGACATTCTACTTACAAAATACACATTCGAGTAGTTGATTTCAATTTTTTTTTTAAAAATTAAGCGTAAATATGAAAGACAGTGTAACAGGGTATGGAAAAAAACTTACTTTATGCTGATTTGGTCGAGTGTAGTACAGGAGTCTCTATTATCGGAGAAAATCGTTTTTGAGAACGATTATTCTATGACGATTTGAGGGTTTTATTGTTTGTATACAGATTTATCGTCCGGAAAAGTTGAGATGTTATGAATGGTTGAAGAACTGGAACGCCGGCGTGACGTCAGATGTATGATGGCGCCTTAACAATTTAGAGTGCAAAAAGACCAAATTGCCCCTGAAATCATTCCAAATATGTGAATACTAAGGGTATTTGTGTCAAAACACATATTCAAATAATATAGCCTTTTATAGCTAGGTAATATTGGACTTTTGATTGTTAAAATGAAAAAGACACAAATAACATATATATCATAATCCATAATTTAATACATTTATATTAACATTTCACCAAATTACTAGTATATATTCATGTACTAATATACATATAAAAGTGGAAAAAGATTTTAATAGTAAACTTATTTAGTCCATATGTTTATTCCTTTAGAATTTTACCCTATGAAAAGCATGGGTACCCCACTAGTTGATACTAAACCAAATTACCAAGTCCAAAATAAAATACATGTTTGTTTATGCCTTTACAAATGTATTTTATATATATTTAATACTAGGAAAGAACAAACATTTGCTACATACAACTATAATCACAATACATTATAAAAACTAATATTAAAAGTCCAAAATACATTATTCAAATTTCAAACATTATTTAAACATCATTCAAACATCATTCCAAACTTTAACTCATTTAGTCCCTTATATTAAACCAAAAGAATCTACATAGCATTAATTGTCATAATATGAAAGTACATATCAACAAACTACTCATAAATTATACCAAACTCCCTATAAAAACCTAACGAAACAAGCATCCCATAAACAAATGTCACACATAAACACCCATATGTCATCCATATGTCAACCATGGATACCTTAATCAACTACCATGTCGACCAATGGCCCATATGTCATCCATATGTCAACCATGGACACCATAATCAACTACCATGTTGACCAATGTAGCACATGTCAACCATGGACACCATAAGCAACAACCATGTTGACCAATGGTCCATATGTCATCCATATGTCAACCATGGACACCATAATCAACTACCATGTTGACCAATGGCCCATATGTCAACCACGGACACCATAATCAACTACCATGTTGACCAACGGCCCATATGTCATCCATATGTCAACCATGGACACCATAATCAACTACTATACTGACCAATGGCCGATATGCCAACAATGGACACCATAATCAACTACCATGTTGACCAATGGCCCATATGTCATCCATATGTCAACCATGGACACCTTAATCAACTACCATGTCGACCAATGGCCCATATGTCATCCATATATCAACCATGGACACCTTAATCAACTACCATGTTGACCAATGGCCCATATGTCATCCATATATCAACCATGGACACCATAATCAACTACCATGTTGACCAATGGCCCATATGTCAACCATGGACACCATAAGCAACAACCTTATTCACCAATGGCCCATATGTCATCCATATGTCAACCATGTACACCATAATCAACTACCATGTTGACATATGTCATCCATATGTCAACCATGGATACCATAATCAACTACCATGTTGATCAATGGCCCATATGTCAACCATGGACACCATAATCAACTACCATGTTGACCAATGGCCCATATGTCATCCATATGTCAACCATGGACACCATAATCAACTACCATGTTGACCAATGGCCCATATATCAACCATGGACACCATAATCAACTAGCATGTTAACCAATGGCCCATATGTCAACCATGGACACCATAATCAACTACCATGTTGACCAATGGCCTATATGTCATCCATATTTAAACCATGGACACCTTAATCAACTACCATGTTGACCAATGGCCCATATGTCATCCATATGTCAACCATGGACACCATAATCAACTACCATGTTGACCAATGGCCCATATGTCAACCATGAACACCATAATCAACTACCATGTTGACCAATGGCCCATATGTCATCCATATGTCAAACATGGACACCATAATCAACTACCAGGTTGACGAATAGCCCATATGTCAACCATGGACACCATAATCAACTCCCATTTTGACCAATGGCCCCTATATCATCCATATGTCAATCATAGACACCATAATCAACTACCATGTTGACCAATGGCCCATATGTCAACCATGGGCACCATAAGCAACAACCATGTTGACCAATGGTCCATATGTCATCCACAGGTCAACCATGGACACCATAATCAACTACCATGTTGACATATGTCATCCATATGTCAACCATTTACACCATAATCAACTACCATGTTGACCAATGGCCTATATGTCAACCATGGACACCATAATCAACTACCATGTTGACCAATGGCCCATATGTCATCCATATGTCAACCATGGACACCATAATCAACTATCATGTTGACCAATGGCCCATATGTCAACCATGGACACCATAATCAACTACCATGCTGACCAATGGCCCATATGTCAACCATGGACACCATAATCAACTACCATGTTGACCAATGGCCCATATGTCATCCATATTTCAACCATGGACACCTTAATCAACTACCATGTTGACCAATGACCCATATGTCATCCATATGTCAACCATGGAGACCATAATCAACTGTCATGTTGACCAATGGCCCATATGTCAACCATGGACACCATAATTAACTACAATGTTGAACAATGGCCCATATGTCATCCATATGTCAACCATGGACACCATAATCAACTACCATGTTAACCAATGGCCCATATATCAACCATGGACACCATAATCAACTACCATGTTGACCAATGGCCCATATGTCATCCATATGTCAACCATGGACACCATAATCAACTACCATGTTGACCAATGTCCCACATGTCAACCATGGACACCATAAGCAACAACCATGTTGACCAATGGTTCATATGTCATCCATATGTCAACCATGGACACCATAATCAACTACCATGTTGACCAATGGCCCATATGTCAACCACGGACACCATAATCAACTACCACGTTGACTAATGGCCCATATGTCAACCATGGACACCATAATCAACTACCATGTTGACCAATGGCCCATATGTCAACCATGGACACCATAATCAACTACTATACTGACCAATGGCCCATATGCCAACCATGGACACCATAATCAACTACCATGTTGACCAATGGCCCATATGTCATCCATATGTCAACCATGAACACCTTAATCAACTACCATGTCGACCAATGGCCCATATGTCATCCATATGTTAACCATGGACACCTTAATCAACTACCATGTTGACCAATGGCTCATATGTCATCCATATATCAACCATGGACACCATAATCAACTACCATGTTGACCAATGGCCCATATGTCAACCATGGACACCATAAGCAACAACCTTATTCACCAATGGCCCATATGTCATCCATATGTCAACCATGTACACCATAATCAACTACCATGTTGACATATGTCATCCATATGTCAACCATGGACACCATAATCAACTACCATGTTGATCAATGGCCCATATGTCAACCATGGACACCATAATCAACTACCATGTTGACCAATGGCCCATATGTCATCCATATGTCAACCATGGACACCATAATCAACTACCATGTTGACCAATGGCCCATATATCAACCATGGACACCATAATCAACTAGCATGTTAACCAATGGCCCATATGTCAACCATGGACACCATAATCAACTACCATGTTGACCAATGGCCCATATGTCATCCATATGTAAACCATGGACACCTTAATCAACTACCATGTTGACCAATGGCCCATATGTCATCCATATGTCAACCATGGACACCATAATCAACTACCATGTTGACTAATGGCCCATATGTTAACCATGAACACCATAATCAACTACCATGTTGACCAATGGCCCATATGTCATCCATATGTCAAACATGGACACCATAATCAACTACCAGGTTGACGAATAGCCCATATGTCAACCATGGACACCATAATCAACTCCCATTTTGACCAATGGCCCCTATATCATCCATATGTCAATCATAGACACCATAATCAACTACCATGTTGACCAATGGCCCATATTTCAACCATGGACACCATAAGCAACAACCATGTTGACCAATGGCCCATATGTCATCCACAGGTCAACCATGGACACCATAATCAACTACCATGTTCACATATGTCATCTATATGTCAACCATTTACACCATAGTCAACTACCATGTTGACCAATGGCCCATACGTCAACCATGGACACCATAATCAACTACCATGTTGACCAATGGCCCATATGTCATCCATATGTCAACCATGGACACCATAATCAACTACCATGTTGACCAATGGCCCATATGTCAACCATGGACACCATAATCAACTACCATGCTGACCAATGGCCCATATGTCAACCATGGACACCATAATCAACTACCATGTTGACCAATGGCCCATATGTCATCCATATTTCAACCATGGACACCTTAATCAACTACCATGTTGACCAATGACCCATATGTCAACCATGGAGACCATAATCAACTGTCATGTTGACCAATGGCCCATATGTCAACCATGGACACCATAATTAACTACAATGTTGACCAATGACCCATATGTCTTCCATATGTCAACCATGGACACCATAATCAACTACCATGTTGACCAATGGCCCATATGTCAAACATGGACACCATAATCAACTACCATGTTGACCAATGGCCCATATGTCATCCATATGTCAACCATGGACACCATAATCAACTACCATATTGACCAATGGCCCATATGTCAACCATGGACACCATAATCAACTACCATGTTGACATATGTCATCCATATGTCAACCATTTACACCATAGTCAACTACCATGTTGACCAATGGCCCATATGTCAACCATGGACACCATAATCAACTACCATGTTGACCAATGGCCCATATGTCATCCATATGTCAACCATGGACACCATAATCAACTACCATGTTGACCAATGGCCCATATGTCAACCATGGACACCATAATCAACTACCATGCTGACCAATGGCCCATATGTCAACCATGGACACCATAATCAACTACCATGTTGACCAATGGCCCATATGTCATCCATATTTCAACCATGGACACCTTAATCAACTACCATGTTGACTAATGACCCATATGTCAACCATGGAGACCATAATCAACTGTCATGTTGACCAATGGCCCATATGTCAACCATGGACACCATAATTAACTACAATGTTGACCAATGGCCCATATGTCTTCCATATGTCAACCATGGACACCATAATCAACTACCATGTTGACCAATGGCCCATATGTCAAACATGGAGACCATAATCAACTACCATGTTGACCAATGGCCCATATGTCATCCATATGTCAACCATGGACACCATAATCAACTACCATATTGACCAATGGCCCATATGTCAACCATGGACACCATAATCAACTACCATGTTGACCAATGGCCTATATGTCATCTATAGGTCAACCATGGACACCTTAATCAACTACCATGTTGACCAATGGCCCATATGTCATCCATATGTCAACCATGGACACCTTAATCAACTATCATGTTGACCAATGGCCCATATGTCATCCATATGTCAACCATGGACACCATCATCAACTGCCATGTTGACCAAATGCCCATATGTCAACCATGGACACCATAAGCAACAACCTTATTCACCAATGGCCCATATGTCATCCATATGTCAACCATGGACACCATAATCAACTACCATGTTGACATATGTCATCCATATGTCAACCATGGACACCATAATGAACTAGCATGTTGACATATGTCATCTATATGTCAACCATGGACACCATAATTAACTACCATGTTGACCAATGGCCCATATGTCAACCATGGACACCATAATCAACTACCATGTTGACCAATGGCCCATATGTCATCCATATGTCAACTATGGACACCATAATCAACTACCATGTTGACCAATGGCCCATATGTCAACCATGGACACCATAATCAACTACCATGCTGACCAATGGCCCATATGTCAACCATATGTCAACTATGGACACCATAATCAACTACCATGCTGACCAATGGCCCATATGTCATCCATATGTCAACTATGGACACCATAATCAACTACCATGCTGACCAATGGCCTATATGTCAACCATAGACACCATAATCAACTACCATGTTGACCAATGGCCCATATGTCATCCATATGTCAACCATGGACACCATAATCAACTACCATGTTGACCAATGGCCCATATGTCAACCATGGACACCATAAGCAACAACCATGTTGACCAATGGCCCATATGTCATCCATATGTCAACCATGGACACCATAATCGACTACCATGTTGACATATGTTATCCATATGTCAACCATGGACACCATAATCAACTACCATGTTGACCAATGGCCCATATGTCAACCATGGACACCATAATCAACTACCATGTTGACCAATGGCCCATATGTCATCCATATGTCAACCATGGACACCATAATCAACTACCATGTTGACCAATGGCCCATATGTCACCCATGGACACCATAATCAACTACCATGTTGACCAATGGCCCATATGTCAACCATGGACACCATAATCAACTACCATGTTGACCAAGAGGACATATGTCATCCATATGTCAACCATAGACACCTTAATCAACTACCATGTTGACCAATGGCACATATTGATGGGTTTTGAGCATTCTAACACTCCTATGGTGTACATGCAACCCTAGAAACCTTGGATCTATGTTTGACTAAGATACATGCAAATAATTATTTTTCCAAGGTTCTTATCCTAACTAGCATGACATGGGATACTTGAATCAAATAAAACTAGTAGAATTACTTACCTTGTAGTAGTAGTTGATTGCTTGGAGTTTGAGAGCCTAGCACCAATAATGTGGATGCCTCAAATGGAAGTCACAAATCACCACAAACTTGGAAACTTGAGAGAATAGTCACAAACTTCTTGAAATCGGCCCTCTTGGTTTACACACATCAACTAGTGCAATTTCAAGAACCAAAGCCTCCTTTATATAGTGTGGTGGATTAGGGTTACATCCATGTAAACCCTAATACCCATGTCTTTTCATTTCCATGAGATCCATGGGTTAAAGCTCCATGGAGTATCCATGGACTTTCCATGCAAGCCTAGCCCATTCCAAATAAGCATTAGCTCACACTATATAAATACAAGAGCCCATATTTAATTAGTCATACTTTTGATCTCTAAATTAATTCTAAATTAATTATAGATCAATACTAATTAAATAATATGATTTTATATTAATATATTAGGACTTATAATATATTAATAAATCATAACTTATACTATTCTCAAACGATTATCCATAAATTGTTCGGGTGAAGTGCAACCCAAATGGACCATGCCGGGTCGGGTCAAGTACATATCAAATATAGTTATGGACTTAGACACTATATCCAACAGTCTCCCACTTGGATAAGTCTAATAACTATAGTTGCAAGTATGACTTCAGGAACCGATCAACAATCGTAGCTCTTTAAACTCTGTTGAACTATGAAGCGCCATTTTAGATAAGTGATCATATAATCCTCTGTTCTAGATATCAGCCGGACAAATACATGGAACATGGTCTTGCTTATTGTCCAGCATTTGTTTCCCGATTTCCGATTTGTTTGACATAGAACTTAACTGAACACATCAATTTTGTTCTGACCGGGCCCGGTACATAGGTCAAAAAAAATCATCAAGGGGCCTAGATATCGCTTCTAATCCTTGAAGGAACAGATAAACTTCGACTCATATGTTTGCTCTACTACTTGTTGAACTACACACAAAGTCACGGTTTATAACATCGAGTTACCAATGCGTTTTCGTGCAATCAATGCATAACCAACTCATAGGCAACAAATCATATCTCTAGGTTTGAAGACTTATATGATATTACCGTCTCACGATCACTCGAGATAAATTCCATGAAGTGATACAAGTGAGCGTGGGTTGAATCCAATATTCAGAACTTATGAGCACTCATGAGTGCTGTAGCCCCGCTTTGTCTAACATCTTAGACCTCTACAAGCTAACCCATGACAGTCTTGATTCATATCTACTTCCAACATATGACCGACTGTGGAGAGTTTGAATAATATGTAATAAACCATAACATAATTATTCTGGAAGTCAAAACATGCAAAACGAAATAATAGTAAACGATTGACAAGAGATAGCAACACTTTACTCATAAATAACAGCTTTTATTTATCATCAAATGTCAATTACATTTTACAAATTTCAAGATTATCTAACTACTAAAACTAATATCATCCTTCAGCCCTATGCTCTGAGCATGCTGGAGATGCTTAGCCCGAGTCATTCCCTTCGTGAGGGGATCTGCTGGGTTCTCATCCGATGACACCCTCTTTGCCACGAGGATTCCTTCTTCTATTCGATGTCTGATGAAGTGATATTTTCTGTCAATGTGTCTGGATCTCCCATGATCTCTTGGTTCCTTGGCTAAGGCAACCGCACTATTGCTGTCACAGAAAATCTCCATTGGCTCCTTTATAGCTGGTACAACTCCAAGGTCTCCGATGAAGTTCTTTAGCCATATAGCCTCCTTTGCTGCCTCGCTTGCTGCTATATACTCTGATTCACAAGTGGAATCAGCCACTATCTCCTGCTTGGAACTTTTCCAAGTAATTGCCCCTTCGTTTAGAGTAAAGACCCAGCCCGAATGAGAGCGGAAATTATCCCTGTCAGTCTGAAAGCTAGCATCACTGTACCCTACAACTCTCAAGTCCTCACTGCCACCGAGGGTAAGGACCCAGTCCTTAGTCCTCCGTAGGTACTTGAGGATATTCTTTACCGCAGTCCAGTGTGCCTTGCCAGGGTTCCCCTGATACCTGCTAACCATGCTCAAAGCAAAGGCTACATCAGGTCGAGTACATGTCATAGCATACATGATCGATCCTACAGCTGAAGCATAAGGTATTCGACTCATTTCTGCTATCTCAGCCTCAGTACTAGGGCTTTGTGTCTTACTCAATCTGGCGTTACTCTGGATGGGTAACTCTCCTTTCTTGGAGTTATGCATGTTGAACCTTTTCAGCACTTTGTCCACATAGGTGCTTTGACTAAGTCCAATTAGTCTTTTACTCCTGTTTCTCAAAATCCTTATCCCTAGGATATAGGCAGCTTCTCCAAGGTCCTTCATAGCGAAACACTTCCCAAGCCAGGACTTTAATTCCTGCAGGGCTGGGATGTCATTTCCTATGAGTAGTATGTCATCCACATACAATACCAAAAAGCTGACTATACTCCCACTAGCCTTGATATAGACACAAGATTCATCTTCACTCCTTGAAAAGCCAAATTCTTTGACTTTCTCATCAAAGCAAAGATTCCATCTGCGAGGTGCCTGTTTTAATCCATAAATGGATTTCTCGAGCTTACACACTCTACTGGGGTACTCTGTACTGACAAAACCCTCTGGCTGAACAATGTAAACATCTTCAGCCAAGTTTCCATTAAGGAAAGCGGTTTTGACATCCATTTGCCATATTTCATAATCATGAAATGCAGCAATGGCTAACAGAACCCTAATAGACTTAATCTTGGCCACTGGTGAAAAGGTCTCATCATAATCAACTCCCGGAGTTTGAGAATAACCCTTTACAACCAGTCGTGCCTTATAAGTGTGTACATTACCATCCATGTCGGTCTTCTTCTTGAAGATCCATTTGCACCCAACTATCTTACGATCAGGTACATTGTCAACCAAGTTCCAAACTTGATTGTCATACATGGACTGTATCTCGCTATCCATAGCCTCTTTCCATTTAGCAGCCTCAGGGCCTGTCATGGCTTCCGTGTAGCTGTTAGGCTCATCCAGATTTACCATTGTGTTATCACTGATAAGTGTCTCACCTTCTGCAGTAATATGAAAACCATAATAATGCTCAGGTGCATTCCTAACTCTGGTGGAACGCCTCAGAGGTATAGATTCTTCAGTCGGCTCAACATGAGTTTCCTCCTCAGGTTGAGGGCTAGGGTTTGAGGTTCCTTTACCACTTGACTCTTGAATTTCCTCAAGGTCAATTTGCCTCCCACTGTCTCCTTGGCTCATGAATTCTCTCTCTCGAAAGAATCCTCTTCTTGCTACAAAGACCACATTATCACTGGGTCTGTAGAAGATGTAACCAAAGGGTTTCTGTGGGTAGCCGATGAAAATACACCTTTCGCTTCGGGGTTCGAGCTTATCGTGAGTCTCGCGTCTCACGAAAGCCTCGCAACCCCAAATCTTGATGTGGTCTAGATTGGGAACTTTTCCAGTCCACAACTCGTGAGGTGTTTTGGCAACCTTCTTTGTAGGGACTAGATTAAGGATATGGGCGGCAGTCTCTAAGGCATACCCCCAAAATGAGATTGGTAGCTAAGCTCGACTCATCATGGAACGAACCATGTCCAACAAGGTCCGATTGCGCCTCTCAGCTACACCATTCAACTGTGGTGTCCTAGGAGGTGTCAATTGTGAGACAATCCCACATTCCTTAAGATAGTCAAGGAACTCAGTACTAAGATACTCACCACCACGATCGGATCGAAGCATCTTAATGTTCCTGCCCAACTGATTCTCCACTTCTTGCTTAAACTCTTTGAATTTCTCAAAGGTTTCTGACTTATGCTTGATTAGGTAGACATATCCATATCTACTAAAATCATCAGTAAAAGTCACATAGAACCGATTAGCATCTCTTGTGGCGGTTCTGAAGGGTCCACACACATCCGTGTGTATGAGGTCCAACAAACCTTCACCCCTAGCATAAGTGCCAGTAAAAGGTGACTTTGTTATTTTACCAAGCAAACAAGATTCACAACTATCATCTGACTTTAGGTCAAATGACTCCAAGACTCCATCCTTTTGGAGTTGGCCTATGCGTTTCTTGCTTACATGTCCAAGACGACAATGCCATAAGGATGCTTTATCTAAGCTAGTGGAAGAGTTAATACACAATACATTATTTCCTAGATTATCTACAACAGATACAGTTTCATACACGCCATCACAAGGTAATGCTTTAAAATAAAGAACATTATTAAAGAAAGCATCAATACTACCATTATTATTATCAAAATAAAAGGTAAAACCTTGTTTATACAATGCATGAAAGGAAATAACATTTCTTGCCATTTCTGGCGAATAATAACATTTATTCAAATCTAATGTAAACCCACTATTTAGCACTAAGGAATAAACTCCTATCTTGGTGACAGGTGAAGCTTTCCTGTTACCCATGATCAAGTTTATCTTTCCCTGCTCCACATTCTCACTTCTTTTTAGTCCCTGCAAATCACAACATATGTGAATACCACAACCTGTATCAAGGACCCAAGACTTAGAATGAGGTGAGTTATTAGACAATATAGTGTATATACCTGCATGGTTGGGTTTTACTTTCCCATCCTTCAAATCTTGCTGGTACTTTGGGCAGTTTCGCTTCCAGTGCGACTTTTCATGGCAATAGAAGCATTCAGCCTCATTAGGGTTAGCAGAAGGAGTGACAAAACCTTTCTTGGTTTTGCTTGAAGAGGAGCCTTCAAGGGTCTTACCCTTGGTACCCTTAGAAGGGTTCTTTCTCTTCTTCCCTTTTCCATGCCCGATTGCCAAGACATTGGCCGCAGTTGGAGTAGGAGTAGGAGTAGTAACAACCGACTTACCCTTTAGACCACTTTCGGCGGTCTTCAAGAGTCCTTGAAGTTTGCTGAGGGTGACTTCTTCTTTGTTCATGTGATATGTCATGCGTAATTGATCATAACACGATGGCAAGGAGTGCAAAATGATGTCTATTGCTAACTCCTCAGGGAAGTTCACATTTAGCTTCAGTAAACGGTCCACATACCTTTGCATTTTCTGCATGTGGCCCGTGATTCACCATCCTTCATTCGGGTTGTTATCATGGAGGATATTATTTCATATCGCTCTTGACGAGCACTTTGATGGTAGCGGTCCATCAAGTCCTGGTGCATCTCAAAAGGATAATAGTCCTCATAGGACTTTTGGAGCTCGGCTGTCATGGTGGCCATCATGATGCATGCCACTTTTGTAGCATCTCTTTCATGTACCTCATATTCAGCAAGCTCTTCAGGAGTAGCAGTTGGCTCGGGTACCTTCAGCTCCTTGTCGAGAACATATTCTTTGTTCTCATACCGAGTGACCATCCTGATGTTTCTGATCCAATCTGTAAAGTTGGACCCATCAAAGATGACTCTCCCACAAAGATTCATGAGAGAGAAGGAGCTAGTAGGGTTTGAGCTAGAAGCATTGTTATTGGAAGACATCTGAAAAGAAGAGGGAATAGATTAGATTAGATATAGAGATAGTCCTTAACAAAACACCCAAATGTAATATTAAGGCTAGGACCCAACACAATATTTTATAACTTAGAAGAGGGATGCCGTAATCTAAGCTATAAGATATTTGAAGGTAGGTGAATGACGATCCACCAATTTCCACCATGAAAAACGAAATATTTAATTAGGTTTTAATTGGTTTAGAAACTCCTAGATTCTTTGAGATTCATTGAACTTTCTTCAATGGCATGTTTCAATCTCGAGTGTGCCCTTCATGTTTTGTGACTGGGATGCCGAGGATCACAAAACAAGGTGTGAAGTAACCATGCAAATTACTTCGTACCCTTAATGCATTACCCCTCAATCGATGTGTCGGTTAACCACACACGCTCCATCGATACTATGATAAACATTAAGTCACCCTTTACCTACCTTGTTAAGTTCAAGTTAGTGTGCCGGTTAACCACACACGCTCCACTAACGACTTAAACAAAGTGTAAAGTGTAATTTCATGGATTAGCACCTTATTCACATTTTCCTAAAATAACTAAGATTGGGAATTCAATAAAGTTTAGTTACTTTAGTATTATCATTATACTTTTAATGAGAATTTATAAGTCATTGTCCTACCCGTTCGGCTAACGACCCTCCACCGATCAAGGAAGCGGTGGGTGAGAGTGGACACCCATTAAGTTGCCATTTTATAGGCAACAACCTTATACCCCCCTTATAGACCGGCTTCGTGAATGAGGCGTACTAGCGGTAAGACGGCTTGATCTTATACATATATAAATATTATTAAACTTATAATATTATAAAGTATAAGGGTTGAATTTTAACTTTTAAAATTCTAGGGGTTGGAACTAAAGTTTTTAATATGACTTTACAAGTTCCAAAACTTGAGGGCAAGTTTTGTAAACTTTCAAAACTTTTCATTTCTCATAACTTATGAGTTAATGGTTATTAAAAATGAAGACTCTTCATTTTTTTTGTAACCTATGTGTTCTTTTAATGGTTATTTATAAATGTGACTTTTGGTTATCCATAACTTAAGAACTAGTTATGGACTCCATTAAAACACATAAAGATCAAGAATTAATCTAATCAATTATTAGCACATAATTTCTATGATCTTCTAAACTCATATGTTTATGAATGTTCATATCAAAAATTTCAAGAATCGTAAGTACATATACAAAACTTGAAATTTTGATACGAGCTTTTGAACAAAACTTCGATTTTCAAGTTTTTTTTTTTTTTTTTTTTGCATCAAGTATCAAATAAACAAACCTGGCTCTGAAACCACTGATGGGTTTTGAGCATTCTAACACTCCTATGGTGTACATGCAACCCTAGAAACCTTGGATCTATGTTTGACTAAGATACATGCAAATAATTATTTTTCCAAGGTTCTTATCCTAACTAGCATGGCATGGGATACTTGAATCAAATAAAACTAGTATAATTACTTACCTTGTAGTAGTAGTTGATTGCTTGGAGTTTGAGAGCTTAGCACCAATAATGTGGATGCCTCAAATGGAAGTCACAAATCACCACAAACTTGGAAACTTGAGAGAATAGTCACAAACTTCTTGAAATCGGCCCTCTTGGTTTACACACATCAACTAGTGCAATTTCAAGAACCAAAGCCTCCTTTATATAGTGTGGTGGATTAGGGTTACATCCATGTAAACCCTAATACCCATGTCTTTTCATTTCCATGAGATCCATAGGTTAAAGCTCCATGGAGTATCCATGGACTTTCCATGCAAGCCTAGCCCATTCCAAATAAGCATTAGCCCACACTATATAAATACAAGAGCCCATATTTAATTAGTCATACTTTTGATCTCTAAATTAATTCTAAATTAATTATAGATCAATACTAATTAAATAATATGATTTTATATTAATATATTAGGACTTATAATATATTAATAAATCATAACTTATACTATTCTCAAACGATTATCCATAAATTGTTCGGGTGAAGTGCAACCCAAATGGACCATGCCGGGTCGGGTCAAGTACATACCAAATATAGTTATAGACTTAGACACTATATCCAACACATATGTCATCCATATGTCAACCATGGACACCATAATCAACTACCATGTTGACCAATGGCCCATATGTCATCCATATGTCCACCATGGACACCATAATCAACTACCATGTTGACCAATGGCCCATATGTCAACCATAGACACCATAATTAACTACCATGTTGACCAATGGCCCATATGTCAACCATAGACACGATAATCAACTACCATGTTGACCAATGGCCTATATGTCATCCATATGTCAACCATGGACACCATAATTAACTACCATGTTGACCAATGGCCCATATGTCATCCATATGTCAACCATGGACATAATCAACTACCATGTTGACCAATGGCCCATATGTCAACCATGAACACAATAAGCCACTACCATATATATTGACATGACCCGTACGTCTTTTGTATATAAATTTCGGTTTAATTAGAAAAGCATAAAGAGGTATAGTTTTTTAATGTTTAGTCCTCGTATATAATTTTAAGTTAAAATTATACTATGAACACATCGTTACTCTATGTTCTTTCTTGACGTTATTTATATGTATATATCCTATCTATCAATCTGTAGCTACTTTAAATAAATTTGAATTACTATATATTTAGCGGTAATTAGCACAGTTCGAATTTTTTATTAGCGGAGGTTCAAAGTATTTCACATTTCGTTTCCCTCCAACCTACACACGTTTATGCTGCATATTAGGGTAATTAATTACCGATTAGAAATAGGGTTTACATTTTCTATAATCATCATCTACGGTGGTTTATTGCTCGAAATCTTTGTTCGTTATACGTTTGTGCACTGACTTTGGCGATATAGGTTGTCACTCATCTAAAATTTATTTTAATTTAATTTACTATTGTCATGATGATCGATCGTTTTTTATTCTCTGATCATCTTCATGTATATTGGTTTTGATTGTATTCAATAGTTTGCATGCAAAGTAATGCTTTCATATATAATTTATTTTTATTGTTTGTGTCATAAATATGTCGACCTCGAAAGCAAAAGGAGTATCCGGTGTGAAGCCAACTAAATTCATTGCACCACAAGTTATGAAACGCAACAGGATTTCTGCTGCAAAATTCCTAAATAGACACTTACAAGATGAAGAAATCGACTTGCCAATACCAACAACCACATCCAAAGCACCTATATCATCTACCAACAAAACCCTTAAACCTATATCATTAACATCACCCATGACTACCACTTCCTCGGCATCACTTAGAACATCCACACCCTCCTTAGAAAAAACATTTAAAACTTCAGAAACTAGAACAATACAATCGTCAACACGAACATCAATAACGAAAACTTCAGAACCTACATCATCTAAATCATCCTCAACACCAACACCCACTACCACATCATCAACACCTATATCTACTACCACAACCTTAAAACCTGCATCTGCACTACCATCCTCCACAACTACAATAACTACCACACCCTCCTTAAGTAAAGGAACTACCACATCCTCAACATATACATCTATCCCAACACCTACCCCAGAATATACCCCATCAACAACACCTATCCCAGAATCTACCCCATCACCAACACAACCACCCATGAATGGATCTGTAGTGGAAAGTGTAGAAGGTGAAAACAATTCCTCTGAAGATTGTGGACCATATGGACGTTTTAATGTTCATGTTTGGAAAAATACGTGAGTTACCAATTCAAATCTTAATTACAACTTTTTTTTATGTATTAAATTTTGGTTTACACCTATATATCAATTCATAACTAAACACATCACATGCTTACTTGCAGGCTAATGCCACCAGGCCCTTGTGCACACGTTATTAATTAGTCCTTTAAACAAAGAGTAGATCCAGAAGGGTACGCTTGGGCACAAGTAAGCAAAGAAATGCACGACTTATATTGGGAGGAGTTTTAGGTAACTATAAGTGATATATTGTTGTTTGGTAAACATTTACACTTCAACTTATGTTTATATTGTTAATGTGTAGAAAAAATGTTGTTGGGATGAGACAATAGACTCGCTGGTGAGGCTAGCTTGGGCAAGGAAAGCGACACAAAGTTATGGTCAATATCTCTTCAACATGAGGAGCCCAAAAAGAAACAAACATGTCTTTAAACCAGCTCATATTCCACAGGAAATCTGGAACTCATGGCAATTAAAATGGAATACAGAAGAATACAAGCTAAAATCTGAGCAGAACAAGAAGAATAGGCGTAACGGTGTGGCTGATGGAGTAGCAAAACCCACACATAACGCTAGATCCGTATGTCATTTGAAGATAGCTTATGATTTGGTAATTTTTTAAATGGTACATCGTATCAATGTTTGCATATGTTTATCTGTATATTTGACTTTTTATATGGTATTTATGCAGAAGAGGAAATTAGGACATGAGCCACCCCATACTGAATTGTTCCTGTATACACACACTAAGAATCATGATGGAGTCACTTTCACAAATGAAAAAGATAGACAAATTCATGTAATATTCATTTCAGTTTAAATTAACTTTTATATTGTAGCTACTCCATAATATCATTCCTAAATTTGATATCTTTTAACTTATAATATTTTTATTTTGTAGGCGGCCTATACAGAAAAAAAGGGAAGAGTTGGAAGCTGAAGGTGTTGAATTTGAGGAGGACAAGCTATTTTATGATGTTGTAGGTGGTCATGATAAAAAAAGAAGACTTTATGGATTAGGCTCTTTTGCAAAGGCGGTTCCCAATAGGAATGGTAAAACGGATGTAACTTACATTCCGGAAAAAAAAATGTTGAAATAGAAGAAATGAGGGAGCTTGTTTAGCTAAACAACAACAGCAAAACGAAGAGCTTAAAGAAATGATGAACGCCCAACAAGAGGAAAACAAAGCAAGGGTCGGGTATCTTGAAAAACAACTTCAAACAGCATTGGATCTTATTAATGGCTTTACAAAACAACAAGAGTAGTAGGTTGATATATGTTTATTGAAGATTATGTATTTTAGAGTAGCAACTTTCTTTTTTCAATGTAATAAATAATTATTTTGTTATTTTATGATATGATGGTTATGATTTTTTTGTTTTTTTTTTGTTTTTCATATATTACTACAAAATTATTTGGATATAATTTATAAATCAATTATCCATCAGTCCATATTGAATCTGGTATATAATATATACACCACTAAAATTGCTAGGGATTCATGACCACGGAATTTGCTAGGAAGTGATCAAATGGAATTTGCTAGGGATTCATCACCACGAATTTAGCTAGGGATTCATCACCACGAATTTAGCTAGGGATTCATCACCACGGATTTAGCTAGGGATTCATCACCGCAGATTTTGCTAGGGATTAACTACAACGAAATTTGTGACAGAAGAACTACCACGGAATTTGTGATGGAAACCTACTGCGGAATACCATCTACCACGGATTTCATTCCGTTGTCACAATTGCGACAGAATTATCGTTTCCATTGCAAACCCCTCGCTACGGCGTTTTTAGGGACGAAAATAGGTCGTTGCAAATTCCGTTGCTATTCGTCTTTTGCAACGGAATTTCAGCTTTTCGCAACGGATTCCTTCTGTAGCAAAATCATGTTTTTCTTGTAGTGATAATGGGCAATTGAGTTCGAATTTCACAAGGATTTTTCTTGCAAATCCATGGACTTTGGTGATTTGTTTTCTAGTCCATACTTCCTTGAGTGGTTTAGCATTCTTGGAGTAAAATGTTTCAAGCCTTTCTCTTTTAGTCCGGAGGATCACTTCCGGATCATCATTTGGATGAAGAGGAGCAAATTTGATGTAGTACTTGCTATAAGGAGAGAGAGGAAGATCGAGTTGTTCGGAATCGCTGGTAGGAATATCGTAGTAGAAGCACAGAACGATTTCATGATCCCAGAGAATGCCTTCACGGAAGAGAGGAGAGATGCCACGCATCGGATCGGGATTATCCTTAAGAGCTTGGATCTGGATGCTGTCCTCTAACGCCTTGTTGATTTCCTCCTGAGACAATCCTGTTTTTGCTTGAGAGGAGGTCCGGAGTGGAAGGCTTGTTGTTCCGCAGTCGTTGGCCTTTTGCCTTTGTCTCTTTTTAGAGCGTCCATGATGAGCTTCATGTTCTCATCCACCACAAATTCCGGAGTGGGATTCGGAAGAGGCTCTTCCGGAATGTCATCAGGGATCCGGAGTGGAGAGCCCTGGTCTATTAGAGCAATTTTTGGAGCCGGAATTGGTGGGAGCATGGAAGGAGTGGCTCGGAAGGCTTAAGCTGTGAGGAAGGTTTTGGCTTGGGCCATTTGAATGGATTTTTGAAGAGCATCTGGTAAAGAGGATGGCCAAGAGATTGCAAACCATATTCTCTTCTCTTCCTCAGTCAGCACCTTTGGAGCTATTTTCTTTGGATCTTCAAGGCCTAGAACTCCATTTGTGATGTACTTTTCTTCGTCACTGTCTTCTTCATCAACAGAGGAAACTCCTAGAAGTACGGATACAACCTGGACATCATCATCGGAATTCAGGTCTTCATCTCGGAGTGTGAACTTTGAGGCAGGTTTCCATGGTTTCCACGGTTGGCTAGGACCTTCTCCCCCTCTTGCATCGGTGGATCTTGGAAACGGTGTAAGTACTAAAGTATCCATGAGATCGTCAAATTTAGAGAAGACTTTCTGAAGGCCCGTGTTGAGTTGAAGAGTGAGGGTATTGTAGGCTTCGGACGTGGGGGGTCGAGCAGCAAGGTGATCGAACAAGTGACTGAGAATAGCTATCATCTCATCAAACTTCCGATTCAGAACATCAACGATGTTCCAAGTGGAGCGAAGAAGTTTGATGAGGACTTGTTGAATGATCATGTTCATTTCATCCTTCTTCTTGATCTCCTTCTCCAACCTTTGGATTTGTTTCTCATGACGAATGTGGGTCTACTTAATCAGATCGTTGGTAGCAGACACCAAATCGTGATGGACTTTGAGCATGGAGGTAATGGTGTTGAGATAGTAATCAAACAAAATATCATACTTGGTTTCCACCTCCTCGATGGAGTGCTTGAGCCAGAGGGAAATTAGTTGGTCCACTTTGGCTTCTCATTCCGCAGCAGAAGGTCCGGACTGTTGTGAGAGAGAGAGTGAAGGATTACATCGAGTTTAGCATCCAGTCCGGAAACCTTTTGATCCACCTTTGTGTTGAGCTCTGTTACAGATGTTTCGATGGAGGAGACCTTCTTCATGGTATCTGACACATTTGCTTGAATGTCGAGGAGAGCAAAGGGATCAATGTGATCACCATCAGAAGATTCTGAGTCAGAAGCTGTGTGTTGCGGATGAGCTTGTCGTAATGAAGTATGTGTGGATGGACCAGGTTTGGTGGTAGCATCATCTTCATGTAGTTTGGAGCTAGGCTCACCATCCGGAGTGGTTGAAGAAGATGATCTGAAGTCAAAGGCAGACTTAGAAGTTGATGGCTTGGATTGAAAGCGGATGGATGACATGAAGTTGGGGTGTGGAACAGAATTGCCTTCATCGGTGATCATAAACTCTTTAGAGATTTCTTCATCAAAGTCAGTTCGGAATATGTTTTTGTGAGTGGTGATGGGAGGCTGTTCCGAATTGAGTTCCCGATTGGCATCATCATCTGTAGGAGGAACATATGGAAGATTGCTTTGATGAGCTCTGGTGTACATCGAAGTGACAGTGGCCTCCGCTTGAGCTCTGGTCAGATCCGGACGTCTCGAAACAGCCCTGTTAACATAATCTTCCTATTGAGGATCGATAGCACCTGGTCGTCCTGTACACCTTCCGGGTATCAGACCAATTGGGACATCCGGAGTCGGAGGAACTGCTCCAGCTCTGGAATGCTTAGGTTCCGGAACAGTGGTTCCGGAGTGTGTGCTAGTATGAGAAACGATAGGGATATCAAATGAGACTCGTGGGTGTGTTCCAGGGGGCTTCAAGGAACTATTGTCAACACCGGCATCACCTTTTTGAGAAGGTGAGGGTGGATTATGTGGAGACTCCTCGTGAGTGTGTGCAGGTGATGTTGAAACATTGAGGGGTACCTCAGATGAGTGGGCAGGAGCAGTGTTCGGACGGCCAGAGTCAACCTGAATGCCATGAGTATCTTCCTTTGGAGAGGAAGAGCTGACTTTGGTTCTCTTTTTAGGCTTTGGCTTGGTGGGAGAACCCTTTCGTTTGGCAGCTTTCTTAACCTTAGGTCTGGACGTGGTAGGATTGGCCTCTTCCGAAGTGGGCTCAACTGAGACTGGGGCAGGTTGTGTTGGGTCAAACACAACCGAAGTCTCTAAGTGTTGTTTTAGATAAATGGAATCGGAAGGAATTAGGGCCAACATGTGGTCCGGAAGTCGTCTGACCGGACCAAAAGAGGATTGGTCCGGAATTCTATAGGCCTTCACAACTTTGAATGAAACACATACCTCCGGAGGATTTGCAGAGACCGAAATTGGTTCGGAAAGCTCGTTGAAGACTTGTTGGATCGTCAGTTCCCAAAATCTAGGGCTCGAAATTTCATTTTCCTTCCTCTTGATGGCAAACTTGCAGAATTTTTTCCATAGGACTTCCGGAAGATCAACCGCGTTGTCACGTCCGGGGTAAATGGTGTAGACAACATAGAGCCAGTCCTTGCTAAGAGTATCAGTTCCTCCGTGCTTGCCTGATAGCCCTCGAATGATAAAGTGCATCACTACCGTCCATAGTCCGGAGACGGCTGATTTCTTGAAATCCTTGGCTCTGTAATCTTGATTATAGCGAATATGATTCAGAAAGGTCTGAAACTCTTCAGTGGTTGGTTCTTGAACTGTGAAACCTTTGGGGTTTGGCTTAACACCGATTGCCTTCAGAAAAATGGATTTGTAGATGGGAACGATTCGATCTCCAATGATTTACATCTCCAAAACACCATCGTTTTCCTTGATTCTGGTGAATGCTCGGTGGAGATGATGAAGTGGAGGAGGTGGTTCAGGAATTTTAGTGAGAGGGATGGAGATGGGATGATTTCCGATGAACTCCACCATAACACGAATCGATTTATCATAATCTTCAGGGTTTAGGGAAAATAGTTGCGTTGTGTCCCTTAGAAACGGTTCGTGTGATATTGATGAAGATGAACCCTTTGATCGTTTCTTCTTAGCAATGGATTTCTTGGGAGTGGAAGAAGTTGGAGCAGTTTTTGGTGGAGATGGAGGGGAAGCCATTGTTGCAGAATGAAGAAAGCTTGAAGAACACGAAGAACACTGAGAATTCAAGGTTTTAAGAGGTATTGGGCATGTAAAGAGGTAAAAGGGGGTTTTGATTGGTATCTATAGGTTTGTGAAGTGGGTCGGGTTAGTAGGGTAATGATGAGGATCTGAATGAGAAACGGGTCGCATTAAATGTGAAGGAGGTTTAGGGGGGCTGAGTTGACCTGGGAAGTGAAAGGTGAGGATGTTTGTGGCTAAAAATGGTAAACCATAACCAGCGATTCAATGTCTACTTTATGGGGGTGTGCAAACGTGTCACGAAAATCGAGGAGGATAGGATAGGATCTTCAAGAAAAGTAAACGTTGAAACAAAAACAACGTTTCACCTTATTATCCTTTGGTATTCCGGATGAATGGTTCCGGACAGAGTATGATCCGGAGGATAAGAGATTGTGTTCCGGAACATGATAGTTTTGAAAAAAGGTTCGGAATGAGAAATGATCCGGAGAGAGTTTCGATTTCGGAGTCAAAAATTCAGTGTCATTTAGGAAAAGATGTGTGACTCCGGAACAGAAATTTGTTTGTTTTTGAAAAAGGTTGAGATTCCGGAGCAAAGGTTCCGGAATAGAAATTCAAGAATTTCTGGAGTGACTTTGAAAGAGTTTCCAGAACAAGATTGGGAAAGCATTCCGGAATGAGATTTTAAATAATTCTAGAGCAAGATTCGTAAAGCATTCCAAGGTGAGATTTGAGAAATATTCCAAAGTAAATTTTGAAATTCCGAAATGCAGAATGCAATACCTTTTCTGGAGTTGAATTCCGGGATGCCAATATGAAGTATATTCCGAGATGAAAATGTGAGCATTATGACAATGTGGACTTTAAATAGCAAACGGTCAGGATGAACTATACAGCTTAAAAACTCAAGTGAAGGTCAGAAATCAAGACAAGTAAAATGATCCTATGTATTCAGAGATAAAGTAGTTCCGAGATGAAAATTTTAGCTCGGAACTAATTTTCTGACGAATACGTCTATCAAAGAGAACAAGTCTCTTGAAAGAACTGAGGATCTGGTATCATCATACCCATCTTGTTCAGGAAACCGTTGAATTTGGTTTCGTCTAATGCCTTAGTAAAGACATCAGCAATCTCATTGTCATATGGAACAAAAAATGAGTTCAGTGTTACCATTTAGAACATGATCTTTTATGAAATGGTATATTATGTCAATGTGCTTAGTCATTGAGTGGTGAATTGGATTGTGGGAAATCGCAATGGGACTTTGAGAGTCACAATAGATAAGAATGCGTTGAAAGCGGTAACCATAATCCAAGAGTTGAGATTTCATCCACAGAACCTGAGATGTACAGCTGGCAGCAGCAATGTATTCGGCTTCGGCTGTAGAGAGTGCAATGCAGTTCTGTTTCTTGGATGACCAACTGACCAAACGACCACCTAAGAATTGACAGCCACCTGAAGTGCTTTTTCTATCAAGTTGAAGACCACCATTGTTTGAATCTGAATAGGCTTGAAGTAGGAAGCTCTCATTTGCTGGGTACCAGATTCCGAGATTCTTGGTACCTTTAAGGTATCGGAAAATTTGTTTCACAGCCAAAAGATGAGACATCTTTGGGTTGACTTGAAATCTGGCACATAGGCATGTAGAAAACATGATATCCGGACGACTTGCTGTGAGATAGAGCAGAGATCCAATCATTCTTCGGTACTTCTTTTCATCAACTGAAACACCTGAAGGGTTGGCAAAGATCTTGTGTCCGAATCCCATTGGTACCTTGGCTGAGGCACAGGTGTCCATTGAGTATTTCTTGAGGTGTTCCGAAATATACTTCTCTTGATGAATGAATATTCCTCTGTTAGTCTGTTTGACTTGGAGGCCAAGAAAGAAGCTTAACTCCCGATTCATGCTCATTTGGAATCGATTGATCATAAGTTTAGCAAAGTCAGCAACCATAGATGAATCCGTAGATCCAAAAATGATATCGTCCACATAGAATTGTACCAGCATGAGATGCATTCCATTTGATCTTCGGAATAAGGTGGGATCTAGAATTCCTCTTTGAAAACTGGAGCGTTTGAGAAAATCAGTGAGGGTCTCGTACCATGCCCGAGGAGCCTGCTTCAGTCCGTAGACAGCCTTCCGGAGTTTGTAACCGCAGTTTGGAAAAGAGCGATTAACAAAACCGGGGGGATGTTGAAGGTATACTTCAGTGTTAAGTTCAACGTTAAGAAAAGCACTCTTAACATCCATTTGGTAAACTTTGAAGCCTTTACGAGCAGCATAAGCAATAAAGATTCTGATGTTTTCAAGATTTTCAACAGGAGCAAAGGTCTCATCATAGTCAAGCCCTTCGATCTATGTAAATCCTTTTGCCACCAGCCTTTCTTTGTTCCTAATGATCACCCCTGCATCATCTAGTTTGTTGCGAAATACCCATCTTGTACCGACAATGGGATGATTCTGAGGAGGAGGCACGAGAGTCCAAACTTCATTTCGGTCAAATTCTGCCAGTTCTTCTTGCATGGCTGTAATCCAGTCAGCATGCTCTAATGCGTCCTTAATGGATTTGGGTTCAACCATGGATATAAATGCTGAAAAATGACATTCATTTTGGACAATTGTAGCAGAACGAGTCTGTACACCAGCATTAGGGTTTCCGATTACTTGGTTTGGAGGATGATCCTTTGTCCATACATGTAACCTTGGGAGTTCTTGTGCAGCCGTTGATCCAATATCAACAGTGGAATTGATTTGCTCCCCCTGAATGATTTGAATGTTGAGATGATGCTCCCCCTGAACATCTGAACCAGAGAGGTTGACATCATCATCAGAAGGGAACTCAAAGAAGTTTTCATTTTCATCAATGTTGAGAGGATTGGAATCATCGAAATCAACAGGTGCATCTTGGAAGCCATCCACATTTGATTCAAGAGAGGGATGAGCATTCTCCCCCTCAACCTGAGAAGGTTGAAATGGTTTGGAATCAAATGGAGGGAGGCTTGGGATCGGACCGGATACATTTTGTGAGACTGGAGCTTCCGAAGGAGAGATTGGAAT